>NC_133458.1:72713926-73393926 GCF_048565385.1 Saimiri boliviensis | reverse complement strand
GGATAATTGTTTGTTGTGGGGGTTATTCTTTGCATTATCAGGACAATGTTTAATGACACTTCTGGCCTCTATTCATAAAATGACATTTGCTTGATAATAGCAACCTCTCCTCAACTTGTGACCGACAAATTTTCCCCTGGTGTTAAAATCACTCCCAGTTGATTAATCTAAGCACTGGCTTAGATTATTCATTCTTCACTTTGGAGTGGGGTTTTGGCAATGGTGTGGGGCAAGAGAGGTGACTGTGGGATGGACATCAAGGAGTGTTGTGAATATTTTCTAGTTCAGGGCCAACCTGTCATACAACTCCAGAGGGCACCCTTCACCTTGTATTTTATGTAATGGCACGCCTAGCACACATGTCTCTCATGAATCATGTTCCCGAAGTAGTTCAACACAGAAGTACCATAATAGTTACCTACCCAACATACAATCTCCTCTTTCATTCTCAGTAACAGATTCAGGCCTCGACCTGTCAGAAGTGTCAGCCCCAACACACTTTGAATTAGACAAAGTTTATGTTTAGTATTCTTAGCCTTCTCTGTCTGCTTTTCTTTGCTTTATTCAACTTTTCCCACCACTTCCATCCTTAGGTTTCCTGGCACTCACTGTGGTCTTGTGAAGGACAGAGTCCACTGTGAGTTACTGTCATGGGTTTGAGAAGGGGCTGATAAAAGACTGAATCTCTCATGGTGGAAGGGCCCTAGAACACTTGGTAATCATAGTAATAATGGTATTAGCTAATATGTTGACCGCTACTACATGTCAGTTACTTTGCTAGATGCAGTATTTGTATGTCTCATTTAATCTTAACTACTATTTCTGAGGCAAGTGCAATTGTCATTCTCACAAAGCAGGGAAGTTTCCCAATGTTAAACAGCTAATGGGTAACAGATGTGGAAATTAAACCCAGATGGTCCAACTCTAGGATTGGGGCTCCTAACCACTTTTCTGCAAAATGGCATCTCAAATTAGACCACACAAATAATTACTGTGGAGGTAACTTGCACTCATATAAAAATCTGGACTTGTCAATTCCTGACCACTGTAAAACAGACAGAAGAACTGAAGAACTGTGCTCTACCTTCAGGGATTAGGGTGAGGACTCTAGAAGGGCAGTGAGAAACACCAACCAGATAGGATGGCTCTGGGGTAGTCTCAAGGTCAGGTTTGACTCAGCTGAGACGGATACCTTGGGCAGCTAGGCATTGCATAAGGGTGAATTATTAGGCCAGATCAAATTTGAGCTGGAGAGAAGAATGCCAAAACCAAAGTGCTAAAGTCTCAAATAGGAAGCAAAGCAAGCCTGGAGCTGGTGGACGTGGAGGCAGATGTGGAAAAGAGATGCAGTGTGGCCTAAGGTGAGGACTCAGCAACCAAGACGCCTGAGTGTTTTCAGCTGTCTCTCCTTGGAGCTGCCTGTCCTGGGAGGTTGAACCTGAGTTAAAGGCAGATAATTGGGCATGGTCCATTGTGTCCCATGGAAGTATGGCATAATCCAGATCTTCCTGGGGTGGTAACCCCCCAAAATAAACCTAGAAACAGGACTTTACCCATTCCTGCAAGACCAACTTTTTGCATGGCTTCAGGAGCAGATGGAGGTATCAGTTACTCAGCATGCATGACTTAGAGAAAATGAAGCATCAAAAAACCACTTTTAGCCTCCAAAATCTCTCTCCTAGCTGCCTTTTATGACATGTGAAATTTCACCACCATAGATTCATTTATTTAGATTAGAGCTTATGTAAATGTCCATGCAAGGTAAGACGGCAAGTCTTCATCTTCCATTGGTTCCTCAAGAGAGGATGGGTTCCCATCGTGAAAAGCAAATGAGTGATATGGTTTGGCTCTGTGTCCCCACCCAAATCTCATGTCAAATTGTAATTCCCAGTGTTGAAAGAGGAACCTGGTGGGAGTTGATTGAATCTTGGGGAAGACTTCTCCTTGCCCTTGTTGTGATAGAGTTCTCCTAAGATCTGGTTGTTTAAAAGTGTGTAGGACATTCCCACCCCACTCTGGCCACTTGAAGACCATGCCTGTTTCCCCTTCTGCCATGATCATACATTTTCCAAGGTATCCCCAGAGGCAGAAGTCTGTACACCCAGCAGAACTGTAAGATGATTAAACCTCTTTTGTTAATAAATTGCCCAGTCTCAGGTATGTCTTTATAGCAGTGTGAAAATGGACCAATACCACAAGCCCTTGTGGAAGGTACACAGAGCAGGTAAGTTTAGAGGGTGGCATAGAAGGGACGGACAGATTCTCAGTGTTAAGAGCAAGGCCAGGTTAAGCACAGCCATGGTAACTCATTTCAGTGGGGGACAGAATGAGGACACAGGGACAAAGTGAGATGGGAAGTTACTGGGAATGAGAAGAACAGAAAAGGGTGGTGAATGTGTGGTCACAGAGGGAGGTTTGGTGATACATCAGGACTCAACTTGTTACTTCAACATTTGAGGGTCCCAACCCTTTGATTAGAGTCTTTTCCATTGTTGAGCTTCATTTTGGATATTTTTCCCTACTAATCATTTTTTTTAATATGTAAAATTTTTCTTTGTTGTCTTATGTTAACCTGTCTTTCTTTCTCTGTGCATATTGGGGGTGGCAACATCACTTAGTTTGAGTAGCTCAGACCAAAAATTTTCCTGTAATATATCCTTGCTAATTTTTAGGGAATTCAAACATTTCCAGAGCTCACAATGTCCTTTGGTAGTAGTGCAGGAGTGTTGTGCAGCAAAGCACTCTTAAAGATCTATTACAGCAGCATTTAACCAAGTGCTAGTTTGGCTTTGAGTATTTTGTGCAGAGTATGGGAAATTGTTCCAGTGGTAGCAATAAAGAATTAGAGCATTTTTATACTTAACTATTAGAGTTATAGATATTTAAGCAGAACATCAAATGGGAAAGCTAGCTGTGTACATGAACAAGGACTATTCAAGAAAATAAATAACTACGGATGCCATTGGAAGTTCAGTAATGAGAACATTCAGTAAATTCTCATGCTGGGAGGGATGTTTTATTAATATCCTGTCATTAGTAGTTTCAGAAATGTGTGTAAAATATGGTTCTTGAAGTTGAGTTTCATAAACTTGAGATGTACCCGAGAAAAGTAGGAATAGCTAGAGTAGGTTGTCTGGGGTTTCTTTTGACAGGGACCTCCTGGGACAAGAAGATGCTGTGGGGTAGGAATAAGCTGAGTAGGAGGCATGTGAGGAGAAGTGTTGCCTGAAGGCAAATACAAGGAAGGAGGAGTGAGGCTCTAGGTCAAGGGAGTGATCCTGCAATGGAAGTCAGGAGCATGGTCACATCTGATGGAGTCAGTGTAACTGGGTATAGACTATTCATCTGGAAGAGGGTGGAGTCTTGTCCAGGTCTTCACAGAGGAGTCTTTTAGATGGCCTGCCCTGTTCACAGCATCCATTTTAGGCTCTCTTTTTTTGTTGTAAAATATATATTTTCAAACTTTAATTAAATATGAACTATTTCAGGCATAAAAACAAGGATTAAGAGCCTAAGAAACTCCTATATACAAATCACTCTGCTTAGGAAATAACATAATACACATACTGTTGAGATCCCTGTCCAGAGGTAAGCACTATCCTGAATTTCATATTTACCATTACTACTAGTGTTGTGAGAGTTCTATGACATATGCAGGTGTCAATGTATATAGTATTGTTTTACATATTAAAAATTCATGGGCCAGGTGTGGTGGCTCATGCCTGTAATCTCGACCCTTTGGGAGGCTGAGGTGGGTGGATCACCTGAGGTCAGGAGTTGGAGACCATCCTGGCCAATACAGTGAAACCCTCTTTCTACTAAAAATATAAAAATTAGCCAGGCAGGGCAGTGTGCACCTGTAATCCCAGCTACTTGGGAGGCTGAGGCCAGAGATTTGATTGAACCTAGGAGGTGGAGGTTGCAGTGAGCCAAGATTATGCCACTGCACTCCAGCCTGGGTGACAGAGTGAGACTCCATCTCAAAAAAATTTTTTTTTTAAATTAAGGATATATATTTTCTGCAAAGCTCACTTATTTTTGCTCAACATTATGTTTTTGAGATTTACTCATTTTAATTGTTGTACAGTATTCCATTGAATAAATATTCCACAATTCATTATTTATCTTCCTACTGATAGATGTACATGAGTTTTTCTAGGGTAAATGCCTAAGAGTGGAAATTCTAGACCTTAGAATTTGTGCATCTAAAACTTATCCAGATAATTGCAAGGGGCAGTTATTAACTCATTTATTTATTCTAGACTCCAGTCCTTTATCAGTTATATACATAACAACCAGTATCTTCTCTTTTATTTTGTGGTGTCTCTGTAAATAGACATTGTTTAATTTAGTTGAATTTACCAATCTTTTCTTTTAGATTGTGCTTTTTTACCTTAGGGTTATAAAGATGTTCTTCCAAATTTTCTTAAGTTTTAAAGTTTTGATTTTTAAATTTAGTCCCCAATCCATTTGAAATTTGTTCTTGTATATAAAATGTGAAATATAAATAACATTTTAAATATGGATGACCCATTGTTCTAACACAATTGTTGAAAAATTCATCCTTTTCTCACTGAGCTATGAAGGTGGCCTGTTTCTGTGTATCAGCATGTGTGTTAACAGCACCCAGATTCCACACTATTTGTTTGTCTACTCTAATGCCAGTACTACTAACTATTATTTACTATATAGCTTTTATAATAAGTCTTGATATTAGGGGTTTTAAAATTTTAAAACATTATTGCTGAAAAATTATAACATCCATCTGAGCCTTGAGCAAATTGTAATCTTTAAGCTGGTGGAGGGTCTTGCCTCAATGTTGATGGCTGCTGACGGATCAGAGTGCTGGTTGTGGAAGAATGGGATGGCTGTGGCAATTTCTTAAAATAAGACAACAATGAAGTTTACCACATCAACAGACTCTTCTTTCACAAAAGGTTTTTCTATAGCATGCAGTATTGTTGGATAGCATTTTACTCACCATAGAAATTCCTTCAAAATTGGAGTTAAATCTTTCAAACTCGGGGATATTGTTAGATGAAGCTGGGTTGGACAGCATTTAAGTAAACATAAGTAAAAAAGGCACAAAATTATATGTAGATATTTTCCTCTGAGAGTTTATTCTTATTTTACATATTTATCTTGATTATTAATATTTGCCATTGCTTTTGCATATTAACTTATAAGAGGGTTTTAAAATTCTTTCAAAAATTCTGATGAAGAGTCTGGCAGAGTTTGTAGTTAGAGAAGTCAATTACTTCTTCAGAAACAAAAATGTTCTGTGGCTTAAATCAACGAGATACCACTATATACCTATTAGAATGGCTCAAATCCAAAATACTGACAACACTGAATGCTGGTGAAGATGGGGAGAAATAAAAATTCTGATTCATTGCTGGTGGGAATGCAAAATAGTATAGCCTTTGGAAGACAATTTGCAGCTTCTTACAAAAATAAGTACAGAATACTTTTACCACACAATCCAGCAATTGTACTCCTCAGAATTGTCTCAGTGTGTTAAAAAACTTATTTCCATACAAATAACTGCACACAGGCATTTATAGAAACTTTATTCATACTTGCCAAAACATGGAAGCAACCAATATATCCTTCAGAAGGTGAATGGATAAACAAATGGTATATCCAGACAATGAAATACTATTCATTGGTTTTAAAAAAATGAGCTATCAAGCCACACAAGTCATAGAACTTAAAGCATATGGCTACATGAAAGAAGTCAATCTGGAAAGCCTACCTACTGTGTAATTTCAGCTGTATGATATTCTGGAAAAGGAAAAATTGTGGAGATAATGAAGAAGATCAGTGTTTGTCAGGGTTTTGGGGGAGGTTTGGAGGAATAAATTTTTAGAAAATGTTATTGGAGAACTAACTTTGAGAATGAGGCAATGAGATTGAACTAGATTGAGTTGGATATCCCTATTCTTTGCTTTCATAGCACCTTTGAAATAATACTGCCAAATACTTTCATATTCTGTTTTCATCCAGAATATGAAATTTATCTCATTCCTATAATTAGGGGTGAGCTTCTTGAGGGGAGTGACCAGTTTTATTTATTGTTTTATTACCAGTGGTAGTGGACAACCCAGCACTTGGTTGGTGCTCAAAACATTTGTGAATTAACGTAAAGCTCTGATGATGTAATATAATAAGAATTTACAAAGGAGATGGGAGGAAGACTACAAGGAAAAAATACATAAATAAATGAATGAATGCTCATTTTCCATAAACAAAGGGAATAAAAATGAAACAATAAAATCAAACCTTAAATCTCACTCTATTTCCCACTGTCACACTTTATGCTTAGATGTGAAGATTTCACTTTCTTTGAATTCACTTGCTTCCATAGAGATAAGTCTGCAAGTGGAGGATGCTTACATAAGTTTGTGAGAGTGCCTTATTAGAGGCAAGCATGCTTTTCTTCCTTAAAAAATAACCCTAATAAAGCTAACTTAAAAAATGTTAGTAAACATTACATTCAAACGAAAATAATGTAGATCAGGTGTCTAGAGGAAAACACCTGGTGTAATTTGGTGCCCTCTTCACTTAGATTTAAATGTTGCCCAGCCCAGCTTATTCTAATCTCAGACACTGAATCTATTTGCTACTATGACTTCTTATTCTAGCTCCTTCTGCCCCAAGCTTTTTAGTATTCCCTGTAAACCTCCTTTACCCCACCCCCAACCAACCAACCAACCAACCAACCAACCAACCAGCCAACCAGCATTATCTTACTTATAGACATCAAAGAAGTCATCAAGAAGGGGACAAGATATGCCATTAACTGGGAAAAAACTAATTTTGGAACCCTGGTTAACTAATAAGGGGTTGGTGTCCAGAAGAGATAAAGAACCCTTATGAATAAATGAGAAAAAGGAAGTCAATCCAATAGAGAAAATGGGCAAAAGAAAGAACAGAAGTGCTACTGAATACTGCCAAATAAGTTAACTGAATTAGCAGAAGCTAGAAAAACGGATAACACCAAGTGCTGCCAAAGATGCAGAGCTGTGGTAACTTTCATTCAGTGCTGGTGAGCATGCAGATTGGTACAACCACTTTTAAGAAACACTTTGCATTACCTGGGAGAGTTGAACATGACTCTACTGCACAGCCCAGCCTTTCTACTACCAAGTATTGGGAAACTTCCCCATGCCTGTACTATGAGACGGCTACCCAAATGTTTAAAGCAGCATTGTTTGCAATAGGCTAATAACTGGAAACACCCAGGTGTTTATAAACAGCAAGATGCATATATGAAAGTGGAATAGACAGAAAAATTATACTGCAGTGCAAAGGAATCGGCTCCAGCAGATACATCAACATGGACAATCTCAAAGGTTTGAACTTGAACAAAAGAAGCAAGTTATAGAAGAAGATACAGTGTTATTTCATTACAAATGTTCAAACATAGGGGCATATAGGTCACAAAGACTAAAAGGAAACCAGAGCATGGTTACAATTTCAGGATAGTGGTTAGCTCTAAGACGGTTGTTGGGGTAGGGTATTCAATCACGGAATGGATTCTGGGGATGGTAATGTTCTATTTTTTTCTTGTTTTAGGTTGTGGGCATATGGGTGTTTATTTTATTTTTGCTCTTTATTTTTTTATTTTTAAAATTAATTGAAAAAATTTTGAGAGATAGGGTCTTGCTCTGTTGTCCAAGCTGAAGTACAGTGGTGCAATTATAATTTACTGCAACCTCGAACTGCTGAGCTCAATCAATCCTCCTGTTTCAGCCTCCCAAGTAGCTGGGACTAGTGGTGCATGTCACCATGCCTGGCTAGTTTTTAAAGTTTTTTGTAGAACCAGTGCCTTTCTATGTTTCCTATGCTGGTTTCAAACCCCTAACCTCAAGTGATTCTCTCACTTCGGCCTCCCAAAGTGCTCAGATTACAGGCATAAGCTGCTGCTCTGGCCTATTTTTGTTCTTTAAACTGTACAGATGCTTTCTATACAAACTGGTATATAAGTTATATTTCATAATTCTAGCAAAAAGTACCTATAGATAGGGCAGTAACCTCCCACAGATTTAAGATCAGCTTAAATTGATCTTGATGCCATTAACTTTGCTTTTTCTTTACAAGCCTTCCCTTCCCACTCTGCAGGCTTCTTTATTTCATTTCAGTTTTCAGTAGTTCACTGTCTCCCTGACTCCTTAGTACTCTGCTCACATGCCACAAACCTGTGATCCTATCCCACTAATGTCCCTCTGTGGTCCTGAAGAGCAGTAAAATGCAGTGCTCCATAAGAAAAGAAGTGTTTCCTACCTAGGCAAGAATAGAATTACATAATCTAATAAGTTAATTAATTTCTTAAGCTCGTTTTTATTAGAGACCTTTTGTGTGCCAAGCTGTTTGCTAAGTATGAGGATACGACCTTATCCCCAGCAGGAGACCCACAGCCTATTTCAATCTGTCAGGCACGTTTTCCCTGGCTTGCTAATACTGATGAATTTGAGGTGGCTGCTGCTGGTAGTACTATTTTGGGAAGGATTTTTCTGTCTTCCATAGGGTAAGAGACAACATCTGTGTAATAGATTTGCTATCCTAGATCTAAAGTCCAAGCACATAAAAGAAAGGTGAAGAAGACAAGAGTCATTCTAAAAGAATATCTGAATGTATTAACATGCACATGTATGTTAAAAATAAAACACACACTTGAATATCAAACAGAGGAAGAAAAAGTTTGCTCAATAAACGCTTGCTATGAAATCTTTTTCCTGTGAGCATCTGTGGTACGGGTTGTATTTCCCAGTTATTTGGCATTAGTCATGAACCCTTTTGTCCTTAATGCCTTTGCTTCATCTGTTCAACTCAAATATTAGCTTTCTATCAGAAAGAGAGCTTGCATTTACATCTCGTGTGGAAATTAATGATAAGCTTGTATATTATACATTTAATAGTATTTATTGACTGATTTGTCTAACATTATTTTAGTACCCGGACTGAACCAAATATTAAGTACCATTTAGATATAGTGGTTCTCAGTGAGTCAAATTTCTTCCTTGTTGGTTTATTTTTCTAAGGGGAGTGGCTTACATTTCTTGGAAATAAAATAGCCTTAGATTCTGATTCTAACTTGTAAACCAATGATAAACTTATTACTGTGTGGCAAAAAGTACAGATGCTTAATAATTGAATTGTTTCTTCCATAAAGAAGCCCTTTTAAAAATTCAAAATAATGTAGTGCTGTACTTCTTTTTATAGCATTCCACCTACATAGTATAATTTAGGGTAAGTGCTGTATAGCATATTTCAAATACAGGTTGTCATTTAAAATATATATTCTTCATTTTATTGCTAGAAGTTGTTAGGTGTTTGTATACTACAGAACAAACATCATCTCTCTCTGCCTTAGTAACATTTCCTTTAGAAAGAAACTTGTAAGTAGGAGGTAATAGAAATGAAACAGAGAAAAATTTGAGTATAGTATAGCTTAACTATATTATATCATGTTTCTGATTTTTTGATGGAAGATTTAGATCTGGGAAAGACATGTATTTAGAAGCAAAGGGGAAGTGGCAACTAAGTAAAACAACTTACTTGAAAACTTGACCTACACCAGAGAATAACATTAGCTTTTTCTGCATTTTACGAACATTTTTCAGTTTAAAGGGACTGGTCTCACATTCCTAAGTCTTGTGTTTTCAGGTATATCTGGGCCTGTCTCATGCTTTCCAAAACCATGCCCCATCTGCTGATTGATGCTGTAAATGTCTACAACAGTAGGCAACTCATTCATTCTACTATTTGATTTAAGGTTTAAAGTGAAGTTTTACTGGGAGAATGTAACATAGTAATTTACTATCAAATTAAGATTCCATTACTGATAACCAGATTCTTAATTAGGACAGGTTTTAGTAGATGAGCAAGAAAGGAGAGCATAGAAAGGATCATACTAAACCTGAGAAATCCAAACTAAAAATCCAATTTACAGCTACTTATCTTCTAAAATGTCAATGCCACAAATAAAAATTTTAGGGCTGGTGTGGTGGCTCATGAATGTAATCCCAGCACTTTGGAGGTCGGGGCTGGTGGATCACTTGAAGTCAGGAGTTCAAAACCAGCCTGGCCAACATGGTGAAACCCTGTTTCTACGAAAAATACAAAAATTAGCTGGGTGTGGTGACGTGCACCTGTAGTCCCAGCTACTTGGTGGTGGTGTGGGGTGTTGCTGAGGTAGCAGAATTGCTTGAACCTGGGAGGCAGAGGTTTCAGTGAACTGAGATCACAGCACTGCACTCCAGCCTGGGTGACAGAGCAAGACTCCGTCTCAAAAAAAAAAAATTTTTTTTTAAGGTGTGTGTGTGTTCATGAAATATCATGCCCAAAGTATTTAGGAAAGGTAACTTTGCTCCTGATGTTGGCTAATCTCCAGTCCTCTATTGCCATTGAGTTTCTTATCACACTCCAATCCCGACAATCATGCTGGACACCTTAAAAGTGTTTAATAGAAACCTTTTAAAAAAGACAATATCAGCTCCCTTTTCTGCATGCCTGAGCCATGGGACAGGGATAGAAATCAGTGGAAAACTACTTTTTCTCTCTTGGAAGCTCTGTTTGGGAGCAACTCAGCATTGGCAATACCAATTTCATAATAACTGTGGATAAATATAGGAATTAGTATTACATAATTTCTATCTCTTTAGTATATTTCTTGCATAATTGATGTATGGTAAAATAAATGGATGGTAATGAGAAATTATTTCGTATCAATTTGGATAATGGGCAGAGTTGGTATAAGAATCTTCCTTAACACTGGTAAAACACTGGGAAATTTGAAAAGAAAACTTGAACTTTTTGTGCTAGATGGAAAAATAACCTAAGCTTTATTAAGCTTCTGGAAAGCCAGTCTGAGAATATATATTCCAGACAAAATCCACTGGTTGAGTCAAGTGCAGTTTAACTATATGTCATGAACAGATGTATTCCTCAGTTATTTACTTTAGGTTTTGAGAGATATTTCTCAATATGACATAAACAATGGTTTGGCTACAAGAATAAAAGGAAATAGTATTAAATTTCCTGCAGAGGAGAATTACAGTTGGATAGTAGTGACATCCTCAGAATTAGGATTTGAAGAACATGCATGAGTCAAAATATCCTGAGGACTCAGATTAAAATAGTTGAATGAAAGCAGTGAGTAAGAGAATGACCTGGGAGCATCCCCTTAGTGCTTCAGTGATCCTTGAAGCTGGGCTAAATCTGGGGCAGCTGCAGAACATGGAATTACTCAGAGGACTTCTGTCCTGAATGTACTGGTTAAAAGGACACACAGTCATACCACTCTCCAAGATAATATAGTTATCAAAATGGGTAATACAATTTTTGTTTTAGAAGCAAGTAAATGGAGAGATCAATGTGGGTTAGTGTTTTTTTATTTGTTGTTTGTTTGTTTTTGAGACAGAGTCTCACTCTGTCGCCAGGCTGGAGTGCAGTGGCTCAAATTCGGCTCACTGCAATCTCAGTCTCCCGGGTTCGAGCGATTCTCCTGCCTCAGCCTCTTGAGTAGCTGGGACTACAGGCACATGACACCGTGCCAAGCTAATTTTTGTATTTTTAGCAGAGACGGGTTTCACCATGTTGGCCAGAATGGTCTCGATCTCTTGATCTTGTGAATCTGCCCGCCTCAGCCTCCCAAAGTGCTGGGATTACAGGCATAAGGCACTGTGCCTGGCCGTGGGTTAGTGTTTTTAAGAGAAGTTTCTGGTTAGGATAATAGACTGAAATGAGTTAAAAAATCATCCATCTCTAATACTTCACAAAATTAGCAAAAATAAATAGCAGGAAAAAATAATCCACAATTATCAAACAAAAAGAGGCATAAGGTAATGGAATCAACCACAACCACTCCCGTCAACAAGCTTGGCACCTGAAGAAGAAACAGAAGGCTCTTATATTCTTATGCAGACAGAGCAGCAGAGCAAGGTCAGTTCTCAACTCTGCTAAACTCTGACAAAACTGAACTGTCAGAAAAAATTGTGAAGTTCTTTGAAATAGATTTAAAAAAGAACGGTAAGATTAAAAGATTATACTGACTGTCCTCTCTAGTGCTGTCTTCCAGGTTATCTCTGCCTTTCACTGTTTTTGAATTTTACAAGTTTATAATTTGTAGGGAAGTGATAGTAATGCAAATACTTTTTCTATAAAAATATAAATTACACCTAGTGCAATGCAATCGATTATTGCCCTGTGGATTCTGACCAGTTTTTCTAGGTTTTGTATCCGTATATAAATTTATTTTAGCATTTCTTATCTGCCTATATGCATGCTATATTTTGAATCTAGTTTGAACAGGTTTTAACACCTTATAGGATCCTTAATTAATGAGTTAAATAAAATCTTTGGCATCCATTTATTTTATATCTCTGTGAGACATGATTATACCCTCTTTTAATAACTATCCCTTAATATTAGGAATGTTTTAGGTCTAAAAAAGATCAAACTGACTGAACATCTTTATGCTTTTCTTCCTCTGGTGAGTAGTGAAAACATCTGGGAAGAAATAGATGCAATATATAAAGTGTACTATGGAACTGATTCTTGATGATAAAAATAAATGCTCTAAGGTCACATGTTGAACAGGGAACATGCTGGAGCCACCTCTGCAATCCTCCTTCCCCACCTCTAATTCCTCCCAGCCCCATCCCACTGCCTGCTGTCAACCTTTACATCTGGAAGTAAGTGGAGTGAAACCAGGTAAAAAGCATTTATAAAAACTCAGAAGAGAGAATAGAGGCAGGATATTACAACCAATAAAGAATATTGCCTTAGTCATATTCTTCTCCTACCTACTTACCATTTAATCACTGCCATTCCTTCAAATCACAGAAAAGTGGATAGACTTAAAATACTCAGCTCTTAGACTGGATCCCTAAGAGTGAAGAAAAACTGGCCTCACATATTTTGGAAAAAATTGTAGCAGATGATCATAGCTTTTCTAGCGATGCTACTTTGTCCATATCCTTCAGAGCACTACCAGTCTACCATCTGTCAGTATCTTTAACTCTTTAACTTAAGGCTTCCTCTAAATTATCAGGAGGCTTCCTGACTGTGGGGTTGGGGCAGGGCAGGGGAGAGTCAGCACTCCTCTGAGAACTGGCCTTGACCAAATGACTGATAGCAGTTGATATATGAATACACAAGCAACCTTGCTCCTTGGGTTGGATAACTTTGAGGAGCATATTCTGAATTATTTCCTGGAATCTGCCCAAGGAATTAAGCTCCAGTTGCCTCCAGTAGTGGCTAGCTTTATAGACACACCCTTTATTCAGTGACTTCCCTTCCAGCTTAATTCTCTACTCCTACTGGACTTCTACACTTCCAAATAAATTACTTACTATGGAATATTTGCCTTAGGATATGCTCCTGATTACTCTAATTAAGATTCAAGAAGTCATTCATAATATACCAAAGCACATACAATGCGTGGCCAAAGCCGTCCAAGTGCATCAGCTAGGGTCCCAGCAAAAATGATTGTAAACTCAAAGGTTTTAACTGAAAAGCATTTAAGGAAAAAACTATTGACCAAAATGTGAATGATGTTAAGGAAACCAACAGGAGATGGAGAAGCACTGGGAACTAGCAGTGCCAAAACGATATTTCCTAAAGAGAAGAGGAATTGTGCTTGTGGAGTCACTGTGCTTGTGGAGTCAGTGATGGAGCCATGGAAGAGAGGCCACCAGGCAGAAGCTGTGACAGTGGAGGAATGTGGTCATTACAAGACACGGCAAGGCAGGAAAGGAGTGGGGATAAGGATAAGTGCCTTGACTTTTCCCTCTTCATCTTTCTATACCCTGCCAGTTCTTCTTGTTGGCAGAACTCAATAAAAAGCCAGAGGGCCAGGGAGGCTGCTGCGGTAATCAAATCAATATAAGTCAGCCTCCTTGGGCACAGAGCTTGTCAGCAGAGGGTATAAATGGATCTGGGCATGTTAAGAAGGAATGTAATCAGTGCACTAAGTGAGAAGTATCTAAATAAATGGAATGAAATGGAATGGAAACTATATAGCAAAATAAAAAAGGAAATAAACAAGTATGCAAAAGATAGGCAATACATTCTAAAAGAAAATATCAACCAAGAAACATTTGCTTTACACTATAGAACAACCAATACAAATTCAAATCTGATATAGAGCTCAAAGATGCTAATACAACAAAATGAGATTAAAAGAAAATTTCCAAACCCAAGGAAATAATGAGGGTCAAAGTCTCAGTAACAGAAGTAACAGATGTACAGAAATGTCAAGAAACAGAATTAATATAACTGATAGTGAAATTAATGACAAGGAGAAATGAATAATCACAGATAATGTTAATGAAAAAGACCAAAAGATTAAAAGAATTAGAGAAACTAGTAGGCATTAAGGACAGAAAAGTTCCAACATAAGAAAGGCAGACATCTTTTAAGTACAGAACACATGAAAGTAAAATAAGTATCAAAAATATGAGAAAATGTCCTTATAATAAAGAATAAAAATTCTGATTGAAAGTACATAATGAATTATAAGTAAATTTTATCCATAACAACATTAGCATATTCTAGTTATAATGTTGTATCTTAAGGATGAAAAACACTCTAATCATCCAGGCATAACGATTAAATTATCTACAAAGAGAAAAGAAAAGAAGTTGATTATCAGATTTCTCAATTGCACATTGCAAATTTGAGAGGCATTGGAGAAATCTATTCTGAGGGAAATAAGATGTAGCTCAAGGCTACATATTTGTCAAGCAGAAATGCAATCGTCAGATTTCTCAAGCATTGTTAGTAAAGTTCCTGAAGGAGCTGGGATTTGGGAACACCCTGATGATGGGCATTGGGCAGGGTTGGAGGAGAGTAAGGAGTCTTTCTAAGGAAGAGAAGAGATCATTGGCAAAGATGTCAAGGGCGATTCTTGAAGGTAGCAGGAAGACAATGATGACTAGAATTGAGAGCATGTCTTGGTAAGTGAGGGAGACATAGTTACACAGGTAAAGTAGGCCCAAAGCATGGAAGGTTCTTTAAAGGCAGGTTGAAAAATTATTTGTTTCAATGGGTTAAGATTGTGTCAATGGGCTGGGCACTGTGGCTCATGCCTGTAATCCCAGCACTTTGGGAGGCGGAGGTGGCCCCATCACGAGGTCAAGAGATCGAGATCATCCTGGCCAACATGGTGAAACTCCGTCTCTACTAAAAATACAAAAATTAGCTGGGCATGGCGGTGTGCACCTGGAGTCCCGGCTACTTGGGAGGCTGAGGCAGGAGAATCACTTGGACCTGAGAGGCAGATGTTGCAGTGAGCTGAGATTGTGCCACTGCCCTCTAGCCTGGCAACAGAGTAAGACTCTGTCTAAAAAAAAAAAAAAAAAAAAAAAATAGGACATTGGGTCAGTGGAAATTCCTGGGAGGTAGATGACATGTTAGTCATGTATCTCTGGTAGATAGCTATACCTATAGTTGCCATCTCCTGCAGATCTTAGGACTATGATCAATTACTGCTTAGATTATCACAATACCATAATACGACTGGGTGCCCAATAGATTATTTCCCTCAGTGCCTATGTAAACCAATGTAATTACAGTCCTGCTTGTAAATTTGGTGTGTAGATATATTTGTGGACTCTTTCAAGTCATTGGGTGAATTATTGTTCTGTCTTATGTGTGCTTTCTTAAATGCATCATCATTTCATATGTATTTTACTTACTGCTGCAGAATTCTATGTGACCCCTCAGTAACCAGAATATTAATTCATCTTCCTAAATGCTGACTTACTACCAAAGAGATGATTAAGCACTTGACTGTATGGATAAGTCAATTCTCAGTTGGCCAGCTATAATAAAGTCTTTTTGTATGAGTGGATTCCAGAACTTATTTTTTCCCATTATTAATGAGAATAAGTATCAAAACAGAAGAATGAAAAATTTATCCCTTTAATCAACGAATGTATACATAGATAACTTATTCTTCAGAAAGCTCTGTGACAAGATTCCTGCTTTTTTTTTTTTTTTTCTTTTTTTTTTGAGACAGAGTTTTGCTCTTGTTACCCAGGCTGGAGTGCAATGGCACGATCTCGGCTCACTGTAAAACCCCATCTCTACTAAAAATACAAGATTCCTGCTTTTAAGGAACTTGCTACCTAGTGTGTCCACAGCACAAAGAATAGGTAGTGAGGTGAGGAACAAAGGGTTATTGTAGATAGAGGAGGGGCTAGGTACTTCCAAGAGGTTGGAGGTTGCTGGACTGGGAAAAACAGCTGGGATTTTTATAAGCTCAGAGAAGGCTAAGGAGCAGACTAACAGGAACCAAATTTGGTGTCTGTGCAAATTGAGTAAAAAAGAAAAAAGTTACCCTAAATCCCTGGTGAGAGGCTGCTGCAGAGTCCAGGAGAAAGAGAATAACTGAAATAGAGTTGTAGCTGTGGAAATGGACAGATGGGACAGCTGCTAGCAGCAGATTCCACGTTTTGGTCTGTGTAATAAATGCATTTTTTACTGAGTTCAAAAAAGAGGCTTAAGATCATCATAGATGGAGCATTGTAATTGCAGGATGCAAAGCCATTATTTGCCATTTCTTTTATTTTCATGATGAAGGGAAGAATCAGAACACAGCTCTTTTATAGGAAGAACATAATTTTGAATAGTTTATACATATATATATGTGTGTGTGTGTGTGTGTGTGTGTGTGTGTGTGTGTAAAATCTCAAACTAGAAATTATAAAGTGATCCTGTTTCCTTCAATAATCTTATGAAATTTAGTTTTGGTATCTCTCCCTTACATAAGGCTCTGTAAGCCTCTAAGTTTTGTTTAAAATTTGGTGAGTGAGCAAGAACTTCTGTAGCTCATTAATCTCCATGCCTGTAATCTTCATAGCACAGTCTCAGAAATGTGCTGAATCCTGATATGCCTTTTGTTTCAGCTCAATGGAGCTCACAGCTGGGCCAATGCTGTGGCAAGCTGCTGAATTGCCTGGTTTCTATGGTAGGCAAAATTCTAAGATGATCTCCAACCCTTGAGTATAGAAAGAACCTGTAAATATGATGGGTTATCACTCCCATGATTAGGTAATGTAATATGGCACAGCTGGCCTTAAAAGAGGGTGATTACTCTGGGTAAACCAGACCTAACTAATCAAGTTGAGCCTTAAAAGAGACCGGGCTCTTCCTGGAGAGAGATTGGAAGTCTGGGAAATTTGAAGCATGAGAAGATTGAGTTTGAGACAGATTTGGCTTTGTTGATGGCTGTGGACCACGTGGCTAAGAGTGAGCAGCCTTTAGGAGTTCAGAGCATCCCCCAGGTGACAGCCAGCAAGGAAACACAGACTTCAGTCCTAAAACCACAAGGAACTGAATGCTGCCACAACCACATGAGCTTGGAAGAAGCCCTGAGCCCCAGGTGCAAGTACAGCTGACCAAGACCTTGACTGCAGCCTAGAGAGAACCTGAGCTGAGAACCCCTCCATGTTATGCTTGGGCTTCCAACCTATAGAATTGTGAGCTAAGAAATGAGAATTGTTTTCAGCCACTAAGTTGGTGGTAATTGATTATGTTGCAGTAGAAATGAAATCAAATTCTAAACCTGAAATTTGCCCAGGTTTAAAAAAAGCAAGTAAATGATATTCCCACAACTATAACAAAATAATGATCTTGGAAACTAAGAAGATGGCCTTGTCCTTGCTGCTCCAATGTCACTGAGGGGTGGCATGACTTCTCTGGATGTCAGCTTCCTGGGTCATAAATAAAGAAGTTAGGTAAGATGGTATCTAGTTTCTCAAGCCCCAGTAGTCTATGATCGTTTTCTGGCCACTTTACCTATAACTGACCAAAAAACACCACAAAAAAAACCAAAAAAAAAAAAAAAACCAAAAAAAAAAAAACAAAACAAAACAAAAAAACTATTCTGCTTACAACATTGAGTGGGGAGGAGGAAGTTCACAGCTGGAAATAATTCTGCAGGGCTTGCTGAAGATATGGTTTTATTTTTTTAATCCTACTTCCTAGAGATAGACATTGAAACCTATAGGGTCAATACTCTGAGCAAACAAAACCTGTACAGACGGCTTGGTCTTTCTTGGGAGATTTATGAATATAATATTTTGAAAGGTAAATGTGTCATGTTACAGGTCTGTTATCTCAAGAAGTTTCATCTTTACATCACTTTATTTAAAACGAAACAAAGCCGAATTGCACAAAACAAGAAAATAAAAACATGTCATTTGATCCAATGAAGATATGTTGTCTCTGCTTCATTGGCAGATAGAGTATGCAATTTATTTCTAGCGTAAGACCCTTTCCCTGTCACTGTGGGCATAAAAACATGTGGCATGCTCCACACACCAACTCAGTGCTGAGAATGAAGAATGATTAGATGATCATTGTGCCATTTCTAAAGCCAGGCATCCTGATCTTCAATAAACTGGTTTTGTGCTGCAACTTAATAGATGGTAATGATTAAACTGCTTAGTGATTCAAGTTTTCTATAAAGCCTGGCTGATATTCCACATTGTAAAATCTCTGTACTTGTCTCACTGTGATTTGGGACTCCTATTAACACAGAAATCTGAACAAGAGCCTTAGGATTTGTTTTGTTTTTTCTTCTTGTTGTATTTGAAAACCGATTATATTTTTCTCTTTTTTAAACTATAGAACTAATTCAGGTTCATTGTAGAGATACTAATCGTGCAGACAAGCCAAAAAATTCTATGGTCCTAATCAGAGAAAAATTATTGTTAAATTCTGGATATGCCTCCTTCTGTATTTAGAAAATAGACATTTATCTGAATGTCGTGAGGTTGAGCACATGCAGGGCCTGTCTGTGCCATGGTACTAAATTGCCACTGTTCCACCTTCCACTTTCCCTGGGCTATTTCCAGCAGTTTCTGGCGCAGAGCTCAAAATAACCTCATTCACCTTTCCCACCCACTTTTATTCAGCCATGTGCCACCCTAATCACTTTCCTCTTAAGCCAAGAGCTGACCTTCTTACCTGGTCCTTCCTCCCTCCTTTCAGTACCTCAAAGCTTTTTCCTGTTCTCCCCTCCCAGGGCTTTTCTCTGTTCACTGTATATTAAGAACATCAGCCCATGTCTGTAAATACTGACTTGTATCATTATTTTAAGTGGTTGCATATTAATTCTTCAGATGCCTGTAATGCGATTTGTTGAGGTAATCCTATATTGTAAAATAACTTTTAGTTTTCACTATAACAAAAACCACTGTCATAAATGTTTTCTTTGCAAATATTTGCTTTTTTTTTTTTTTTTTTTTTTTTTTTTTTTTTGAGACAGGGTCTTGCTATGTTGACCAGGCTGGCCTTGAACTCCTAGGCCCAAACATCCTCCTGCCTTAGCCTCTGCAGTAGCTGATGTAACCCAGAGTCCCTGATTTTTTGGGTACCACTCTGAAAAACTACTTCCTTATAACTGTTGCACCTGGAGTTCTTGTTTTAGAAAGTTCCAGGAAGAAGCTCGGGCTCTGCAAAAAAACAAAAACAAAAAAACACCTGGATGCAGAGTGGCCTGAATCTAAGAAGAATTTGGCAAACTCTCCTCTTCACCATAGTAAAAATGCCTCCCAGGGAGGAGCTCATTTGCCTCGTTCTATTCATGGGATTATGCCAGTGCTACATGCAATGACTCAGCTAACCAGCCTGTTAAAAATCCCGTTTTCACCTCTCTTCAGGGAGGAATTCCTTCAGGAATTTATCCCTAGTGTCCTTACTTGTTGCAAATGGTAAAATCTTGTGAATTAAATCCTCCTTGGTTGTAGTCATTTGACTGTCACTCACTGAACCCTCCCCTTGTGTGGGTCACACTGGGACTACTGGCACAGGCCACTGCGCCTGGCTGTACTTTCATCTTTGTCCAGTTATTTTCTTGGGATAGCATATTACATATAGAATTGCTGAGTAAACTTCTGTGATGGGTATTTGTCCTTTTTTGATAATTCAGCATCTACTCACTTTCTTGTTTGGAAACAAAACTAAGCACTCTGATTTTTCAGGGGTGCCACCATCCCCTCTTTGTGTGTAGTATTGATAGAATTACAACATAAATTGTCCTGTTCTTGCCAGTCCAGCTAGGCCAATCAGATTACCTATTTTTTTCTTGGTAGTAGTTCTTGAGGGCAGTGATGTAAGAAATTAAAAATGTTGGGGGTTCTTTTGTTCATTCATTCTTTTGTTTCCTGAGGATGCCCTGTCCAGTGTCATTTTTTTTTTCCTGGACTTGGTTTTCCATCTTTCCCTTTGATTCTGTGAACTATCCAACATCCTTCCAAAGAATTTATTTTTCACATAAGTTAGTCAAAGATAGTGTTTGTTAATTGTAACCCTAATAGAAACAAAGGAAACTAAAATTTTAAGATTTTACAATGTAAATCATCAAGCTGACTTTCCAAAATGTGTCACTTTATATTTTTAGCAACAGTATATTAAACTGTCCTTTCTCTCACTCCTTCCTTAAAACAGAATAGTTTAAAATATTTGGATGTTTTGCTGAACTGATGAACACTCTTTTACTTTACTGTGAATTTTTTACTTTATGTATAGATGCTGCTAGTCTTAACGATGGGACTATGTTGTGATACTCCATCATAAATAGAGGAGCATCCTAAATGTATGTCACTTTCACACCATGGCAAAGTAAAAAAATTTAAGCCAAATCATTTGTACATCATGGACCATTTATATTTATCTCTACCTTTAACAGACTTTTTGTATCCCAGGATTACAAAACTCTAAGTTCTTCTTTTTCAAAATAAGTTTTAAAAAATATTTAGATGGTGAATTTATTTGAAATTTTTTGGAATTTTGTTAGACGTAAGGCAGGGCTCTAATTCTTTTGGTGGTATTGTTGGCTAAGGTGTCTGTGCTTTTCTATCAGAAAGCCTGTGTAATTGCTTTTTATCTTTTAGTTTCTGTAACTTCTTGGTCTTCATGTTTCTTTATTGATTTTTTTCATAGGGAACTCTCTCTTTTGAGTTGTATCAATTTCTTGTCATTATGAACAGTGTTTTTACATACATTTTTATACATGCTTCCTGATTTATTTATATAAAATTTTCTCTAGGATATATTATTTTGGAGTAGGATTCCTGAGTTGTATTTTGTGTACATGTTTCACTTTACCAAGTAATGCAAAATTATTTTCCAAAGTGTTTATCCAATTTCCATATAATACCAGCTGCATAAAAGGATTCCTATTGATAGGTCTAGATTCAGGGCAGGAGCAAACATCATTCAAGCAGAGAATAAATGCAGGAGCTTGTGCTCATAAAATCACTGGAGTAACTGGGGAAACAAAAGTTAAGCCTGCCACTGGAATAGTGAATCCAAAAGCACAGTACCATAGCTGAAATGCAAGGGACAGAAGCTACCATTGCTGCACATTGCAACCCTGTCTCTAAATGCTCACACTTCTATGGCCTGGCTTGCAAGCAATAATGACATAAGAAAGATGGCCTCTGCTTCATTTTACCTTACAAAACTCGTTCAATACACCTATACTTAGAAAACTATACTTTTCCTTCTTGTTGTTTTTTCTCTACAGAAGAGGTTTTCTCTTCCTTTCTTTTCCATATACATGTATGTATATGTAGTATATGTATATAAACATATAAATATGACCCAATTCTTGGTTTTAGTTAGGATTGTATCTGGCCCATCTTCCTGCCCTATCAAGGAAGCCCAATGTTTACTCCACCACTTTCTACCCTCCACAATGTACAAAATATCTAAGCTAAAAAATTTTTAATCAAAACAACTGATTAATGGTTTTTTAAAGTTAATTTAGTTTAGCATGACCAGCATGAAAAATAAAATAATCGAGGACATAAATATAACAGTTTGTCATACATAGTGTATTCTTATAGTAAGGGTATTTTTTGACACCAATTATATACACACATGCAGTGCATATGTATGTATATGTATTAGTTTTCTATTACTGCCATAACAAATTACTACAAATTTAGTGGCTTAACATAAAAAGTAATGAATTAATGGCAATCGCAGCAACCTGGATGGAATTGGAGACTATTATCTAAGTAAACTAACTCAGGAACAGAAAATCAAGCATTGTATGTTCTCATTCATAACTGGGAGCTAAGCTATGAGAATGCAAAGGTATAAGAATGATACAATGGACTTTGGAGACTCAGGAGAAAGTGTGGGAGGGAAGTGAGGGATAAAAGACTACAAATTGGGTTCAGTGTATACTGCTTGGGTGATGGGTGCACCAGTATCTTACAAATCACCACTAAAGAACTTACTAATGTAACCAAATACCACCTGTTCCCCCAAAACCTATGGAAATAAAAAATAAAAATAAATTTTAAAAAATTTAGTGGCTTAAAATAGCACCCACTTATCCTACAGCTGTGTAGGCCAAAATTTCCAACTCCCATAAACACCAGCTGCATAAAAGACTTCCTGTCTGTGGGTACAGTGTTGTTCAGTGGAGTCCTCTGCTTAGAGTGCCGCAGTACTGAAATAGAAGTGCCAGGCAGGCTATATTCCTTTCTGGGAGTTCTAAGAATGACTCCACTTCCAAGATCACTCTGATTGTTTGTAGAATTCAGTTCCATGCGGTTGTTCTACTGAGGTCCTTATTTCCTTGCTGGCTGTCAGCTCAGGATATTCTAGCATCCAGAGCCCACCCGCAGTCCTTGGATCATGGCTCCTTTTCTCTGCCTTCAAAGCCAGCAATGGATGAGAATGAGATGAAGTGAGTCAATTAGAGTACAAAATTAAAAGAGGCATTCACTTATGTAAGTGCACGTGTAGGACTCTGAAAGTGAGTTCCTTTTTAAATTTCAAATCCTGGGTATCTAACTCACCTCACTTATGCCTGACCCCACTGCAGAGTGTGTGTGTGTGTGTGTGTGTGTGTGTGTGTGTGTGTGTGTGTGTATTGTGTCACCAAGAACATTTTCTTTGAGTCAAAAAGTTTGCAAGACATTACTCTAGGCCAGTGGTTCTGCATAAGTCACCCCAGAATGTTGTTAAACTGCAGATTCTGATGTGGTAGGTCTGGGGTAGGGCCTAAGATTCTGCATTTCTAACAATGCTGCTGATTCCTAGAATATACACTGAGGAAATTAACAAGCCCTCTAAATAATTCTAATATATGCTGTAATTTCAGAACCACTGTAGTTCTCTTAAAACACTAATTTCTGTGTCCAGCTTCCAAGTTATTGATATCGTGGGTTTAGGAAGAGACTTAGGAAGTTGTTAGAAATACAGTTTCCTAGGTGATGCTGCAGCTACTGGTCCAGGGAACATACTTTGAGAACCACTATAGTGCTCTGGACCTCTGGGCTCCGAACTTATCAGGCTGGAGTTCCTGCATTGCTATCAGCTTCACATGGCTTATTGCAATTTCTCAGCAGTACCTTTCATTGATTTAAAAGCGTATTTTAAAATATTCCTCTTTTAAAATAGTTTAAATGATTTGAGGCTATATGACTTTTGGGCTCTCTGGTATTCCATATTGGTAAAATTGAACAAAATACACATTGCTTTGACTTGATGGTTCAGCATTTGTCTTAATTCATCTTATTGAGGAGTTGCAGGGTTCATTTGAAATTTTTCTTGGTTAGAAAGCTAAGTTGTTTATTTTAGCTGTACACAGAATGCCTCTCTTCCCTCAAGTTCAGTAAGTTTCAGGGAGGTAAAATATAACAGGTGTAAACTGCAGACAGAACACAGAAGATGATAGCCCAAAATATGGTATCTTGGAATACTAAGTGTCTTAAGCTGAAAAATTAAGAAAGCTGCAGCAGCAGGAAGATCTCTTTGACCTTCTCATGCTCCCTTCTCTCCTCAAGCAAGCCGTAGAAACTAGAATACTTTTTTCCTTTTCTCCCCTGAAGTGGGCCATAAAACGAAGCTGACCTTCCCTTGAAGCAGGTTATAAGACCTTCATTCCAAAAGAGCCTTATTCCACAATGTCTTCCCTCTACCTGGATGAAAGGACCATCCTTATCTCTGAAGACACAGACACAGAAAAGAATCTGAACAAACAGTCCTTGCTGAGTTTCCCCCAGTTTATTATCGTTACATCATCTTTCTTTTTGCTAATCACGTTTTTTTACAACCATTAATTTTTTAAAATCAGACTTAGCATAAAATATACAAAGATATTCCTGTTTTTTTTTTTCTGGATCTTCATTTCTGAGGCTTCTGTGTCACATACAATTTATGTTAAATCAATTCATATGCTTTTATTAATCTATTTATGTTACAGGGGTCTCAGCCATGAACCTCCAGATGGTTAAGAAAAAGGTGATGCTTTTTCCCTCCTACACTGCCGTCTTTATCAGAAGTTCATGTCTTAATTTCTGTTGGTATTCCTGAAAACTAAATTTTTCTTTTTAGCTTCCCTGTCAAATAGATAGTAATCAGTAAATGCGCATTAAGTAAAATAGGGAAGGTGTTCAATAATTTTTAAAATTGCAGGGATTCTTAAGATAAAGAATATTTTATAACTCATCAATTATGAAACTCTAACATGAAACAACAGGTCAGTACATTGATAATTCTCAGGCATTCAATGTGTTGAACTTTAGGAGATGAAACTGCGTTCAAAGATTCCTCGTTCATCTCTATAATGCAGCACCTATCACCGACCCTGATAACTCACAGACACTCAATAAATGTGTAGCAAATGGATAATGTTTGGGTGAATGAACTAATGAATGACACAGAATAGAGCAGCAGTAGCGACTGGAATAAAATATTGGTGTATCTGAATCACACATGAGGTAGATCACAACAAATTTGTTAATAGTAAAAATTATAAGATTTTGAAATTGGAAAAGAATAAAAGTAAAAGTTAAGGTTAAAAAATAGAATTTTACCCGGGAGGTACGAGGCAGAAGGCCAGAACGGAATTACCAGCACAGCAGGAGTCGGTCACCACATTCATCCCAGTCTAGAAATCAGTCTCCTCAGAGACTGGCTAGCCAAGCGTCTAGACCCACAAGGTCCCCTAGCGGCAGCGGCTCTAGAAGTAGATCCTCCAGTAGTGATTCAATCAGCAGCAGCAGTAGTACCAGCAGTGACAGCAGTGATTCCAGCAGTAGCTCAAGTGATGATTCTCCAGCTCGATCAGTTCAGTCTGCAGCAGTCCCAGCACCCACTTCCCAGTTGCTTTCATCTCTGGAAAAAGATGAGCCCCGTAAAAGTTTTGGGATCAAGGTCCAGAATCTTCCAGTACGCTCTACAGATACAAGCCTTAAAGATGGCCTTTTCCATGAATTTAAGAAATTTGGAAAAGTAACTTCAGTGCAGATACATGGAGCTTCAGAAGAAAGGTATGGTCTGGTATTCTTTCGACAGCAAGAGGACCAAGAAAAAGCATTGACTGCATCAAAAGGAAAACTTTTCTTTGGCATGCAGATTGAAGTAACAGCATGGATAGGGCCAGAGACAGAAAGTGAAAATGAATTTCGCCCCTTGGATGAAAGGATAGATGAATTTCACCCCAAAGCAACAAGAACTCTCTTTATTGGCAACCTTGAAAAAACCACTACTTACCATGACCTTCGCAACATCTTCCAGTGCTTTGGAGAAATTGTGGATATTGATATTAAGAAAGTGAATGGAGTTCCTCAGTATGCATTCCTGCAATACTGTGATATTGCTAGTGTTTGTAAAGCTATTAAGAAGATGGATGGGGAATATCTTGGAAATAATCGCCTCAAGCTGGGTTTTGGGAAGAGCATGCCTACAAACTGCGTGTGGCTAGATGGGCTTTCTTCGAATGTGTCGGATCAGTATTTAACACGACATTTCTGCCGTTATGGGCCTGTGGTAAAGGTGGTGTTTGACCGCTTAAAAGGCATGGCCCTCGTTCTCTACAACGAAATCGAATATGCACAAGCAGCTGTGAAAGAGACCAAAGGGAGGAAAATCGGTGGGAATAAAATTACACAAAGGCTCAAAATAAAGGGATGGAGGAAGATCTACCAAGCAAATGGAGAGCAAAAAAAGGCAGGAGTTGCAATTCTCATCTCTGATAAAATAGACTTTAAAGCAACAAAGATCAAAAGAGACAAAGAAGGACATTACATAATGGTAAAAGGATCACTGCAACAAGAAGAGCTAACAATCCTAAATATATACGCACCCAATACAGGAGCACCCAGATACATAAGGCAAGTTCTTAATGACTTACAAAGAGACTTAGACTCCCACACAATAATAATGGGAGACTTTAACACCCCATTGTCAATATTAGACAGATCATCCAGACAGAAAATCAACAATGATATCCAGGACCTGAATACAGACCTGGAACAAGCAAACCTAATAGACATTTACAGAACTCTCCACCCCAAATCCATAGAATATACATTCTTCTCAGCACCACATCACACCTACTCTAAAATTGACCACATAATTGGCAATAAATCACTCCTCAGCAAATGCAAAAGAACAGAAATCATAACAAACAGTCTCTCAGACCACAGTGCAATCGAGTTAGAACTCAGAATGCAGAAACTAACTCAGAACCGCACAGCTTCATGGAAACTGAACAACTTGCTCTTGAATGTTGACTGGATAAACAATGAAATGAAGGCAGAAATAAAGATGTTCTTCGAAACCAATGAGAACAAAGACACAACATACCAGAATCTCTGGGACACATTTAAAGCAGTCTCTAGAGGAAAATATATAGCAATGAGTGCCCACATGAGAAGAAAGGAGAGATCTAAAATTGACACCCTATCATCAAAATTGAAAGAGCTAGAGGAGCAAGATCAAAAAAACTCAAAACCTAGCAGAAGACAGGAAATAACTAAGATCTGAGCAGAACTGAAGGAAATAGAGATACAAAAAACTCTTCAAAAAATCAATAAATCCAGGAGCTGGTTTTTTGAAAAGATCAACAAAATAGACAGACCATTAGCCAGATTAATAAAAAAGAAAAGAGAGAATAACCAAATTGATGCAATAAAAAATGATAAAGGGGATATCACCACAGATTCCACAGAAATCCAAACCATCATCAGAGATTATTACAAACAACTCTATGCACATAAACTAGTAAACCTGGAAGAAATGGATAAATTCCTGGACACCTGCATCCTCCCAAGCCTAAACCAGGAAGAAGCCGAAACCCTGAATAGACCAATAACATGGTCTGAAGTCGAGGCAGCAATAAAGAGCCTACCACCCCAAAAAAGCCCAGGTCCAGATGGGTTCACAGCGGAATTCTACCAGACATACAAAGAGGAGCTGATACCATTCCTTCTGAAACTATTCCAGACAATCCAAAAAGAGGGAATCCTTCCCAAATCATTTTACGAGACAAACATCATCCTGATACCAAAACCCGGCAGAGACTCAACAAGAAAAGAAAATTTCAGGCCAATACCATGATGAACATAGATGCAAAAATCTTCAATAAAATACTGGCAAACCGATTGCAACAGCATATCAAAAAGCTCATCCACCATGATCAAGTAGGATTCATCCCGGGGATGCAAGGCTGGTTCAACATACGCAAGTCCATAAACGTAATTCACCACATAAACAGAACCAAAGACAAAAACCACATGATTATCTCAATTGATGCAGAGAAGGCTTTTGACAAAATTCAACAACCCTTTATGCTAAAAACCCGCAATAAACTAGGTATTGACGGAACGTATCTCAAAACAATAAAAGCTATTTACGACAAACCAACAGCCAATATCATACTGAATGGGCAAAAACTGGAAGCATTCCCTTTGAAATCTGGCACTAGACAAGGGTGCCCTCTCTCACCACTCCTATTCAATATAGTACTGGAAGTTCTAGCCAGAGCAATCAGGCAAGAAAAAGAAATAAAGGGTATCCAAATTGGAAAGGAGGAAATCAAATTGTCTCTATTTGCAGATGACATGATTGTATATCTGGAAGACCCCATCATCTCAGCCCAAAATCTCCTGAAACTGATAAACAACTTCAGCAAAGTCTCAGGATACAAAATCAACGTGCAAAAATCACAAGCATTCCTATACACCAGTAATAGACTTCAAGAGAGCCAAATCAAGAACGAACTGCCATTCACAATTGCTACAAAGAGAATAAAGTACCTAGGAATACAACCAGCAAGGAACGTAAAGGACTTCTTCAAGGAGAACTACAAGCCACTGCTCAACAAAATAAGAGAGGATACAAACAGATGGAAAAACATTCCATGTTCATGGTTAGGAAGAATCAACATCGTGAAAATGGCCATACTGCCCAAAGTAATTTACAGGTTCAACGCTATTCCCATCAAGCTACCAATGACCTTCTTCACAGAACTGGAAAAAAACACCTTAAACTTCATATGGAACCAAAAGAGAGCCCGCATAGCCAAGTCAATTCTAAGCAAAAAGAACAAAGCAGGAGGCATCACACTACCGGACTTCAAACTATACTACAAGGCTACAGTAATCAAAACAGCATGGTACTGGTACCAAAACAGAGATATAGACCAATGGAACAGAACAGAGGCCTCACAGGAAATACAACATACCCACAACCATCTGATCTTCGACAAACCTGACAAAAACAAGCAACGGGGAAAGGACTCCCTGTTTAATAAATGGTGTTGGGAAAACTGGCTAGCCATGTGCAGAAAGCAGAAACAGGACCCCTTCCTGACACCTTACACCAAAATTAACTCCAGATGGATTAAAGACTTAAACATCAGACCTAATACCATAAAAACCTTAGAAGAAAATCTAGGCAAAACCATTCAGGACATAGGTGTAGGCAAGGACTTCATGACCAAAACGCCAAAAGCAATGGCAACAAAAGCCAAAATAGACAAATGGGACCTAATCAAACTCCACAGCTTCTGCACGGCAAAAGAAACAGTCAGTAGAGTGAATCGGCAACCAACAGAATTGGAAAAAATTTTTGCAGCCTACCCATCTGACAAGTGGCTGATATCCAGAATTTACAAAGAACTAAAGCAGATCTACAAGAAAAAAACAAACAAGCCCATTCAAAAATGGGCGAAGGATATGAACAGATACTTTACAAAAGAAGACATACAGGAGGCCAACAAACATATGAAAAAATGCTCATCATCACTGGTCATCAGAGAAATGCAAATCAAAACTACATTGAGATACCATCTCACACGAATTAGAATGGCGATCATTAAAAAATCGGGAAACAACAGATGCTGGAGAGGATGTGGAGAAATAGGAACACTTTTACACTGTTGGTGGGAATGTAAATTAATTCAACCATTGTGGAAGACAGTGTGGCGATTCCTCAAGGACCTGAAAATAGAAATCCCATTTGACCCAGCAATCCCATTACTGGGTATATATCCAAAGGATTATAAATCATTCTACTACAAGGACACGTGCACACGAATGTTCATTGCAGCACTGTTTACAATAGCAAAGACCTGGAACCAACCCAAATGCCCAACGATGATAGACTGGATAGGGAAAATGTGGTACATATACACCATGGAATATTATGCAGCCATCAAAAACGAAGAGTTCACGTCCTTTGTAGGGACATGGATGAACCTGGAAACCATCATTCTCAGCAAACTGACACAAGAGCAGAAAATCAAACACCGTATATTCTCACTCATAGGTGGGTGTTGAACAATGAGAACACATGGACACAGGGAGGGGAGCACTACACACTGGGGTCCGTTGGGGGGAAATTGGGGAGGGGCGGGGGGGTGGGGCGGTGGGAAGAGATAGCATGGGGAGAAATGACAGATACAGGTGAGGGGACGGAAGGCAGCAAACCACACTGCCAAGTGTGTACCTATGCAACAATCTTGCATGTTCATCACATGTACCCCAAAACCTAAAATGCAATAAAAAAAAAAGAATTTTAATTCACGTACGTTCTCTTATGTTTTTGAAAGCATAAGGTTTTTAAGGGTCACCCCATTAGGAATTGTTCATAATCTTCATAATCTTTTGTCTCTTCTGCAGCCCTCCATCTAGATATATATCTTGGGATTGCATTACACACGTTTTGTGAATATCGTGCATTGTGGTTCCATCATAATGTCCTTTTTGAGAACTACTGAAATATATCATCCAAATAATGTATTTAATAATTTTAAATAAAATAAATTATCTAATTATTTATAATTAAGGCTTATGGCATTAAATAAAATGATGTTTACATTAAACATTATTTTTTGCCTAATAATTTGTAATATAAATCACACAGGAAAACAGCTACAGTTTATTTAAACATGAGTAGTAATTATTAATCACATTACATAATTACAAATTATTACATAAATGATTTGCTCTTCCAAATAACATTTTCCTTAAGTTTAAATAGCTTCTAAAATATTTGAACAGTTATTTGCTTAGAAATTTTTCTTTCTGTTTCTTCTTCTTAAATCAAGACAATTACATCCACAAGCTTTTGAGAAATTTTTTATAAAGTTTTGGAAGAGTAAGGATATGTGATATTCTCTTCTATATTATTATAGCAATTTTGAGGAAAACCTTTACAATCTAAAAAGCAAAGTGAAAAGAAAAGTGAGATAGGCACATTGTTTTTCTTTCTTTCTTTTCTTTTCTTTTCTTTTTTTTTTTGAGACAGAGTCTTTCTCTGTTGCCAGATGCCAAGCTGGAGTGCAGTGGCGCGATCTCGGCTCACTGCAACCTCCACCTCTTGGGTTCAAGCAATTCTCCTGCCTCAGCCTCCCGAGTAGCTGGGACTACAGGTGTGTGCCAACATGCCCAGCTAATTTTTGTATTTTTAGTAGGGACGGGGTTTCACCATGATGGCCAGGATGGTCTCCATCTCTTGACCTTGTGATCTGCCCATGTTGGCCTCCCAAAGTGCTGGGATTACAGGCGTGAGCCACCGCGCCCGACCAGGCATGTTGTTTAATATACAACAAGCACTTTTTAATATTCTTTATACTATTGTTGGTTAATAGGACTTTTGAAGTTTTCCCCCCACCACCCCCACCCCCCTGTCACTGAAAACCAGGATTTGAAGTGACCCACAAGATTGATTCACTTTCTGGGTCAAATGCAAAGAGGATAGGGTATCTTAGACTATTACTGAATAATAGAAGACATATGTAGTTAATGTACAAAGCATACAAACAATATAGTCTATCCTGGACATTAACGGAAGTACACTGGCATGTCTTCACTGTGTATAACATTGGCACCATCAATAATACTTCACAATGATGTGATGAGATAAAGTATCTTAGCCATCTAGGAGTATAGATAAGAACTCTTTCTGAGTGATCTTTCACTATTAAAAACATAAGGTATTCTTTTGTTTGCTCTGTGGAATATGTCACTGCAGGGTGTTACATTAGAGATGCTCATCCACTCTGAACTTTTGCAAGGCTATTTTCTTGCAAAAAAAAACCTACATGTTTTCACCAATTTAAATAACTCTAGTCCTCTCTATATTCCTGTTTGCTATAAAATGACTCTTGAAAATGATAATTTCAGACTTCCAAGTTTTTCGTCTTATTTTATTGCAAGCTTTTATTGAATTGCTGGCAACTCAGAAGCTCCAGTATATGGTCACTTAGTACTTCAGCCCCATTGATCTTTCAAAAAGTATTCTATTACATGTTAGTGGGTAGTTGAAGATTTGTTTAAATAAAATTGGAAAGCAAGCCATCTAAACAAGTCTCCTTTCCCGTTTATATACTATGCCATTATGTAGAGCAAATATTCTGAGAATGTAATCGGAGTACCTCTTTAAGACATCCAGTAATAATGTTACTAAACTGATTTATTTGTATATTTAAGTAGAGAAAATATCAGGACTCTCAAATATCAAAGCCAGTTTTAAAAGATAAAAAATGTACCCATTGTGGATGTTTAGAGGATCTGATGCAAATTCTGAAGGCAACTTCTATGCATGTATTAAATAATGTTAGTGTCATAGAACTGAGCGCACAACACTCCAAGGCGACTTGTTTGAAATGAACAGCACCCTTTGATGGATGAACCATAGTTCAACAAATTTCCCCTAGTTCTTGGGACTGGCTTTGCCTTTATGTTCATGGATGTTTTCTTAATTTTGTGACAGGACAAGTGTGGAGAGGGAGGTTTAAGGCCATGCTGAGGTAATTATTGCTGAAAAGAACTGAATTTGGTCAAAATAAGACTCGCAAGCATGATCTTGATTTTGGGGGAATTGCCTTATGTATTTTCTGATGATCAGATTATTCCATTATCCAAGCCCAGGTCATGTGTCATCTCTTTTCTTATTCATTCATTTCCCCCGACCCCTATTCAATCAGCATGAGCACCTGCTATGGGTCAAGCACTATTCCAGGCACAAGGGATTACCAAAGAGAAAGAATACAATGATCTGTGCCATCACAGAGGTAATCTTACTTTAAAAAAAAATTCTCTTATGATAATTAACATAGTTTTGTTATTTGGGCATATTTTAATCTCCTATTAGATATGAGGTGTTTTGATGTCAGCCTCATGGTCGAATTCATGAATATTTTTCTCATTGCACTTAACACAAGATCTTACCACTATAAGACAATTGAAGTGTGATAGGTGAATAAATGATTAAATAAAGGATGAATGAATCAGTCTTTCTGGCCTATTATGTCTGAGCAATGCAATATAATTTTCACTCTTCTGAAATACTATGAAACAAGCTCAACCTTTGGATTAGAGTCATATAAAATTTGGTGGCACCAAAAAGTTATTTTAATAACATTTAAAAAGTCATCCAAATGAATTCATTTGAAAATTTAGAATGCATTTTTATAACCTAACATAACCAAATGAGAAAGGGGAGAAAGGCTGCAAATGTAGAATGATATATTTACCTAATAACCTTAACGCCTATTAAGAATAGGCCATTAGTGTATATTATAAAAGAATAGCATTTTATGAAATTGTGGTAGGGAAGTTTTTTATGCTTCCCTAAATATTTCTTTTTGCATAATAATAATGAACAAAGCTTAGAAATTATCTCTGCACTTTGGTTTATTTAGAAAAGTGTTTCCTTTCATGTATATAATTTATCAGTAATAAATTATACAGGTAAATATTTTTAAAAATTGAGATTAATATGAACAAAACTTAGGGAAGACGGGAAAGGAAATGTCTATTGGAAATGTCTTCCATTGAGGCATCTTCCTTCCTTTCTGAGATGTCATTTTGGGTTTGGCTTATTCCACTCTCTTCTTTAGCTTTTAATTTCTTCCTATACTTCCTGTCCCAACATTGTCATTTTATCTTTACTTTTTTATATACCTAAATTCTTTTGGTATAATTTTTTTTTCATGAGCAGACTTAATTACATTTTTTATGCAAGGTATTTCACTTAACTTTGAAAAATGCTCTTCAGTATCAAAAGGCATTGGGCAAGGGAAGGAGAATTTATTTCAAATTTATGGGTTTGTCCAGGAATTCAGAGGCAGGGTTATACAATAGTAGTAAAATGGACCTATAGCTCCTCACATGTGCATACACACTTGCTTCACTCTTCCTTTCAAGAGGCAGGATTGTTAGCATAGGGGAAAGTGAATGTCAGTCACCTACCACTTGTCATCAATTTGTAAGACTGATGTCTAGAGAAAAGTTTCAAATCATAGCGCTATAAAAGATGTTTGTCTTGAATCTTATAACTTTAAAAAATTGTGTGTATGTAGTGCTACTTACATACTAAAAAGTTTATCACACATGTATATATAGTTTGAAGAATGGTTATGATAATAAAGTAAACAGCAATGTATCCCTGATGTTAAGAAATCAAATCTACCCAGTACTTCAGAAATGCCCTGTGTACTTCTCTTTTCTTTCCTTCAGCAAAGGAAAACCACTATCTGGTGTTTTGTGTTAATTATGTCCTTGGTTTTCTTTATGGTTGAGCCACTTATGTATCACTAAACAATACATTGTTTAGTTTATTTTTGTTTTTAACTGAGTAAAACGTGCAAACCTAGCTGTGTAAGGAAAGGGGAATATTGCCACTATTAGATGAAGGTTCCAGAGAAGGTAAGCCAAATAGAACTTCTGGGCCATGAGCTGGTCTCAGCTTCCTTTGGAGTTTACAAGTGTCCCTCCTGAAGAAACTGGAAAAAGCCATGAATTTGTGCTAGAAAGCATAAAGAAATTTAGCAGAAAGGTGGGTTAGACGTGGAACCAGATACCAAGAAGACACATGGCCAGAGGGAGTGGGGTGCTTTCTATTTTCTGTTTACAGCCCACAGAGGCCTAACTTCAGCTCTCAGGAGTATACTGAAGCAGAACCTTTCTATAGGATAAAATTAGAGTCCTCAGCTGATCCAGGCATAAGGCTTAGAAGGGAGAGTGGGAACCTCATTAGCACATGGGCCAGTTCTCCTGAGTGTTCTGTTCTTGGGTTTAAAAGATAGCAGAATTTTAGCAGGGATCTTAGTGATGGCAACCTGCATCATATTGAATAACACTTTTGTAACCTATATTAGAAGCTGAAAGTACAGTGAAGTCTTCATCTCTAGAAAGAGAAGCCTGTTATAACTCTTAAATGACATTTCTCTATCTCTCAAAATACTTAAACATGGAACAGGTACTACATTGGCCTTAATATAGAATTGAGAAAGACCCAGTAAGATCTCATGCAAGTCTGCCTCTCCAACCTCATTTCTCACTACTTTCTCTGCTGTAACCATGCTCAAATATTTGTGCTCCTTGGAACACATCCTGTTTTTTTTATCCTTCTTTGTCTCTGTTCATGTTGTTCTCTTGTTCAGGGCTCCCTTCCTGCATAAATTTCCCTGGCAAACTTCTTATCCTTTAAGACTCATCTCTCTCTTATACAGGAATTATTCCTTGAGCCTCCTTGATGGTACGCATCTCTGTGTTCCCACAACACTTTTCACTTTTCACTGGCATAGCCTTATCAAGTTGTATTTTAATCCTTTTTCAACTTGCATATTCCCCCCTACTTTCTGTGAGCCTCTTAAGATCTATGACTGCAATTCATATATTGCTCAACCATAACTGTATACCATTATCGCATCTAAACGTTAACAATAATTCATTATTGTCATCAAATATCCAGTGTTCAAAGTTCTCTGATTATCTCATGCTTCATTTTTATTGGTTAAAATAGGAATCTTAGAATGTCCATATATTGCAATTGCTTGATATATCTTTTTTTTTTTTTTTTTTTTACATTGTAAATAGATTTAATGTCACTAAATTCTACACTCAAAAATGGTTAATATGACAAATTTTACATGTACCACAATCAAAAATAAACATCAATATTTAAAAGGTTAATATTTTATGATGTCACATACTTATTTCCTTAAAACATCCTCTAACAGGCTGAACATCAGAAATGATATTTTAATTAATAATGTCACTGAAATGTATATAACATTACATAACTCCAAAATTATTCTTTCTACTTTTTTTTTTTTTTTTTTTTTTTTTTTTTTTTTTTTTTCATTGCATTTTAGGTTTTGGGGTACATGTGATGAACATGCAAGATTGTTGCATAGGTACACACATGGCAGTGTGCTTTGCTGCCTTCCGTCCCCTCACCTGTATCTGTCATTTCTCCCCATGCTATCTCTTCCCACCTCCCCACCCCCCGCCCCTCCCCCATTTCCCCCCAACGGACCCCAGTGTGTAGTGCTCCCCTCCCTATGTCCATGTGTTCTCATTGTTCAACACCCGCCTATGAGCGAGAATATACGGTGTTTGATTTTCTGCTCTTGTGTCAGTTTGCTGAGAATGATGGTTTCCAGGTTCATCCATGTCCCTATAAAGGACGTGAACTCATCGTTTTTGATGGCTGCATAATATTCCATGGTGTATATGTACCACATTTTCCCTATCCAGTCTATCATCTTTGGGCATTTGGGTTGGTTCCAGGTCTTTGCTATTGTAAACAGTGCTGCAATGAACATTCGTGTGCACGTGTCCTTGTAGTAGAATGATTTATAATCCTTTGGATATATACCCAGTAATGGGATTGCTGGGTCAAATGGGATTTCTATTTTTAGGTCCTTGAGGAATCGCCACACTGTCTTCCACAATGGTTGAATTAATTTACATTCCCACCAACAGTGTAAAAGTGTTCCTATTTCTCCACATCCTCTCCAGCATCTGTTGTTTCCCGATTTTTTAATGATCGCCATTCTAACTGGTGTGAGATGGTATCTCAATGTGGTTTTGATTTGCATTTCTCTGATGACCAGTGATGATGAGCATTTTTTCATATGTTTGTTGGCCTCCTGTATGTCTTCTTTTGTAAAGTATCTGTTCATATCCTTTGCCCATTTTTGAATGGGCTTGTTTGTTTTTTTCTTGTAGATCTGCTTTAGTTCTTTGTAAATTCTGGATATCAGCCCCTTGTCAGATGGGTAGACTGCAAAAATTTTTTCCCATTCTGTTGGTTGCCGATTCACTCTAATGACTGTTTCTTTTGCCGTGCAGAAGCTGTGGAGTTTGATTAGGTCCCATTTGTCTATTTTGGCTTTTGTTGCCATTGCTTTTGGCGTTTTGGTCATGAAGTCCTTGCCTACACCTATGTCCTGAATGGTTTTGCCTAGATTTTCTTCTAAGGTTTTTATGGTATTAGGTCTGATGTTTAAGTCTTTAATCCATCTGGAGTTAATTTTGGTGTAAGGTGTCAGGAAGGGGTCCTGTTTCTGCTTTCTGCACATGGCTAGCCAGTTTTCCCAACACCATTTATTAAACAGGGAGTCCTTTCCCCATTGCTTGTTTTTGTCAGGTTTGTCGAAGATCAGATGGTTGTGGGTATGTTGTATTTCCTGTGAGGCCTCTGTTCTGTTCCATTGGTCTATATCTCTGTTTTGGTACCAGTACCATGCTGTTTTGATTACTGTAGCCTTGTAGTATAGTTTGAAGTCCGGTAGTGTGATGCCTCCCGCTTTGTTCTTTTTGCTTAGAATTGACTTGGCTATGCGGGCTCTCTTTTGGTTCCATATGAAGTTTAAGGTGTTTTTTTCCAGTTCTGTGAAGAAGGTCATTGGTAGCTTGATGGGAATAGCGTTGAATCTGTAAATTACTTTGGGCAGTATGGCCATTTTCACGATGTTGATTCTTCCTAACCATGAACATGGAATGTTTCTCCATCTGTTTGTATCCTCTCTTATTTCGTTGAGCAATGGCTTGTAGTTCTCCTTGAAGAGGTCCTTTACGTTCCTTGTTAGTTGTATTCCTAGGTACTTTATTCTCTTTGTAGCAATTGTGAATGGCAGTTCGTTCTTGATTTGGCTCTCTTGAAGTCTATTACTGGTGTATAGGAATGCTTGTGATTTTTGCACGTTGATTTTGTATCCTGAGACTTTGCTGAAGTTGTTTATCAGTTTCAGGAGATTTTGGGCTGAGATGATGGGGTCTTCCAGATATACAATCATGTCATCTGCAAATAGAGACAATTTGATTTCCTCCTTTCCAATTTGGATACCCTTTATTTCTTTTTCTTGCCTGATTGCTCTGGCTAGAACTTCCAGTACTATATTGAATAGGAGTGGTGAGAGAGGGCATCCTTGTCTAGTGCCAGATTTCAAAGGGAATGCTTCCAGTTTTTGCCCATTCAGTATGATATTGGCTGTTGGTTTGTCGTAAATAGCTTTTATTGTTTTGAGATACGTTCCGTCAATACCTAGTTTATTGAGGGTTTTTAGCATAAAGGGTTGTTGAATTTTGTCAAAAGCCTTCTCTGCATCAATAGAGATAATCATGTGGTTTTTGTCTTTGGTTCTGTTTATGTGGTGAATTACGTTTATGGACTTGTGTATGTTGAACCAGCCTTGCATCCCCGGGATGAATCCTACTTGATCATGGTGGATGAGCTTTTTGATATGCTGTTGCAATCGGTTTGCCAGTATTTTATTGAAGATTTTTGCATCTATGTTCATCATGGTATTGGCCTGAAATTTTCTTTTCTTGTTGAGTCTCTGCCGGATTTTGCTATCAGGATGATGTTTGTCTCGTAAAATGATTTGGGAAGGATTCCCTCTTTTTGGATTGTCTGGAATAGTTTCAGAAGGAATGGTATCAGCTCCTCCTTGTATGTCTGGTAGAATTCAGCTGTGAACCCATCTGGACCTGGGCTTTTTTTGGGTGGTAGGCTCTTTATTGCTGCCTCGACTTCAGACCATGTTATTGGTCTATTCAGGGTTTCGGCTTCTTCCAGGTTTAGGCTTGGGAGGTTGCAGGTGTCCAGGAATTTATCCATTTCTTCCAGGTTTACTAGTTTATGTGCATAGAGTTGTTTGTAATAATCTCTGATGATGGTTTGGATTTCTGTGGAATCTGTGGTGATATCCCCTTTATCGTTTTTTATTGCATCAATTTGGTTATTCTCTCTTTTCTTTTTTATTAATCTGGCTAGTGGTCTGTCTATTTTGTTGATCTTTTCAAAAAACCAGCTCCTGGATTTATTGATTTTTTGAAGAGTTTTTTGTGTCTCTATTTCCTTCAGTTCTGCTCTGATCTTAGTTATTTCCTGTCTTCTGCTAGGTTTTGAGTTTTTTTGATCTTGCTCCTCTAGCTCTTTCAATTTTGATGATAGGGTGTCAATTTTAGATCTCTCCTTTCTTCTCATGTGGGCACTCATTGCTATATATTTTCCTCTAGAGACTGCTTTAAATGTGTCCCAGAGATTCTGGTATGTTGTGTCTTCGTTCTCATTGGTTTCGAAGAACATCTTTATTTCTGCCTTCATTTCATTGTTTATCCAGTCAACATTCAAGAGCAAGTTGTTCAGTTTCCATGAAGCTGTGCGGTTCTGAGTTAGTTTCTGCATTCTGAGTTCTAACTCGATTGCACTGTGGTCTGAGAGACTGTTTGTTATGATTTCTGTTCTTTTGCATTTGCTGAGGAGTGATTTATTGCCAATTATGTGGTCAATTTTAGAGTAGGTGTGATGTGGTGCTGAGAAGAATGTATATTCTGTGGATTTGGGGTGGAGAGTTCTGTAAATGTCTATTAGGTTTGCTCGTTCCAGGTCTGTGTTCAGGTCCTGGATATCCTTGTTGATTTTCTGTCTGGTTGATCTGTCTAATATTGACAATGGGGTGTTAAAGTCTCCCACTATTATTGTGTGGGAGTCTAAGTCTCTTTGTAAGTCATTAAGAACTTGCCTTATGTATCTGGGTGCTCCTGTATTGGGTGCATATATATTTAGGATCGTTAGCTCTTCTTGTTGCAGTGATCCTTTTACCATTATGTAATGTCCTTCTTTGTCTCTTTTGATCTTTGTTGCTTTAAAGTCTATTTTATCAGAGATGAGAATTGCAACTCCTGCCTTTTTTTGCTCTCCATTTGCTTGGTAGATCTTCCTCCATCCCTTTATTTTGAGCCTTTGTGTATCCTTGCATGTAAGATGGGTTTCCTGGATACAGCACACTGATGGGTTTTGGCTTTTTATCCAATTTGCCAGTCTGTGTCTTTTGATTGGGGCATTTAGTCCATTTACATTTAGGGATAGTATTGTTATGTGTGAATTTGATGCTGTCATTTTGATGCTACCTGGCTGTTTTGTTGGTTAGTTGATGCAGATTCTTGATTGTGTTGCTGCTTTTTTACCATTTGGTGTGTTTTTGGAGTGGCTGGTACTGGTTGTTCCTTTATATGTGTAGAGCCTCTTTCAGGAGTTCTTGTAGAGCAGGTTTGGTGGTGATGAAATCTCTGAGTGCTTGCTTGTTCACAAAGGATTTTATTTTTCCTTCACTTATGAAGCTGAGTTTGGCTGGATAGGAGATTCTGGGTTGAAAGTTCTTTTCTTTAAGGATGTTGAATATTGGCCCCCAGTCTCTTCTGGCTTGTAGGGTTTCTGCTGAGAGATCTGCTGTGAGTCTAATGGGCTTCCCTTTGTGGGTAACCCGACCTTTCTCTCTAGCTGCCCTTAGCATTTTCTCTTTCATTTCAACCCTGGTGAATCTGACGATTATGTGCCTTGGGGTTGCTCTTCTTGAGGAATATCTCTGTGGTGTTCTCTGTATTTCCTGGATTTGAATATTGGCCTGCCTTGCTAGGTTAGGGAAGTTTTCCTGGATAATATCCTGAAGAGTATTTTCCAGCTTGGATTCATTCTCTTCATCACATTCAGGTACACCTATCAGACGTAGATTAGGTCTTTTCACATAGTCCCACATTTCTTGAAGATTTTGTTCATTCCTTTTTGCGCTTTTTTCTCTGTTCTTGCCTTCTCTTTTTATTTCATTGAGTTGGTCTTCGACCTCTGATATCCTTTCTTCTGCTTGGTCAATTCGGCTGTTGAAGCTTGTGCATGCTTCACGAAGTTCTCGTGTTGCGTTTTTCAGCTCCATCAATTCACTTATTCTCCTCTCTATGCTGTCCATTCTCGTCAGCAGTTCGTCCAATCTTTTTTCAAGGTTCCTATTTTCTTTGCGATGGGTTAGAACATGTTCTTTTAGCTCATTGTAGTTTCTTACTACCCACCTTCTGAAGCCTGATTCTGTCATTTCATCACCCTCCTTCTCCATCCGGTCTGGTTCCCTTGCTGGTGAGGAGTTGTGATCACTTTTAGGAGGAGAGGTGTTCTGGTTTCGGGAGTTTTCATCCTTTTTACACTGGTTTCTACCCATTTTTGTGGGTTTATCCACCTGTTGTCTGTCTCTGTCCCAGGGAGTTGGAGCTTTATGAGTTTCCGTTGCACTACTGCCTTTTTTGATTTTTTTTTCAGGTCGGAGCCGCCCAGCTAGCAGCACGCCTAGCCTCTGCCTGCCCGCAGGGGCTTTGCTGAGCTGCTGTGGGCTCCGCCCAGCTGCCCTGAGCTCTTCCCTGTAGTCCTTTTTATATGGGCGTAGTTAGAACTGTCTGGGCAATGGTGGCCCCGCCTCTGTTATGGCGGACTCTCTCTGTTGTGGCAGGTTGCCTCGGCAACGGCGGGTTGCCTCGGCTGTAGTGGTGGAGAGTCTCAGTAATGGCGGAAGCCCCTCCCGCACGGAGCCGGACCCGTCCCGGTTCAGCTGTGCTTGGTTTGAAGGGCTCAACCCAGAGGGTTTCCAATTACTGTTTTTGTTTTCGTTGTTGTTGGGGGTGGAGGGGTGGGACCAACGGAGCCTGATCACCTGGCTCCCTGACTCAGAGTCTTTTCTTTTAAGTTGAACGACCCCGGGTTCCGGTCGCTTGTTGAAAAGGCGCCGGGATCTCCCGTGCTGCGACTCATGGAGTCGGCTCGAACCGCGGCGCCAGCTCCTGGCGGATTTTTTGCCTAGGAATCTCCTGGCCTGACTCGCTATTTCAGATGAATGGGCTATTCTGCCGTCTCAAGGCTCTGCTCGCCAGCTAAGAGGGCTCCCAGACCAGTGGCTTTTGTACGGAGAACCGCAGCAACAGGGAGTGGTCACAGCAGCCGCGCGGGCGGAATCAGCCCCGCGGGGGCCAAAACAGCCGCACCGGCTGGGACTGCGACGCTGGCGACCCCTCTGCCTGGGTATCTCCTGGTCTGTGGGCAATAAGAGTTCGTCTGGAAATGCGGCGTCCACTCACCCTCTGCACTTTCACTGGGAGCTGAAGTCCTGAGCTGTTCTTAGGCGGCCATCTTGAAAGTCGGATCTCTTTCAATTCTAGGATGCAAAGCCAGAACACGACTGATAACCGCTGTGCCTGACAAAACTGTTGCTGCACACATCTGTACTCTTCAATCAACAAAACCTGAGCTCGTGTTTCCTCCAAAGAACTCAAACCAAAGCAGTTACCTCAGGTGTCTCAAAGTATGGTGCATACTTGTCCTTCAGTCTTCTTTGCTCCAAGCATGTCCACACTGGGCCAAAGGCTTGTCAAGTTGCCAGTCTGGGTCTGGAAAGAAAACCTGGCCGCCTTGCCCCGAGGAGTCTGTCGGCCCGCGTCTGCCTCCAAACCCAGTCTGGCCTCTCACGCCCAGTATCCCTCGGGCGAGCGATATGTCTCTTAAGTCTCTTTTCATCTCTAAGTTACTCTTCCATTTCCTTTCCTTTTCTTTAATCTTAAAATGTATTTGTTGAGGAGCTGGGTATTTTTCTTTAGAATTTCTATTGTCTTTCCCATAAAGTCATTTATTATGTGGCTCTGACTTTTATATTTCCTCTAAATTGGTAGTTAGATCTAGAAACTTGATCAAGCTTGAACATTTTGGCAAGATTTCATACATAATATTGTGTAATTCCACTAAGAAACATATATAACCTGTTTATTTCTCATTCGTGATGTTACTTTTGATTGGTGACTATTACCTAGATCTATTAGTTCATAGAAGCTGTGAAATGATGTTCTAATTCTAATATTTTTTCTTCATTTGTTAGGTGGAATACTTCTATATAGAGAAACTTTTAACAGCTTATTTACGAAAGGCAGGATAAATGCTTGGTTCCTTCCCTTTATTCACTAGTTGAAAATAACAAGTTAGTTCTGTGGCAAAAGACCAACATTTGTTTTCTTTGGGTAATTAATGCTTAGTACAATGACTATCACATAAAAGTAATGTCCTAATAACATGTTATATGAATGAACAGAGTCAATAAATTAATACACAAATTAAGTGAATGATTGAATCACACTGATTGTACACAACCTTACACATATAACGCATAGCAGCCCTGTAAATAGCTGCTTCTTAAGACAGAGAGATCTGGAGGTCCTTAGCAGACAGATGTTCAGACATACATACTAGTCGCCAGTCATGTCCACTGAGTCTGCATGGTCCCAAGCAGAACGGGGGAACTGGCTTCTCATAGCCCCACTGCAAGGTTATGTAGCACTGGATTGCTGCCTAATCGGTTCTGCCTTGTGTACTGATAATCATACTCTGCACTGCCTTGTGCACAACTTCTAAGACATTTCTTAGGCATGCCATGGACATGTCAGTGTACAGTGTAAAAGGTTTTTAGTATAGTTACAGAGTTGTGCACCATCTCCACAATTTTGGAACATTATCTCAAAAGGAAACACCATAGTTTTAGCAGTTACCCCCCATTTCCTTTCCACTGGTAACCACTAATCTACTTTCTCCCTCTGTGGATTTGCTTATTCTGGATATTTTGTATAGGTGGAATAATACAATATCTACTCTTTCTTGACTGGATTCTTTCACCTAGAAAAATGTTTTCAAAGTTTATGAATGCTGCAACATTTACCAGTATTTCATTTATTTTTATTGCAGGATAATATTCTATCATATGGATATATTTAATTTTGCTTATTCATTCATCAGTTTATGGACATTTGGGTTGTTTCCACTTTTTGGCTATATAAATAATACTGCTATGAATATTCTTTTACAGGTTATTGTGTAGACATATGTTCTAATTTCTCTTGGGTATATACCTAGAAAGGAAATTTCTGGGTCATATGGTAACTCTTATGTTTAACATTTTGAGGAACTGCTAACTGTTTTACAAAGTGGCTGCACAATTTTGTATTCTCAAATGCAATGTAGAAGGTTCCCAATTTTTCTACGTTTTTACCAACACTTGTTATTATCTGCCTTATATATTATAGCAACCGCAGTGTGGGTGAAGTTTTATCTCATTGTGAGTTATGTTTACCTTTTCCCAAGGGTTAATAATGTTGAGCAACTTTTCATGCACATATTGAGCATTCTTTGGAGAAACATCTATTTAGATGTTTGTCAATATTTGCCCATATTCACCCCTTATCAGATATGTAATTTTCAAATACTTTCTTCTATGGCTTGTGTTTTCACCTTCTTGATAATGCCCTTTGACACAGAAAAGTTTTTAACTTTGGTGAGGTTTAGAAAATTTTATCTAATTTTTGCTTTTGGTGTTATCTCTACGAAGACTTTGCTAACCCAAGCTGCAAAGATTTACTCCTGTGTTTCATAGTTTTGGGTTACACTAAAGGTCTGTAATCTATCAGAGTTAATTTTTATGTGTGGTGTGAGAAAGGAATGCTTCATCATTCCTTCACATGTGGATATCTAGCTGTCACAGTACCATTGAAAAAGAAGACTATTCTTTCCCTCATTGATTGCTTGTGCACACTTGCTAAAAATCAGTTAACCATAAATATGCAGTTTTATTACTGATTCTCAATTTGATCGCAATAATCTGTATGATTAACTTTATACCAGAGTTAGTTAGAGCTGCACTAACTTGATTATTGCAGCTTTATAGTAAGTTTTGACATTGTAAGTATGAGTCCTCCAAGTTTGTTCTTTTTCAAAATTGTTTTGACTATATTGGATCACTTGGTATTTTACAAGAATTTTAGAATCAGTCAATATCTTGAAAAGGCAGCTGGGAGAGACCTTTGAGACCTATCTTCACCTTTAATATGTTATTAAGGTATATTACAATGATAAGCTTTCTAATGTTGCATCTCTGGAAAAGCCTTATCTAATCATTTTGTGTGTGTGTGTGTGTGTGTGTGTGTAATATTTTATAACATATATAACGTGCTTATAATATAATCATATGTTATACATTGTTTACATAGCATATATAATAGCATATACATAGATTTGTTATTTATATTATTTGTTTCTATGGTACAAGTGGGTATGGCTTACAATTTTCTGTTCTAGAGTCCTTTGGTTTTATATCATGGTTAGGCTAGTCTTATTAAGTGAGTTGGGTAGTTCCTTTTAGGTTTAGACTGACCTCATTAAATGTGTTGGGGAGTTAACTCGCCCTTATTTTCCAATATATGAAACAGTTATTAAAGATGGAAAATTTCATTACTTTCATTCTTAGAGTTTTTAGTTGGAATTATCTATTAAATGGTCTGGGCGACTGCCTTTTAGATTTCAGTATGGGTTAGGAGGTGTAGTTAATGTGTACAACTTGTAAATATTTTTGTTGCCATTGGGCTTCTTTTCGTACTCTAATTTTGAACAGTAATACTTTCTAATAACCAAAAATTATACTTTCACACATTCATTGGTGTAGAATTTTGTATAGCAGTATCTTAAACATTTTTCCAACTCCTGTGTATCTATAGCTATTTTTGTCAATGTTGTTTTACCTTGTCTCTTCTTTTTTTTATAGCTTTCCAAAGTTTATCTCTTTAAAATGATTTCTTTTATTTTTTGTCCTATTGTTTAATTATCTGAAAATTCTACATATACATTTTAAAGTATGTCTACTTGGTAAAGATTCTTCCCCCTCCGTTTTATTAAGGTATAATTTACAAAGACTGGATATATTTATGGTATACAACTTGATGTTTTTAATATATGCATACCTTGGAAAATAATAAAATCAAGCTAATTAACATATTTTTTTGTGTGTGATGAGAAAATTTAAGATCTATATTTTTAGTGATTTTCAATATGTAATATGTTATTATTAACTGTAGCCACCATGCTGTATAATCTCAATGCTTCAGACCTTATTCATCCTGTCTAACTGAAACTTTTTTACACTTTGCTCAACATCTTCATATTTCTATTCCCTTCCCCCAGTCCTTGGCAACCACCATTCTATTCTCTGCTTCTATGAGCTTGACTCAGTTAAGTGAGATCATGTAGTATTTGCCTGTGCCTGGCTTATTTTACTTAGCATGATGTCTTCCAGGTTTATCCATGTGGTTACAAATGATCAGATTTCCTTCTTTGAAAAGATTAAATAGTATTCCATTGTGTGTGTGTGTGTGTGTGTGTGTGTGTGTGCACACGCATGCGTGCACTGCATTTTCTTTATCCATTTATCTGTCAATGAATGCTTAGTTTGATTCCCTATGTTGGTATTGTGAAGAATGTTGCAATGAGCATAGGAATGTAGGTATTTATTCAACACATTGGTTTCATTTTTTAAAAATATATATACCAAGAAGTAGGATTGCTGGATCATATAGTAATTCTGTTTTTAAAATTTTGAGGAATCTTCATACTGTTTTCCATAATAGTTATACTAACCTACATTCCCACCAATAGTATACAAAGTTTCCCTTTTCTCCATATCCTTGCAACATTTGCTGTATTTTGTCTTTTTGATAATACCCATGCTAAGAAGTGTGAGGTGATAGTTCACTGTGGTTTTTATTTGCATTTCCCTAATGGTTAGAGATGTTAAGGATTTTTTCATATGTCTGTTGTCCATTCAAAATTGTTCTTTTTTGCCAATGACATGAACTTATGCATAGAAAACTGTAAAGATTCCACCAAAAAACCCTTGGAACTGATAAATTCTGTATAGTTGTATAATACAAGATCAGCTATAAAATCAACAGCATTTCTGTATACTAACCACAAACTATCCAAAGAAAAAATCAAGAAAATATTATATATGATATTTTTTAAATACACAAAATATTAAGAAATAAATTTGACAGGAATTTCTATATTTTTCTACATCAAAAACTATAAAAACTATAAAACATTTTACTGCTTTCTTTTTAATTTGGATCCTTTTTATTTCTTTTTCCTGCCTAATTGCTTGGCTAGGCCTATAGTACTATATTGAATAAAAGTGTTAAGAGTAGGCATCCTTGCTTTGTTACTAATCTTAGAAGGAAAGCTTTCAACTTTTTACTGTGGAGTATAATGTTAACTGTAAACTACTTATTTGTGGGCTTTATCATGTTGAGAAAAATAACAAAAAGAATATTGGTATATTCTTTCTGTAGTTATTTGTTGAGAGTTTTAATCATAAAAGGATGTTGAATTTGTTGAATGCTTTTTTTGCATCTATTGAAATATTAATATAATTTTCATCCTTCCATGAAATCACACCAATAATTTGCATATATTTAATCATCTTTGCAACCCAAAGATAAATACCACTTAATCGTGGTTCCTTTAATGTGCTGTGGAATTTGGCTTGCTAGTATTTTTTGAGGATTTTTGGGGTTCATTAGGGATGAAGATTCTTGATTGCAAATGTCTTAATTATCTATATGTCTATTTCATAAAAATTCTTATGTTATTTAATTACTGTTATCCTTGCTTTTTGACTCAAAATGTGTGACATTTTTTATAGCTATTTTATATATATATATATATATATATATATATATATATATATATATATATATTTTTTTTTTTTTTTGAGACGGAGTTTCGCTCTTGTTACCCAGGCTGGAGTGCAATGGCGTGATCTCGGCTCACCGCAACCTCCGCCTCCTGGGCTCAGGCAATTCTCCTGCCTCAGCCTCCTAAGTAGCTGGGATTACAGGCACGCACCACCATGCCCAGCTAACTTTTTGTATTTTTAGTAGAGACGGGGTTTCACCTTGTTGACCAGGATGGTCTCGATCTCTCGACCTCGTGATCCACCCGCCTCGGCCTCCCAAAGTGCTGGGATTACAGGCTTGAGCCACCGCGCCCGGCCTTATTTATATATTTTTAATACTTTAAAATATTTTGATTGGCGTATCTATATAAAAACTTTTTGTAACAGAATGGCTATAATCAAAAAGACAAAATACAAGTGCTGCAAGGATATGGAGGAAAAGGAAACTTTGTACGCTACTGGTGGGAATGTAGATTAGTACGATTATTATGGAAAACAATATGGAGATTCCTCAAAAATTTAAAAATGGAACTATATGATCCAGCAATCCCACTTCTGGATATACACGTATTTTAAAAAATAAAATCAGTACTTTGAAGGGATACCTGCATTCCTGTGTTCATTGCAGTATTCTTCACAATTACCAGTAAAAATATGCTATATATATAAATTTTTGAAGTTCTTTTTGGTAAAGGTGAGATCTCACTATATTTCCTGTACTGGTCTCAAACTCCTGGATTCAGCTAATCCTTCTTTGTTGGCTTCCCAGAGTGCTGGGATTACAGGTGTGAGCCACTGTGCCCAGCCTGCTTTATATATTTTGAATATGCCTCATATTCATAAAGGTTCAATGCTGTTGTGTATTCTTAGTAGATTATTTCTTTTTTTAGTATTAATAATTATTTTTGATTTCCTAGCATTTTTACCAGGAAAATACTGACTTGTATGACAGTAAAATTGCTATATAATCATGTTAATATTTGACAGATTTTTAAAATATCCTTTTATTTTTTAACACTTTTCTATTTTTTTCAGGTTTGTCTTTTGGTAAATAATAAATAGCAACCTGACATCTCTGTCTTTTAATAGGTCTAATAAAATTACTCATATTTATGTAAATATACATGTTTAGTTAGTTTTTTTAAACCAAGAGTTTCTAAAAGCTTTCTTTCCTTCGGTTGATTAGATTGTGTTTTGCAACAGTTTCCTTATTCTGTTTTAATAGCTATTCATCTATTTAATTTTAGCCTGCGTGTATTTTTAACTCACACACAGAAACTTACACATTCTTTGAAAAACAAAGTCTGGACTATATTCTAGCCTTCTCAATAACACAATAAATTTAGCATGTATTCATTTCCTTTTATACTATCCTTCCTTCTCCCCCAGCTAATTCCCATGCTGACATCTTATTGGATTTTATTTCTAGATTGTTTATTTAACACACATACACATGTATAACTACTTCAATTTAGCAATATTTTTAAAATGATTACTTCACTCACCGTATTTCTTGTAATTATTTCCTCCCAGATTTAGTTTTCTTCTTGCTGAAATATGTCCTTAGTAATTTTTTCAAAGAAGGTGCGTGTAAACTTTCTAAGGTCTTATCTGTGTGAATATGCCCTTAATTTGTGAAAGAAGATGAATGACTAAATTTATTTCACTGACCCTAGTCAGATCCAGACCCACACCTCTTTCTCCTCACTTTTCCTCCCAGACCCAAATTGCATAACAGCTGCTAGAACCTTAGCTTCAGTCTTGCAGTACCTGAATCCTGTCTCACTATTAATACAGCCCCATATCTTCTCTGAATTGGAACAATTCTTTGTATAAAAATCTTTCCTATGTTTTGCACAAATCCCGGCATGCTTATTGACTTCCCTAAACATATACCTTTAAAAATCATTTGTAAGGATTTTGGGTTAGAAGGGGAGATTTCAGCATGTGCTCAAATTGAAGTAAGATACTCTTATTTTCTGTTTGGTTGGACCCATGTGACAGTATATCCCTGGGGATATAGAGAAGGACTTTTATTGTTACTCTGTACTTTCCTTTGTTTGAATTACTGCTTATTAATTTCCCTTTGATTCAAGATAAGAGAGTACACTTGTGTTGAATATTATCCTTCCTCCTCCCCTGCCCCACCCACCAATGCACCTGTCAGCTTTCTCTCTCTGCTTAAGAGCCCTGATGCTGCTTACCTGTGTAGACAGCATTCAAGGGCTTCTACTCTTCTGTTTTCCAGTTAGGTTTGCCCAGTGGGAGGTACTGACAGGAGATCAGACAGCTGAGTGGCAATGAGGATGGAATATTTATTCCCTGGTCATTCCATTCTCCTCCTCCCACCCATAACTGAACACCTTGTTTTAGCTCCACCCTTTTACTGAAGACAACTGCTGTCAGGCAGCCTTTTGAATACAAGGACCCTCACTTCCTCACCTTAATCCTTCTGGCCTAGGGGTAGCATGGAGAACCGTATACCATTACTAGCTTCTCTGCATGCTGCCTGTATCTTTGTAATTAGTCCCTTTATTAGCCCCTCCTCAAATTAGCTTGAGAGTAATTTATTTTTGACCTGGGCCCTGATCAATACAAAAATAAAACAAAAACCAAAACAATAATGCGTACAGGTAACTTTATATAGTTCGGTCTTTTTGCTGTTTCATAACAATAAAATACTTAAGAAAGAATATAGGTGAAAAGAATTTCCTTTAGCTAAGGTAAGTTAGAGAAAGTAATAATAATTTTTTGAGCAGAAACTTAAACCGAAGTTTCTCTCCTTTTTCTATTTGCATTGCTGCTGGGTTTCTGGGCCTAGAGGGAAAGCAGGCAGGAGTGAAGTCTCGCCAATGCATGTCTTTATGTAGCACTGTGGGATCAGGCCATGGAGATTTACGGAATTTCTCAGTAGGAAGGGGCCATGGGGACTATCTAGTGCAGCAGTGAACAGCACAAAGCACTGCAAATTTGTGATAGAGTCTGGATTTATATATTTGTGAGGCAAAGATTTAAATACCACCCCATGCTGTTGCTTGTTCAGTGTGTCTGGTGCCTATAACAATTTTTTATGGCTAAAATATAGAACTAACTTTCACACTGGCATTTTGAACAGTAGCTTACAATGGGAACAGGTAACATTCACTGAACACTCACTGTGTGTGAGAGATTGTGTTCAAAGCTTTACTTGCATTATCTGACTCAACCATCAGCTAAATGCCATGTCGTGAGTACTAGTGTTATTCTAATCTTACTGATGAGGAAAATGAGGCAAAGAAATTTAAGGGACTCGCCCATCTTTACAAGGCAATTCATAACATGATAGAGCCAAGATTCAAACCTGAGTAGTATGACACTGAGTCCCATGTGCTTGTCCACTAAAAGTGTTCCTCTTGCTACACGAGCTATGCAGAAAAACTGCAGCATACATGTATATAACACAAATGCTGCTTTGTGTCTAACAACATACCATACATGTTGTTCCACATTATTAAATACACCATGATGCCACTTTAAATGACTGTATAATATTCTGTTGTTTTAATATATATTTGTTTAATCAATGTCATTGTTGGATAGTAATTTGCTCTATTTCCTTCTCAGTTCATTTCCAGTCCTGACTCCTATTATATTTTAATCTCTGACCCCAGCATTTCTTCAACCTCATCTGTAAAATGATAATAATGATGATAGTATTTCTGTCATTGAGCGATTAAGTACATATGTAATTTTAGGTAATGATAATAGAATATTAAACATTGCTGTTGGGGAGTGGGGCTCTAGGGGATGACTCTGGTTTTTCCCCTTTTGCTTGCCATTACATATTCTTTTAATATTTAGATATATTGTATAATAAGGAATATGACTTGGAACTTTTAAAAAACTATTTAATTGAAAATATAAATGTCAAAATATGCTTTAGCTCTTCTATCCTACAAACAGTTCTGTTGCTCCCAGTCACCCATCCAGGCTAAATTCATTTTTTTTACTTCACTGAACAGTGCTTGTCTGTATTGTTTTACCCCTGGTCAATACTTCACATGCTCTATGCAATCAGAAAATGATTCCAAGGACACTTATCAATAAAAATGCATGAGCCTCCCTCTCAATGCTCAGTATTTATTCCTGATGCATGTGCTTCTGCCAGACAGAGAGAGTGTTATGGGTGTTAGCAATTCAAAGGCACTCCTTAGAAATGCTGGAAAGGAGTTCTTATTTTTGCTGTGAGGGTGATCCCCTATTATCAGCACCTCATCTTCTGTATCATCTTCTGACAATCTTTGTGAGCATTTGATTTGCTATCTTAATTCTAGTGAGCCTCATACACTGATGCATTTATACCTAGGCTCTGCACAGGGCTAAAATGGTAGTGAGCTGATGTTTTACTCAACAAGAAAATAATCAGTGAAATACATCTTTGAAATAGATTATTATCCTATTTGTAAAAATGAATCAAAGATGTATAAAACCAGAACTTAGCCTTTACTCTTTGGATTTCAAAATGCAATTATGTTTTTCATAAATGATCTCATGACAAATGATTTAGCAAAAAAGTATGTGTGAGAGAGAGAAATTTTAGACAAAACTGCTTGGAATATATTTTATCTATTAAAGGAAAGATTGCTAATTGGATATAAATTTTAATAAAATAATATGACAAAAATCTTCAAGATATTTTTTCTTTTATTTAAAATGTTAGCTATCACAACACATCATACAATGAAATGAAGACCTTAGAATCACATTAAAACTTTTAAAAAACATCTCTATATAGTCACAAAACATGATACATGCTTCAGAGATACAAATATAGTGTAATACCAAAATCTCAGTACATTTTCACCATGAAAACAAGTAGGAAAAGCACAAAACTATCAGGAGTTTCCTTCTGTTTCCACAGTAGCTGACACAACTGCTTCAAAGCAATGATTTCTTTCTTTAGGGACTGTATCACTGACAGGGTTTTACAATTTCATTGAACACTGTGCTTTGTTGAGAAGTAACCACTTATTTCTATTTTAAGGGAGTTATACTGGAATTAAAGCACATGTTTACAACACATATTGGCACAATATGAAAAATAAACAGTTTTTGAATTTTCAATGCCAAACAATTGTTGTTAAATAAATAATTATTCCTCATTGTGCATGTCTTATTTTACCTTTCATTGCCCACTGACACAAATGAAGCTGAATAAATAACATTAGGTAGTTTATTTACGTCTTCTTTCATAATTCTGCATGGCACTCCTTTCATAAGCCACTGAAAACAAAGAGAAGGTAAAATGTTTTTTAAGTGATTCACTGAGGGAGTTAAACAACTAAAGTCAGGGCATATAGTAATTTATTTTAAACTCATAATGACATTTTTCCCCTCTGTGGAAGTATTTCTAGGAATGTTATTTGCACATCTTCCAATCCTGCCCCGGTCTCTATTCTGATTGGAAGTGATCTAACCACCAGAACTCAGTTTCTTTTGTCATTCATCATATAGTTGGTGCCCCCAAAGCTTATTTCCACAATATATTCCAGTGTTGATTCTCAGCAGCTTTCTCAAGCAGTGGCAAATACCCACAGTGAATTATAGAAAGGAAAAATGCCTAAAATAACCAGGAATATTAGTAGGATAAAAACAAAATGTGGGACTTTTATTCTAGCAGAGACCGTGGGCCAAATCCAGACTACCATTTGCTCTTGTAAATAGGTTTATAGGAATACAGACATACTCATTCACTTACATATTGTCTATGGCCGCTTTGGCCTAAAATAACAGATTTGGGTAGTTGCAACAGAGATTACGTGGCTCACAAAGCCTAAAATATTTATGATCTGTTTATTTTCAGAAAAAGTTTGCTGATCTCTGTTCAAGGGACATCTAATTGTGTGGGAGTCTCTTCCTCCCTTGTGGCTACCTCCCAGTGATGAATTGTCCTCCAGATTAAAAACAGCTCATGTACCACAGGTAAGTCAGTTGAGCCATGTAAATCCTACACTGTTTAACTTTTCACGAGCACCTGAATGGCCTACAAGGATTAATTATTGCTTCTAAAGGTATTTAACATATAGCTAGCAAGTAATTTAAACATATTATCTGGAAAAAAATGCCGAAATTGTGCATTATATATAACTTCAAAGGAATCTGTAACCACAAAGTTGTAAAAATCAGACTATTGTTATCAAAATATCTAGGGATATTTTTCATCATCTTAACCTTATAGACTTAGATGTATGTTATAGTAGAAATACTATGCTTTTTGAAATTTAGTATGGCTTGTATAAAATACTGAATTTAAACAGAAACAGTGGAAAGATCTGTGAAGAATCTGTAGGAATAATAGGTAGCTACTATGAGAAGTTTCTCCAGTGAGAAGAGGTTTGTTGACAGAGAAGGCAGGTAAAGGCACCAGTGTTTTCACTTCCCTCTTTTAATTCTGGTCTTAAACACCCAACTATCCTTTAAGTGAGGTTAACAATAAGCTGAATATTTTATATCAATTAAATATGCACTTGTGAGGCAGAACACTCTGAGCCCCACACTGGACAGGCTCGAAGGAAGGAAAGAGTTTATTTCTCATTCTGGTTTGATTATGTTAGGAACAGGATGAATAGCCCAAGTTCAGTCTCTGACAAGCTTTAGGTAACATGACTCTGTGCCTCAGAAAAATGAGATGAAAGCTAATGTCAACTAAGGAAAGACAGACTAGTGATTTAGCTGGAACATAATGTCCTCTTACCTGGTCTTTGAATCCTCTGAAGCCTGATATAAATTTTTGAGTGTATGAGCTGATGGTTTCTCTGTGAGAGAACATCTAGATTTATCAGATTGTCAAAGAGGTCTCTGACCATGAGTGGGTAAGGATCAGATGGCTGTAGATTAAGGCTGTGATAACCTAGCCGCAATGAGGTATATGAAAAGATCCCTGATTCACTGTGAATCAGATCACATTTTTGCTCATTTTTCATCTATTTATATTTTCTTAACTAAAATGGAGGAACAAAGATTTAGTTACAAATTGATCCTGATTCATTACAGGTGATTCTATTTATCATTACCTATGATTCTTTATTATTTTAAGTACATTTAATAGCACTCAATCTGTTCTAATTTGTACAACATCTATATTATTTGTAAAGTTAAGCATGTTCGGAAACCTATACCAATTCTGGAAATGGAAAGTTGATGACTAATATGATTATCAAGAAAACTACAGTTAAGTGATGACTAGTATGTACTGATACAAATAAAAGCCATTGTGGTTTATATTTATACTTCATTTCCAAAAGTGGGAAGATAATACATATTAATAAAACAATTACAAGTTTTTCATGAAGGTGCATTCATAATTTCTTTCACTTCACTTACACTTCAGCAGCCCAAAATGACTGGTGACAAAATGCAAAGGTAGTGTCTATGTAGAAATTGGAGAACCAATAAAAACACTAGGCTAGCTTGTCCTGTGGACTTCAAAACCAAGAACTATAAATTCCAAATTTATTGGTTATTTTCTATGAAAAGGTCAATTATGAAGCACCTAGAACTTTTCAATTATATGAATATATTATCTGGCTTCTGTGGTAGCCCAGATTGTGTTAACATTTTTTTTCTATTATGGGTTTTAATGTTTGCCCCACAGAAATCAGTTTTATTTGATGTACCCAAGTCTTATATTTCCCAATAAAGAAAAAAATGTCTATTAAAAAACACTAGAATAATTATTTTTGCTAGGCTTCAGACAATTAAGAATTAAGCCACAATATCTTATAGATTGTCTAGAAACTAGAAATAGTCTAAATGGGTAAGACAGCTGGTGATTACTTTCTAATTAATTACATATTTAGTATTTTAATTCTATTTTCACTGAAGGCAAAATAGAATTTGAATAGCTTTTCCAAGAAGCCCAAGAGCTAAGAGCTATAAGGTCTTAGCAAAAAGTGAGCTTCTATTAAAATGATATAGGGGTTATTTATCTTGAAATCAGTGTAATGATTTAGTTAACTAATAATGGTTTTCAGATATACATATGTGATATTTACAAAAAAGGTGGAAACTGAAGAGAAGGAAATGTGCAGTCTTTAAATCATATGAAAGAGTTGTCAGAATTAAAATGAGAATTGTGGCTTCCTTTCTCTCTAAGGGGTTTACAGCCAGAACACTCAAGGATATTTACTTCTGTTCCTTTTGAAAGTAGTGAAATAAACCATTATCACTCTCATCCTCTCCAACATCCATTAGGATGTTTAGATTTTGAATTTCTACAACTTCATAAAGATCAAGTAATTTGTATAAAGAATTTGTTTTGTGAATTTATTTATTTGTTTATTTTTGTGTTGGAAGAGTGCCAGATGTAATGTCTTGTAAAACTTTCAAATTACTTTGATAACAAGTGAAAATTAGCCTCATTCTTCCCTGTACTCCCCACTCCACCGTAGTTCAGTAAGGTTAAACAAGACTTATTTAACAGATCTACAGGAAAGAGGATAGGACTAACCCAAAGATTCAGAAAGGATAATGATTAAATGAGGCAGACACTTGTAAGGATGGTGATTTGAGAGAAATAGATAGTAGCTTAATCAGCTATAAATCCATTTGTGGTTACAACAATTGAATTTTTTTTACCATAAATACCCATTTTTATATCTACTACTCCTTTTTAATATTTTAAAAACTATGTCTTAGAAAAAAATAGTAGAAGTAGATTTGAGATACTGTTCATTTTCAGCCATGATTTCATACATACCAGAATTTAAAGCTCTTTTGCCCATTAGTCCAACAAAGGAATCTGTTTTATGCCCTGGAAAAATACATTTAGGGGTATTTTAATATGTATATCTTTGAGTAAACAAACTATTATAACTAGAACAAAGCAAGCTTCTGAATATATGTCTGTATAACAAATATGCATCTACTTTAAGTTTTGATGAGCCTTAATAAAGATTCCTTAAAAGTTTTATAAATTACACTAAATATAGTGAAAGCACTTTTCTCAATTCAACATTTAATATTAGCAAGAACTTTTTATTCATATTATATTTTATCTGTTATATAAGGTTTTAAAAACTATTTTTTTTTTTGTTATTTGACCTAGCTTTCATTTTTTAGGAAGTCAATTTCACATTTATGTGAGAGTGAAATGTTCAAGCATATTTCCTTACGTTATTGAAAAGTTGTACTTCTCAGCAAGTAGACCTTAATTAAATCAGATTCCTTTGCTTGATAATTAGAACCTTCTAAAAGGTCAATGTTTTTATTTTATTGGATATAAAAGGATACTGCTTTCAGAAAAGTACATTAGTTTTGACATGAATAGAGTACATTTTTTTTTATCATACAGAAGTTTTTATATATAATTCCCTTCAAAGTCAAATCCTTGGAAAGTAAATATGATTACTATTTATTTATTTTTCAAAGATTAACTCTTGGGAAAAGGCTACTATTTTAATGCTAGGGAGAGAATTTATCTTGTTTTTTTTTTATTTTAATGTTTGAGAATAGAGCTGCTATGTTAATGTGGCCTGCTCTGCCACACAATGAACCAAATCCAAGACAGGGTACATGCATGGACAGTATGATGAAGATGGACCCTTAACAACTTCTTGTCAACTCTGGTTCCATTGAGAAACAAATTTAATGATCTTTAGGTACCACAATTCTGCCATCTTTTCTTCCCTAAGAAATGTTTTACTAATTGAGTTTTCCCATTCAGTTGTGGGATTAAAAAACTGCATCTCCACCCATCTTTATTTTTAGTATGGATTCTCTACTCATATTCACTCACTCATTCCATTTAGTTGACTGCTGGATGACCCTAATTAAATGACATCATTGTTGGAGCAAGCATATTAACATGAGTTAGAAGATGCCTATAAACGCTTGTGGGGTTTTCCTGGTTTTTGTTTGTTTGTTTGTTTCTTTAACAATGAAGGTAAGCTTAGTGGGTGGGAAGAAATCTGTATGGAGGATTTCTAATCTTAGGGTTGAAATTCTTATCTAAAACTAACAATTTAAGGGATCTAAAAGAATTTTTTCTTTTTTTTTAATGCAATGCATCTTTTTGGTAAGTACAATATGTCTAAACAACACAGCTTTAAACAATCATGTTCTGGATGTAATATGAATCTCCCCCATTCTTATATTGTCTTCATTAAACCTATTAAGTCCTAAGGTTATGGTAGAAAATAAGGTAAGATAAATAAAGTGGAATTCAATCTAATTTTACATTTAAATTTGATAAATGTCAAAAAAATTTTGAACTTACTTTTGTGAGAGATCTGGCCATGGCCTAGAAGAAAGATAAAATTAGCAAACACATATAGATTTGTTTTTAAAGATGCTACATTATATCTTTTATAAAATAATTTGATTCTCAAAATATGTAACATTTTCTATTATCCTGAGGAATAAAGCAGAATCGTAAATGCTAAACAAATTATTAATCATAAAAACTAAATATTTAAACAAACTAATGAAATTTTATTAAGTGCCCTCTATGGGATTCAACCTAGGACTATGAGACTTTTGAGGCCTCTTATTAATTGTAAGACTGTAACATCTCCCACCTTCGAGGCTGAGCACCCATTCAGAGGGAGGGAGGGAGGGAGGGGGGAGAGAGAGAGAGAGAGAGAGAGAAAGAGAGAGAGAAAGAAAGAGAGAGAGGAGGGAGGGAGAAGAGAAGAGAGGGAAAGGGAGAGAGGGAGAGGGAGGGGGGAGAGAGACAGACTGAGACATAGAGGGAGGGTATGCAAATCCATCTCTTTATTAGGTATAATCCAGATCTTGTATTTCAGCCCACAAAATATTTTATTTCACTTTCCTACATGTGCTTTCACAATAGTAAAATAAAGATTTATAGGAATGTTTACCATAAAGAGCCTTTAACAGGGCCACTTGTTTTTCAATTGAGGAATCTGACAAGAGACGAATTGTCATTAACTACATGTTCCACTGATGGTGCGATGAATTCAAGGAAACAGTATTTCTATCCCAAGACAAATCTACTCTCACCTCAGAGAATGCTATAAAATCCTGTTCCACATGCACTTGGATCATTCGCAGTACTTTCTCCCGGAGGCCCGTGCCTTCCCTTTGTCAGTTTGGATCTTTAGTCAAGGGAGCGCTTCACTCGAATAGAGTGAGGCTTGCGAACCAGATCTTTCCCTCCCTCCGAGGGCCCTGCGTGCCTTGGCGCGGTGTGGGCCAGTGTGGCACCTGGGGGATTACACCTCTTTGGAGTGGAAATCTCTACTCAGAGAGAGAGAGAGAGAGAGAGAGAGAGAGAGAGAGACCCTAGGGTACCCCGGGAGGGAGTGAGCATACAGGGCGGAATGCCCAAGAGACCTAGGGACGATCGCCCATCTCACCAGCATCCCGTTTGCCCATTAATCCAAAGAACTGCTGCGGCTTGGGTCTCCGGGCGATTCTCTGCAGAAGATGCTCAAAGGGCTCCGGCAGTTCCTCCTGGGGGACATAAGCACAGACAAAAGGCGTATAAGGCAAACGGAGTGAGGCGCCCAGCAAACCGAGCCCTTCCCGCAGTACTCCGGCCCCGGAGGGGGAGGGGAGGGCAACCTTCCCCACGCTGGGGCTGAGCTGGGTCCCTCCCGAGGCGCTCCCTCTCTCCGCCCCTCTTCTCCGAACTCGCGTCCTGCTCCCCCAAGCCTGCCAGGCCGAGTTAGCAGCTGGCGCGGCGTCTTCAAGCCTCGAGCGCTTTCAGCTCTTTCCTCGCAGCCCGGAGACCTGCGCTCATCTGTCGCGCAGCCACCTGACTCCGTCTTGTCTCGGTACCGGCTTTGGAGAGTCCCCACCACCCTAAATGCACACAGGTGTGTGTGATCTGGGGTTGGGGTTGCGATGGGGAAGGGTGATGATGCTTTACAGACGACTTTCGACTTTCGCCGTTTTCCCGAGGCGCGCTTCCCAGCGCGAGTAGCCTACAAGTTTCTAAACGGAAACTTGAAGCTACCAAGTCCGCAAAACAAATACAAAGGCAGGAAATTAACTTCCCTCCCGCCTCCAGCCCTCCAATGCCCCTGCAGCTCGCGCGTGTGCCCGCTGCTGCCTGCGACCAAGGCGCCCTCCTCTGCCGGTGCCCAGACGCTCGGGCAGTGCAGTTGGACAGGAGCCCCCGAAATCTCCGTTCCTGGGGATGAAAGCTCATGAGATTTCCTGCCTTGTTAGGATCTCGGGCTCATCCGGGAGGGCGTCCCTGCTGCAGGGAGTTTCTGGGCCAGACGGTGCAGCCCTCGGGAAGAAACTTGAATAGTGGGCGCAAAATCCCGTGAGGAACCCGGCAAATAGCGCCCCTTTCTATCCTCCCTCACGCATCCGTTGCCTCTCATCGCGGTTGCGGTGCCTGCCAGGCTAACTAGGGTGCTGTTGCGTGGGAAGGTGACAGCTCCCGAGCCCAGCGAGAAGGCCGCGGGCCGTCCTGGGAAGGGGCCTCACCTTGATCTGGTCGCTGTCGGACCAGTCCGACCAGTAATTCAGATCATCATTGGTTCCTATTTCTTCTGCAAACAGCTGAGTGGAGACGAGAAAAAAGACTGCCAAGGCCACGAGGATTTTCATGTTGGATATCTGGGAAGGGGTAGGGAGAAGAGACCAAAGAGAGAAAAAATGTATCTATTAGGGGTGGTTATCCAAGAGTTAGGGCAGCAGAATTTTCTGCCCCACAACGGATGAGCCAAGATCAAAAGCATAAGGACTAAAGTCTCGCCTGTACCCGTTAGGCAAGATAATCGTGTCCCAAAGATTCTCCAACCTTCTTCTCCCTGAAACCCAGCTCCCCCAGCCTCCCAACCCACCAACCCACACCTTCAAACCGGGAGGCTCTGCAGGTGGAAGACAAAGAGGGGCGTTGGCGTTTGGGAAGCCAGTCTCCCCACTGCCCCTCGCCGCAGCGGCGCACCCAGAGCGGCCACCTCGGACATATGGGCGGCGGGGTGAGCCGGGCAGCCGCGGCCGGCACGGCGGCGCGGGCACTTACTGCAACGGACAGTCCCACGGGGTACCGGGTTCCTCCGAGCGCACGCTGGTCGCTCCGCACTCTAGGTGGCTGCGGCGGGAAAGGAGGAGGTCCGAGCGCGCTCTTTTGCCTGCTCAGTGCCTTGCGGTATTTATCCCAGGCTCCTGGAGCCTCCAGACCCACGTGACACTCTCCCCACGCGACTTTCTGCTCAATATTTAATTAGCCGCCTCCTCTCCTTTCGCTTGCGTGATTGAGAGTTTCCGAGACAGTAACTCGTCGATGCCCATAACATCTGGACCCAATTGGGTTCTAAATGACGCAATTTTAGGAAAATCGAGGTCTCGCCATCCAATCCAGAGCGGCCTGCTTCCGTCTGCAGATCTGATACCCCCTCCTCTCTCCTTCTGAACTGGTTTCAAGACACCTGAGATTACTCATCAAGTTTGAGCAAAGTGACTCATTCCTTGGACTTCCGTAACTTTTCCGTCCCTTTAGACGTCAGGATAAGTTGCACTTTTGAGGATGGCCAAATAACTGTAGGCATTAAGACATTTCGTAGAAATCAGGCTAAGAAAGGAGGACTTCAGTGGAGGGGGGATGGGGAAGCGTTGTTTTCCCCTCTATTTCTAGCTTAAGAATATATAAGTGTTTCTGAGACACAGCATCTTTTTATGACCAGAGCATCCCTCTCCCAAATCAACGTGAATTTCCTTAGCATTACAAAAGGATGTTTAGTCTCAGTATTTTAGAAGATGGAAGCAGATTGATTTTACATTTTGGAGAAAGGGGAATTTAAACATGGCATCGTGTGTACGATTTCTTTCCTTCCAAGCTGGCTAAGTCTTCTTCCTTGCCATATCCAGGAGCAGGGGTTGGAACAGGACATTTTTTTTTTTTCTGCTTCTCTCCTACGCTTTCTTAATGAAGACTAGGAAACGAGCAACATAGTGTATAGGATCCTCACTCTTGTCACTAAAGGGCTCTACAAATCATATGTTTCTCCTTTCTATGAAAGTAAGTGTAGTGAAGATGCTAACGGGGCCATCATTAACAACATGAAATTATTAGACAAATAGCATTTGTACAGAAACCACAGCTTTCCATGAGCCTGTGGTTTCCATGCAGACACTGATCTCTAAATGAATTAGCATCTTTGGTGGAGTTATTTTCTTCCCCTTACTTGTAAAGTATTATTTTTTCAATTATGATTTTTTTAGTACATTGCATAAAGGAAATACATTTTTGCAACTCAAACAAGTAATTTTTTTTCTCTAATATATGTTGTTCTTTCTTAAATAACCCTGATTTTGGAAATTCTCATGCATCTCTCATTTCTTTAGGCCTTAGCCTCACAATGTGAGCATTTTATTTTTTATTTTCTAAACTTTTTATATGGAAAACTATAAGCATATCCAAAAGTAGAGAGAATCATCCACTTGAAACAATTTCCATGTTTCATCTACAACCCTTCCAGTTTCTTCTGCACTCAGATTATTTTGAAAAAAAAAAAATCCCAAATATTTCATTATTTCAACCGTAAATATTTCAGCATGTCTGTATAAAAGGTAAGGATTAAAGAAACAAAAACATAACCATGCCATTATCCCACCTAAAACAACATAAAATAATTCCTTATGTTAAATCTCCAGTTAGCATTCCAATGTTTCTCATTGCCTCCTAATTCCTCCCGACACAATTTACCAGTTGAAATCAGAATTATAATGATGTCCATATATTACAATTGGTTTTGTTAGTTCAAGCTGCTGTAAGACTGCGTGACATAAACAACATAAATTTATTTCTCACAGTTTTGAAGGTTGGAAGTCTGAGATTATGGTGTCCACATGACCTGGTTCTGGTTAAGGCCCTCTTCCAGGTTACAGACTGTCATATTGTCTCCTTGTTGTAACCTCACATGACAGAAAAGAGTGAGAGAGCTCTTTAAGGCCCCTTTTATCAGGACACTGATTCCATTCATAGGAGCTTCACCCTCATGACATAATTACCTTCCAAAGATCCTGCTTCCTAATACCATAACCTTAGGGGTTAGAATTTCAACACATGCATTTTGGAGGGATACAAACATCCAGTGTATTGCATGTTTCTTAAATCTCTCTGAATCTATAATTCACTCTTCTCTTTCTCTCTCTATTGTAGTTTATTGATAAAACAGATCAAGAGAGTATACTGTATTCTGGAGTTTGCTGATTGTCTTTTAATTTGTTTATATGTTTTGATTATTTTCTATTAATTAGTAGTTGGAACTAGAAGTTTGATCCTCTATATGCTTTTCTTTCTTTCTTTTCTTTTTTTTTTTTGATGAGGCTACTTTACATGTGTTGTGTCATTCTAGTAGGAAGTGCGTGATATGTGGTTGTTTCTTCTTTTGAGTTGTTAGCAGCCACTGACTATCATTTTCTAAATCTATTAATTCATTAATATTTTCAAAACAGTACTGTTTTGATTTTATCATTTATTATTGGTTTGGTAGCTGGACCATTTCTTTCATGTTTTCTCAACAACTATTTAGTTATTCTAAGGCATTATTAATACAAGAAAGATGGAACAAATGCTTGATTATGTCTCTCTGCCAATTTTAAAAACAATGAATTGGTAAATTAGCATCTTTAAATAAGACCCACTTAAAAAATTAGGATTATTATGACTTCATGGATTTAAACACATTTGACGTAGAGTCATAGGTCAGTAAGCATAGGGAATTCATTGTAGGACCCCCTGTAGGTATCAAAATCTGTGGATACTCAAGTACTTGGTATAAAATGGTGTGGTATTTAATATAGCCTATGCACATCATCTCATCTATTTTAAATCATCTTTAGATTACTTATGATACTTAATATAATATAAATGCAGTGTAAATAGTTGTTATACTGTATTGTATGGAGAATAATGCAAAGCGAAAAAGTCTGCATGTGTTTAGTACAGATGCACTTTTTTCTGAAAATTTATGAACCATATTTGGTTAAATCTACAGATGTAGGACCCATGGATGCAGAGGGCTGACTATATTTCAACTGATGGCAGGCATTCTTCTAATTGAAGTTCAGACCTATTCTTGGTCAGCAGGTGACACTTCAAGGCGACTCCTGAGACTTTATGCCAACAGACTTTGATGGCCTTTTTTTTTTTTTTTTTGGTATGACAAAATGTTTCAGGTCCAAGTTGTGTACATTTTGCTTCAGACCTGAAATCTTCCTTTAAGAGGCCCTAATTTTAGAATTGAGAATGATCATTAGAGTTCATAAACTGGGCTTTATTGGTGCACATTGTTAGTGAGTTCTGCATTCCTTCAAGACCCTTTCAGTGGACAGAGCTGAGAAAAATGTGTGTGTGTGTGTGTGTGTGTGTGTGTGTGTGTGTGTTTCTAAAGTCATGAATGTATACGGAATTTCTTTTCAAATCAGGATCTCATAGAGTTTTTAATTAACCTAATCTATTTTGCATCTATTTTTCCATACCCCAAATCTCCATTCCCAATGACATCATCATGATTATTCATTAGCTTTATCGCAATACATGATGCCAATATGATCAACAATATCATTACTGGAAACAGATTAAGAGTTTTTGTTTCCAATTTTGTTCTTTTTTTTTTTTAACTCTTTAGGGCATATCACACCAGGTATATTCAATCATATTACTGTGTTATAAAATCACTTTAAAAGTGCTTTGTATGGTTATGCTACCAACTCGTACACAGGTAGATTCATTCGCTCATTTTGCTCAAGTTATAGAGATCCCAAGTTATAGGGATCACGTAAATTTAGAATTATGTCAAATACATGGTTCTAAACTCAAATATTAAAAACATGTGGCCCATGTGGTGGTTCATGCTTGCAATCCCAGCACTTTGGGATGCCAGGGCTGGTGGATCACCAGCTCAGGAGTTTGAGACCAGCCTGGCCAACACAGTGAAACCCCATCTCTACTAAAAATACAAAAAATTAGCTGGGCATGGTGGCATGCACCTGTAATCCCAGCTACTCAGGAGGCTGAGGTAGGTTAATCACTTGAACCCAGGAGGTGGAGGTTGCAGTGAGCCGAGATCATGCCACTGTTCTCCTGCCTGGGTGACAGAGCTAGACTCTGTCTCAAAAATCAAACAAAAAACCACCATCAACAAAAAATCAACAATAACAAAAAACCATTATGTATTCAAACAAGTGTAGCTTCAGTCCCTATCTCTCTACTTTCTTACATCTAGTAGTATTTCTTTTTAGGTTTTTGGTTTAGCCTTCTATTGTTATTGTTTTTATTTTAATATAAAAAAAGATGTAATAATGTCCCCCTAAATCTTGTAAAATTCTATACCTAAAGTAGGACATTTTAGAAATAATATTATGTACTTTTTCTTTAAATTATCATGTATATAATACTATGATATATCTCATATCTATAATATTCTCCCAAATTGCTTTAATTCTTTGTCTTTTTTATCCACATTCATTCAGATTATCTAAGTTCTTTTCTGCCAGTAACAACTTTTGTCTATTCTGTGCCTTGCTCTTTCTAATTTAGTTATCATTTCCATAATCATGTTGCATAGTCCACAATTTGTTCTCTAGACTGGTAATTTCCTTTATCATCTCATTTAATTTTTAAATTATTCTATTAGTATGTTCTTATTTTATTGAACTAATGTTCCTAAGACTTTCTTAGAGTGAAGTGAGGGAATTGCTTTCTGTTTCCTGAGTTATATTTTCTTCTATTTCAATGGTAAAATGCATGAATTTTGAGCAAACTCTGCCGATTTTAATACTTAGCCATTTGCTGGCATATAGTCTTGGATAAATTACTCAAGCACTCCTTGCCTCAATTTTCTAGTCTGTTAAATACAAAAATAAATGGTTTTTACCTCATAAATTTTGCTGTGGGGATTAAATGAGTAAATACATGTGAAACGTCAAGAACAGCACCTAGCACATGCATTGACTATTAACTGTTATTATTCTAGATGAGTGTGTGTATGTGCACACTCATGTTTGTATGTAATACTTAATATTTTATGTCCATTTTATTAGGCTATAATGCTAAATTATTTGGTTATATACATCTACATGTTGTTGTGAAGTTGTTTTTTTTAGATGTTACTAATATTTCAATCAATAGACTGTGAGGAAAGTCATTACCTTCCATGATGTGGGTGGGCTTCATTCAATCAGTTGAGGGTCTTATGAGAAAAAGATTGAGGTCCCCTGAGGATGAAGGAATTCTGCTTCCAGACTACCATGGGACTTAAGATCTGAAGACATCAACTTGCTGGAATTTTTAGCCTGCCGGACACCTGTGTGCATTTTACATTTGTCAGCCCCCATAATTTCTGAGCCAGTTGCTTAAAATCAGTCCCTCTTTCTCCACACACATCCTGTCAGTTCTGTTTCCCTGGAAAACCCTAACTAATAATACAGTATCTAATATATTTGTGTAGTCTCTAGGACATTTTCTCTATCTTGATGTTGTTTGGGTGACTCTGGGCAGATAGAGTGGGAGTGACTACCTGTATTCCAACAATATCTGAGATTTATTCCTCCCCCTCTGAGAGCTAAGAATTTTGGATTCAGCTTGCTTTCTTAGCCTTAGGGAATGACAAAGGGAGTGGAGAACTTGACCTGTAGTCTAAATAACTTGTCTCTGCTCTTTCCTCTGAGATTTAGTGCAATGTCTTGTTCCATGTTAATTCCCTGATTGAAGAGTCTGTATTCCTCCTGCAGGAGATCCCATTAGACTGATCTCTGGGTGGCCTGGGAGCCTCCCCGCTACCCTTTTTTTTGAGACAGAGTTGCTCTGTTGCTAGGCTGGAGTGCAGTGGCATGAACTTGGCTCACTGCAACCTCTTCCTCCTGGGTTCAAGTGATTCTCCTGCCTCAGCCTCTCAAGTAGCTGGGATTACAGGCACGCACCACCACGCCCAGCTAATTTTTGTAATTTTAGTAGAGATGGGGTTTCACCACTTTGCCCAGGATGGTATCGATGTCTTGACCTTGTGATCCACCTGCCTCGGCCTCCCAAAGTGCTGGGATTACAGCCATGAACCCCCGCTCCTGGCCCCTCCATTCTTAAAGAGTCAGCACTCGGGTGCTCTTCCCTGGCATCACTTGTATCCATTGTGTTTAGGAAGAAAATAATGACCTGTCTACTGAGTTTTCTTTTCTCTATGTGTCACATCATTGATAATTCTCAGAATTTTGTCAACTCAGAGTAAAACCTTTGGAGGGTGATGGTGGGGTTTGAAGGAAAGGGGCTCTTTTAAGCCAGGCAGTAATGAGCCTCTGTGCTTAGCTACAGATTTTTTTTTTTTTTTTCCCCCGCACTGGTTAATATTGTTGAAAAGTATTGCATCAATTAGATGTGATTCTTATTTGTTTTGTTGGTGATTACACATTTTAGTTTTTTTTGAATTAACCATTTTTACTATATTTTGCAGATATGGAGGAGTGTCCTAGGATAGTGCCACATTTATATTATTTAACTAGTAAATGTTTGAAAAATTGTTGGCTATCATCTATACCCAGTTAGTGCACCATTTCTTCACTGTTTTGTTACCCCAGACTCCAGAACTTTAGAAAGTCTTCTGGAACATAGCTGCTGCTGCAAATATTACATTGAAATAATATATTGTATGCAAGGCAAAGTCCCTTCTGTCCTTCCTGATACACTGAGTTACCTTTTCACATTATTTACCTAGGAAATCCTGCTGCTATAATCATCTAAATTTTTTTAATGCCTCATGGAAATTCAAACTTGCTTTATTAATTTTAGTCATATTTATATTTTCAATTTTAATTCTTTTGTAGCAAATGTGACATAAAATTTGCCATCTTAAGCATTTTAAGGGTACAGTTCAGTGGTATTGTTGTGCAATCATCTTATTATTGTGTAACCATCACCACCATTTATCTCCAGAACTCTTTTCATCTTGTAAAACTAAAATTCTATGACCATTAAACAATAACTTCCAATTACTCCTTTCTCACAGCAACCACTATTCTACTTTCTCTCTTTGATGATGATGACTCTAGGTAGCTCATGCAACTGGAGTCATACAGTATTTGTCTTTTTGTGAGTGGCATATTTCGTCTAGCATAATGTCGATCAAATTCATTCTTGTCAGAATTTCCTACCTTTTTAAGGCTGAATGATATTCCATCATATGTATGTACTACATTTTGCTTATCCATTCAGTTGTCAGTGGACACTTGGATTGCTTACATGTTTTAGCAATTGTGAGTAATGCTGCTATAAACATGAGTATACAAGTATCTTTTTGAGACCTTGCTTTCAATTCTTTTGATTTTATATCAAAAAGTGGAATTGCTGGATCATATGCTAATTCTATTTTTAATTTTTTGAGGAACTGCTATACAGTTTTCCACAGTGGCTGTGCCCTTTTACATTCCTACCAACAGTGCACAGGGGTTCTATTTTTTCTGCATCTTTGCCAACACTTGCTACTTTTTGTTTTGTGATTTTTTTGATGGTAGCCATCCTAATGTGTATGAGATGGTATCTCATGTGATTTTGATTTGCATTTCTCTAATGATTAGTGATGTTGGGCATTTTTTCAATTTGACCATTTGTTTATTTTATTTGGAAAAATGTCTCTTTGGGTTCTTTGTCTATTGGTGAAAAGTTGGTTGTTTTTTGTTGTTGAGTTTAAGAGTTGTATTTATATTCTAGGTATTATACCTTATCAGATATCTAATTTGCACATATTTCTGCCTGGTTTGTGGTTTGCCTTTTTACTCTGTTAATAGTGTGTTTTTATGCACAACATTTAAAAATTGTTCATAAAGTCTAGTTTGTCTATTTTGTTTATTTTGTTGTCTATGCCTTGGTATCATATTTAAGAAATCATTGCCAAATCATAGCTTTTGCTTTATGTTTTCTTTTAAGAGTTTTATAGTTTCAAGTCTTTATGTTTAGGTCTTTGATCCATTTTGAGTTAATTATTTTCTGGGGAGTTAGGTAAAGATCCAAATTCATCCTTTTGCATGTAGATATCCAGTTTTCCCAATACATTTTTTGTTGAAAAAAATGTCCTTTCCCCATGGAGTGGTCTTGGCATCCTTGTGAAATATTGATCGACCCTATGCATTGAACTAAATGTTTATGTCCCCCCCCTTCCTCAAATTCATATGTTGAAATCATAACCCCCAAGGTGATAGCATTAAGAGTTGAGCATTTGGAAAGTGATTGGGTCATGAGGATAGAGCCTTCATGGATGAGATTAATGCTTTTATAAAAGAGATCCCTTGTCTTTTCCACTATGTGAGGACATAGCAAAAGGATGGCCATCTCTGAACCAGGTAAAAAGCACTCACCAGATACCAAATCTGGTGACACCTTGATCTTGGACTTCCCAGATTCCAGAACTGTGAAAAATAATTTCTGTTGTTTATAAGCCACCCTCTCTATGGTATTTTGTTAACTAAAACATGTATATGTGAGGGCATATTTCTGATCCAATTTTCTCTATTCTTTTCCATTGGTCTATATGTTTGTTGTTACCATACTGTTTTGACACTTCTTCCATTAACATGTTTAGCAAAAGGGTTTAGACTCAGGCTATCTGCTTCTCAAGTTCATGCTTCTAGTTCTTACACCCGCCATATTGTCTGTAGCACTGTGGAGTCGATGTTAACATCACTGGGTATTTGGGTGGGCATTTTGATTACTGTAGCTTTGTATTAAGAGACCTCTAGCTTTTTGTTTTTCCTTCATTTCACTAATGTTTATTACATTGATCAGTTTTCATATGTTGAACCATTGTCATATTCCAGAAATAAATCTCACTTGGTCATGGTACGTGATCCTCTCCATAGGCTGGTGAATTGAGTTTGCTAGTATTTTGTGTAAGGCTTTTGCGATAATGCTTATAAGGGATATTGGTCTGTAGTGTTATTTCCTTTTAGTGTCTTTGTCTGGCTTTGGTATCAGGGAAATGCTAGCCTTATAGAATGAGTTAGAACATGTTTTCTCTTCAAAGTTTTGGAAAATTTTGAGAAGAATTGGTGATAGTTCTTTAAATGTGTGGTAGAATTAACCAGTGAAGCCATCAGGTTTATGGCTTTCCTTTGGTTGGAAAAGTTATTATTGAATCAATCCCCTTACTAAATAGGTCAATTTGGATTTTATATTTCTTCTTGGTTTAGCCTTAGTAGGTTGTGTGTTTCTAGAAACTTTTCCCTTTAACGTGGGTTATCCAAATTTTGGCATAGTATTACTCATAGTATTTTCTTATTTTCCTTTGGATTCCTGTGGTATCAAATATAATGACCTTTCTTATGTCATTTCTGATTAGATTTCTGTTAGTCTTCTCCTTTTTTTCTTAGTCACTCTAGCTAGAGATTTTTCAACTATGTTCATCTTTTTGAAAAACTGGCTTTTTGTTTCATTGGTTTTCACAATTGTTTTTCTATTCTTTTATTTCTCTCTCTCTAATCTTTACTATTTCTTTCTTTCTTCTGGCTTTGGGTTTAGTTATTTCTTCTTTATTAGCTCCTTAAGTCGTAAGTTAGATTGTTGTTTTGAGGTTTTTCTTGTTTCTAAATGCATACATTTATAGCTATATGTTTCACCCTTAGCATTGCCTTTGCTATCCCATAAGTTTTGCTATGTTGCTTTTTTTGTTTTCATGAATTCTCAAATACTTACTTTTTTTTGAACTTTTATTTTTTATTTAGGGGTACATGTGAAGGTTTGTTACATAGGTAAACTAATGTCATGGGGGTTCATTGTACAGATTATGTCATCAGCCACCTATTAAGTCCAGTACCCAATAGTTATCTTTTCTGCTCCTCTTCCTCCTCCTACCCTCCACCTTTATGTAGACCCCAGTTGTCTGTTGTTTCCTTCTTTGGGATCATAAATTCTCATCATTTAGCTCTCACTTATAAGTGAGAACATGTGGTACTTGGTTTTCTGTTCCTATGTTTGTTTGCTAAGAATAATAACCTCCAGCTCTATCCAGGTTCCCACAAAAGACATGATCTTGTTCTTTTTAATGGATGGATAGTATTCCAAGGTGTGTATGTACCACATTTTCTTTATCCACTGTGTCACTGATGGTCATTTAGGTTGATTCTATGTCTTTGCTGTTGTGAACAGTGCTGCAATGAATGACTGTGCACATGTGTCTTTATGTAGAATAATTTATATTCCTCTGGGTATATGCCCAGTAATGGGATCACTGGGTCAAATGGTAGTTCTGCTTTTAGTTATCTGAGGAATCACCATACTGCTTTTCACAGTGATTGAACTATTAGTTATCTGAGGAATCACCATACTGCTTTTCACAGTGATTGAACTAATTTACACTCTGACCTATGGTATATAAGTGTTCCCTTTTTCATGCAACCTCACCAGCATCTGTTATATTTTGAGTTTTTAGTAGCCATTCTGACTAGCATAAGATGATATCTCATTGCATTTTCGATTTACATTTCTCTAATGATCAATAATGTTGATCTCTTTTTTGTATGTTTGTTTGGTCACATGCATGTCTTCTTTGGAAATATGTTTGTTCATAATCTTTGCTCATTTTTAAATGGGGTTGTTTTTCTCTTGTGACTTAAGTTCCTTGCAAATGCTGGATATTAGACATTTGTCAGATGCATAGTTTGCAAAAATTTTCTCCCATTCTGCAAGTTGTCTATTTACTCTTTACAGTGTTTTTTGTTTGTTTGTTTTTTGCTTTTGCTCTGCAGAAGCTCTTTTCTTTTTTGAAAACTCAAGTTTGTTGTGTAATTTAATACCTGCAAGAACATCACAGCCTAACTATTAATACGAGATTTTTCTGTAAGAGCCAAAATTTTAATCAATGAGAAGAGCTGATTGCCATGCATTTTGGAAGAGGAGGGGTCAGAATTTCGAGGGCTGCATTGTTCACTAACATCTAATTCAATGACAACCGCTCAACCTGAGCCAATCTTTTCTTAAATCCTTTTGCATTTTCTTTTTACTGTCAATTTACACCTAACAAAATAAAGAAGTTTCAGTATAAGATAGAATCTTAGAGTTTCAATACTCATTTTACAAATGAGTTTGCTGGGGACTCCCTGCTCTAAAATATTATTCTATTCTTGCCTCTGGCATCCCTGGTTTTACCTTCATCTCCCTATTCTCCCCCCACCTCCTTCCATTTTACCCCCTATTCTTTATTTATTTGTTTATTTTTTTTGAGGCACAGTCTTGCTCTGTTGCCCAGGTTGAGTGCAGTGGCGTGCTCTCTGCTCACTGCAACCTTTGCCTCCCAGGTTCAAGCAATTCAGCTTTAGCCTCCCAAGTGGCTGGGATTACAGAAATGCACCACCATGCCCAGATAATTTTTGCACCTTTAGTAGAGGTGGAGTTTCACCCTGTTGGCCAGGCTTGTCTTGAACTCCTGGCCTCAAGTGATCCTCCCACCTCGGCCTCCTAAAGTGCTGGGATTACAGGTGTGAACCACCGTGCCCAGTGCACCCTCTAATACTTACCCTTTACTTCCTGTCCCTCACTTGTCCCTCTTTGTGGGCCACTTCATTCTTGGAATAGCCTGTTTTTATTATTAGTTACGGGCATATTTCCCTTACTATGTACAATTTTAAAATTATAAAATAGTTTTTCTTCAGATGTTAAAAACTGTGTTTATATTTAACTAAATAAGATACTTGTTATTAAGGGCAGATGTTCAAAAACATTTTCACTTGTTTTCTCTATGACAGACATAGAAAGTGATATAATATCTTATATATTATTAAGCTATAGTTGATCTGAGACTGCCTCTGTTCCTTCAATCCCTACCTGATTGCAGCTTAGTTTAGTATGTCAACAAACTGAAAACCTAATTAATGGTGGCTAGGTTCTTAGATACTGCGACTTTAAGTATAAGGAAACCAATTCCACCACAGGCTAATTGATATAAAGAGGAATTAATTTTCTATGGCATACTTCTAGACATAAAATCATCACCAGACTTCTACATAATGATGGAAACACTTCAAATACTAAACATTGAAATAAATTCCCGGTCTCGTCCAGGAGATCCTGGCATGTCAGCTTCCCAAGTAGCTGGGACTACATGGATCTTCTTTCTTTATTCTCTATCCCCATTTTGAGTTTGTTTCCACAGTACTTACAGTGAGTCACTACTGTTTTATTTCTTTGGTCTTTTCTCTCTTTTTTCAATGTTTCTTTTTAAATATGCTTTCCAGAGATTTTTGGGGAACAGGTGGTATTTGGTTACATTAGTAAGTTCTTTAGTGGTGATTTGTGAGATTTTGGTGCACCCATTACCCAAACAGAATACACTGAACCCAATTTGTAGCCTTTTATCTCATACCCCCTTCCCACTTTTTTCCCTGCCCCCGAGTCCTCAAAGTCCATTGCATTATTCGTATGCCTTGGCATCCTCATAGCTTGGCTCCCACTTATGAGTGAGAACATATGTTTGTTTGGTTTTCCATTCCTGAGTTACTTCACTTAGAAAAGTAGTTTCCAATCCCATCCGGGTTGCTGCAAATACCATTAATTCATTCCTTTTTATGATTGAGTAGTATTCGATGATGTGTGTGTGTGTGTGTGTGTGTGTGTGTGCACGTGTGTGTATCTCACAGTATTTGTATTCACTTGTTGAATGATAGGCATTTGTGCTGGTTCCGTATTTTTGCAATTGCAAATTGTGCTACTATAAACGTGTGTACAAGTATCTTTTATGAGTAATGGCTTCTTTTCCTCTGAGTAGAAACCCAGTAGTAGGATTGCTGGATCAAATGGTAGTTCTACTTTTAGTTCTTTAAGGAATCTCCACACTGCTTTTCATAGTGGTTGTACTAGTTTGCATTCCCACCAGCAGTGTAGAAGTGTTTCCTTGTCGCTGAATCCATGGCAAAATACACTGTTTTTTTATTATGGCCATTCTTGCAGGAGTAAGGTGGTATTGCATTGTGGTTTTGATTTGTATTTCCCTGATCATTAGTGATGTTGAGCATTTTTTCATATGTTTGTTGGTGTTTTGTATATGTTCTTTTGAGAATTGTCTGTTCATGTCCTTAGCCCACTTTTTGATGGGATTGTTTGTTTTTTCTTGCTAAGTTTATTGAGTTCATTGTAGATTCCGGATATTAGTCCTTTGTATGTATGGATTGTGAAGATTTTCTCCCACTCTGTGGGTTGGTTGTTTACTCTGCTGTTTCTTTTGCTGTGCAAAAGCGCTTTAACTGAGTCCCATGTATGTATGTATGTATGTATGTATGTATGTATTTATTTATTTATTTTTGCATTTGTTTTTGGGTTCTTGGTCATGAAATCTTTGCCTAAGTCAATGTCTAGAAGGGATTTTAAAAAATATTATCTTCTAGAATTTTTATAGTTTCAGGTCTTAGATTTAAATTCTTGATCCATCTTGAGTTGATTTTTGTATAAGGTGAGAGATGAGGATCCAGTTTCATTCTCCTACATGTGGCTAGCCAAGTATCACAGCACCATTCGTTAAATAGGGTGTCCCTCCTCCAATTTATATTTTTGTTTGCTTTGTTGAAGAACTGTTGGCTGTAAGTATTTGGGTTTATTTCTGAGTTCTCTATTCTGTTCCATTAGTGTATGTGCCTATTTTTTATATCAGCACCATGTTGTTTTGGATATTATGGGCTTTTAGTATAGTTTGAAATTGGGTAATGTGATGCCTCCAGATTTGTGGGGTTTTGTTTGTTTTTCTTAGTCTTGTTTTGGTTATGTGGGCTCTTTTTTGTTTCAATATAAATTTTAGAATTATTTTTTCTAAATCTGTGAAGAATGATGGTGGTATTTTGATGTGATTGCATTGAATTTGTAGATTGCTTTTGGAAGTGCGGTCATTTTCTCAATATTGACTCTATGCATCCATAAGCATGGGATGTGTTTCCATTTTTTTGAGTTGTCTATGATTTATTTCAGCAATGTTTTGTAGTTTTCCTTTTAGAGGTTTATCACCGCCTTGGTTAGGTATATTCCCAAGTATTTTAATTTTTTTTGTAGCAATTGTAAAAGTGGATTAGTTCTTGATTGGTTTCTTAGCTTGGTCACTATTGGTGTACAGCAGAGCTACTGATTTGTGTACATTAATTTTGCATCCTAAACCTTCACTGAATTAATTTACCAGTTCTAGGGGTTTTTTGCAGGTGTCTTTAGGGTTTTCTAGGTATACAATCATATCATCAGCAAACATTGACAGTTTGGCTTCCTTCCTCTTTACAGGTTTGGATAGTCTATTTCTTTCTCTTGTCTGATTGCTCTGGCTAGGACTTCCAGTACTATGTTGAATAGAAGTGGTAAGAGTGGGCATCCTTGTCTTGTTCTAGTCCTCAGAGGGGATACTTTCAACTTTTCCCCATTCAGAATTATTTTGGCTGTATGTTTGTCATTGATGGCTTTCATTACATTGAGGTATGTCTCTTGTGTGCTGATTTTGCTGAGGATTTTAATCATAAAGTGATGCCGGATTTTGTCAAACGCTTTTTCTGCATCTCTTGAGATGCTTATGTGATTTTTGTTTTTAATTCTGTTTATGTGGTGTATCACATTATTGACTTGTGTATGTTAAACCATTCCTGCATCCCTGTTATGAAACCCTCTTGATCATAGTGGATTAGTTTTTTAATATGCTGCTGGATTTGGTTAGCTAGTAATTTGTTACAGAATTCTAGATCTATGTTCATCAGAAATATTGAACTGTAGTTTTCTTTTTTGGTTATGTCCTTTCCTGGTTTTGGTATTAGGATGATACTGGCTTCATAGAATGATTTAGGGAGGATTTTCTCTTTCTCTATCTTGTGAAATAGTGTCAATAGATTGATACCAGTTCTTCTTTAAATGTCTGATAGAATTCAGTTATGAATACCTCTGGTCCTGGACTTTTTTTGTTGGTACCGTTTTTATTGCCATTTCAATCTCACTGGTTGTTATTTGTCCATTCAGGGTTGTTAATTTTTTCTGATTTAATCTAGGAGGATTGTATCTTTCCAGAAATTATCCATCTCCTCTAGGTTTTTTAGTTTATGCATATAAAAGTGTTCATAATAGCCTTGAATAATCTTTTGTATTTCTGTGGTGTCGGTATAATATCTCCCATTTTATTTCTAATTGAACTTATTTGAACCTTCTCTCTTCTTTTTTGGCTAATCTTGCTAATGATCTATCACTTTTACTTATCTTTTCAAAGTACCAGCCTTTTCTTTCCTTTATCTTTCAGAGTTTTTTTGTTTGTTTTAATTTCATTTAGTTGTGCTCTGATCTTGGTTATTTTCTTTCTTCTCCTGGGTTTGAGTTTGGGTTTGTTTTTTTCTTGTTTCTGTAGTTCCTTGAGGTGTTATATTAGATTGTCTACGTGTGCTCTTTCAGACTTTTTGATGAAGGCATTTAAGGGTGTGAACTTTCTTTTTAGCACTGCCTTTGCTGTATCTCAGATGTTTTGATAGATTGTGTCAATACTATTGTTCAGTTCAAAGAACTTTCTAATTTTCCTTTTGATTTCATTGTTGACCCAATGATCATTCAGGAGCAGGTTATTTAATTTTCTTATATTTGCATTGTTTTGAAGATTCCTTTTGGAGTTAATTTCCAATTTTATTCCACTGTGGTCAGAGAGAATATTTCATATAATTTCAGTTTTCTTAAATTTATTGAGAGTTTTGTGATCTATCTTGGAGAAAGTTTCCTGTGCTGATAAGTAAAATGTATATTCTGTGGTTGTTGGATGGAATGTTCTGTAAATATCTGTTAGGTCCATTTGTTTCAGGCTGTATTTTAAATCCATTGTTTCTTTGTTGACTTTGTCATGATGACCTGTCTAGTGCTGTTAGTGGAGTATTGAAGCCCACCACTGTTATTGTGTTGCTGTGTATCTCATTTCTTTGGTCTAGTAGTAATTATTTTATAAATTTGGGAACTCCAATGTTAGGTGCATATATATTTAGGATTGTGATATTTTCCTGTTGGACAAGGCCTTTTATCATTACATAATGTCCCTCTTTGTTTTGTTTTTTAACTGCTGTTGCTTTAAAGTTTGTTTTGTCTGATATAAGAATAGCTACTTTTGCTCATTCTTGGTGTCTCTTTGCATGGTATATCCTTTCCATTCATTTACCTTAAGTTTATGTGAGTCTTCACGTGTTAGCTGAGTTTCTTGAAGGCAGTAAATACTTGGTTGGTGAATTCTTATCCATTTTGCTGTTCTGTATCTTTTAAGTGGAGCATTTAGGCTATTTACATTCAATGTTAGTATGGAGATGTGAGATACTATTCTATTTATCATGCTATTTGTTGGGTTTGTTGTATTTTTGTTTTATAGTTCTTATGAGATTTATGCTTTAACAACGTTCTGTTTTGATATGTTTCCAGAATTTCTTTCAAGATTTAGAGCTCCTTTTAGCAGTTCTTGTAGGGCTGGCTTGGTGGTGGTGACTTCTCTCATCATTTGTTTGCCTGAAAAAGACTGTATCTTTCCTTCATTTATGAAGTTTAGTTTTGCTGGATACAAATTCTTAGCTGATAATTGTTTTGTTTAAGGAGGCTGAAGGTAGGACCCCGGTCCCTTCTAGCTTGTAAGGTTTCTGCTGATATATCTGCTGTTAATATAACAGATTTTTGTTTATAGGTTATCTGGTGCTTTTGCCTCATAGCTCTTAAAATTCTTTCCTTTGTTTTGACTTTAGATAACCAGAAGACAGTGTGCCTAGGTGTGCCTAGGTGAAGCTCTTTTTGTGATGAATTTCTCAGGCATTTTGAGCTTCTTATATTTGGATGTCTAGTTCTCTAGCAAGGCCAGGGAAGTTTTTCTTGATTATTCCCCCAATTATATTTTCCAAACTTTTAGATTTGTCTTCTTCCTCAGGAACACCAATTATTCTTAGGTTTGGTCATTTAACATACTCCCAAACTTCTTGGAGGCTTTATTTATTTTTTAACATTCTTTTTTTCTTTGTCTTTGTTGGATTGGATTAATTTAAAATCCTTGTCCTTGTGCTCTGAAGTTCTTTATTCTGCTGTTTAATTCTATTGCTGAGACTTTCCAGTATATTTTGCATTTCTCTAAGTGTGTCCTTTATTTCCTGAAGTTGTGATTGTTTTTTATGCATGCTATCTATTTCATTGAAGATTTCTCCCCTTTTATTTTGTACTTTTTAAAAATTTCATTAAATTGACTTCTCCTTTCTCTGGTGCCTCTTTGATTAGCTTAGTACTTGACATTCTGAATACTTTTTCAGGTAAATCAGGGATTTCTTCTGGGTTTGGATCCATTGCTTGTGAGCTAATGTGATTTTTGGGTGATATTAAAAACATTGTTTTGTCCTATTACCAGAATTACTTTTCTGGTTTCTTCTCCTTTGGGTAGGCTATGTCAGAGGGAGAAGTTGGGGCTCAGGCCTGCCATTCAGATTCTTTTGTTCCATAAGGGTATTCCCTTGATGTAGTACTCCCTCCCTTTTCATAATATGTGGCTTTCTGACAGCCAAACTGTAGTGATTGTTATTTCTCTTCTGGATCTAGCCACGTAGCAGGGCTACCAGGCTGATACTGGGGGTTGTCTGTACAGACTCCTGTGATGTGACTCATCTTCAGGTCTCTCAGCTATGAGTAACAGCACAGTATTTGGGCTGTCTCCCAGGTCCTACAGGAGCAATCCACTTCCTTCAGAGGGCCTGTGGATTCTCTAAGCTTTTCTGATATTTCTGTAGTAGTTCTAGAGCGAAAGTTTATGATGTGAGTCTCCACATAGTGATAATTTGACTTCTTCTTTTCCTATTTGTATGCCCTTTTTTTTTTCTCTTGCCTGATTGCTTTGGCCTAGAACGTCTAACACTATGTTGAATAGGAGTGGTGAGAGAGAACATTCTTTTCTTGTGCCAGTTTTCAAGGGGAATGCTTCCAGCTTCTGCCCATTCAGTATGATGTTATAGATGGCTCTTATTATTTTGAGGTATGTTCCTTTAATACCTAGTTTATTGAGAGTTTTCAACATGAAGGGGTATTGAATTTTGTTGAAGGCCTTTTTTGCATCTGTTGAGATAATCATGTGGTTTTAGCCTTTGGTTCTATTTATGTGATGAATCACATTTATTGATTTGTGTATGTTGAGCCAACCTTGCATCTTGGGCATGTAGTTTACTTGATCATTGTGGATTTGCTTTTTTATGTGCTGCTGGATTCAGTTGGCCAGCATTTTATTGAGGATTTTGCATCAATGCTCATCAAAGATATTGGGCTGAAGTTTTCTTTGTGGTTTCTTTGCCAGGTTTTGGTATCAGGAAGATGCTGGCCTCATAGAATGAATTAGGGAGGAGTCCTTCCTCCTTAATTTTTTGGAATAGTTACAGTAGGAATGGTAGCAGCTCTTCTTTGAACATCTGGTAGAATTCAGCTGTGAATCCATCAGGTCCTGGGCTTTTGTTTTGTTTTGTTTTGTCTTGTTGGTAAACTACTTATTACTGATTCATTTTTAAATCTTGTCATTGGTCTCTTCAGGGAATCAGTTTCTCCCTGGTTCAGTTTTGAGAGGGTGTAAGTGTCCAAAAATTTATCCATCTCTTCTAGGTTTTCTAGTTTGTGTGCATAGAGGTGTTCACAGTACTTTTTGATGATTGTTTAAATTTCTGTGGGATCAGTGGTAACATTTTCTTCACTATTTCTCATTGTGTTTATTTGGATCTTCTTTCTTCTTTATTACTCTAGCTAGTGGCCTATCTACCTATCTTTTTTTCCCCCAAAAAACAAAACAAAGCTACTGGATTCTTCAGTTTGGATTCAATTTTCTTCAGTTTGGATTTGATTTTGGTTATTTCTTGTGTTCTGCTAGCTCTTCCTAACATCGGTCATGACGTTAGGTTGTTAATTTGAGATAGTTTTAACTTTTTAATGTGTATTTAGTGCTATGAATTTCTCTTAACACTGTTTTAGCTGTGTCCCAGAGATTCTGATATATTGTATCTTTGTTCTTACCAGTTTCAAAGAAAATCTTAATCTCTGCTTTAATTTCATTATTTCCCCAAAAGTTACTCAGGAGCATGTTGTTCAATTTCCCTGTAGTTGCATGGTTTGAGCAAGTTTTTTACTCTTCACTTTTATTTTTATTGCGCTGTGTGGTCTTAAAGTGTGTTCAGCACAATTTGTTTCTTTTGCATTTGCTGAGGATTGTTTTATGTCCAATTACATGGTTGTTTTGAGTGTGTTCCATGTGGTGAGGAGATAAACATATATTCTGTTTTTTTTTTTTTTTCTGGGTGAGAGTTCTGTAGAGGTCTATCAGATTTATTTGGTCCAATGTTGAACTGAGGTCTTGAATATCTTTGTTAATTTTCTGCCTTGATGATCTGTCTGAAACTGTCAATGGAGTGTTGAAGTGTCCCACTATTATTGTGTGAGAGTCTCTTTGTAGGTCTCTAAGAACTTGCTTTATAAATCTGGGTGTGCCCATGTTGAGTGCATATATATTTAAGATGGTTAGATCCTCTTGTTGAATTGAACCCTTTGCCATTATGTAATGTCCTTTTTTGTCTTTTTTGATCTTCATTTGCTTGAAGTCTGCTTTGTCTGAAATTAGGATTTCAACAGCTGCTTTCTTCTGTTTTTCATTTGCTTGATAGATTTTCCCCCATCCCTTTACTTTGAGCCTCTGGGTGTCATTACATGTGAGATAGGTCTCTTGAAGACAGTAAATCATTGGGTTTTACACTTTTTTCAGCTTGCTGCTCTGTGGGTTTGAACTGGGGCATTTAGACTGGGCATGGTAGCTCATTCCTATAATCCTAGTACTTTGGGAGGCCGAGGCAAGAGTTTGAGACAACATGGCCTGCATGGTGAAACCTCATTTCTACTAAAAATACAAAAATTAGCCAGGTGTGGTGATGTGCACATGTAGTCTCAGCTACTTGGGAGATTGAGGCATGAGAAGTGCTTGAACTCAGGAGATGGAGGCTGCAGTGAACAAAGATTATGCCACTGCACTCCACCCTGGGTGACAGAGTGAGACTCTGTCTCAAAAAAAAGTTGGGGCATTTAGCCCATTTACATTCAAGGTTAGTATTGATATGTGTGGATTTGATCCTGTCATTGTGTTTTTAGCTGGTTATTATGCTGGCTTCCTTGTGTGGCTGCTTTATTAGTGACACTGGTCTGTGTGTTTGTGTGTTTTTGTATTAGCTGGTAACAGTCTTTCCTTTCTATATTTAGTGCTCCTTTCAAGATCTCTTGTAAGACAGTTCTGGTGGTAATGAACTCCCTAAACATTTGCTTATGTGAAAAGAATCTTATTTCTCCTTCATTTAGGAAGCTCAGTTTGGCTGGATGTGAAATTATTGACTGAAGAATTTTTCTTTAGGTATATTGAATATAGGTCCTTATTCTCTTCTGGCTCATAGGGTTTCAGCTAAGAGGTCCACTGTTAGCCTGTTGAGGTTCCCTTTGTAGGTGATCTGCTCTTTCTCTCTAGTTGCTTTGAACATTCTTTCATTTCAACCTTGGAAAATCTGATGATGATGTGTCGTGGGGATGATCTTCCTGTGTAGAATCTTGCAGGAGTTTTCTGTATTTCCTAAAACTGCTGGCTTCTCTAGCAAGGTTGGCAACGTTTTCATGGACAGTATCCTAAAATATGTTTTCCAAGTTGTTTTCTTTCTCCCCATCCCTTTCAGGGGTACCAATAATTCACAGATTTGGCCTTTTTAACATAATCCCATATTTCTAGGAGATTCTGTTCATTCCTTTTAATTTTTTCTTTATTTTTATCTGTCTTGTTTCAGAGAGCCAATCTTCAAGTTCTGAAATTCTTTCTTCATCTTGGTCTATTCTGCTGTTAATGCTTATTAATATTTTGCTGTTAGTACTCATGATTGCATTGTGAAATTCTTATATTGGATTACAAAGCTCTGTCAGCTCCATTAGGTTCTTTCTTATAGTGACTATTTTATCCTTCAGCTCCTGTATCACTTTATTGTGATTCTTAGTTCTTGGATTGGGTTTTGCCATCCTTTTGAATCTCAATGACCTTTGTTCCTATCCATATTCTGAATTCTATTTCCGTCATTTCAGCCAGCTCAGCCTTATTAAGAACTCTTTCTGGAGAATTGATGTGGTTGTTTGGAGGACATATGACACTCTGGCCACTTGAATTACTGTAGTTCCTGTGAGAGTTCTTTCTTATCTTTTAGTGTGGGTGTTTCTTTAACTGCAGTGTAGAGTATAGTCAATATACTTCTTTTCTGAATGTTTTCAGAGGGCCAAGGCTTTGTGCAGGGTCTTTATGGAAAGCTGATTTATTGTCTTTGTTTTCAGAGAGGGATACATTAGTGAGGTATTTTTCATGTTGAAGCTTTGAGGTGTGATCCACTAGGTGGCACTTATGTGTATTGATTAGTTGGTAGACTTTTGCTCAGTTGTGTGGTTCCCTTATATTTTCTCATGCTTGCAACCATGTTCTCCCTCAATACTCTGAAAGTGTAAGTTCATCTCCCCCTTGAGTGCTGGCCGTAGATCATGGCTTGGTATTCCCAGTTGCCCATGCAGCTCTGGGGCAATCTGAGTGTTTATGTTTCTTCCCCAATTTTGAGGCAGAAGAGGAAGGGACCTTAGTTGTAGGTGTGGCCAACGGTCTTTTGCTTGTCTCCTGAGGGAGACATCCCAAAGAGACGCAAGTCAGTAATTACCCAGTATCATCAGCTCAGGCTAGAAGGTCTGTTCTATGGACCCAAACTGGAGGTTTCCTGACTGGTGATGAGAAGTAGGGGGCTGGAAGGTGGGACCCATGGAAAACAAACTGGCCTTCTCTATTTAGGTCAACTGCAGCTTGTTGGAGGTGTGAATAAGGAACTTAAGGTCTCTGCTCCTTTATTAGTCTGAGGGTGACAAGGGTAGTTCCACTGCAGAGGCAGTGGCAGAGAGGCTTTCAGTTGCCTTGGGTGGGGGGCTCTGTCTAGGGAGTTGCAGAACAGCTACTGGCTCAGTACTCTGGTGGAGGGTGGTTGGAGGCCCAGGGCTGGACACCCTGCCCATTAGGAGATATGGGAATAAGCACCCCTGTAACAGTCTGGCCACTTTTCTGTAGGGCTGCTATGATATGCTGCAGGCCCATTCTAGTCCCTAGTCACCTCGGATTTTCCATTACCTGGAGGTATCAACAGTGAAGGCTGGGAAATAACTAAGATGGTTGCTTGCACCTCTCTCTGGGAGTTTCATCCCAAGGAGGTACAGACTTGTTACTGGCCCAAACACATTTGTAGGAGATGGCTGGAGACCCCAGTTGAAAGGTCCCACTCAGTAGGGAGAAACAGGATCAGGGACCCACTTAAAAAAGCAGTGTGGCCACTTTTTCATAGAGCAGCTGTGCTGTGCTGTGCTGGGGGTTCACTTCAGCCCCCTCTTCAAAGCTCAAAGGCCAGAGCAACTAAGTCACCTAACAGCAAAGGTGGCAACCCACCCCTCTCTCTGGGAGTTCTGTCCAATGGAGGTTTCAAATCTCTGTGGGCCAGGGAACACCTGTGGTGATGGCTGAAGGCCCTGGTTGGGTGGTCCTGTCCAGTGAGGAGGAACAGGATTGGGAACCTGCTTCAAAAAGCAGTCTGGCTATGTTTTTAAGGATGCAGCTGTGCTGTGGGTGGGGATTGCTTCTGTCCCTGGTCAGCTGAGACTCTTAAAAAGCCCAAAGGCTGGAACAGCTTTGCTCTTTCACCCTAACTGCAAAAATAGTAGCCTGCCCCTTTCCACTTGGAACTCTGCCTCAGGGATGTCTAACACTGCTACCCATGGCTGGCTAGAATTCCAAGCCAATGGGTCTTATCCTGTGGGTTGTCATGGAAGCAGGGCCTGGAAACTGTCACTGCCTAGCCCCCTGGATTCTGTGTCTTTCCTAGGGGTATGTGCCAGGGTCTAACTTGCCACTTTGCCAGAGTTGCAGCTACTTTTGCTGGGAAGGCTGGTTATCTAAGACTCCTGGGTCTCCATTTTTGCCTGAATGGCTGTTCTGCCCAGATTCCATATAGCTCTGTGTGTCATACTGCAGGTCCTGGTCGGGTAGGTTCATGACGAGAATCTCCTGACCCAGAGTTGCAAAGACCTGTGGGAGAAGCCTGGGTTCCCAGAGTCACACATTCATTCACTGCTTCCCTGGGCAGGGAAGGTTCCTCTGGCTCTGTGTTGCTCCTGGGTAGGCCATCATCCTGCCTTGCTTTTCTCTGTTCTCTGTGCTTTGAGTTGTTTCCTTGATTACTCTCAATGCGTGTACCTGGAGATTTCAATTGAAGGTGCCGTATTTACTCACCCTTTCTTTCTCTTCATGACAGATGCACACACTAGCTGTTTTTAGTCTGCCATGTTGGCCCTAAAGTCTTAAATACTTTCTAATTCTCCTTTGGATTTATTTTTCAATCCATTGACTGTTTAAGAGTGTGCTATGCCATTTTTAGGCATTTTTAAATTTTCCAATTTTCTATCATTAATTTCTAACTTCATCCCATTGTGGCTGGAGAAGATAGTTTATATGATATACACATCTTTTTACCAAGCTATTGAGACTTAATTTGTGCTCCATTATATGGTCTATCCTGGAAAATGTCCCATGTACCCTTGAGAAGAATGTGAATTCGGTTGTTGGGTAAAAGTATTCTAAATGTCTGTTAGATCTCATTCCTCCTTTATGGTGTTACTCAAGTCATCTATTTTCTTATTTATCTTTGTCTAGTTATTCTATCTGTTGTTGAGAGTGGGATACTGAAGTTACCCACTGTTATTTCTCCCTTAATTTCTGCCCATTTTTGCTTTATATGTCTTGATGGTCTGTTATTAGGTGTGTAAATGTAAATGTTATAATCTTATATCTTGCTGTATTGAACCTCTTATTAATACATAATGCCTTTCTTTGTTTCACAAACTATTTTGGTGTAAAGTGTACTTTTTCTGACATTCATATAGCCACCTCTGCTTTCTTTTAGTTACTAATTGCATGGAGTATCTTTTTCCATCCCTTTATTTTCAACTGCCATGTGTGTATCTGGATCTAAAGTGAGTCTCTTGCAGTTACCATATAGTTAGAATCATATTTTAAAATCTATTCTACCAAGCTCTGTATTTTGCTTGAAGAGTTTAATTTATTTACATTAAAGTAATTAACTGATAAGGAGGGACTTACTTCTGTTATTTTGCTATTTGTTTTCTGCATGCCTCATAGCTGTTTTTTGCTCCTCATTTCCTGTATTATTGTGTTCTTTTGTGTTTTTGATTTTTTTTTGTAGTGAAATGTTCTAATTTCCTTTTGTGTATAACTTTATTTTTAAATTTTATTTTATATATATTTATTGTCTATTTTTCATTTTAGCACATTTCGTGTCAATTATTTTTTCAAATCCTTCCAGGCCACATTGTTACCAGGCTCTGAATTATTTGCTACATTTCCCATGGTGTGAGAAGAGACAGTATTAGAAAGGCAAAGCCAGAGTGACAAGGTTCTGTACCATCTGGGGTAGGCTAGATTTTAAGCAAAACTAATCAAAACCAAGTAACACTATAACATAGTTACTAGTAACACATACTATTAACTATATGTGACTCTAATACTGCCTTCATTACCTTATGATGCTGCTTCTTCAAGAGTTTAACCTTTGTGTTGGCGTCTCTTTGTCCAGAGTCACTTCTTATGGGAAGCCACTTTAGTTCCTGAGATAGTAGTCAGAAATGGCCATGACCCTCCAACACTCTGCACAAGTGAAAAGGAGAATTAATTTAATACTTTTTATTTTATTTTCTATTTGCCAAACAAACATGGTGCTGGGAATACAGAGATGAATGAGTCACAGCCTTCACCCCGGCAGGGTTCAAGAAAGTTGGAAAGGCAGGAAATGTAATAGATGCTGTAACAGAGAGCATTGTGTTACTGAAGCAGAGAGTGGAATTTCCTTAGCTGGGAAGGACTGAAGCAGAAGGTGTTCCAGGAAGAGGGAACCGCTTTAGCAAAGGCAGAGAGGTAAGGATGTACGTTGAACATCCATTGGAGAAGCCAGAATCAAGGTGGCAAGTGTTGGAGGGAGACAGCGATTGGGAGAGGTAAAACAAGATAAAGTCAATTGACATCAACTATTTGTTTAGACTAAACATAAGCAAATTCTATTATCAATCAAATATAACTTGCTCTGAAGGAAGAACAAAGACCACAGCTGTTGTTTTTCACCTTATCAACTCCTAGTCACATAAACTCATAAACTCCAATCAAAAGACAAGTAGTCTGGTGTTTTTTTTGAACTGTGTACATATAGTCAAGGAGAACAGTCTTTAAAAATCTTTCATAAATGTATTCTCTTTCCATTGCTTCTGTATGCAATTAAGAAATACTCATTGTATATACTTGCCAAGATACTGAATATAATCTCCTTATTCAACATGACTCTGCAATCTTAAAGTAATAACCCAGACTAATAAGTCTACTGAAAATACTCCTAATCAGATATCAGTTTGGCCAAAATGAATCCTTAAAGGTCAAAAATTCAATTAAAATTAGATACAGCCAGCCCAATTGTCTTTGCAAAATGACAAGTTTGTAATGCGTCATAGAAACACTATTTAAAAATTAGGAAATAAACCATTTTGAACTAGATTAATAATGAGAATGATCATATTTAAATTTATTGAGGAGCATATTTTTCAAACTGAGAAACTCCACTGGGGAAGTATACCTTATTTATTTTTTTCTCTAGGCATTATTAATTTAATAGTTGATATATCTAACAAGTAACTTTAACTTTTGCTAGCCTGATGTACATTGGAACTTTTTCTTTCTAATTATGCCAGCCTCACTGTAACCCCTTGACATGTGGTGTCTATAGACACTCTGCTAAAACAGTTAATGTCTATAGCACATGGGTTTTGAACTCAGGCTATCTTTTCCCAGAGTCCATGACACTAGCTTTTGCCCCCTATGTTGTTTGTACTGCTCTAGAGTTAATCTCATTAATGTTCTGGGTGTTTGGTGGAAGAAATATCTCTGGGGACCACTAACTATGTATTCCTATGTTGTAAGCATTATTTCAGAATCAAATCAAGTCACTGTAAAACTCATTATCTCTACTTCATTGTTCTTACTTTTTGTCAATATGCTATAATAGGTCTATGATATAACATTTTTACCAAATAGCTATTATGGCATACTTTATTGTGGTAATTGATGTTCCATATTTAAAAGACTCTGAGAGATTTATTTCTTTTACAATTTAGTGTATCTCTTGGGGAAAGTGATATGTCTCCTTATGTAAGATGGAAGCTGTTTAATTCAGCATATTTACCTCTTCTCCCTTGTTTTTATTTTATTTTTTGGTTGTCAGAGAACTCAGAACTAATTTGGGGGCTCAATTGTACTAACTTTATAATCTAGTCTAATTACCCACATTTCCCTGTAAAGCTTGGCTTTTATTTTTCTTGTGTTTTAATTTGTAAAAATTATTTCATATTGTTCATTTATTGTAAATAGCCTGCAACATGTGAACATGCACGTGTGTGTGCACACACATACACACACACACACACACACACACACACACACACACACACATTCTCTGACAACAAAAAATAAAATGTTGAATTAAGTAGCTTCCACCTGATAAAAGAAGACATATAACTTTTCCAGGAGAAATACCCTGAACTATAAAAGAATGAAATCACTCAGAGTCTTTTAAATATGAAAACATTAAATAACACAATAAATTATGTCATAATAGCTATTTGATAAAAATATTATACCAGGGGTTGTGTCATGGACTCTGGGTCCAGAGAGCCTGAGTTCAAAACCTATGTGCTATAGATATTAGGGTTCATGTGTATGTGTGTGTGTGTGTCCTGGACCAATTTCTTCATTATCTGTTTCCTATATGATTTCAATAATTTGATAACATTTTCCCCTGACTCCTGACATTATCCCTCTCTAATTTATACACAAAACACAGTTTATAGAACAACTCTGATTATATTATTCTGCTCTTCAAAACTCTTCATAACTTATTCATTGTTACTAACACAAATACATCCTACTTAGCTCATCACTTAAGATATTACATAATTGGATTTAACTTAACTTTTTAGGCTTTTTTCCCTCTAGTCTTTCTCAGAAATTTATAATTTCATCCAACTTGACTACCTATGTCCAATCCAATTGTCCCAGCCAGAACTCTGAATATCAAAGTTAATTTTTCCCCTTCTTTTACTGTCATCCCAACCCCATCCAATTCATCAACTAGGATCTTCCTCTTTAAATGCATAACAAATACATCCACTTACCTCTATTTTCATTGCTACCACGTGTGCTACTACTTCAGTAGTCTTCCAATCTGTTCTCTACATAGGAATCACAATGAGCTTCTAAAATATAAACAGCACCATCCTACTTCTGTTAAAAGACAAACTTTAGACAAATTAAACTTAGCAGAGTTTATTTGAGCAAAAAATGATTCGTGAATCAGGCAGCCCTTAGAACCAGAAGAGGTTCAGAGAGTTCCACTCAGCAATGTGGGCAGGCAGTATTTATTCACAGAAAAACTGATGTACAGAAAAAGGGATCTATAGAAATAGCCTGATTGATTATAGTTCAGCTTTGCCTTATTTGGGCATGATGATATAAGGCATTTGCCTTATATGGACATAGTCTGATCCGTTGGCAGCCTGTGATTGGCTAAAGCTTTATTGATGGGATTGTCTGATACTCAGCTGTTTGTCACAAGAATATACTCTTAGTTGCGTTTGTTTTTTGTTTCTTTTCTTTTTTGAGACAGGGTCTTGCTCTGTCACCCAGGCTGGAGTGTAGTGGTGCAATCATGGCTCACTGCAAACTCTGCCTCCCAGGCTCAAGCAATCCTCTCACCTCATCCTCCTGAGTAGCTGGGACCACAGGCACATGGCACCATGCCCAGCTAATTATTTTGTATTTTTGGTAGAAACAGGGTTTCACCAAGTGGCCCAGGCTGGTCTTGACCTCCTGAACTCAAGCAATACACTTGCCTTGGCCTCCCAAAGTGCTAGAATTACAGGTGTGAGCCCCTGCGCCTGTCCTAGTTGCTGTTCATTTATATACTATGTCTGGTTGCAGTTTACTACACAGGGAATTAAAATAGGGAGCCAACTTTAGGCCAAGTGTAATTTAACTTAACATTACCCTACTTAAAACTTTAAGTGGCTTAAATAGAATCCAACAAAATAGAAAATTATTACCATGGTCTTTACAGCCATACACAATCTGGCCCCTGTTTACTTCTTCAAGCTCATTTCATGTCCCTCTCTTCCCATTTACTTTACTTTAGCCATACCAGCCTATTATCAGTTTTTGAACACAATAATCTCTGTCATATCCAGTAGACTTTGATCACAGTTATACGTCTGGCTAGTATGTACATCTTCCTTCACAGTTATACACCTTCCTTCTCTCTGTATAGCTAGTCTTTTCTCATTCAGTTCTCAAGTTAAATGTCTGCTTCACAGTGGCAGAAAGATCATCATATCTAAGCTGGCTACCTTTTAAATTTCTTATCACAGTACCAAGTTTGTGATTCCTTTATGTTCATCATAAGATGTATTCAAGTATTATTTGTTTACTTGTAACTGTATCTTTTATTTGATTATACAGTCATGCATTGTTTAATGATGGGAACATGTTCTCAGAAATGTGTCATTAAGCAAATTGTTCTTGTGTGAATATGATAGAGTGTATTTATACAAACCTAGACGGTATAGTCTGCTACACACCTTGGCTGTATTGTGTAGCCTACTGCTCCTAGGCTACAAACCTGTACAGCATGTTACTGTACTGAATACTGTAGGCAGTTGTAGCATAATAGTAAGTAATTGTATATGTAAACATATCTAAACACAGAAAAGGTATAGTAAAATACAGTATTATTATCTTATGGTACCTTATATGCAGTCCATTGTCTACTGAAACATTGTTATGCAGTACATGACTGTATATTCCTTAGGGACAGGAAACATACCAACTTTATTCTTTTTTAAAAATATATATTTTATTGCATTTTAGGTTTGGGGGTATATGTGAAGAACATGCAGGATTGTTGCATAGGTACATACATGGCAATGTGGTCTGCTGCCTTCCTCCCCATCACCTATATCTGGCATTTCTCCCCATGTTATCCCTCCCCAACTCCCCAGCCCCTGCTGTCTCTCCCCTAGTCCCTCACCCCCATAGACCTCAGTGTGTGATGCTCCCCTCCCTGTGTCCATGTGTTCTCATTGTTCAACACTTGCCTATGAGTGAGAACATGTGGTGTTTGATTTTCTGTTCTTGTGTTAATTTGCTGAGAATGATGGTGTCCAGGTTCCTACATCCATGTTCCTACAAAGGACACAAACCCATCGTTTTTTATGGCTATATAGTATTCCATGGTGTATATGTGCCACCCAACTTTGTTCTTTATACTCATTTCCTAAAATAATACCAGATCATAGTAGGTAATTATAGGTAACAAATATGTATTAGTTTGTTCTCACACTGCTATAAAGAACTGCCTAAGACTGGGTAACTTACAAAGAAAAGATGTTTAATTGACTCACAGTTCCAAATGGCTGGGGAGGCATCAGGAAACTTACAATCATGGCAAAAAGGGAAGCAGACATGGCAGACAGGCAGGTGAGAGAGTGTGTGAAGAAACAACTGTCAAACACTTAACAAAATCATCAAATCTCATGAGAAATTATTCAGTCATGAGGACAGCATGGTGAAAACTGCCACCATGATCCAATTCCTTCCCACTGGGTCCCTTTCTTGACACATTGGGATTACAAAGATTATAATTTGAGATGAGATTTGGGTGGGGACACAGAGCCAAACCATGTCAAAATGTTATCAGAACAAATGAAAGAACATGTCCTATTTTTCCAGTTCTATTAAAAAATTATTTCCCTTTTGTTTGGGATTATTTTGAGATATTTTAAGTGGCCCCCTTCTCAATTTAACCTACATTGGAAAAAGCATCTCTCTTTCTGTATACCGTTCTGTTGGATGCTCTTTGTGATTTAATCTAATTTCATAGTTGAGTTTAGAGAGCAGTCCTTGTCTTTATTCTGTCTTGGGTTGGTATGATACTGCATTCACCTGAGAAGAAAAATGTAGGAGTTCAGAGAAACATTTCCTTTATTGAATAGTTACATCAAAATCAAAATAGAGTAATTCTGATAGACAAAAAAACTATGAAGAATTATTCCATCAAACCCATACAATAAGATTAAGCCATATTTACTTAGACATAATTCTCTTATTAAAAGTACAGAAACATCCCATCTTTGAAACAATAATAAAATACATGCATTGATAAATTTCCTAAGATAGTATATGCTTAGTAATGAAATTAATCAACGGTACTTCTGGAGCTTCTACTCCAATCACTGTATTAATATAGAAGAGGATATATAAACTTTATCATTAGTTATTACAGTTTTTTCATAGGTAGATTCCAGAAATGTTTAATTGCTCTGCAGTCATAGTTCATAACTGCAAAACAGATAATTTTTACATGTTAACAACCATGTTTAAGGGTAATTGATTAGCTGTAAAATCTTAGAGTTAAGCTCCATAATGTTTTTAGTAGATTTATCTGAAATAAATTATGAGCTAGGAATAAGGAAAGGACAATATTCCCGATACCTTGTTAAGGACACTTGTGAAAACTTCAGTAAAAAAGAGAATCAAGAAACCTGGGGAGACCTGGTTAAGGCTATTAGTGGGAAAGAGTTTTGTCCCATACCTTGGACATGAGGGAATCTGCCTATAAACCAGATAAAGAAAGGGCTGATTCCTGAGAGTCTTCTCTAAACTTTGACAATGAAAAAGACAGTCTGTAACATAGAATTTGAAAGAAATCATAGGTTATTGTTTTGGGAGATATCCAGCAGTATATGATTATAATTATTTTGAAAGTTTACAAAAAACCTGAAGCCACTACTGCATAAACCATGGAGAAATCTGATATTTCAGACTAGACGCTTATTCTATAAACAGAGAATATAAAGGCCTACAGCCTTCCACTCTGCCTGTCTTAGACCATGAACCATTATTAGTAATACATAAAAATCACTCACAAAGCTATCCCATTAATAGAGTTATCCTGGATGCAATTACCTGGATTAACAATTATATATAAAATAGTAATTTATTATTACATCTATATTAGCTACAAGAAGAATCAATAGCATTCTGGGTTAATGGATTTTTAATTATAAGGAAGTAATTTAAGTAGGAGTTCAATCATTTTTCTTTCTTCTAGCCAACTAAAATTCAAGAGATTTGTGATTAATTTGGTCAAAATTAGCATTTCCATTAACTAGGAATTCAGAGAAAACTTTAAGAATGTATTGCCAATCTTTTTCCATTTTCTTCTATTTGGGTTCTTCCTTCATCTTTCTAGGGTAAGTTATCAGTTAGAAGAAGACTTCATAGAGGGTAGGGAAGTCTAATTATTTCTGATTTAAAAAATTTGTTCCAGTGACATATTCATTTTAATTTTGTTCCTCTAACATTTTTTAGTATGTTCTAGGCATACTAAAGATAAAAATCATTTTAGTTACTCCATCCCTCCTAGTTGCATGAGATTTTAATACTTTGAGCCATGCAGTGCATAGCTGCTTTAAAATTTTGAGATTCATAAGTGACTAATACACACACACTTGGAATCAATTAGAAGTTATAAGAACATAGATAATGAAACACAACACAAATATGGCAGGAAGATAGACCCAATTTATAGTCTGGTTTCCATCATTTACTAGTTGTTTGATGCTGGGCATATAACTAGCATCTAATTCTCAGTGTGTGTATGTATGGTGTGTGTGTATCAATATTATAGAATTGTTATAATATGAAACACATTGTGAAACACATAGTAGAGTACCTGAAATATAGTAGATGTCTAGTAAATTGCAGTCATGATTATAACATTATTGTTAACTTTAAAATCTAGTATTTAAATATTTTGGAGGAAACATAATACTCCACTAAGAGAATATCTCCTGGGAGGAGTTAGCTCTATATATGAAATTAGCTTACTTAACACTCAATTTCTAGAAATGAAAACATACTCAGTGTATCTTTGCTTTTCTTTATTACATATCTAAACCTGCAGCATTTGCCCATGTTTTGTGAATACTGGCTTCATGAGTTTAGATAACATAATTAAGGCATAGCTAACTTTAAACAAACTAGGATTTAAAAGATGCCTTAAAAGTGAGATGAAAAAGATTTTAATATTAGCTTCTGGTATTTTCAGAAAGATCCTTGATGGAATTTTAGAATTGAAATGTGTGTTAGGAATAATCTTGTCAAAACTTTTATTCAGATGATAAAACTGACAAACAAAGGGATATTTCTTTTTCTTTCTTTCTTTTTTGGATGAGATCTTGGTCTGTTGCCCCGGCTGAAGTGCAGTGGTACAATCTCAGCTCAATGAAGCCTTGACTTCCTGGGCTCAGGTTATCCTCCCAACTCAGTCTCCTGAGTAACTTGGACTATAGGTATACGCCAATCACGCCTGACTAGTTTTCTGTGTTTTTAGTAGAGATGGGACTTTGCTATATTGGCTAGGCTCTAACTCCTGGGCTCAAGTGATACACCTGCCTTGGCCTCCCCAAGTGTTGGGATTACAGGTGTAACCCACTGCGCCCAGCCCACGAATGGATATTTCTAAGGTCACATAGCCAGTTATTAGCAGATCAGGACTCTAGACTTCTAATCAACTCTTTTTCTCATGGCTAGCTCTACTTGGTTAGAACACAATTTCACAGGAGAGGTGACATTTGAATTGGTCTTCAACAGCAAGCTTTTCTAAATGTTTAAAATGTGATTTCCATTACAATATAGATTCTTGTTATACTTTTGGAGAACATTAACATTGGTGGTGAAGAAATGTGGGCAAGGCAGGATGAACACATCTTTTACCCCCAGGCATATTGATGACTAATGTATCTGAGTTCAGGTAACTGCTGGGGTCTCATGCTCACAGGGGTCTTCTCTGTAATAACATAAATTCTTCAATGAAATACTTCTTTCTCATTATTTCAGTTGGGCCTGTTATTTGGTGGTGTGTTGCAGGGGAGTTGTTATGCTGAAGTGTTTAGTTCTTCGTCAAGATGAGCACAAGGCAATGGTACTGACTCAAAGAGGCTGGGCATGTAAGGCTGTGAAGAATAGTGAGAATAACAATAGTAATTTTTTATTGGGTGCTGACCAACTGCTAGACTTGGGCTATGTGCTTTATATGCCATAATTTGTTTGATTATCATGATAACACTGTAACACGAATGCTATTATTGACAATACTTTATTGACTAGGTAACTGAGGCTTTGAAAGACTAATTTAACCAAAGCTCACAGAGGGAGTACAGGTTCAGTCTTTTTCATCTGAAATGCTTGGGACCAGAAATGTTTGGATTTCCATTTTTTTCCCCAATTTTGAAATATTTACTTATATATAATGAGATATACTGGGGATAAGATCCAAGTGTAAACACAAAATTTATTTATGTTTTATATATACTTTATACACACAGGCTGAAGGTAATTTTATACAATATTTGCAATAAATTTGTGCATGCAGCAAAGTTGGTATACACTGAACCATCGGAAAGCAAAGGTATCATTATCCTAGAAACCCATGCGGACAGTTCATGGTTGTTTGGCATCACCATCATTTCTGACTCTGAATTTATATGCTACCAATAAGCAATCATTTTCTTATGCTTATCCAAACATAAGTAAAAGATATGGTGTATCATTAATACAGTGAAAAAATATGAGTGTTCCAGGTAACTAAGCAGCACAGTAGCATCACCAGAATGCCTGCATCATCCGATAAACAAGAGCAACAACAAACAATGACAGGTTTTCTGTCTCCACCTACAAGGCTGTGTTTTGATGGAAAGGTTGCTCACTGCACGCTATCTTTTGTGTGTGTGTGTGTGTGTGTGTGTGTGTGTGTGTGTGTGTATGTTTTAAATGAGAAGAAGTGTTAGAAGCAATGGAGGAACCAGGAAGTGGGATGAGGAGTCATGCTGTTGGACGGCTTTTTAAGTATGATAATGGTTTCCTTCTTAGTCATCTGTCTCATTAACAATAGATTTTTGTCTTAGAAGTCTCTCTGATTTTCTAAACTGACAAGACTTTTTGTTCTGTTATGAATGCATGTTGCTCTAGTCTTTTAATACACTCATCACACTTTTTCATCATGTTGTTTGTAGGCATTTTTTTCTGCTGTGTTAACAACATCATCTTCATTGTCACTCTTAGGATCATCTTGATTCAGCACCATTTAGACGATTTCACCACAGGTCATTGAATGAGCAACTGAAGCCTCATTATCCATGTTAAAAAATTCTTCAATATTCACTTCCTCCAACTTATTGGTGGACTGTGAAGGTATATTTTTTGCAAATGTAAGGAAGCCAGACATTATTTTTTTTCACTTAATATACAAGACCCTTCAAAGTCACTACCTTGTTCATTATCATCACTAAACACAATCAGAGGCAAGAGATTGTGCCAGGTGTGCACAGCTGTGGTTAGTCACTGAGTTCTAAGTGTTGGGAACAGCAAATACAGCATCCTTCATGCTAGACTCCTTTTGAAAACCTCCATACGCATGCCTCTGTTCACCACTGCTAGCATTCTGTTCAAGGAAGTGTTTTTATATTTACTCTTAATTGATCTAAGGATAACCTGGTCATATGGCTGCTCATTGATTCAAAGTCACATTTAGGGGAAAGTACAAGGCATAGACATTATTTTAATTGAGAATTTCAGCTGAAGGATGAAGAGAACAGTTGTCAAAGAATAACAAAATCTTATAGTTGTCATCCGGTCCAGCTTCCCTGCAGTGAGCACAAGCCGGTACAAAATGTTTGTGAAACCAATCAGAAAAGATATGCCTGGTGGTCTATGCCTTCTTGTTAGCATAAAAATAGACTAGTAAGAAATTCACTCCTTGAAAACAGTGAGGACACAAGCTTTTGCCTACCATAGCAACCTTACAGTATGTATGCCTACTGCTTTAGCACTTCTCAGCACAGTCACGCTATCTTTGCATTCTTAATTTCTGTAGGGGCTGTCTCATCAGCTGTAGTCACTGCCTTTCTGGGGCAATAAAACCGAAACAAAGGTGTTTCATCAGCCTCATAGACTTGTTCTGGTGTCAGATTTTCATCAACAATCACCTTGGAAAACTCATCAATGAATTTCTTCTTTGCTTTGTGATCAGCAGAAGTTTTCTCACCAGAAATCTTTAAAAATGTAATGCTTTATATTTTCTAAAATTTCAGTATACCTCTTGAATATTCATATCTCCCTTCAATTTTCATTTTGTTGTAATATATTTTTGTTTGTTTCATGATTAGTATACCATGTGATTATGAAACATGTTCATTGTGATATTGATGGAACTACCCTTTCAAAACATGATTGAGATCTTCATTCTTAGCTTTATGCAGTGTTTTTCTGTTTATCATTAACTTCTACTCATTACTTCAACACAACTTCAACAATTTATTCTGTTTCCTCATGTCATATATACTGGTCGTTTCTATACCATACTCTTCTGTAAGACGTTTCATGTTTAGACTGCTATCCAGTTTGTCTAACAGCTTGACTTTCTGTGTTATAGATAAACAAAAATGCTCCCTCTTTTTCCTATCACTGTTACTCATAGGGATATCAAAGGCCTTTTGACATTTTCTTTTTTTACATGTAATTTCAACTATTAGTTTCAGGGGATACATGTACAGGTTTGTTTACCTGGATATATTGCATGATGCTAAGGTTTGTTTGATGAACAAATCTCCTTTTTGACATTTTCAACAATTTATATATACCACAGAGCAGAGGATAAGCAAAAAATATCACAGTGAGCAATACATGTAGGAATTGGCTGTGTATGAGGCATCATGGGGAACCTGTCATTGATGTGGCCAGTCTATGCGTGTGCCATTTCATTACCCTCTGAGAGCATGTTTGCATGGGGAGTCAGGGCATGCACAAAAAAAGATCGATCACAGCTGAAGGGGACTAGGAAGGTCTTTTTTTTCTTGGGATGCTGAATAAACTGTGTGTTGTAAACCTGTGTTTTGACTGTGACCTGTCATACAACATCACGTGTGGAATTTTCCATTTGTGGTGTATATTGCAGTTCACAAAGTTTCAAATTTTGGGGCATTTCAGATTTCAGATTTTCAGATTAGGAATGCTCAATGTGTAGATGGAAATAGAATCTATTTAAGATCAACTTATGCTTTACGATGTACATCTCCCCAGACTGGAACTACAGCAAAGCCTGTGCTATTGTATTATCAATAATGATTTATCTTTGCATCAACAGCAGTTCTTGTCTCTGAAGCACAAAGTGGTGATACACGGATATGAATCTAGGTCGCTTGATTTTTTAGATTTTAGAACTTTTAATTTGCATATTTTAAAAATTGTGCAATCCAATAGTTAATATCATTTGATCAACAAAAAAAAAATGGTGTTCTTATTAAACTACTTTTAACAGCCTTCAGGGCACTTTGTATCAATTTAGTTTTTACTCTAGATTCAGTGGTTTTACTCAGCTTCTTACATCACCAACATGTGAGTACTTTTTCTCCGCTGGCAACCAGACAGATAGATGGGAGAAGCAGATGATGACTTTGTTGTCAGTAGTTCTTAATTTTTTCATGCAGAAAGGGCAGCACAGTCATTTCAGCTTGATCCAAATTCTTTGCATCTCACAAAATAAAATAGCTAAAAGAAGAAAAATAAGAAGGCAATGCCTGTGGAATATGAAGTACATATTCATAGCTCACAGCTCATTATATTTCACCTGTTTGCTTCTTTAAGTTTGTTTCTTTTGAAGGCAGTGGATTTATCTCCTGTGTTTCTGCCTTCTTCGATCTCTGCTTATTGAGTGTCTTAATCTCAGCCATGTTCGGTTAGTCACACATGGTTGCAGAGAAAGAAGAGCTAGGAGTGCAAGGCTGTGGAATCCTATCAGCAGTGGCCACTGCCAAGTCTTCTTTGGCTTGGCTGGCTGGCTGGCTGGCTTCCTTCCTTCCTTCCTTCCTTCCTTCCTTCCTTCCTTCCCTCTCTCCCTCCCTCCCTCTCTCCCTCCCTCCCTGCCTCTTTTCTTCCTTCCTTCCTTCCTTTCTTTTTGTTTTCTTTTTGTTTTCTTGTTTTTTGAGACAGGGTCTCACTCTGTGGCCCAGTGACATGATCATGGCTCACTGCATCCTTGATCTCCTGGGCTCAAGTGATCTTCCTACCTCAGACTCCCGAGTAGCTGGGACCACAGGTACATGCCACCATGCCAGCTTATTTTATTTATTTTATTTTATTGTGGAAACAGTGTCTTACTCTGTTGGCCAGGCTGGAGTGTGTGGCACGATCTTGGCTCACTGCAGCCTTCACCTCCTGGGATCAAGTGGTCCTCCTACCTCAGTCTCCTGAGTAGTTAGGACACAGGCACATGCCCACATCCCACCATAGCTGGCTTTTTTTTTTTTTTTTTTTGAGGCAGGATCTCACTATGTTGCCCAGACTGGTTTTGAACTCTTGGGCTCAAGTGATCCTACTGCCACGGCCTCCTAAAATGTTGGAATTACAAGTATGAACCGCTGCACCCAGCCTTCTTTGACCTTTGAGTACCTGCTCCTCAGCTGAAAAATTGGAAAGAATAGACATAAAAAATCTTAGTCAATTTAAGACAATGAGCTGTATTTACTGCCTTTCTTACCATTAAGTACTGACTCTGTATACAGTAATGTGTAGGTCTACTTGTATAATGATCTCAGTCTTTTTTTTCTTAACAATTGCACATCTTTTCTTCATCAACTTCATACTTGGGATTTTTACCCAAATGACACTCTCAGCCACAAAGTCAAGGGCGTATGCTCATGTTTTCATTATGGACCACAACTAATCTAGGTTGGCACCTGGCAGAGAAAAGAGAATTTGAAATATGGACCAAAAGCTAATTGGGAAAATATTACTCTCCCTCTTGGTAGTGCCAGGAGCAATACCACTATTTCATTAGCCACCATGGCTAATGAAAACACAGCTAACAGATCTTACGGTGCAGCCTCAGCAGTCCACTGGCTTTGTTCCTGGTTGAACACGCAGAAAAAATAGAGGAAAAGTGATAATGGAGGTACTAAATTCTAACCTCCCAAGTTTCTTAATGACTAAAACCCATACTCTTTGCCAAAGGTTTGTAAAGGGTCATCACTATATTTAAATAAAGGCACAGTGCAGGTGTAACACAGGTCTCCACTGAGGAAGACAATTCTAAGTGAGAAATTGCTTCAGACCTTCATGAATGGTCGTATTGCTCCTGGCACTACCAAGAGGGAGAGTAATATTTTCCCGATTAGATTTTGGTCCATGTTTCAAATTCTCTTTTCTCTGCCAGGTGCCAACCTAGATGAATATTCATCCAAGCTATTTATGCTTCTTTAATTTTCATAAAAAGGAGAGGAAAAAACACGTTTTCAAAGGCATAAATACTCTGTACAAGACAGAGTATTTATAACCCAGCAATGAAACTGAATATTTGACATCCTGCCTTTGAAAGTTCTGCGGCTTCCCTCTTGAGTGATTTGGCTTTCCTTCATCTTCCCTCTCTGTTGTTTAAGACTGAATTTCATTTGTTTCCTTCATTATGCAGTGCAAGTTACCTTTCCAGCCATTACTAGCCTTGATTTTCCTTTCACTTACCTCAAGTTTTTTTTTTAACATGCTCTGCAAAACAATTGATAGACTTGAGGTCCTTCTGTTTAAGGGTTCAAAGGACCTAGTAAAAGATTTTACTTGTTTGTTTTCCCTTCTCTTTCGAACATCAGTTCAGCTGAAGAGGGCACAAGCTAGAAGCACAGCTGAAGAGGGCACAAACTAGAATATGTTGGGAAAGAATTTAGCTTAGAAAGAATTGAATGAATATGCAGAACCACAGAGAGATTAATAATATGGAAATAGCAGGTATGACAAAGGGTGGCCAGCCCTTTGTGCTTTTATAGTCTCTTGTTTTAGATGACCAAAATTTCACTTGCCCCATTATACTTCTCTGACAAACTATTGCTCTGAAGAAATTGGCTGGGTACAGTGGCTCACACCTGTAATCCCAGCACTTTGGGAGGCTGAGTCAGGCGGATCACAAGGTCAAGAGATGGAGAACATTCTGGCCAACATAGTGAAACCCTGTCTCTACTAAAAATACAAAAATTACCTGGATGTGGTAGTGCATGCCTGTAGTCTCAGCTACTCATAGGGATGAGGCAGGAGAATCACTTGAACCTGGAAGGAGGAGGTTGCAGAGAGCTGAGTCCACTGAGTAAGCAAAGCCCAGCCCAGAGTCAGTGCCTATTCTTTTCAAGACCCATTTGTAGCAGCCTGCCCCACTGCCACCTGGAGCTACAATCGTTACTCTCCCTTGCTAGCAGGGTTCAGGAGCTTTCCATCAGAAAATCTACCATTTGGCCTCAAAGCCATTGGTAGATTCTGTCTCTCTTGCTGAGAAACAGAACGATTTTTACTAGCATTATGTACCTGAGATGGTATGAAAAGATAATGTCTAGATTAAGCTCATCTCTGCACTGCTGCAGTGCCCCATATCCACTGTTTTCATGAACGCCTGTGGCCACGCCAAGGGAGCACACAGGGATATCTGCTTGTTGATTTCAGTCACCTACCAAAACTGGAAGAGAGTTCTTCTAATGGGCATTGACTTGGTCTCCTTTAATGTAGCCCTCAAATTTCCATAGCTTGGGAGGCCGAGGTGGATGAATCACTTGTGGTCATGAGTTTGAGACCAGTCTGGCCAACATAGTAAAACCCTGTCTCTACTAAAAATACAAAAATTAGCCAGGTGTGGTGGTATGCACCTGTAATCTCAGCTACTTGGGAAGCTGACGCAGGAGAATCTCTTGAACCTGGGAGGCAGAAGTTGCAGTGAGCAGAGATCATACCACTGCACTCCAGTCTGGGTGACAAAGCAAGACTCTGTCACAAAAAAAATTTCCATTGGGCCATGTTCCATCTGGTAATCCCTTTAATGGGCTAGGTTTCCATTGCCCTTCTGCCTAACCACATGGCCAAGCCTTGGTCACTGCCCATATATCAGTAAAAACCCAAACACATGGGCTTCTACCACTGTTCAATTCTCCATTACTATTAGAAAAACAGCATGCAATTCAGCCCACCAAGGTGATCTGTTTTTCCTTTTTTTGCTTAAAGTAGCTGCCTTCCAAACAGAATCTTGTCCATTTACTTTGAACCTGCCACCCACAAGCCAAGCAGAGCTTGCTTAGTTTGTAACTTGGGAGCTGTTTTTCTGGTGCTATAGAATCCAACAGTTTCTCAGACAGTGCCAGAGTCAGTCCTAGGGGAAAAGATACTCTCAGCTCAAGAGTATCCCATCTTTACATTTCCTAGGTAGCACAATCCTTTATAAACCATTTCCATCTTATTGTAGAACTCTTCTGGGCACTGCCATCCCCATTAGAATGTTTCTCTGACATCAACCGAGGCAGCATGAAGGGTGTCATAGAGGTAGCTTCAGCTAATGTTTCACAGCAAGACAGTAAATGCTCCTCAAGTTGAAATTCTCTAGTCCAAGGTTTTGGTAGTCATTTCTTTCTTTCTTTCTTTCCTTTTTTTTTTTTTTTGAGACAGAGTCTCACTCTATCACCCAGGCTGGAGTGCAATGGTGCGATCTCGGCTCACTGCAACCTCTGCAACCTCTGCCTCCCAGGTTCAAGCAATTCTCCTGCCTCAGCCTCCTGAGTAACTGGGATTATAGGTGCCTGCCACCATGTCTGGCTAATTTTTGTATTTTTAGTAGAGACGGAGTTTCATCATCTTGGCCAGGCTGGTCTTGAACTTCTGACCTTGTGATCTACTTGCCTAGTCATTTCTGAGAGGTGCACACAAGATTTTTCCATAAGCTCAAGTAAACATGCCACAGAGGTCTATCAACTGGAGAATTTGTACTTTAGCATTTACTCTGCATTGTGTGGGCTCTGACAATCTTACTGGTTCCCATTAGCAGTTCAATTAATATTACTCAAAGGGTGGACTTAGATGCTTTCTATTTTACAAAACTAGGTAGGAGAAACATTTTCCAATAAGATACAATGTTCATTCTCATGATACAATCAGATGAAAGAGTTGCAACCACTTCACATGAAGAGTATTCAAATATATCAGTTGACGTAATCCTATCAACTCCTTCATTTTTAAGTTCTAGTTTCAGGAACTTCTCTTCTCTGTCCCCAAACCACTTTAAACTCTTTTGTGCAAAAGGCTTTGGGTCCTCAGCCAGGGGTTGAGCCAAAGGGCCTTGGCTTTTTTGTCAATCTTTGTCTTGATTAATCTGCCCAACTATTGCCCCAGGCAATTTCAGATCAGATTTCTCATTGTAATCTCTGCTTTCTGCTTTTTAAATTTTTCCAAACTGGGGAAAATATAGCAAACTGGTTTGGGGACCTTTAATGTTGAGGGACCAGCAGGGTTGAATGTTGATTCACCCAACATTCAATAGTGTTGTGTTAGGACTTTTGTTTTAACCCCATCAATTTCCATTTTATTGATTCAATTTCTTTATAACCATCTAAAGATTTCCACCCTCTTGGGATAAATTCCGTGACTCTCCTCTTTCTTTTTCCTCTTAGTTTCACCCATCAATGTTTTCTTTACTCACCTTATTTATTAATAACTGTTTAAAAAATTTCCACCTTCCTGCGACCAGTCCTTTGACTCTCCCTTTCGCCTTTCTCCATTCCTTTGTTAACTAACCTAATGTTTTTATTAACTGTAAGACTCATGAGGGAAAGCTGAAACTAAATTTGGTAAGTCTTCTGGAAATGTTGTTTGATTCTGCAGGAGTAATGTCACATAGAGTGCTCAGGTAGAAGGGGCCCCCTTAGCTATAGCATTTACCATAACCTGGGTAATGAGCATATTCAGCAGAGGAGTAACCCTGTCATGGTAAAGCTAGTCTCACATGGCTTGCATTCAAAGCTTATCAGCTGCCTTATCTAGGATGTTCCAGTTGGCATTTATAGGTGGAGTTGGATAGCCCCCTTTCTCAGGGTAAATACATCTTACAGTGGCTTTTATCCAGTTTATTAGGCTGGCTATTCCCTCAGGAATAATCTTCTGTGTATCTAGATCATATATACCCATCTGTGATTGTTTATTGGTGAGCTGTAGGTCCTGTATCAACCCAAACATGCTCCTCCACTCTGCAGCATTAAAAAAAAAAAAGAAGATACTTCCCTTAAATTACTCTCATAATCCATTTTCATAAAGTTTCCTTAGGAAGCTGATGATGCTAATCTCCAAAATGGAACAATTCCTTTACACCATACTCTCTGTTTTCAGTAGTTATTTAGTTTTGCCGTTCTCTTACATTGACTGTCTTCTTTGTAACCACAGGTCTCAAAGATACTTTCTGTTGTTGCTGCATAATTCTGCCCTTGGTGAGGGGGCTTTGAGGCTGGTGGACTAAGCCCAGACTGACTGAAATCTGAGCTTGGTCTAGCATGAAGGTCCAACCCAGTATTCTCTTTTGATTTCATTTTAGCTCTTACAGATAACAATAACCAAGATATTGAATATTTCACTTTTTTTGTCTATTAGTTTGCATTTCCTTATGCATTCAGTGAACTAGCTCCCTGGGAGTTAGATTCATTCTTTAATTCCACTGATAGCTTTTACCTTTAGTAACTCATCTCAACACAGCTGCAGCTTTATACCTTGGGTGACCACATGGCCACTCAAGAATCAAAGATTTGTTATCTCCCACCCTTTTATCCTTTCTCTCTTCCCAAACCATGCTTGCATGAGTAAAGGCCATTCCAGCAAATCCTACTTTAGACCCCAATAGTTCAGGGAAAAACTCTCAAACTGTCTTTCCTCTGCTATCACACCACAACAATCAACACAGAAGATTTCTATGAGCAAATGTGTGGGGGATTTTTCACCACACACCAAGCAGCAGACACCAGCTGGGTGTCCTCCAATTCAATTCCAACACTATCTACCTTGATATAGCATTGCATTCCTTGAGTTGAGGGCTCAGCCCCCAAAACTGCCCCCCAGACACATAAGAGTCACAAGTCCAGGCCTCTGAAACTTCTGACTGACTGGCTTCAAGTGGAGATTCACGTGACCCTCTCTTTGCATTTGATTAATTTTCTGGAGTGGCTCATAAAACTCAGGGAAACACTCACATTTACTGGCTATTTTAAAAGATATTGCAAAGAACGTGCAGGATGAGGTATGGGGGAAGGGGTATGGAACTTCCATGCCCTCCCTGGGCACGCCACTCTCCAAGAACGTCCTCATGTTCAGCTGTCTGTAAGCTCCAAGCAGTGGCTCTGAATTCTATCTGCAGATTAGAAGCTTTTTAGGGAATTGACAGAAAATAGATGCTTAGTCCTGCAGAAGACCAATTAAATCAGATTCCCTGGGGCTATGACCCCTGCTATGTATTTTTAAAAAGCTCCTCAGGTGACTCTAATGTTCAGCTAGGGTCCATGAATTACTACCCTATTAAGAAACTTACTATGTGACAAAGGCCACCTATTTCATAGATTTGGATGTTGGTTTTTAGAAGCTGATATTCAATATAAATAAACAATCAAGGACGATCAGAAATTTGAAAGAGGCCTTCAACATGAAGCAGAAAAAACAAGACAAACAACATGAAACAAATAAAACAAAACAATGGTTGATAGTACCCAGAGAGAGATTCCCAGATTTATTGCATTCAAACAAAAGAATATCATACAAGAAAAACATACAATCAGATAATAAAAAGTAGCTTTTAAAAATTAATATAGACTCCTTGGGAGGGAAGGACTGGTTCCTATCATTTACAATATAGCAAATTTAGTATACTGTAAAGGAATCTGTTGCAGAAACAGAAGAAAAGAGGAAAAATCAACACAGCCTTTGCATTTTAATCTTACTAGAGAAAACCCTGCATTGCCTAAAAAGATTAAACATACAAGAACAAAGTGCATCCTAGTTTTGACATTATGCCCTTCTCAAATCTACTACCTGTGAAGCTTGGTTATTCTACAGTCCAATACAGTAGCCACTAGCCACATGTATCTTTTGAGCACCTGAAATGTGGCTAATCTAAATTGAGATGTTCAATAAGTGTAAAATACACTCACAGGTTTGAAGATTTGGTATAAAGATTTGTAAAATAGCCAATGAATTTTCTATATTGATTGAAATGATAATATTTTAGATATATTAGGTTAAACAGAATGAATTATTAAAATTGAAAAAAAAAGTTATAGGAAATAGACTGATCACCATGGCTATGCCTATAATCCCAGCTACTAGGGATGCTGGGGTGGGAGGACCACTTGAGCCTGAAAGTTTGAGAGCAGCCTGGGCAGCATAGCAAGACCCCATCTCTAAAAACAAGTTAATAGGAAAGATGACTAAAATTAAAAGCATTCAATAAAAGAAGGAAAAGATAACGTGGAAAATATCTTCCAGAAAGTATAATAAAAAGACAATTTATGGAAGATACAGGAGAAAATACAGAAAACAAAGAACCAATTATGGGATCTAACATCTGATGAAGAGAAGTTCCCAGAAAGCATAAAAGAGAATTCAGAGGAAGGAACATTATCAAGTAAAATTTTTTATATTGATGGAAATGATAATATTTTAGATATATTGAATTAAGTATAAGGTATTATTTTATTTAATGTAAATATAAAACAAGAAAATTCTCAGACTTGAAAGATACAAGCTTTCAGATTAGAAGAGTCTCTGTTTCTTTACGCTACTGGAAATAAAAATATCCTCCAAGACATTTGTGATAAGACGTATCTTAATCCTTAAGATAAAAAGAAGTTACTCAAATTGTTCAGGGATGGATAATAAAAAGCACAGAAATAATTATGCACACAAAACAGATAAGTTATAAAGGCACACCAAGCAGAATAACGTTAGATTTTTTATCATAAGCACTGAATGATAAAAGAAAATACTATCAATATCTTGTGGGAAAGTGATTTTCAGCCCAGCCAAATGAAGTTTAAGGACAGCATAAATACATTTTCGTACAGGAGGGTAAAAAAAGTATTTTCATATATTATTTCTTTGGGAGTCACTTAAGGATGTTCATCAGCAAAATGAAGTAAACCAAGGTGGAAGATGTGATACTCAAGAAACAAAAAATGGACCAACCTAGAAAATTAGTGAAAGCAGATCTCAGTTGCATTACTATAGAAAACAGAAATTCAGGTTACAACAGAAGGATAAAGGGGTTCAGGAAGTATGTTTCTGGAAGACAGATGAACCCTAAACTAATTTTTTGATTAGATAATGATATTGAAAAAAAAAAAAAAGAAAGTCAGTAAACTGACTTGAAAACTATGACCATATAGTGAGACAAAGTAATTGGAATGTACCCGGAATTCAACTGGATCTAATTTTGAGGGTCATGTAGTCTTACAATAGGGTGTACATAAAAAGAATGTGGGTTTCCATTAAGTTTACCAGTCTTTTCACTCAGATAAAATTTACATGCCTTACAAGCCAGAGATGCAAATTCAAAGCTCTCAATTTGAATGGAGTTATAGCTCTATTAATATATGCTTTGATTGAAGAATTAAATAATATAATACAACTACCTAACTCTTTTAATGCTATAAATACTGTTCAGTGCTTTGCATCAGTGTTCCCAACTGGCACCCCAGCCAAAGTCTGATGATTTTATGTAACCTCAAGCATAAGAAGGCAATCGCAATAGTTCCTTGAGATGACATAATAGCTTGATAAGTGAGCTGTAAGAATATTTACCATGAATGTCTGTATCTCTGTATCTCATAGCCAGGCAAAATGTGTGGCTAAAAATAGCCTTAGTTAACTTTGAAGTTGATTTTTAAGAAGAAGAGTATAATTAACCATGAGAACATAAATAATTAATTATAGAATTGATCAAAAAATAAAGTCTTTTAAAATTTTATTTTATTTTATTTTATTTTTTATTTTTTATTTTTTTTTTGAGACGGAGTTTCGCTCTTGTTACCCAGGCTAGAGTGCAATGGCGCGATATCGGCTCACCGCAACCTCCACCTCCTGGGTTCAGGCAATTCTCCTGCCTCAGCCTCCTGAGTAGCTGGGATTACAGGCACGCGCCACCATGCCTAGCTAATTTTTTGTATTTTTGGTAGAGACGGGGTTTCACCATGTTGACTAGGTTGGTCTCGATCTCTCGACCTTGTGATCCACCCGCCTCCGCCTCCCAAAGTGCTGGGATTACAGGCTTGAGCCACCGTAAAATTTTATTTAAAAAATTTTATTTTTTAAACCGACAGGTTAAATTGTGTATTATGTATCATGTACCTTGAAGATATTGCAGGCACGTTTCCACAACAGCACAATAAAGTGACTAATGCAATAAAGCAAGTCACACAGTTTTTTAAAATTTTGCCAGGCATATAAAAGTTATGTTTACATTATACTACAATTCATGAGGTATGCAATAGCATTCTGTCTAAAAAACAGTGTACATACCTTAATTTGAAAATATCTATTGCTAAAAAGTGCGAATCATTATCTGAACCTTCAGCGAGTCATAATCTTTTTCCTGGTGGAAGGTCTTGCTGATGTTGATGGCTGCTGACTGATCAAGGTGGTGGTTGCTGAGGGTAGGGATGGCTGTGACAATTTCTTAAAATAACAGTGAAGTTTGCCACACCCATTGACTGTTCCTTTCACAGAAGATTTATCTGAAGTATGCAATGCTGTTCAATAACATTTTAACCACTGTAGAACCTTTTGCAAAATTGGAGTCAATCCTCTTAAACCCTGCCACTGCTTTATAACTAAGTTTATGGAGTATTCTAAATTCCTTGTTGTCATTTCTACAATATTCATAGCATCTTCACCAAGAGTGGATCCCTTCTCAAGAAACCACTTTCTTTGCTCCTCCATCAGAAGCAACTTGTTATCTGTTAAAGTAATATCATAAGGATTCCCTGTTTAATAAATGGTGTTGGGAAAACTGGCTAGCCATGTGCAGAAAGCAGAAACTGGACCCCTTCCTGACACCTTACACCAAAATTAACTCCAGATGGATTAAAGATTTAAACATAAGACCTAACACCATAAAAACCCTAGAAGAAAATCTAGGCAAAACCATTCAGGACATAGGTGTAGGCAAGGACTTCATGACCAAAACACAAAAAGCATTGGCAACAAAAGCCAAAATAGACAAATGAGACCTAATCAAACTCCACAACTTCTGCAGGGCAAAAGAAACAGTCATTAGAGTGAATTGGCAACCAACAGAATGGGAAAAATTTTTTGCAATCTACCCATCTGACAAAGTGCTGATATCCAGAATTTACAAAGAGCTAAAACATCTACAAGAAAAAAACAAGCCCATTCAAAAGTGGGCAAAGAATATGAACAAACACTTTACAAAAGAAGACATACATGAGGCCAACAAACATATGAAAAAATGCTCATCATCACTGGTCATTAGAGAAATGCAAATCAAAACTACACTGAGATACCACCTCATGCCAGTTACAATGGCGATTATTAAAAAATCTGGAGACAACAGATGCTGGAGATGATGTGGAGAAATAGGAACACTTTTACACTGTTGATGGGAGTGTAAATTAGTTCAACCATTGTGGAAGACAGTGTGGCAATTCCTCAAGGACCTAGAAATAGAAATACCATTTGACCCAGCAATCCCATTACTGGGTATATATCCAAAGGATTATAAATTGTTCTGCTGTAAGGACACATGCACACGAATATTCATTGCAGCACAGTTTACAATAGCAAAGACCTGGAACCAACCCAAATGCCCATCGATGATAGACTGGACAGGAAAAATGTGGAACATATACACCATGGAATATTATGCAGCCATCAAAAATGATGAGTTCGTGTCCTTTGTAGGGACATGGATGAACCTGGAAACCATCATTCTCAGCAAACTGACACAAGAGCAGAAAATCAAACATCACATGTTCTCACTCATAGGCGGTGTTGAACAATGAGCACACATGGACACAGGGAGGGAAGCACTACACACTGGGGAATGTTGGGGGGAAATAGGAGAGGGACAGTGGGGGGTGGGGAGTTGGGGAGAGATAGCATGGGGAGAAATGCCAGATATAGATGATGGGGAGGAAGGCAGCAAATCACACTGCCATGTGTGTACCTATGCAACAATCTTGCATGTTCTTTACATGTACCCCCAAACCTAAAATGCAATAAAAAATCAATAAATCAATAAAGATAAAAACAAGAAAACAGAAAAAAAAATCAACTAGGCATGGTGGTGGGTGCCTGTAATCTCAGCTACTTGGGAGGCTTAGGCAAGAGAATTGTTTGGACCTGGGAGGTGGAGGCTGCAGTGAGAGCCAAGATCATGAAAAAAAAAAAAAAAAAAAAAAAAAAAAAAAAAAAGAAGTAATATCATGATGTTGTAGCAATTTAGCCAGTTCCTCAGGCTCTACTTCTAATTCTAGTTCTCTTAGTATTTCCACCACATCTATAGTTACTTCCTCCAATAAAGTTTTGAACCCCTCAGTCATCTCTGAGGGTTGAAATAAACTTTTTCCAAACTTTTGTTAATACTGATATTTTCACTTCCTCCCATAAAATACAAGTGTTCCTAATGCTGTCTAGAGTGGTGAATCCTTTCCAGGTTTTCAATTTACTTTGTCCAGATTCATCGGAGGAATCACTAATGGCAGCTATAGCCTTACAAAATGTAATTCTTAAATAATAAGACTTGAAAATAGAAATTACTCGTGATCCGCAGGGTGCAGAATGGATGTTGTGTTCGCAGGCACAAAAACAATATTCATTTCCTTGTGTATCTCCATCAGAGCTCTTGGGTGACCAGGCACATTGTCAATGAGGAGTAATGTTTTGATAGGAATCTTTTTTTTCTAAACACTAGATCTCAACAGTCAGGTTAAAATATTCAATCAACCATGGTATAAACAGATGTGCTGCCATCCAGGCTTTGTGGTTCCATTTGCAGAGCACAGGCAGAGTAGGTTTAGTATAATTATTAAGGGCTGTAGGATTTTCAGAATGGTAAATAAACATTGACTTCAACCTAAAGTTACCAGCTGTATTAGTTCCTAACGAGAAAGTCAGCCTGTCTTTAGAAGCTCTGGAACTAGGCATTGACTTCTACTCTCTAGCTATGGAAGTCCTAGATGGCATCTTCTTCCAGTAGAAGGCTGTTTCCTCTATATTGAAAATGTGTTGTTTACTCTTGCTACTGTCATCAATGATTTTAAGTCAATCTTCTGGTTAATTTGCTGCAGTTTGTACATCAGCACATACTGCTTCACCTTGCACTGTTATGTCATGGAGATGGCTTCTTATTTTAAACCTCATGAACCAACCAACCTCTGCTAGCCTTAAACTTTTCTCCTGCGGCTTTCTGATCTCTCTCAGCCTTCACAGAATTGGAAAGAGTTGGGACATTGTTCTGGATTATGCTTTGGCTTAAGGGAATATTGTGGCTGGCTTGACCTTCTATCCATACCACTAAAACTTTCTCCATATCAGCAATAAGTTTGTTTTGCTTTTTTTTTTTTTTTTTTTTTTTTTAACATAGGGATTTGCTCTGTTGCCCAGGCTGTAGTGCAGTGGTATGAACATGGCTCGCTGCAGCCTTGGCCTCCTGTGTTCTAGCAATCCTCCTGCCTCAGCCTCCCAAGTAGCTGGGACCCACAGGTGCACACCCCCTGGCTAATTAAAAAAAAAAATTGTAGATACAGGATTTCACCATGTTGCCCAGGCTGATCTGGAACACCTGGGCTCAAGCTATCCTCCCACTCCAGCCTCCCAAAGTGTTGAGCTTACAGGCATGAGCCATCACACCCAGCCTGTTTTGCTTTCTTATCTCTCTTGTGTTCACTGGAATAGTGCTTTTAATTTTCTTCAACACCTTTTCATTTTCATTTACAACTTGACTAACTGGTATAAGAGGCCTAGCCTTTGGCCTATCTTGGTTTTGATATACCTTCCTCACTTCATGCTTAATCATTTCTAGCTTTTGACTTAAAGTGAGAAACATACAGTTCTTCCTTTAACTTGAACACTTCGAGGCTATTGTAGGGTTATTATTTGGCCTAATTTCAATATTGGATCTCAGGGTATAGGGAAACCCAAGGAGAACAGGTTGGTGGAATAGTCAAAACATATACAATTATTAAGTTTGCTGTCTTACATCGGCATGGCTCATAGCACCCCAAAACAATTTCAATAGTAATATCAAAGATAGCTAATCACAGATGATCATATAGATAATGACAGATTGTTACTATGTCTGTTACTATGATAACAGACATCGTAATAATTTACAGATTGGAAATATTGTGAAAATTACCAAAATGTGACAGAGACACAAAGTGAACACATGCTGTGGGGGAAATGGTGCTGATAGCCTTGCCCGATGCAGGGTTGCCACAGATCTTCAATTTGTAAAGAACTAAGTATTTGGAAAGCACAATAAAACCAGAAATGCCTCTCCCCCATCTATAAACGTGTATATATAAATATATATATACATATATGTATGTGCATATATATGTGAAGATTATATATATATACATACACACATTGTGGAATGGTGAAACTAGCTAACTGACACATGTATTCCCTCACATCATTACCATTTTTGTGATGAGAACACGATATCCACTCTCTTTGTGTAAAAGTAAGGTCTTAACTGAAAAGATAATTGTCTTCTTTTGTGGGAAGGCATCAGAAAAGAATCAAGACTCAGAGCATTACTTTGTTTTTTGCATTAAGGAATTCATGCACATTTAGAATTCTATCTGCTTGTAAGAGTGACAATGGTGTCACACTAATTTGTAATTTATAGTTGAGTACTTGAATTAGATGGTTTTTTTTTTCTCTTTTTTTTTTTTTTTAAGAAGAGATCTCACTCTGTCACCCAGGGCTGGAGTGCAGTAGTACAATCGTAGCTCACTGCAATCTAGAACTCCTGGGCTCAAGTGTCCTTTCTGCCTCAGCCTCCTGAATAACTAGGACTACAGCCACCATGCCAAAACTAGACTGATTTTTGTTTTTGTTTTTGTTTTTTTGACAGTGTCTTGCTCTGTGGCCGAGACTGGAGTGCAGTGGCACGATCTCAGGTCACTGCAACCTCCATCTGTTGGGTTCAAGCAATTCTCATGCCTCAGCTTTCCAAGCAGCTGGTACTACAAGTGAGCACCACCATGCTCAGCTGATTTTTTTTTGTATTTTTAGTAGAGACAGGGTTTTGCCATGTTGCCCAGGCTGGTCTCGAACTCCCAAGCTCAGGCAATCCGCTTGCCTCGGCTTCCCAAAGTGCTAAAATTACAGGCTTGAGCCACTGTGTCTGGCCTAGACTGGTTTTTGAAATGAAATCTTATAAGTTTATGTACAGTACTGGAATATTTAAGAAAGCTCAAAATTCACCATATTTATGAACTTTATTTACTAAATTTATAAAAATTGCTTATTTGAAAATATTTTATTTTGCAGTAAATAACTGATACTTAATATTGAATTTATAATAAAATTGAAATATTCAAGTTTAATTATCTAAATTTGTAAATGGATCAAACATTATTCAAAAGTAAGGTTAAAAGTCATTGTGTAAATATTCTAGACTTGTAAATAGAAATTAAGATTTGTGATTTAAAAGCCTAAGGAAAAACTAAGTTTATGAATTTTAACTTTACTTAGCTATAATGTATCAATCATATACTTATTTTTAAAAATAAACCTCTGAATACACTTTCCTGTGAAAAAGAATAAATGCTCTCAAGGGCATCAGAAATCTCACATTAGAATGAAGACTTTTTTAAAAAATAAGAAGAAACAGTAAGGCAATGTAAGTCTTGGAAAAACTGCAAAAAGAACAAAAACAGAAATGTTATCTTAATGATTGTTCTGCATTGGAAAATATGCATATGGGTCATAAGACTGTACACTTTTTTTGTGGTTTTTAACTCCTAGAACAATGTATTGACAGAACATAGGAGACTTGATCATGGTTACAGAATAGAATACATGTTATTAATCTTGACTACAGAATTAGGAGTAAGGATGACAGACGTTAAGAGGCAAAGGTGGGGTGGAAGAGGCGCCAGAGAAAAGAATAGGAAGGCCGGTAGCTCAATATTACTAAATGGCAAGTAAAAAATCTCTATTTGGCTGGGCATAGTGGCTCACTTCTGTAATCCCAGCAGTATGGGAGGCCGAGGAGGGCAGATCATCTGAGGTCAAGAGTTCAAGACCAGGTAGGCCAACATGGTGAATCTGTCTCTACTAAAAATACAAAAATTAGCTGGGCATGGTGGCACACACCTGTAATCCCAGCTACTCAGGAGGCTGAGGCAGGACAATTATTTGAACCCGGAAGGCGGAGGTTGCACTGAGCTAAGATCATGCCACTGTTCTCTGGCGTGGGCAACAGAGTGAGACTCTGACTCAAAAAAATAAAAAAAAAAATCTCTGTTTAGAGTTCATACAAGAGGAATCCAGGTAGTATGCAATGGTAGCTAGTGAAGAAAGAAGGAAATTATACGAATTGGCAAAGTGAGGGAATAGGAGGCAGATGATTGTGGAGTGCTGTGAATCTTCATCAGTCATAGCAAGAAGTTAATACAAAATATTGAGAATTGATAAAACAAAGATCTCATTAAGTATATTAAAAATGCTTAATAATAAAATATGCATATTAATAAATATAAATGCATATAACATATTTATATTAATATTGCACATAGTATAAAATATTAATACCTGATTCATATTAATAAATATAAATGCATATAACATATTAATATTGCACATAGTATAAAATATTAATATCTGTTAATAAATATGCATATTAAGAAAATGTAAATACACAAATATTTGTAAATATATGCTATAAAGACAATGAAACTGGAACAAATAGCTAGGAACTGAGCCTGGTGAAAGAAAGGGATGGGCTGGGGAATGTTGCCTGGAACCAGTATGTACATTTATTCCTTTGGTAAACAAATGTTAAAAGTTGTTATTGACAAAGAAATGTGATAGAAAAATATTTTCTAATTATATCCCTTTCTGATTATACGTCAAAGCCCTCCTTCTACCTATTTGACAAATATTTTTTTTTTTTTTGGTATAAAGGAATATTGGATTGTTCAACTTTTTACATGTTTATATGAGCTTAGAAAGATAGTGAATGTTTAAGTAGGTATAAGAAGAGACAGAAGGTTATTTTTAAGTGTTATTATGATATGAGATGACCAGGAAAATACGTAGCCACTCTGATTAAATATATGGACAATAGGGACAATCCATAGCCTGCCATCATGAGTAATAGCAGCAGTGATTGAAGGATGGAAGCCTAGTCCACATGTGCTCATATATCCCATGATTGGAATGAAAAGAAATATCAAAGTCTAAGCAAGAATTCTTAGTTATGCTGTTGGATTATATGTGTTCCTTCCAAAAATATTTAAAACTGGAAAATTAGAAATGTTCATAGACAACATACCTTGGGAACTCTTTCCTTGGCAGCAAACCAGACAGCACATTAACAAATCTTTTAAGTTTTTATGGTTAAAACAACCAACTGAAGGTTTGTTTTGACTTCGAAGGATTCTTAAAATAAAATTCATGTTCTATGTTTCTGTTTGCATCTGTTATAAAATTTGCCAAAGCAGTCTATTTTTTAAAGAAAGAAAAATTACTATTTCTTTTTACTTTTTTGAGGAGGGTTACTTTTATTCTACAGTTGGGACAAGAAAAGATAAAAATGATAGTTCTATATTCCCTTTGGTACACTGTCTTCCAAGTCACAAAAGAAATGGGCAAGTTCATGGATGCTGGGGCCACAAGTTTTTCTGTACTTCCTGTGGGCAGACTCTGCTTTTGGTCCCTGGGTAATTTTAACTAATCTAGCAAAATTATATTGTCCTTTCTGATATCAACTCTCAATCTCAGCCTGTAGATTTAGTGTATTTAAAGTGATGTCTTCATTGAGAGTAGAGAGAGGCTGCTTTTATCTGATACCTAAATTACCCTGTGAAATGTGGTGATGCTAACCACACTCATATGTCCTTCATCTTTCTAGCCTCATTTGTGATTTGGACAAATTTAACTGTTGGGAGTTCTCTTCAAACAGCTTTGGATAGGTAGATGCAGCTATGACCTCGCATGGCTAGTGATTTCTCTCCCAGCTTTTCTTTTCACTCAAGAAATATTTTAACCCCTATAATGTGAAAGTGACTAGGGATATTGTAAGTGGACAGACAGTGTCCTTACCTTGATGGGGCTTATATTTTAGTTGGGGGACAGAAAACAAACAAGCAATAAATAAATGAACACATGGAACAAAAATGATTACAGATTGTGATAAATACTTTTGAGGAAATAAAAAGTGTTGTGATGGTTCAGAGCTTAAGGAAGGTTTTTTGAGGATATTTTTGTTGTACACAAAAGGTCAAGACCAGACTGACATGTAAAGAGCTAGATGAAGAGTGCTCTAGACAGAGAAGAAAGCAGGTGCAAGGGTCCTATGGCCAATGAGCCACTAGTTCACAGTGAATAAGGGAATCAGGGTACACAGTGTGGTTGGAACGGTCAGGAGGAGCTCTAGATTATGTGGAGTCAGTCCACAATATGGAGTTAGGGCATGACTTTCTGCATCATGAGAGACACTGAATAACCACTGTAGGGGTACATTAGTGCCTCTCTCCTCCCTCTCCCTCCTGTGCCCTCCTGCCCTGTGGTGTGCTTTTCTGTCTAACATCCAGCGTTTAACTCCTAACTGCTGCCAGGCTGCTGGAGCAAATTTGCTGTTAAAAGAGAGCTGGAAGTAAGTGCCTAAGAATGTATGCCTCACCCATCCCACAGCACCAGACCCAGGACTGCGAAATAAGGGTTCATGAAAGCCTGGCTCCCTTGCTGTAGGTCCAACTAGGACGATTCTGAGTAGAGGAGTAGCTAATACTTCAGAGATTGTTGTGGGATTAGGCAGAAGCCACACTCTTTAGGACTGTGCCTGAGATCTCACCCTTGCTTGATTTTCCTGCTTGCCTGCTTGCTTCCCCCACTCTCATCTGGGAACATTTCCCTGACAAACCCCTTGTATGTGAATCCTGGCAGACTGTCTGCTTCTGAGGAATTCAGCCACAGGAAATCACTCTGCTGCTATTTAGAGATCATTTAAATCCCACTTCAGCCCCTCAATAGCTGTGTGTCCTTAGACAAACTACTTAACCTCTCCATGTCTGTTACTTTCATACAATCATTCAATACAATAATTCAAAGAATATTTGCTGAATGCCTACTATGTGCTAGGCACTGTGCTAACACCGCAAATTGAAATGAGCCAAACAGTCAAAAATCCCAGTACTTGTGAAGCTCACATTCTGGAGTGGAAGACAAAATGAAACAATAACCAAAATATAATAAATAGGTTCATCAACAAACAAGTAATATAGTACTCAAGAAGATGATCATTGTTAGGGAAAACATAGAGCAGAATAGAGAGAACAGGGAATACCATGGAGGTGGGGATGAGTATTATAATTTTAAAAAGATGGTCTCTTTGGGAAGATGTCATTGAGGCAGATGAAGCAGCTAGCACAGAGACTCTGGGGCAAGTGGCATGCCTGCTGTGTTTGAAGGACAATAGGGAGGCTAGGGAGGTTGGAGTGAAGTGAGAAAAGGAAATGCAGTAGCAGGTGAGGTCATGGGAACAGAGAGTCAGATCCTGGAGTATCTGATAGGTCATGTTAAAGACTTTGGCTTTTAGTCTCAGAGAGATTGGGTACTACCGAGGATTTTTTAACAGAGCAGTGACTTAATCTGATTTGGGTTTTAAGCAGTTACCCTGGCTGCTGTGTTGTGAACAATGGGGCCTAAGTGGGAGAAGAATGCACGAGAATTAAAAGTAGAATCTGCATTAAAGGGTCGAGGGGATTAAGCCAGTTAGCATAAACAAATATTAAAAAAAACCTTAGCTATTATCATTCTTTAGTGCTATCTTTAGTAGCAACTATAGTGATTTTGTTGAAAACTCCTTCTGCCCAATGTCCCTTTGATGGAGATCTGAAAAATTACTCACTATATTCCAGAAAAAAAATGCAAATTAAATTGGGACCTGACAGAGAGAAGAAAATTTCCCCTGATTCGTGGCTCAAGACTACATTTAATGGAGTGGATGAGCTTACCAGATCTTGATAGCAGGTATATGTTGTACTTTGAGATCACTGGGAAGAAAGCGTGACTTAGAGTCTAGGTTAAAAAGGAAGGAGGGAGCATTGTGGGCAAACTTTGCTTATTTCATAATTTCCTAGGTAAAGTTTAGTTTGAACATGCCAATGATTTAGTTTGATCATACTTAGAGCAAAAAACAAATTACTTGAAACAAGGACAGAAGAGCCTTTACCTCTTAGGTTTAGTATTTCCTGTTGGGTTCTAAAATTATATTTTTAAAAAGGGGAGGGTTGGAGAAAAGTCAATCATTTACTGAAAGTATGAAGCCATTTACTTCCCTTCTAAAATGTAGTGTAAGTGTTGGGTCAGGTGTTTCTGTACTATAACATTTCATTAATTTACTGAAAGAGCTCACCCTCTTTGAAGGCCAGATACTACCAATATTTGGCCAAGCACTGAACTCTGGACACAAGCATCAAAGCACAGACACAAATGCTGCAGGTGTTCACAGATGACAGAGGAAACAGTGTTAACCTGATCAGGTCCCAGACGTTGGGTCCATTTGCAGCAGTAGGATCTGCAAATGGATCGAGCGTCTGTCAGGCCCCAATTTAATTTGCATTTTTTTTTCCTGGAAAACATTGAGTAAATATTCAGATCTCCATCAAAGGGACATTGGGCAGAAGGAGTTTTCAACAAAATCACTGTAGTTGCTACTAAAGATAGCACTAAAGAGTGATAATAGCTAAGGTTTTCTGAATACTTGTTTATCCAGCTTCTTCCTTTGAGTTAGGCCTCAAAGGAAGAAGCTGGATGTGTAGAGAGGGAAGGATAGGTCACTCTATATAATAGGAAAAGCACAGGAAAAGGAGAGGTGGGAATAGGGGCACCTATGTGAAGGATGACAAGGCACCATGTTGGGACTATGAAAAGTATGGTTGGATAGATAGCTGGAAATCAACTAGAAATAGGAGGTAAGAGTATTTACAGAAATACCACATTTGTTTTCACTGTTAGAATTTCAGATTAAAGAAGCATTAATGAGCACTTTCTGGCCTTAAATTTTAAGCTTTGCTTAGTAGACATGGTCTGAGGTCTAAACCCATTAAAATTTATGACAATAGACTCTCAATAAAATTAAATGAAGTAGATGATATTTAAAATCACTTTGAGAGGCAGTATGGCTGGGAAGCAGTGTGTGATGGGTATCATAACAACCTGAAGGTTTATAAAGCATATTCTTGTATTTTGATTATTTATTATGTTTAAAAGATTTTCTCAGTGTTCCATTTATTCTGAAACTGAACATTTAAAGTGTAAAATCCTTAGAGACAGAGAATAAGGGCTGGTAATTCTTTGTCACCATCAACATTCATGTGAATGATCTGCTTGAGATGGAACAAGAAATAAATCCCCTTTATATATCTTTCACTTTAAAATGTTTTCTGAAATTCCTTTTCTGTATATTTTTTTCAGATAAAGAATGGTTTCTGAAACATTTATGAGAAAGGCTAGTTATAATTAATGACAGTACACTCTACTACAGCATCAATTTACTGCATTCCTAGTGACATGAAGTCCGATTAACATCCCTGAGGGGTTCAATAAGTGTCTGCTACACTTCGTCATTTAATGACAAGACCAAAATATATGATTTTTCCATAATCTCTCTTGGAACAAAAGCAGAACCCCAGAATTCTATGAAAAATGTGCATTCTGTGGCTGTTTGCTTTATTCAGCACTGTACTTCCAGGACTTTGTATGTAGAGGGCTTTCGGCAAGTACTTGTTAAATGTATGAACAGATAAACACACAGTATAGTAGAAGAATGAATGAATTCCCTATTAATTCAGTCTCTTCTTCTTTGATCTGACTATATAGTTTATTTGGAACATCAAGTTGTATTCATTGACTTCTAACCACAGAACTTTCCTAACATATTTTCTTATTCTTCATCTGCTGTTTCCAAGATTTCTGGAATGCTTGATCTTTGTGGACATTCCAGAAATCTTCTCAGTGTTTCTTGTGCCTCATAGTCACGCAGGAAAACTGATCACGTTTTCAGCATTTTCACAGCAGGAGGTTTGCCTTCACCACAGATGTGAATTACATTACAAACGCTTGCTAGAAAGAACTAAATCAGTTCAAAACAATTATTAATAAGTCAGACACATGTAAAACAAGAATTATTGGAAATATTTTAATGGCTTCAAGATACTCCGGGATCTTTCTTTCCATTTCCTCTTCCATCTCCTGTTCCTCTCCCCTTTTCTTCTCTCTTCCTCCTCCTCAATCTCCCCCTTCTTGTTTAATCAATTAACTACCAATACATAGCTTTTATCTTGTCATTTGATCTGATAGCTTTAATTTTAGAATGTGAATATTTGCCTCCAAAACACTTGACTGAATGGGAAAAAAGATCTCTTAATGGAATTTTCTAAAATTTAATCAGCACACTGTATCATTTCAGCAGTCTCTTCTGCATATTAGTATGATATGATATCTCATGCTGGTAGCATCTTGTGAATTTTATTTTCCTGAGTTAAGTGACTGACGGGCTCTTTGGGAGCAATTTCTTATCACATCATTTTTCATACACAGAAAAACCATGACTCAATAGCTTCTTGGACATCATCTTGCCAAACAACATAAGATTGGTGAGGAATGATTTGGTATTTTTTAAAGCATTTATTTTTTCACTTTATGTCATTTTCAGTTTTTTCACTTTATGTCACTTTATGTCTACTTCCTAGAAGTTAAAAAGTTGTAGAGTATATTCTGTCTGCACTTTCTTCTCTTCCTTCCCCTGAAATCTTCTATTGCTTTTAGGACCTTTTTGCCTCCTCTTTCCCTCACTGTCTTCCCTCATATCACAGAATGTTGAATATCTTATCTACTGGGTGGAGAAGAGATTTGGATTTGTATGGATTTGTGAACACTGCTTCTGGAGGAAAGAAAGGGGCAAGGGAGGCCAACTCTCAACCCAAGCCACTGCCTAATTCCAGAGTAGATTTTATACAAAGCTAGAAGAGGAGGCAACCTGTAGTATGCTTTGAGAGCTCTAAAAAACTGACTTCCTCCCCAAACTTAGCTTTCTCCATCGAGCTTTACTGATGCAATTGAATGGAGTCACTATTAAGTGTTTCAGGGACACAAGATCAGTTGTGGCTGCCTTGTCATATAATCTAAGAGTGAAGATTGACATGCTCATAAATTATATAAGATAGAAAAATGTTATTATATTTATTTATTTATTTATTAGAGATGAAATTCCACTCTTGCTGCCCAGGCTGGAGTGCAATGGCACGATCTTGGCTCACTGCAGCTTCCGCCTCCCGGGTTCAAGTGTTTCACCTGCCTCAGCCTCCTGAATAACTGGGATTACAGGCATGTGCCACCACGCCCAGCCAATTTTGTATCTTTAGTAGAGGCAGGTTTCTTCGCGTTGGTCAGGCTGGTCTTGAATTCCTGACCTCAAGTGATCTGCTCGCCTCAGACTCCCAAACTGCTGGGATTACAGGCATGAACCACTGCACCAGGCTGAAAAATGTTATTTTTAAGTGCTATAATACAAATAATAGATGGAGAGAGGTCACCCAGCGAAACCAGGGAAGATCATAAGGAGATTCAAGAATTCCCTTTTAGGATACAACTTTCCTAGAGGAGTAACTTACTAGATCATTATTTGTCACCATCAAGTTATCCTTCATGAATGTATTAGTTACTTAGCTCTCTGGAACAGCAGAGAGTAAGCCCCTAAAGGGGTTGTTCTAAAGACAGTAAAGTTTGACGGTGGGGATGGGGAAAGGAAAGGTGTTGCTGGAGGAATTGGCAAGGGAGCAAATGAGTCAGGATTTAGGGTGGTACTGTGGAGGGTAGACCTGGAGAGGTTAAGGGAGTTGTATGGGAGTTGGAGAGGAGAAGAGAAAGCAGGAGATGGAAAAGAGTGGTGAGAAACAAGATGTGAAAACATTTGGGAACAGGAGTTCTGTTGAGGTTATTATTTCTTCACTAAAGAACTAACTGTTAAGTGAACATGTGTGACTAAATGTTAAGTAGATAGGTCTAGACTTGCTTCTCCTAGAAGAAGAGCAAATGAATGTACTTTTGCCTTTTTATATAATCTCTTGAAATTATTTAGGCTTCTCCCTCATACATCCTACAGGAAGCAGGCAACCATAAATATGATTGAGACATTTTCAGGGTATCTAAGTGTTGTTTTCAAGTCACAAGGTGCCCTCAATAATTGTTGGAGTCATTTTTAAAATGTCTTGATGGTCTTTTTATTTTTTTACTTAATTTTTAAATTTTTATTTATTTATTTATTTATTTATTTATTTATTTATTTATTTATTTTTGAGACCAAGTTTTGCTCGTTGCCCAGGCTGGAATGCAATGGTGCGATCTCGGTTCACTGTAACCCCCACCTCCCGGGTTTAAGTGATTCTCCTGCCTCAGCATCCTGGTCTTTTGATTTTTTAAATTAATTAATGGTATTTGAATAGATGTGAAATATTTTCTTATAGATGATTTTCTACCTGCTTTAAAAACATAAGATCTGTAAAATTGAAGTGGATCTGGCAAGTTGTTCCTATCATGAAAGGAACTACTATTGCTCCTGTTGAGACAGAATACCAAGTTGTTTGAATTTTTGGTCTGATTGAGTATTGGGCTTCTTGAAGTCTTACAATGAAATGTGAAGTTTGCTATTTTCCTGTATTTGGTTTCTCTCTTTCTCTAGATAGTGTGCATATATTTATCCCAAAACACACTCCCAATTTTTAATTCTGTTATTTCTGACTGGGCACAATTACTTGAGTCACCAACTGCAAGGATATATTAAAACTTAAAATTACCTCCTATGCCTAATAACTCATTTTGGACAAGTTTCTATTAATATGGATTTGAAGAGAATATGAATATGTTGATAATATCTTAGAATATAATAAGTTATGCCCTGGGAAGTAATTTAAATCTATATTTAGATGAACATTTTGAAAAGTGTGGAGGGGAGGAAATTACTATGGGGAGGAGAGAGAATCTTCTTTTTTTTTTTTCTTTTTCAAAAGCATGTGGGTTGATGTATTTTTATCTTTTTCTTGTCTATAACAGTGTAGCTTGGTGAATGTCAATGAAAGACACAACACATCACATATTCCTATCTGTTAGTAAAAATTATAGATAGAAGGTTTATTTTGTGAAGTCAAGGACATAAATAAATGTGGCTGGTATTGATTTACCATAGTATGATTTAGAAATTATATTTAAAACACATTCACTATTTAATATATTTATTGGCAACAATTGTTACTGCTAATATTTCATGTCTATCACTACATATATGGAAGACATAATGTTACATGTTATAGGAGGCATTTGCCATTCTTTCTGGACATTCAATATTCTGAGCACCCTTCTTACATTTGGTGAATTACAACTCCATTGAGCTTTTACGTCCCATTATGGAAATATAAATCTCTTTCTCCTCTTCCATTTCATTAGAGTGCAGAAATCTAACCATCTGACTTAGGCTCTGTCAGTTGGAAGCTAGTGATGAAAGAAACAGGTGCAGCACCAAATCCAATCCATTCTGGCTTGCACAACGGCAGATTCTGTTGCCTCTGCAGTTTCTGGGATAGTGGTAGCAGAGGTTTTAGCAGTAATGCCCAGTGAACAGTGTTGGTACTTTTGTTGGTGTCTCTGCTCAGCTGAGATAGAAGTATTACCTTCACATTAAAGGGGAAACATGATGTAGTGATTAAAGGTGTTGGGCTTCGTAGCCAAAAATCTTCCTGGGTTTGAATCTCAGATTGACCACTTAGTAGCTGTGTTGATTTTGGGCGAGGGACTTAATCTCTCTTTGACTCAGTTTCATTGTATGTGAATTGGGAATAATGATAGTAGCTACTACCTTGAGTTATGATGATTGAATCTGTTAATATTTGTAGCATGCTGATATTGTTTGGTGTGTCCCCACCCAAACCTCATTTTGAATTATAGCTCCCATAATTCCCATGTGTTGTGGGAGGGACCAGGTGGAAAATAATTGAATCATGGGTACAGTTCCCCCATACCATTCTTGTGGTAGTGAAGAAGTCTCATGAGACCTGATGATTTTATAAGGGCTTTCCCCTTTTGCTTGACTCTTATTTTCTGTCTTGTTCACCGCCATGTAAGACATGCCTTTTACCTTCCACTATGACTGTGAAGCCTCCCCAGTAACATGGAACTGTGAGTCCATTAAATCTTTTTTTCTTTATAAAATACCCAGTCTCAGGTACATGTTTATCAGCAGAGTAAAAATGGACTACTACACATGCTTGTAACAGTGTCGGAATCATAGTAAACCCTCCAGCAACAGGAGCAAATTTCTCCAAGCAAGTATATTTTAAAGAATTAGTGAGCAAGAATAAGATTTATTTGTGTTTATACTCCTGGAACTATCCTATTCTATGCACTAGCTATATCCAGAGTTCCAAAACTGTGTGCTGAGGCACCCTGAACCACAAGGACATAGAGGGATATTTTAAATCTGGTGAAAGAAACACAGTGAAACTTGATATCTGTTAGAAACCTTGAGAACTACTAGCTAAAGGTAGTTCAGAATTATGTTAATTTGTGCTATTTTTTTAAAATGCTGTAGTTTTGCAAAAGGAGATTTTTGGCAATTGTTTGATTAAAAAAACAAGCGTTTTGTGGGAAATTAATATTTTGGAAATGAGAATAGGAAAGGAGACTGGAATTTTCTAATCTGATTCCAAGATTTGAGAAGTTGTAAGATGAATACATCCCATTAGTAAACGATTTTGCTTATTCAAGAGAAAAATTAAAAGATTTTTTTCTTTCAATGAAATGTATTGTTTTTTCAAACAGATACTAACTTCTTAGTTCATAAATACTTACTAAGTTGTTTAAACTTAACTACTTAATCAACAGAACTACTAGATATTTCTTTTGGTCTAAGGGCACTACATAGAAATTACTATGATATCATGAATACTACATACCAAGAAAGTTTGGGAACTTCTGAGTTATACACATTTTCAGCAACAAGCAGACTGGCACCCTGATCTATGGAATTAGGTAGATATTAAGGGCTAAGTAGAAATCATTAGAATTCCTGCTTACTATAAAAATGGAAAACCAAAAGCAGTATTAGATTTCTAAAAGAATTGCAGAAGTAGTCACTTGCCATACAGACTTGGAAGAGAAAGGGATACCGATGTCCTTCATATCTCCATTTATCTCATTTGTTTGGCCAGTAGAGAAGGCTGGCCATGAAGAATGATAGCTTGAATTTCAAGAGGATTCTGTCTGTTTCTCTGAATATGATCACCACTAGACCACGTTAAATTAAATTTCCAACTAGAAAATTTTTAACGAACATTAGTAACATGTATTCAGACAAAGATCCCTGTGAGGCTTGGCTTGATGTTATAAATTCTCCAAAAGTGTGTTTTCCCTCCTCACAGTGCCACGACAGGAGAGTTTCCTTGCTGTGTTGGATTGGTTATTGTCAGCTTGGCACCACTATAATCAATCCCTTCTAAATTCTGAATTCAAATTTAATAATGAGAATCATTTAGAAAAGATTTGGATAAGGATATAAAGTGGAAGTTATTATGAGATGGTTGTGAGATGATTAGATGTTGCAGCTTGATCAGTTACTTTGGCTTCGACAGATATCGAAGATTCCTCAGAGTTCACGTATCACAGCTGTGGGATGTGTTACAAACATTTCCTGGAGCTCTAGCATCCCAGTGGCTGTGGATTTAGGCCTCTCCATAAGTTTTCACCTTGCAGTTGTCTGTTGGTGGCTGGATGCATTTGGCTTCTTGGACTTCTCCATCGTCTCTGGCTAGTATCCTAGGCTGAAGTGATTAGTGACTGTTTCTCTCTTATAAATTGTTTTCCAGACCTTCATTTTTCTAGTATCTCTTGCCTTCTTGTAAGCCATAATTTCTGTTTTTGAAATTATTATTCCAGTAATACTAACAATGGCTCCACTTCACTAGCAAATGGAATTTCATGAAAATCTGGAATTGGTTCTCTTATCTGAGTAGCAGTAACAGCATTAATGACCCCATCATCAGTAATAAGTTAGGGTCTAGTAGTCTGTGACATGCAGTGACCAAATGGATACTTTAAATGATCACTTGTGGTCACCTGGAGCCCTATGTTGATAGAAAATTAGGGTGATGAGGTAGCTATTCTAATAGAAAATTATAGTGGGGATAAAGAGGATAAGATTTCACAGATCAGAGCTTAGGTAAAGAACTGGAAAGCTTTCATCACTGCCTTGGAAGAAACATTTATCTTGTATGCTACAAGGTATAGATTATACAGGTGGCTGAATTATAACACAAATTGAATCCACAGTCTTACAAGGAATTGCGTTTTAAATTTAGGGCATTATTTAGGAGAAAAAGGGAGCCTTGAAGAGTGAGATGTGGACATCTGAGCATATTTCAAATTCTTCTGAGCCTCTCTTCCCAGTAGAAAGATACGTCTTCCCTTGTCTGAGAAAGTTAGCCTTCCTTTCCTTGAAGGATATGTAATAAATTCTCCTAAAATTTTACAGGAAAATGCCAAGCTTTCTACCTCTTATAATTTCTAGACCTGTAATAGCACTCAATTACAGATTCCAAGAAAGTAAGTCAAAAACACAATCTAAGAGAATTACCATAAACACCAAAATTGTAACATTTTGCCAATTTATATTGACAGAAATGTGGGGAATATACGTGAAAATAAACCCTAAGGTGTTAGATCAGGTTAGAAATAATATTATGTTGGATTAGACTGAATTTATTGATGTGGGTGTGCCAGGCAGAGATTCTGGTTCTACTATGTTAACTCAAGCAGCTGAGGGTGGCTCTAACAATTTGCTTGGTTGTATGACTGAAATCTGGACCCTCACATTTTATGCCTTAAGTGAAGATGAAACTCCAGAATATCCTTGGTGTTTTGTGGAAAAAGGTATGCAAAAGCTTAGGGAGATGAGAATGTGAAGCGAACTTACTAGGATGTACAATGTTCAGCTATTTTCTCTGTCTCCCAGGTGGGTGCAGGGGATACCCATTCACTAAGACTTTGGAAAATACATCACTGTAGAGAAAACCAAGGTCCCTGGAAGGCTTTGTAATGATTGTTCTCTGCTACCACGGTTTGCCAGTCAGAGTATGGGCTTATAGAAGTCAGATGATTAAGGAGTTTTGGTTTGCATCCATCTCACAGTGAGTTCACTGAGTCTGTAAATCCAGCTCTTGGCTATTTTCCCAATTACAGAATGCAGAGTTGAGATAGACATATTCAGTAACTGGCAAAATCCTCTTATTGGCTGATTGACCTGTGGAGTGAGGGCTATCATTGCAGGAAAAACCAACTGGAAGCCCCTAGAACTGCATCTCCATACTATAACAGTTAACCAAACCAATTTTATATTTTTTTATTCTTATACTTTAAGTTCTGAAATACACACACAGAATGTGCAGGTTTGTTACGTAGGTATACACTTGCCATGGTGGTTTGCTGCACACCTCAACCCATCATCTACATTAGGTATTTCTCCTAATGCTATTTCTCCCCTAGCCTTCCACCCACAATTTCGTATTTCTAGAAGAATTATGGAGATGAGTGCTGTCATCAATGGCTTGCAGCTATTCAAGCAATTATTCCACCCCATTCCCATTAAATTCACATATTTGGCCTATAGAGAAGACAGGTGGAGTTAAAGATAGATAGATTATTATACATATTTATAAGGTAATGACTCCCATTGCATCTGGTGTTCTACATGTGGTTTCTTGGAGAAAACCAGCACAGTGCCTAGCTCTTTCTGGAAGGCTAAGGGAGGAATAGCATTAGTAAAAATACCTAATGTAGATGATGGGTTGATGGGTGCAGCAAACCACCATGGCACGTGTATACTTATGTTACAAACCTGCACATTATGTACGTGTATTCCAGAACTTGCATTAACAAGAAAATTATGTATATTATAGCAGGGGAAGTTCATTTGGATTAGCTAAGGGAAATAGAGTTGTTGATATTCAACAAAGGCAGAGAGGAAAGGACAGAGTATGGAGGTAACTCAAGGATGTCATGGAGTGCCTAACATTTCTTTCATGTACTTTTGCAAACGTTAATGGAAGACTCGACCAGCTTCATTCAGGCAGGACTACCACACACTCACATCTCTCAAGAATGAAGTTTTGTGTTACCTCTTCAGGTAAAGACAACACCCAGCTGTGTTGTTGGCTTAAGGACAAAAATGTGCAACGTGCATTATAAAAGAAAAATCATAGATATCAACCATAGCTCTGTCAAAGGAAAATGGATGGATATGGAAAATATATGTATTTACATATTTGGCCTTATTTTCTTATATTCTTTTTTTAACCTCTTTTTTTCCCTTATAATCTTATGTAGAGTATGCTGATGGTGATTTTTTAAATTCACAGACTACATATTACTCAAGGTGTGGTTGTGAAGTGAAAGAGGAATAAACATCCCAGAGATCCTGGACATGGAGTTGGATATAATAATGAGTACAGTGGCTTGAAAGTTTATACAAGAGGGAATAATACATAAGGTTAAAATGCCAAAAGAGTGGACTGTAATAGGTATTTTTTATTCTCTTTGGCTTCTTCTTTGTTTATCCTTCTTATGTTTGGGGAATTTCTACCTAATAAATAGGCCTCTCATTATGGAAGTCAGAAATTCATTTTTCCAATTTCACAGTGGCCGATGGCAAATTTGTGATCCAGGCTCTTTCAGTTGGGCACACCCACGCCAGTCTTTGTAGCTGACTCTGTAAGAAGCAAGTACCATACAAAATCCATTCTGACTTGGTTGACAGACAAGATACCCAATTTCCAGAAGTAGCAGTGGCAGGGGTTTTAATGGCAACATCCTGTGCCCAGTGATAGTGATGTTGTCAATGCAAACCATTGTGCCCATGCTAAGTGGGAATGGCAATGCTGTCTCCAAAATATGATCTTCTACTGTTCTCCAGTCTAATTTAGAACACTGGTGCTCTAAGCTTGTTGCTCTGGTCCTCTATAGCTCATACAGCTACTTAAAAACATTTAATACATTACATTCCTGCTTAAATTAAATAGAATTGGTTAATTTCTTCTGACTAACTACTGTGTAAGGTAGGTTTCATTGTCTTCATTTTATAGGTGATAAGACAGAAATTAAATAACTTGCTCCAGATCACAATGCTTGTTGTTAAGACTAAGAATTTGAATTCATGTTTAGTTTTTATCATTTATATTTATTAATTTTCACTTATAGTTGAATGTGAAAATACATCAATAATTGTTCAAACATAAACAGTAGTGAGAATGTCAATATGGTAATAGCATTTATATCTTGGTTTACTTTTCTAGTTATTCTCTGATTCAACTTCTATGTAGTTGTAAGTCATAAAAATAATTATGATGGTTACTTCATATTCAATGTATTTTGTTCTCTGGGGCATGAAATATACTCACAACTCTCAACACTATCCTCATGCAAACACTTACTGCAGCATTTTTGTACCATTTAATTTTTTACCAGGATTTTTTTTTAACCTGTGTTTTATTTACATTTTTTTTTCTCAGAACGTTTTCTTTTCATAGACAACATAACTTTAAAAGTGAACACATTTAGGGCACAGCTGTCTTTGTATAACAAGAGGCAATGAGGAAGTGTTAAAAAAAATATGCCAAAACTGGCCAGGTGTGGTGGTGCACGCCTGTAATCCCAGCACTTTAGGCGGCAGAGGCGGGTGGATCACAAGGTCAAGAGATTGAGACCATCCTGGCCAACATGGTGAAACCCCGTCTCTACTAAAAATACAAAAATTAGCTGGGCAGTGGCACGTCCCTGTAGTCCCAGCTACTTGGGAGGCTGAGGCAGGAGAATCGCTTGAACCTGGGAGGTGGACGTTGTAGTGAGCCAAGATTTTGCCACTGTACTCCAGCCTGTTGACAGAGAGACACTATGCAAAAAAAAAACAAAAAAAAAACAAAACAAAACCCAAAACCAAATGGAATGACAAAACAAGCCACAGATGTGCTCACACTAAATCAGAAGCTGGCAAGTTCATCCACAGGCAGTTGGTAAAGACATAGACATATTTCAAAATTTAAGACTCTATTTTGCAGTTTCAGTAGTAATGGTAGCCATTTATGTGGGCATAAAGAAGGTAATGAATATATCCCTGAAATGGAAGATAACTTGTAATCAAGAAAATTGTTTCTTAATTACTTCATTTATATTTATGTTTACATACCCAAGATTGTGATGAATATTTCAAATGCATAAATACTTATTGTGCATAGATAAAGATTTAAGGGAATTCGAATGCTATTTAGAAGGTTCAACTTCTTAGAACTACTATTACTCATTTTAAAAACTTTTCTTAGGATTAGGTCAAGTTATCAAATATTCACGTGATATTCCTTTTTTTTTTTTTTTTTTTTTTTTGAGACAAAGTCTCGCTCTGTCACTTTGTCACCCAGGTTGGAGTGCAATGGCATGATCTCAGCTCACTGCAACCTCCACTTCCTGGGTTCAAATGATTCTCCTGCCTCAGCATCCAAAGTAGCTGGGATTATGGGTACGTGCCACCATGCCCAGCTAATTTTTATACTTTTAGTAGAGATGGAGTTCCACGATGTTGGCCAGGCTGGTCTTGAACTCCTGACCTCAGGTGATCCACCCACCTCGGCCTCCCAAAGGGCTGGAATTACAGGCATGAGCCACTTCACCGAGCCATAAAAGTCCTTTTTCTAACACATTCTATTGCTGTTGTTTGAATTATGTTTGAGAAAACAACTTTGAGGATAACTTGAGCCACTATTTTATTTGGTATTCAAATTTGCCCTTGAAATATAATATCAGATGACTTCAAAGACCACTAATTCCTTAGATTCATCATTCATTTAGCACCTTTTGTACATAAGATAGTGTGTTAACCATCTACTGAGTAAATCAGACAGAATGAAAATTACTCACTGCAGTACCAATGGCAGGAAGTTAGACCCCAAGTTAGTGTACCCATGAGTAGGGCTGACAACTCTCTACAAGCTAAGCCAACAAGCTAAAATGACCCAGAGGCCATGGAAGTACCCCCTCTCAGCCAAAAGTGAGTGAAATATTTACACAGATTTAACTTCTATTTCTGATGTATATCTGGTTGAAGATATGCAGCAGTGCGTAATGATCTGTGCAAAGGCAGGGGTCAGTTAAGTTCTAGGTATTTTTTTTTTCTTTGATAGAATTTGCACTCACCTGAACTGTGAACAACCAACTGGTGCACTCCAGCCCAGTGGGCCTGCAATATTCCTGATAGTAACCTTTTACCGAGACATAAGCAAAACTAATACTTATCTCTTCCCAAAGTTTCAGTGATCATCTCCAAGATTCATATATTTTATATTCACATATTTTATCTTTGATTTATATTTTTATCTTTGGTCTATCTCCTGAGCTACTGACTTATATGCTCAACATAATAGTAGAAATTTCCTTGGTGAGCTGTACCTTACCTTCTTCAGTATAAAATAATAGTAACTAGAGGGAGTATAAGTTCAAAGACTAAGACAGTGATTGGCCACAGGATGACAAATTTATCTCTTGACCATTCATAACAATTAACTTCATCTCTTCTTTAGTCCTCTTCAGATGCCCAGTGAGTAGTTACGTATTAAAAGAGGATAAAATGTGTTTGTGATAAATATAGAAAGAAGGTATTCCTTTATGAAGAGCAACCCTGCGAATCAGAGATGCCACCTATCTCTCTGGTTGTGGTTTGAAGGGTTGTAATCTTCCACCTCAGTGAGGGATATGAGAGAAGATGGAAAGTTTCTAAAAGCTTTGATGGGTCAGAGTGTTCCACAAGCTACAAGATGCAGGTGGGCAGACATAGGAGTTGAACCCAATTAAATGCAGAAGAGGGAAAGGGGCACCTAAATAATATGTTTGGTTACCTCCTAATTACAGCTAAATCACCACCTGCTCATGCCACAACCAAGGGTGTAAGAAACTTCAGTAAGTTAAAGGCTGTTTACTTTGGTTTATAGTCAGTGATGGTGCATGTGCCCCTTTGTAATCCTTACTGCCTTGTCTCCTTACCTTCTGCTACAATTGTTTCTTCCAACACCATCACATCTCTGTTTCTGCTCTTCCTTTTATGGTCATTGTTCTTTTGACAAATATTTGTAATGATAGGCATTGTGATAGGCACTATGGGAGAAAGAGCTATAGAAAGAAGTATAAGGTATGTACTTCTCCCTTAATTATATAACCTAGATTTCAGGTGTTGTGTTCATTTATTTTATTCTCTGTGCTCTCCCCACCCAAGAAGTTTCTTCTACAAATTATAGGCAGGCAATATAAAATTTGCAATGTTTATATTATACTTTCAGAAAAATGGCTTGGATCCACCTTTGGCATTTCTCTTCCCTAAAACTCTGTCTCTGAGAATGCTACCAACTGTGGTATAGTGGTGAGAGCTATTCCTTTTGATCATTTCCATAGAAGAGGTGTGAGGAATTTGTCCTGAGAAGGAGTCAAAATTTTGGAGACAGAGTAGACATTATCTATGGGATATCTGTGGAAATATAATAATTGGTACCATCAATTTTAGAGGGCAATATAAATGCAAAATATGAACATATTTAAACTATATCATCAGCTGTAGAAACAATTTATAACAGCAATTGTGCCATGAAAATTTAGAGCTGGGAAACTACTGGAAAACTATGGCTTAACGAGGTTAGGTCAGTTATACAAGATCAACCACAGAACTAGTTAGCAGTAACGGTATGATTTAAGGCAGGGTAACAACTGTACAACCCATGCTTTCAACATCTGTGCTATTACTGTTTTTCTTTGAAAATGGGGAATGTTGTGCAGACAATTATAAATGGCTACTAGCAGTTGGAAGAAGTTAGGCACATCAGCTGTTCCCTCGTTTTGTTTTCTTTTTTTCTCACACACATGTCAGGTGTTGCGTGATGCTGTGTATTTTCACTGCCCCATGATTACTGGAATAAGACGGCACCACCATGAAGGGGAAAAGACAGTGGTTCTCTCCACAGTGTGTTCCCTCTTATAAGTAAAGTTTCAACTTGAGCATCATGGATAAAATCTTCTCTTAGAGCATACAAGGCTTAAACATGCACAGGGAGGGCACACTCATCAAATACTCTCAACATATGCACAGGGAGGGCACACTCATCAGATACTCTCAACATATGCACAGGGAGGGCACACTCAGATACTCTCAACATATGCAAAGAGAGGGCACACTCATCAGATACTCTCAACATATGCACAGGGAGGGCACACTCAAATACTCTCAACATATGCACAGGGAGGGCACACTCATCAGATACTCTCAACATATGCACAGGGAGAGCATACTCAGATACTCTCAACATATGCACAGGGAGGGCACACTCATCAGATACTCTCAACATATGCACAGGGAGGGCACACTCATCAGATACTCTCAACGTATGCACAGGGAGGGCACACTCATCAGATACTCTCAACATATTCAGCCACTGTAACCAAGATGAGGATAAATTCCCTCATTGAATAATACTTTAAGCTCACACCTTGAAAAATGTATTAACTATGAAAAAATTTATTACATGGCTACAGCATGCTAAGCTGTTTTCATCAATTACCCATGTGTAAGTACTTGCAGATGGTTGTCTCCTAGAAACCACCAAAAGTTAATTCCAAGGTAACTCAGTTTCCCAGGCTTTATAGACAAATTTGCAGGAAATTGGAGGACAAAACACATTTTACAACAGGAGTCCTGTATGTCAGAAGATCTGATAACCCAGAAAAGTTCATATAAATAGCTTTGTTAGTTATATACTCTATGTGGAAACATTCAGACATAATACATTCGATAGCCAAAGACACTTTCTCCTAAGAATTTTAAAGAAAGAACTTAAGAACAGGGAATATACCTATAGGGAAAAAAGAATGCTACTTTATTGCAGCTGAATTCATGAATCTATTAGAGAAACTCGTTTTAGTCTTTAGGTTTAATGTGTCCTTTTTATTGCGAATAAGGCTTTTCTTTGTGTCTACAGTAGAAAATGATATCATTTAAATTCTGCACATTGCCAACCCCTGCTTGTCACATTTTCAAATTATCATGGTTGTCTTTCAATTGTGTCAAGCCAAAACAAGTGATTGGGCTGTGGGTTGGGTCCTGTTAAGGATATATACAGATTTATTTAAAACATTAATAAAGATATTGCTCTCATTATTTTTCTGTAGGATAATGACTCTCTCTCTCTCTCTCTCTCTCTCTCTCTCTCTCTCTCTCTGTGTGTGTGTGTGTGTGTGTGTGTATCTTCAACTTTGGCAAACAATATAAATGGTTTGATTGTCACAAAGACCTTTTAGACCACTCTTACTTTCAGAGTTTTCATAAATGAGGCACTGCTCTACCCACAATTTAGTTTGCATTCCTTGAGCTAAGCTAACCATCTGAGGTTACAGGACTCTACTGATGGCTCTGCATGTTCAAGTGGGTATTCTGAATCCTGCCTGGAGTAATAGATCAACATGAGCAACCAAGTTGAGGTTTAAAAAATTAATATCTGAAATTTTAATAGTGCAAGGGAATTTAAGGTCTTAGTTCAACACATTTATTTTATGGACAAGAAAACAAAAGTGCAGAGAGCTCTTGGAGTCTGCTGAGGGTTGTATAGTCAGTAAATTGAGAGCTGATATACAAGCATGGTTTTTGCCTCCTAATTTAAAGCTCTTTTTAAGATAATGAAACATTAAGGCATATGAGAGAAGTCCAGAGAATAACATGACTAATACATATAGTATCCACCACTCAACTTTGTCAAATCTTACCATTTTGTTATGCATGCCTCTCTTATTTTTGTTTTTAAGAAATAAAAGATTTAGAGGCAACTGGGGCAAGATAGCTGAATAGGAAGCATTCCAGTCTGTAGCTCCCAGCAAGATCCACAGAGAAGGCAGGTGATTTCTTCATTTCCAACTGAGTTATCTGGTTTATCTCCTTGGGACTGGTTGGACAGTGAGTATAGCCCAAAACAGGGTGGGGCATCAACTTACCTGGGAAGCCCAAGAGGTCAGGGAACTCCCTCTCCTAGCCAAGGGAAGCCACTAGGAACTATACCATGCACGCTCCAGCCCATATACTGTGCTTTTTCCATGGTCTTTGCAACCTGCAGACCAGGAGATTCCCTCTGGTGCCTATGCCAGTAGGGCCCTAGGTTTCTAGTGCAAAACTGGGTGGTTATTTGGCCAGATACTGAGCTAGCCACAGGAGTTTTATTTCCTACTTCAGTGGTACCTGGAATGCCAGTGAGACAGAACTGTTCACTGCCCTGGAAAGGGGGGCTGAAGCCAGGGAGCCAAGTGGTCTGGCTTGGTGGGTACCAATCCCATGGAGACCAGCAAGCTAAGATCCACTGGCTTGAAATTCTCACTGCCAGCACAGCAGTCTGAGCTTCACTGGGATGTTTGATCTTGGTGTGAGGAGGGGCATCTGCCATTGCTAAGGCTTAGGTAGGCAGTTTTACCCTCACAGTGTAAACAAAGCCACTGTGAAGTTCAGACTGGGCAGAGCCCACTGCTGCTCAGCAAAGCTACTACGGCTAGACTGCCTCTCTAGATACCCTCTTCTTGGGTCAGGGAATCTCTGAAAAAAAGGCAGCAGCCCACGTCAGGAACTTACAGAGAAAATCCCATTGGCCCTGGGATGGGCAGCTGGGGGAAGGGGAATTTGAAGGCACAGCTTCAGCAGACTCAATTGTCCCTGCCTAGCAGCTCTGAAGAGAGCAGGAGATCTCCAAGCACAGCATTCAAGCTCTGATAAGGGACAGACTGCCTCCTCAATTGGGTCCCTGACCCCTGTGTATCCTGACTGGGAGATGACACCTAGTAGGGGCTGACAGACACATCATACAAGATACCTCTGGCTGGCATGTGGCAGGTGATTCTCTGGGACAAATCTTCCAGAGGAAAGAACAAGCAGCATTCTTTGCTGTTCTACAGCCTCTGCCAGTGATACCCAGGCAAACACAGTCTAGAGTGGACCTTCAGCAAACTCCAGCAGACCTGCAGCAGAGGGGCCTCACTGTTAGAAGGACAACTAACAAACAGAAAAGAATAGTATCAACATCAAGAAAAAGGCTGTCCACTCAGAGACTCCCTCTGAAAGTTACCAACTTCAAAGACTAAAGTTAGATAAATCCACAAAGATGGGGAGAAACCAGCCCCAAAAGGCTGAAAATTCCAAAAAGCAGAATCCCTCCTCTATGCCAAAGTATCACAACTCCTTGCCAGCAAGGGAACAAAACTGGATGGAGAATGAATTTGACAAATTGACAAAAGTAGACTTCAGAAGGTGGGTAATAGCAAAATCCTCTGAGCTAAAGAAACATGTTCTAACCCAATGCAAGGAAGCTGAGAACCTGGAAAAAAGGTTAGAGGAATTGCTAACTAGAATAACTAGTTTAGTGAAGAACATAAATGACCTGATGCAACTGACCCTCAAGGACCTAAAAATAGAAATCCCATTTGACCCAGCAATCCCATTACTGGGTATATATCCAAAGGATTATAAATCATTCTACTATAAGGACACGTGCACACGAATGTTCATTGCAGCACTATTTACAATAGCAAAGACCTGGAACCAACCCAAATGCCCAACGATGATAGACTGGATAGGGAAAATGCGGTACATATACACCATGGAATATTACGCAGCCATCAAAAACGATGAGTTCACATCCTTTGTAGGGACATGGATGAACCTGGAAACCATCATTCTCAGCAAACTGACACAAGAGCAGAAAATCAAACACCACATATTCTCACTCATAGGCGGGTGTTGAACAATGAGAACACATGGACACAGGGAGGGGAACACTACACACTGGGGTCCGTTGGGGGGAAATGGGGGAGGGACGGGGGGTGGGGAGGTGGGAAGAGATAGCATGGGGAGAAATGACAGATACAGGTGAGGGGACGGAAGACAGCAAACCACACTGCCATGTGTGTACCTATGCAACAATCTTGCATGTTCTTCACATGTACCCCAAAACCTAAAATGCAATTAAAAAAAAAAAAGACTGGCAGAATAAAAAAAAAAAAGAAAAGAAAAACATAGCACAAGAACTTTGTAAAGCAAACACAATATCAATAGCTAAATCAATCAAGCAGAATAAAGGACATCAGAGATTGAAGATCAACTCAATGAAATAAGGTGAAAAGACAAGATTAGAGAAAAAATAGTGAAAAAAACAAAGCCTCCAAGAAATATGGGACTATGTGAAGAGACCAAAACTATGTTTGATTGGTGTACCTGAATGTGACAGAGAGAATGAATCCAAACTGGAAAAAAACCCTTCAGGATATCATCCAGGAGAAGTTCCCCAACCTAGCAAGGCAGGCCAATATTCAAATTTAGGAAATACAGAGAACACTACAAAGATACCCTTCGAGAAGAGCAACCCCAAGACATATAATCATCAGATTCACCAAGGTTGAAATGAAGGGATAAATGTTAAGGGCAGCTAGAGAGAAAGATTGAGTTACCCACAAAGAGAAGCTTATCTGACTAACAGCAGATCTCTTGGCAGAAACCCTACAAGCCAGAAGAGAGTGGGGGCCAATGTTCAACATTCTTAAAGAAAAGAATTTTCAACCCAGAATTTTATGTCCAGCCAAAATAAGCTTCATAAGCAAAGGAGAAATGAAATCCTTTACAGACAAGCAAATGCTGAGAGATTTTGTCACCACCAGGCCTGCCTTACAAGAGTTCCTGTAAAAAGCACTAAACATGGAAAGGAACAAGCAATACCAGGCACTGCAAAAATGTACCAAATTGTAAAGGCCATCAACACTACAAAGAAACTGCATCAACTAATGGACAGAATAATCATCTGGCATCATAATGGCAGAATCAAATTCAAACAACAATATTAACCCTAGGTGTTAACAGGCTAAATGCCCCAATTAACAGACACAGATTGACAAATTGGATAGAGTCAAGACCTATTGGTGTGCTGTATTCAGGAGACCCATTTCACATGCAAAGACATACAATCAGAACATAAATGTTGTTAAAACTCTATATTCAGCTAAAATGTTATTATAAATGCAGAATAAGAATACTTTCAGACAAAAGAGAACAAAAAAAATTATCAGTTGTATGCCTTTACTAAAGGAAAAACTCAAGGATATATTTTAGAAGGAAAAAATAAAAATTTCTAAAATATTAAAATGCAAGAGAGAATGTTTAGAAAATAAATTTGTATATCCATGAGTAAAATAAGCATTGATAGAATAAAACAGCAATAATAATCATAACTAATTATAGAAATATCAAGCAGGATAGAAGTAAATACTGAAGAATAAATAATGACATAATGGTCAAGGGAATAATCTAAGTTAAAGCTATAAGGTCCTTACATGGTTTTGAATGAGAATAAATAGATTAATAACGTTTACACCTAAGGTAATGCTACAAAACAAATTTTAAGAGTAATCACTAAAAACTACAAATAGAATCTATGATACTACCTACTAAAGGAGCAATGGGAAAGATAAAGACTTGGTTAATCTGGATACATTTTGGAAAGGTAATAAAAGTAAAAACAAATCCATGGTAAACAGAAATCAATGGATTTCTGCAGGAAAGCCACACATTTTAGGAAAAACAGTCCCAAAATATAAAGACTAAGGTTTTCACTTGTTGTTTGTTCATTTTGTTTTGTTTAATAGAATAAGAAAGGATAAACAAGGCACATGTTAACTAAAAAAGGTTGATGTAGTTAAACTAATACCTAAAAAATAAAAGCAAAAATATGAATTTGATAAAGATAATGGCAACAAAAGGAAATTAAGAATAATTATAAAGATCCAAGAAATAATGTAGCCAACAAATGATTCATTAAAAGAATACATAATCATCAAAACTGAGGAAATTAACCAAGACAAAAGAAAGAAGATTAAACTGTGCATTACTGGATGTTAAAAAGATAAATAGTCACAGATAAACAGATACATTATTATATCATCAAATAATGATATCACAGTATGAACAACATTTTGCAAGTAAATTGGAAAATTTAGACACAATAGACTTTCTGAGCAAAGTATACCATAAAAATTTGACCCTAAGAGAAATAAAACACCACATTAGACCCATAACCATTAAAAATTACGTTAGTAGTTAAAGTATATATCTCAGCCAAACAAAAAGCAGTTTAAGTGATTTTATAGGTGGTCTATATAAATGTTCAAAGAATAGACATTCCTATCTTCTTCAACTACTAAGGAGAATAAAAATGGGATAGCTCTCCAACTAATTTTATGAGACTAGAACCTTAATGTTGAAACGTAAAAACAGAACAAGAAAAGAATATTATAGATCAATCTCACTTATGAGCATAGTTACAAAATTTGAATACAAATATTAGCACATAGCAACTAGCAATGTAATTAAAAATGCATCATGATGAAGGAAGACAAAGGTCATTCATATTAGATTATGAATACAATCTCCCACACTAACAAAGTAGAAAAAACATATGGCCAGCTCAATTGAAGGTAAACATTATATGACACAATTCAGCATCATTTATGATAAAAGTAATTACAAAAAAAATTTTTTTGGAGCTGAATAGACTGTGCTGTATTTGATAAACATACCTACCAATGTTGTAAACAAACTAATGAGAGGGTTGTTAAGTTGGAAGAGCTTTTAAACTTAAAAATAAAATTAAAAAATAATTTTTATACAAAGTATATGATTACTAACACTATTTTCATTTATCACTTAATGAAAATAAACTTAAAAATAAAGTTTTTAATTTTTAAGTTGAAAATTTATTTTAGACTATAACCATACATGCTGTACTCTCTTAACATGTACAAAGTCATGACAAACATCAATACCTTTTTATGTGAATATTGTATAATTTTAGTATGAATTATAACTGTGTCTTCCAAGAGTTTTTCCTAAAGTGTGTCCACTGGATGTGGAAGATGCTATAAGATCCCAGCATGTCCTTTCAGCAATCACTGTTCCTGGGCATGCTGACCCTTTGGCTGCTGAGAGTAAGCATGAACAACTCTGGCCTGAAGCTTTCTATCACTTTTGAACTCTTTCCAGTCCAGAAGAACTGTTCTTCAGGGAAGACCAGAGGTCCCCAGTGAGTGGGGGATGAGGAGGAGCAGGCAAAAGAAATTTCACTCAGGAGAAATCTTCAACCAATACTACCCAAAATTTTTAGATAAATAACCTCAGCTTCCTACCTACTTAGTTGGAATAACTCTGAGATGTTTTCTACACCAGGGGTCCCCAACTCCATGAGCCACTAAGTTTCATCTGTATTTATAGCCATTCCCCATTATTCACATTACCACCTGAGCTCTGCCTCCTATCAGATCAGCTGCTGCATTAGATTCTCACAGGATTGTTGTCTTAATCTGCTTTCACATGGTTAATAAAGACATATCTGAGACTGGGAAATTTACAGTTGAAAGAGTTTTAATTGGACTTAAAGTTCCACGTGGCTGGGGAAGCGTCACAATCATGGTGAAGGAGGAACAAGTCACATCTTACATGGATGGCAGCTAGCAAAGAGAACTTGTACAAGGGAACTCCTCTTTTTAAAACCATCCGATCTCGTGAGACTTATTCACTATCATGAGAATAGCATGGGAAAGACTTGCCCAATGATTCAATTACCTCCCACTGAGTCCCTCCCACAACACATAGGAATTCAAGATGAGATTTGGGTGGGGACAGAGCCAAACCATATCATTTCACCCTGGCCCCTCCCAAATTTTACATCCTCACATTTCAAAACCATGCCTCCCCAAAGTCCCCCAAAGTCTTAACTCACTTCCACATTAACTCAAAAATCCACAATCCAAAGTCTCATCCAAGATGAGGTAAGTCCTTTCCACCTACAAGCCTGTAAAATCAAAAGCAGGTTAGTTACTTCCTAGATAAAATGGGGATACAGGCATTGGGGTAAACACAGCCATTCCAAATAACAGAAACTGGCCAAAACAAAGGGGCCATAGGTCTTATGCAAGTCCAAAATCCAGCAGGGCCGTCCAATCTTAAAGTTCCAAAATGATCTCCTTTGACTCCATGTCTCACATCCAGATCATGCTGATGCAAGAGGGGAGTTCCCATGATTTTAGACAGTTTAGCCCTTGTGGTCTTGCAGGGCACATCCTCCCTCCCAGCTGCTTTCATGGACTGGCGTTGAGTGTCTGCAGCTTTTCCAGGTGCACGATGCAAGCTGTCGGTGGATCTACCATTCTGGGATCTGGAGGACCATGATCTTCTTCTCACAGCTCCTCTAGGTGGTGTCCCAGTAGGGAGTCTTTGTGGGGGCTCCAACCCCATATTTCTCTTCCACACTTTTCTAGCAGAGGTTCTCCATGAGAACCCTCCTCCTGCAACAAAATTCTGCCTGGACATCAAGGCATTTCCATACATCTTCTGAAATCTAGGCTGAGGTTCCCAAACCCTAATTCTTGATTTCTGTGTACTGGAGGGCTCAACTCCAAGTGGAAGCTGCTCCAAGGCTTAAGACTTGCACCCTCTGAAGCCATGGCCCGAGCTTTACATTGGCCCTCTTCAGCCATGTTTGGAGTGGCTGTGATGCAGGGCACCAAGTTCCTAGACTGAACATGCACGGGGACCCTGGGCCTGGCCCATGAAATCACATTTTCTTCTCAGGCCTCCAGGCATGTGATAGAGGGGCTGCCATGAAGACCTTTGATATTCCCTGGAGACATTTTTCCCATTGTGTTTGGGATTAACATTGGGCTCCTCATTACTTACACACATTTCTGCAGTCACTTGACTTTTTCCTCAGAAAATGGGATTTTCTTTTCTATCACATTGTCAGGCTGCAAATTTTCTGAACTGTTATCCGCTGCTTCCCTTATAAAACTGAATGTCTTTAACAGCACCCAATTCAACTCTTGAATGCTTTGCTGCTTAGAAATTTCTTCTGCCAGATACCCAAAGTCATCTGTCTCAAGTTCAAAGTTATGCAAATCTCTAGAGCAGGTGCAAAATGCCACCAGTCTCTTTGCTAAAACAACAAGTCACCTTTTCTCCAATTCCCAACAAGTTTCTCATTTCCATCTGAGACCACCTCAGCCTGGACCTTATTGTTCATATCACTATCAGCATTTTTGTCGAGGCCATTCAGCAAGTCTCTAGGAAGTTCCAAATCTTCCCAAATTTTCCTGTCTTTTACTGAGCCCTCCAAACTGTTCCAACCTCTGCCTGTTACCCAGTTCCAAAGTCAGTTCTACATTTTTGGGTATCTTTTCAGCAACACCCAGTTTACTGGTACCAATTTACTATATTAGTCCATTTTCACACGGCTGATAAAGACTTGCCTGAGTCTGGGCAATTTACAAAAGAAAGAGGTTTAATTGGACTTATAGTTCCGGGTGGCTGGTGAGGCCTCACAATCATGGGGCAATTCACATCTTACATAGATGACAGGTGTCAAAGAGAGGTAACTTGTGCAGGGGAACTTCTCTTTTTAAAACCATTGGATCTCATGAGATTTATTTGCTATCATGAGAACAGCACAGGAAAGGCTTTCCCCCATGATTCAATTACTTCCCACTGGGTCACACCCATAACATGTGGGAATTCAGGATGAGGTTTGGGTGAGAACACAGCCAAACCATAAGTGTGAACCCTATTGTGAACTGCACATGTAACGGATCTAGGTTGTGTACTCCTTATGATAATCTAATGACTGATAATCTGTCACTGTTTCCCATCACTTCCAGATTGGCCCATCTAGTTGCTGGAAAACAAGCTTAAGGCTCCAACTGATTCTACACCATAGTGAGTTTATAATTATTTCATTATATATTACAATGTAATAACAATAGAAATAAAGTGTGCAATACATGGAATGCACTTCAATCATCCCCAAACCATCCCCCACTCCCCCATTGGTCCATGGAACCAAAAATTGTCTTCCATGAAACTGGTCCCTAGTACCAAAAATGTTGAGGACGACTGTTCTACATAGTTTCCTAGAGTTTACCAGCAAAATTAAGTGCTAACTTCTCAGATAAGTAACTTGCTTTGTGATTTACTTTTTGTTGGTTCCTTTCCTATCTCTATCCCTCTCTAATCTTCCACTGGTGCATTCTGGGATCACCTCTCAAGCGACTTAAGCTTGTCTTAGGTTCTTCTTCTTGGATAAGCCAAGCAAAGACGGTGTAATATTTTTGCCCAATAATTACTCCATGAGAGGGGAAAAAAAATCCCACCTTCAAATAAATTTGAGAGATTCAGTATTTGCTTTTTGCCCTCTTGCAGATCTAGAGTTGTAAAAAATGAAGTAGGGGAAAAAACATAACTTTTTTCTAACTCAGAATTATACAAATTATATGATTACTATTTTCACTCAACACAATAATATCTCTTTAAATGAATGTTCTACAGTATCATTTTGTAAAATTGAAAAGAAAACTGACATAAGCTAGCAAATTGTTCATTTGTCATTTATTGAATATCTACTTGACGGGGAGTAGTGAAACAAAAATAAGATAGTCTTTACCTTTGCAATCTGGTGGAATTTAATATATTTTTTTCATAACATCTTGAAACAAAAATTTTACATTTCAGGGAGTGTTTGTAACAAAATCAAACAGCTTATATGTATGGATTGTTAACATTATTTTGTCTTATTTTTAATATGTACATTGATTTGTAATCAATAATTTAGCTAATGGAAAGCAAATAGTACCTTATATTTGAATACTCTACCATTTACTAGAACTATTCCCAGCCCTGAGAGAATACATTGCTTTATTACAAGATGGGCTAATATTTATTCTGCGTTTCTAAAAGGCAGTTCTTCAAAAACACTGTCTCCCTAAGCAAGTTCATGAAGTGAGGAGAGTTATAATAGCAAGTAATCAGATCAGAAATTACATTTTTCAAGATCCTTCAAATTTTATAACAAGATTTTACTCAAATATTGTTTACATTAATTCATATTAATAGAAAATTTTTCTTTGTAGATAATCTGATTGCTATTGTTTATATGGCAAAATTAAAAATAACTGTAGTTTTATAATTAGCAGCACATGTCAAACAACTTGGAATATTTTAAAAGATGCATAAGCAGTAATTTTCACTGTTTCTACCCACACTTCTCAAGTTAACTATTTATCCATCTAATATCCATCTCAGCTTACCTCTTTCTGGTAATAGTAGAAAGGAACACAGTGGAATCACAGACTCTAATGTTATGGTTGTGGTCAGACTGGCTTAGAGTCTTCCATGGATATTAAATCCTGTTGATACATAGAAAGAATACTGGAATGAAAGGGAGATGTTGGGGAAAATTTAGATAAAGGTGTTGGATTTCTTAGTCTCATTGCCTGTCTCTTTACTCCTTAGATAATTCAAATTTCAATCAAACTGAAATCCTCTCCTTTATAAAATTACACATAAGTATTATAAATCCATTATTTCTCCTTCTAACGTAATTTTTAAACAGTTTTATATGAAACTTTATGCAGAATTCTTATAGAAGCATGTGTATATATAACAGCATCACTAAATTGCAATATCCTTGAGGGAAGAAGCATTAATTTTACTTTTTGTCCCAAAGTACTTGATAACATTTGAGTACTTACTTTTCCCTTCATTCTTCTGAAATTCCTGTTAGGGTATATTATAGCTTTTTATTTTATTTTTCATACCTCTAAACTACTCTTTCATTAAGAAAAAAATGTCACCACCTACTTTATTTTGAATGAATTTCTTAGCATTGTTAGCAATTCATCAGTTCTTTTGAGGTATTTTGAGAATTTTTGTTTTTGATTTTGGGGTTTCAGGCTAATTTTCCACAGTACAATAGGTTTCTTGTTTTCTTTTCCCTTCCATTCAAACTCACATATGTTTTTATCTCTTTCCATTAAGAACATGACAAGACTGTAAATGAATTTATATTAATACAGATTCCAAAATTTGGTGTCCATGTGTTCATGTGAATGCATACGGAGAGGGAAAGAAAATTCTTGGAACAGCCTATGTGCTTACCACAAAATTTAGTAGTGTCCTCTGAAGACAGCTTTTGTTTTTTGTTTTTTCCTTAGCTACTTTGCTTGGAATGTTCTTGATCTAGAGAGTAAGTTGACATCTTTCACTGTAATGATCCAGTTAACAAATATTTTAGGATTAAAGGGCCAGAAGGTTTCTGTTTCTACTATTCAACCCTTCCTTTGTAAGTGCAAAAACAGTCATTGACAATATATAAATGAATGAGGTTACCTGTGTTCCAATAAAACTTTACAAAAAGAAGATGGATTTAGCCTTTGATCCATAGTTTGCTGAATGCTAATCAAGCATATCCCTGAGATAACAGGAACATTTGTCTAGCATATAAGCTGGAACACAATGCATATTCACTAAATCATATTTTTAATTAAAATTATAATTACAATGTATAGTGTAGCTGGTGCCCCAACTGAAGATTGACTTTATAGTTGGTCTTGCAACTCTGATGATAGAGATGGTCAGAGAACTTTTGAAAGTATGAATCACCTCCAAGACATAATTTTTTTTTTCTAGGGAAGGTCTGAGCCTTCTTGAGATTCTTTATTGGCTGAGATCAGTAACAGGTCTTTGTCATTAAGAGTAAGAAATGGGAAAACTTCTAGTAGTTATGGGGCCAATGACAATCCAAGTAGCTATCATAAATCAGTGTGTGTAGAAAGCTCCATTGCCTAAATGGGGAGGGGAGTAAATCCTATTATCTAGAGGACCGAAAAAGAAAAATAACTTAACCTTTGGGTGGATTCTTAGGGCTAGAAACAGGGATAGTACTTGTGGCGTGAAAATGACACACCTGAAATCATCTGGATCCAGAATCTTCAGGGTAACAGGAGTCTTGGGGAGGATTGGTTGTATGTTACACTGGGAAAGTGTGAAAAATTAGGTGGGGCACACTTTTAAATGTGGCCCTGAGGGAGCAGAGTATTCTGCATGTTAGCCCCCTCTTAAGAGATTCTGTCTGCTTGTGCTGAAGGCTAAGCCATCAAGGCATTTGGTGGCACGGGCCTACAGATTTGAAAAGCAACTGGCAATGAGGAGCCAAGGAAATTAGCCGAGGAAATCAGAGGGAAACCTATGAGATATCAGCAGTCTCTCTTCTTAGATTTGGAAGACAGAAAATCCTAAATAAACCAGGTCCTATAAAGAACCAAGGAAGTGGAGAACTCCAAGACATAGACATTGTGCTTTCTGTTCATCTGATAATGAGAGTTTGAGTGAGAAATTTTAACTTGCTTTTGAGACAGACAGGTGGGAAGAGTCCCTGGAAAAACTCCAACCAGCCTGCGCACTAGGGTGGAGCCACAGAAATTCCTGCCATTTGCTATAGGGAGGAGCCTTGCTGCTCCTCTTCCTGTGTAGAACCTGGGATTAGAACGGCTGGACAGGAAGTGCTCCAGCAGGGACTCTGGCCTTGCAAGAGTCCCTATTTCCCCATTTCCTTTCACCCAATAAAACTCTGTCTCGCTCACTCTTCAAATTGTCTGTGAGCCTGAATTTTTGTGGCTGTGGGACAAAGAAACTGTCTTTTGCAGAACTAAGGAAAAGTCCTGCAACACTCTGAAGAAAAAAAAGTTCTTATATTAGAATCCTGAGTATTTATAGGGCAATTCATTGAAGGAACAATGCAAAAATTTGATCTTCTCCTTCTCTGTCCTTTCATTACAATTATATACTGTTACATAACAAATATCTCAAAACTTGATGTCATAAACAACCATTTCTGTGGGTTAGGAATTTAGACAGAAAACATCAGGGACTTATTGTCTTTGCTCTCCAGTGCTTGCAGTCTCAGCTGGAAGATTCAAAGGAGGCTTAGGATGACTCATCAGCTAGGGCTGGAATTGTCTGAAGGCTTGTTCACACTCACATGTGTGGTGCTTGATTCTGGCTCTTGGTTAGGATTTTAGCAAGGACACTTACATGTGGCTTCTCTTTGTAGTCTGGGCTTCCTCAGAACATAGTTGCTAGTTTCTAAGGGTGAAAGTCTCAAGAAAGAAAGCCAGGCAAAGGTTATGCACATCACCTTTTCTCACCTAGCCTTAGAAGTCACACCATTCAAATTTCTGAGAAAATCACTAAGAGTCAGGTTCAAGGTGTTGAGAAATAGGCTCTATCTCTTAATGAAAAAGTAGCATGGTTGGATATAAAATATTATTGCAGCCATTTTTAGAAATCACAATTTGTGATATCCTTCTTCAACCCCAAGCCAAATAAGGCATCTTCACTAAAAGTGAACTTCTTTTAATGACCTATATTTAAGTAAATTAAATAAAAATGTAGTTTGACATATTCCGCTATTCTGTTCATCAGTTGCAGCAGCACCTAACTTTAGAAATCAGTATTTCTGGATACAATACTTTGTGGTATAAAATAACAGATAACAGATAAATCAATGCAACAGTTAGTTTTTGAATACAAAAATATTTAAGATAAAATATCACTAATTCAGTAACTTCTACAGTCAATAAAAAGGTAGGATACAACAAAATAACAAAATGACAACCATTAATATGATTTTTTTTATTCCTATCATTTGATGTGGGATAAGTTGAGTTTCTTCCTTCACTTTCATGAAAATGGAAATTTGAAAAGTCAATTATCTTCCGTGTAAAGTAACAATATTTATGTTATATTAATTTTAAAATTCAGACAGTATGTTTTCCCTCGAGTTATAAATTCCAAGATTGCTTGAGATTTCCAGAAAGAATGACAGCATGAGTGCACCCCTATATGACCAAAGAGAATGGGAGAAAGCATTTGCAGGGCAGCCAGTGCATCAGTGCTGATACTGTGAGGAAAAGTCCCAGTGCATATGTAGAATTTGAGGAACACGTGTCAGACGCAGCCCAATTTCAGCCAAATACAGACATAAGGAGTCTGTCTGTAAACACAGAAAGGGAAGCAGAAACATTGCTGTAACTCTAACTCCTGCACAGACTAGCTGGGGTGTTTTATTTTTAATTTTTTTTTAACTTTGTTTCTTTAGCTGATGAAATCTGGGGACACTGTTATAATTAGATTCTGTCCACCCACTGTGTGGATATTAGATATTAGAGAGTCTACTGGTGGTGTGATAAACTTCCCCTTCTTCCTCACACTCCTACTCTTTCTCAAATTAGTACATACACGTAGAATTTGTCTAAATCTAGTTTGTCTCCAGAGACAGGATTCATTCTGCCTTTCATGGTATCTAGAGAATGTATAGCCTTGTTTTCTGTTACAGTATAACCCTGACTTGCCTAAACCCAAAGAATAGAAAACAAAAGCCAGAATAAGCAAACTCTTCTAGTGAAATAATAAATTCAACTGTTAGAAGGAATTTATTTTAATATTTCTTTATAAACTCTATGAGATGTGATATCAGATCACTCCAGCCTCTCCTCACAACTCTTTTTACTTGCAGAAACTGTGCTGCGTCATGAAAACAGATGTTCCCAATAAAACATTCTTGGTCATCAAATGTTGTTATCTCCCATTAGGTCTATTTATTGTGGTATGAAAATGCTAGTATGTTATATAAATTTAAGTAAATTAACCAGAACAAACCACTACATGAGTTTTATGTTTGACAACTTCCTTTTTGCTTATTAGGATATAATCATTCATAATTGAAATGGCTAAACTCTATAGTAATTTCTCTATATCTATATTTATATCTATCTATCTATCTATACATATGAGAAAATTTCTCTATATAGAAACAAGCCTGTATATAAATATGTATTATTATGTATCTATATAATAATATAATATCTATGTACATATATCTATATTATTATATAGATAATCCCCTGGGACATTCCACAAGTATTTTGGACAGTTTAAAATAAGTGACAGATTTCACATCTTAAGGTAAAGTGACAAAGTTCACTTTGCTGAATAATATTAGCAAGAGCTCATTTATTTAAATATCCTATGTAGCAATTTTCACTATACAGAAAAAAGTTAAAAATGAAGAAAAAAGTCCCGACAAGACAAAATAGATGTCACAAAGTCCTGATGACCATGGAAAGTTTACACTCCTAAGCTCATGCTGCTTATTCCCAGGTGAGCCCCTCAATTCCCAACACTATTTCTATTAATTTATACAGAATCAGAACCGATTTGGTTATAAGACTTTTTCACCCAGCACAAATTAGAGGCTATAAGATATATGTTGAGTGGAAAATGGGTACATTTTAAAAGGAAAGCTCTGATAGGCACAAGATGGCATGATTGATAGTCCAACAGTAGGACATGCAATAGGGACTCTTTAAAGAACCAGACTCAAGGCTGCAGAAATGCACAGCCTGCTTGCTTTCCCAGGCTCTTAGGGCATTGCTGGATTAGAGCTCAAAATAGATTTTGTATATCCAAAGGGATGTTTAGTGCCTAAAGAGAAATGTTAGCTATCTGGAAAATTAACTTACTCCACAACAATGTTGGATAAAACACTATTACTGTTCTTTATTTAACCAGGATTCTGTACCTGTGGATATTTCAAGAGGCCTTAATTTATTCTTCTGCTATTATATTATATAGCTTTGGAAGTCAATGATTTGGTTACATTGGATATTTCCTAGAAGGAAATAACACAAATGGATTTTAATTTAGATTAATTTAGCCAAGTCTCTTTTAATTACAGAAAATGTATCTATACTAAAATTATCTCACGTGAAAAGAAGTTTTGTTGTTTGGTAGTGTTGTTTTTAAAGTATAGCAGAGTGAGCTGAAAATTCCTAAGCTTTCTAGATGCCCACCAATGTAAGAGGAGAAACCTAGTAGACAAAAGTCACTCGACAACATGGACTGAAAGCAAAACATTAAGTTGTTTTATATGATTCAAGACAAGAAAGGTGGATACTCAGCACAAAAAGAGCTAGGTTTTACTTTGCAAGAACTAGAGCAAGATGTATTAATAGGAAGGAGATACATTTCTCATGTGCACCATCTGGAGATATTGGGAAGGTAATTCATCCTCATGGTGGTAAAATTGTGGGTTTTAAAAATGCTCCTTTAGCATAAACCTGGCCAGTCTGGAGTGGACCATCCTCCTCTCCCCTTCATTATAACCATGAGGCTGTCCTTTCTACCTCCCGAGGAGAGCCAGCAGGCACTGAGATAGAGCAGAAAAGAAAAGCCATGACACAGAGGGCTCCTGAGGGTGTGGAATGTTCAAGCCTTAAGGTGACTCTGACACAGAGACAATTCAATAGGAAATGGGAATGTTAGAGCACATAAAGTACTCAGGGAGTTAATTAAAGGAGAGGATCAAGAGAGAGGGTTTTGGGAAATAAGGAACAAAGAATCAAAGAATAAAAAAGAAAAGTAGTTAAATTCTCCATCCTTCTCCCCTAACCCCTACCCAGAATCCCATATATCCAGTATGACTTTAGAACGGTTACCCAGATTTCTTCAGTAAAGTCAGGCAAGGTGATATCCAAGCAGGTAAGACTGTCCCTTCCTTCCATGGACAATGGACACTGACATCACCTCACTGATGGTGTTGAACCATCTATTCATAGATGATCCAGGTAGAGAAACAATTCACCGCAACCCTTCTCTTCTCAAAGAGTGTAGAACTACCTTGGAGGATAGTTCTCTTTGCAATTGGAAAGAGACTACTACATAAGGATATATTAAGGTATATATATGTAATCAGATTCTCCAGAATAACTGCAATATGTGTGCAATTGGTGAGCCTCAAGTTTTTATTTCTCTTTATTTCTCTCACCTCTAACCTGAGTCAGGAGTTAGGAGGATAATTGAATAATTTTTTTGTTGATTTTTTTTTTTTTACAGTGGGATTTTTCAATTAGCAGTTTGAGGCTAATTCAGCATACACAGATTACCTTTTGAATATGAATGTCATAAATAGAGTTTTGGAACTCCAGACGAAGAAGAAAGTTTTAGCACTTTGTGTTTTTAAAACTTTTCCAAAAGAAAAAGAAATTCTCTAAAGATATTTGGCATTCTCAATTAGCTACAAGTGAACCAGTTAGCTGCTCAAAGCTCACACTTTTCTTTCCTCCCTTCTCCCCTTTCCTTTCTTCTCCCTCCCCTTTTGCTCCCCATATAATTTTGATATGGTTATCAAAATGATGCCTTTTAAAATCATTATAACCATATCACTAGCTAACTTTATTCTGACTTCTCGTATTACAAGCACCTTTCTCATGACAGAATTTTCTGCTTAGCTTACTTCCAGGAGAGAATGTATGATGGTCAGGCAATATGGACATTCTCTTCTCAGCAGCTATAATTCTTTGTTTGTTTGTTTGTTTCAATTTATTATTATTTATTGCATTTTAGGTTTTGGGGTACATGTGAAGAACATGCAAGATTGTTGCCTAGGTACACACATAGCAGTGTGATTTGCTGCCTTCCTCCCCATTACCTATATCTGACATTTCTCCCCATGTTATCTCTCTCCACCTCCCCACCCACCGCTGTCCCTCTCCTATTTCCCCCATACAGACCCTGTGTCCATGTGTTCTCATTGTTCAACACCCACCTATGTGTGAGAACATGTGGTGTTTGATTTTCTGTTCTTGTGTCAGTTTGCTGAGAATGATGGTTTCCAGGTTCATCTGTGTCCCTACAAAGGACATGAACTCATCATTTTTTATGGCTGCATAGCATTCCATGGTGTATAGGTGTCACATTTTCCCTGTCCAGTCTATCATTGATGGGCATTTGGGTTGGTTCCAGGTCTTTGCTATTGTAAACAGTGCTGCAATGAACATTCGTGTGCATGTGTCCTTATAGTAGAATGATTTATAATCCTTTGGATATATACCCAGTAATGGGATTGCTGGGTCAAATGGAAATTTCTATTTCTCGGTCCTTGAGGAATTACCAGCAGCTATAAGTCTTATCATGAATTTATAAATTAGTTCTTTATTTCTAATTCTTTAGACTTTTGAGAGTTGGCGAATGTGAGTCATTGTCTATAAATCTGATCAATCTGATACTCTGAATCTGGTGCATTCATAAAATCAAATTCTGGAGCTGAAAGAGTGAGGGGCTGACCCTAGACTACTGTGAATTAATAATAGTAAATGCTGTTTTCCAAAGAAGGCCTCAATCCCCTTCTTTAGTTTTTTATTTTTATTTTGTTTTTAGAGACAGGATCTTGCTCTATCACCCAGGCTGGAGTGAAGTGGTGTAACAATAGCTCATTGTAGCCTCAAACTCCTGGGTTCAATTAATCCTCCTGCATCAGCCTCCAGAGCAGCTAGAACTGCAGGCGCATGACACCATGCCTAGCTATTTTTTTTTAAGATGGGATCTTGCTTTGTTGCCCAGTCTGGTCTCTTGCCTCAGCCTTGCAAGGCACTGGGAATACAAGCATGAACCATGGTGTCTGGCTCCAGTCCACTTCTTTTAACTCCAGAGCAGGCTGTTCACGCTCCTAATAAGCACTTATTTAATATTATCTTGCATTAGAATCAATTGCCAATATGCCTATCTTTCTTTCCTGTTAGATTGTAAACTCTCTGAAGGTAGGGACTGTATATTGGTCTCTGTATTTGCAAAAGTACAGGTAAAGCATCTGCTACTCAGAAGGTGTACAATAATCAAATGTTTGCTGTGTGTGGCAGATGGTGCCTGGCTGTTTTTGAAGGTTTATTTTTTAAACAAAGCATGATTTTTTTTTTCTTCAAATGTTGCTTAGGGTAGTCTATCATAGTGTCACTAGAATAGCATCTTACAGTAACCTTTGCATAAAAGTCTTTCAGAGGCAAAATTACCCTTACAGATTTTCCTTAAACTTTCAGTAAGCTTCGAAAATTTAACAGACATCTTGAATTTGCTTCAAATAGGTTGTAATAATTTAAATGTGGATATTGGAAACAAGGACTGTTTCCATGTATTTGGTTTTGTTTTCAAAACTGTTTTTATAAAGTATTAAGTAGATAGAAAATAATCTTTATAAATGAAGATTAATAACACAGTGACCATCTCTGTGCCCAGTACCCAGTTTAAAAAAATAGCATATTATCATTAGTTTTGGGGTCCTGTATGTCCCTTCACAATTTTATCCCCTTCTTTTTTCTACAAAGGATCCAGTGTCCTGAATCACATGATTGTTTAATTGAAAAACAAAAATAAATCCAAGCATTCTTGATGCTTATGAATGTTTTTGGCCAATCTTAGAAGTTGAAATTAATTTATGATCAATTTTATGACTATTGTGCATTTTGAGAGAAAACAATTAGAAATCAAAATTTCAAGGGTTTTTTTTTTTTTTTTTTTTTTTTGGATTCGTCCCAAAACATTGTGACTAAAAGAGACTTTGGTGTCTCTAGAAGTTATTTGGTATCTTACACAGGAGGCTGTATGTGAGTGAAATAAAGGAAGGGTAGGCATAGGCTTAAGAAACCCAGATTCTGGGATGTATTATATTTCAATCAAGTAAAGTAGTTCGTGGAATCAATGTCTCTAAAATGGGGGAATAACTATCAGGGCACAAAAAAAAGGATGTAGTTTCCCTGAACTGCTATTATATATGTTACTCTTTTCTGTTGTTGTTGTTGTTTGAGACAGAGCCTCACTCTGTGGCCCAGGCTGGAGTATAGTAGCATGATCTCAGCTCAGTGCAACCTCTGCCTCCTGGGTTCATGTAATTCTCGTGCCTCAGTCTCCTGAGTAGCTGGAATTACAGGTGTACATCACTACACCCAGCTAAATTTGGTATTTTTAGTAGAGACAGGGTTTTTCCATGTTGGCCAGGCTGGTCTTGAACTCCTGACCTCAAGTATTCCACCTGTCTTGGCCTCCCAAAGTGCTGAGATTACAGGCATGAGCCACTGTGCCTGGCTTATATATGTAACTCTTATTAGCAGACTCTTCTGAGTATCCTGTTAGGTTATAGATCACAAAAATCATCAACAAACAGTGGCTCTAGTTCTGGATGGGTTTTTGGATACCCCTGTTTCAGGAAATAGAATAACACTTCTAAAACCTAATGTATGCCAATTGGTTATATTATTTATTGCAAGACACGAAATGAGTTTAGTTTTTAAAAAAATAAAAAATAATGCTTTTCCTTTAAAAATGAACATGAATTCGTTAATTGACGTCATTATTTTCAATAGATTATTGGTGTGTGCATGCAATAATCTTAAATGCTGGCCCAAGGGATAGCTACCCATACCAGCAGGTTGGTAGGATACACACATTACCTTAATGGATTTTAGTAACCTTTGAAAGGGAGCCTTTTAATGGTTCTGTGGCTCATTATAGTGTTATTTTGAAAATACAGTAATGGAAATATATGAAGCTGAAGACTGTGGTTAGATACATTAGCTTCTTGAAAAAGGTTACTAGTCAGTAAAAAAGTTCCTCAGACTGAGTTTGCTACCTTCTATGTTATGCCCCAGAAAATGAATAAAATTGTTTTAAGACTTTGAAGCAGCAGGATCTGTTGCATTTCAAACAGGACTTTGGGGGAATTGATGGCTTGTTACTAATGCATTTACACAGCACCAAGAAATTCTAAAGAGTAGTGAAACCTGGATTTGGAGAGAAAAGGTCTCAGAATCACATGCCAGGTGAAGTGGTGCCTAGGATCAGAATATGCTCTCTAGAGCTGCTTTCATTAGCTCAGAAACTAGAGATGATAAATTGGTGACATTTTAAGCAAATTGAATTTCATAACTTATGGATTCATGGACTTGCAGCAGGGATTTTATCTGTGTTATTCCTTTGATTTGTAAGACCTCTGGACTATAATTGTCCTTTACGCTGGATATTACTCATTATTAAAAATGATTTGTGCCTGTAGCAATAAAATGGACTGTACAATGGGGAGTGACATTTATGAAATCGTGCTTGGATTAAATTTAACTTCCTGAAGTCCAGAAGTATCTTATCTATGGAAAGTGACATCTGTCTGATGTTTTCTTTGAGATACGTGTGGGAAGTACTGATTTATACACTTGTACTTGCTCTCAACTAATTGTTACTTGTCACATGACAAGTACCAGGAATAAAAAGATTAATGCCTATAGTTGTAAAACTGTAACTGAAATTTGACTCTTTTGAGTCAGTGTTTCAAGACAGCACCATTTTTTCCCTTGTAAAATAAAGAACTCTTCACTTTTCAACTTTTTAGAGCTCTAAGGAAATAACTTCCTGTTTTTGCCCCCTATAGGCCTCACTCCAGTTTGTATAATCCATTTTTTAAAATCTCTCAGATAAGTTCCCAGGAAACAAATACCTTTATTGGTTTTTGATTTAGCAGGAAGACTGTATCCGCAGTTTTTTAAAGGTAAGCTTGTTCATCTTATTTTCTGTTTACTTCTTCAATGGTTTCCTATTGGCATTAAGAAAAAATTCAGAATCCTTAATGTGTCCTCTAAGACTGGACAGTATCTAGAACTTGCCAGTCCCTCTAGTCTCATTGCTCACTAGACATTGACCTTTATGGTTCCTATAAAATCAAATTCTTTTGGCTTGGGGCTTTCACATGTGTAATCTGTTGAGGAGCATAGACCAGAAGCATAGACCACATTTTAAGAAGGAAATATTGGCAATTTCACTGAATTCAAGAAAGACACTGGAGGGAAAAGTTAAAATGAGGAATAGAAAACTACAGAATATGAATGTTTTGGCAACTACCAGAGTGAGATGAGCCAGGCCAACAGCTGGTGCTCTGCCAAGTGGAGCAGAAAGTCAGTTTAGACTGAACAGTTGAGATACCACTTCTGTTTTCCCTGGAATATAGGAACCCTCCTTCTCCAAGTGATATTTACATTGGAAAAGTCATATGTAAATGAGGAAACTGGATATTGAACAACAAACTTATGAACCTGAAATACAACTTCAAAACCACAGGATCTCTTGTTAATGTGATGGTAACTGATGAATAAACCACTTACTCGGGTATCCATGTTGCCTGACTGGTTCCAGTGGTAGTGTTGCTGGTAGGTGGTAACCTCAGGACTGGAAAATAGTACAACTTGCTAATCTAATAATGTAACTTTTAATTGGATGGAGCTTTTAGCCCTGTGACAAGTTTATTGCTGGGACTAAAGGAGTTAGGGTAGGTGGGAGAAGGGAAAATACATCTTCAGCCTGTGTGTACTTTCTCCACACTTCACCCCACCAACCCAAACTTCTTCTCCAGACTAATGCATCTCTTTCTTCTCAATCAAATTCTTTCTTAGCCATCTATTATTCTTAGTCATAGAACTAGAGTATCCACTTTCCTGGAACTTATCACAATTTTACTGGAGTGTTTATTTGCGTACTATCTGTCTCCTTTACTGTAGGAAGTAAGTCCATGAGAGCCAAAATCAAATGAATCATTTGCCACAGACTCTATAGAATTTAGTACAATGCCAGTAAAATCTGAATATACAGATTCTGGTTATACCAGTTAAAATGTTTTATTTATAAATGATGGAAAAACCCAACTCAAACTATTTTAAGCAAAAAGGGAATTCATTGGCTTACATAAATTAAAAACTGAGAGGTGATGCTGGCTTTGGGCACATTTGACCAGAGGTTCAGGTGATATCATCAAGAGCCTAGTTTATCTGTGTCTCTCTGCTCTGCTTTCTGCAGTCTTGCTTTCATCCACCAAGTGATCACTGCCTGCTTTTCCAGGCCTTCCCTGTTTACTGGTTTATATGTATGATTTTGTGTCAGTACCATGCTGTTTTGATCATTACAGCTTTGTAGTAGATTTTAAGATCAGGTAATGTAATGCCTCCAGGTTTGTTTCTTTTGCTCAAGATTGATTTGGCTATGTGGGGCTTCTATGTGGTTTTATATAAATGTTAGAATTATTAAGCCTTTGGAAAATTTCATTGAAATTTGATAGGAATTGCATGGAATCTGTAGATTGCTTTAGATAGTATGGACATTTTTACAATGTTATTTCTTCTATGAACACAGGTATCTTCCCATTTGTGTCTTTATCAATTTTTTCATCAATGTTTTATAGTTTTTGGTCTACAGATCTTTCATCTCCTTGGTTAAATGTACTCCTGCTTTTTTTTCTGATTCTATTGTAAAAGGAATTGCTTTCTTGACTTCTTTTTTGGATAGTTCATTGTTAGTGTATAGACATAGTGCTAAGTGGTATATGTTGTGTGCTGAGCCTTTTGTCTAGCAATGTATAAAATACTCTGATCCTTCTAGAACTGGGTCTTGCCTTGCTTTTGGATGTGCCCTTAAAAGCTGAGTGTTTGCTACTAACTAATATAGAAATAAGGACTTTAAGCCTAAATCTGAGGTTTGAGCTTGGATAAACAAATGATTATGTATCACAGTGATATTTGATGAGAGAGCTTTGGAAGAAAAGAATTTGATTACTGTTTTTAAAAACACAAGCAGCAGACAGGTCTGACATTTGTAAGTCTCAGTGCCATCTAGAGCATATCAGCAAAGAGCACCTTAGGGGAGTGGCAGGCAGAAGTCTTATTTAGAACTCTTCATGTTTCATTTCTTGTTATCATGAATTATTTCTTCTCTTTAATGTTGATTGATTAGTGTTTAATCCTGCAGGAATGTAACCTTTAGCTGGCACAATTGTGATGAACACATGTCTTGCAAAGATGTTTGTTATTATAAATCGCATTTACTTGCAAAATATAAAGACTATGCTTATAGGTAAATGAGTTTGTTTACATAAGCTAAAAGTAAGCCACCTGTGGCACTTAATCCCCAACACTGTCAAATAACTGACTTGTTTTGTGTAAGCTGATTAATCCAATGCTCTATAAAGGTCATGTATTTACCTGCTAGGAGGACGTTTTTAAACACTTGTGATGTGGCCTTCCTGAGAACTGCTTGTGATTCTATTGTAAATATAGCATGACTGCTGATTCCCTACCTATTTGTCTTTCTCAATCTCTAAATAGTTCCTGCTCGCTATTTCCTATCACTGTGCTTTACTACCTATTGGATCCATAGTTGTTTCTTATAACTTGCTGTTGCTTTACACATTATCCCTTTCTGAAGGACACTTTATACTGCCTGCTGAGCTGCACTTTCTCCCTGCTATGCCCCTGAGTCTCTTCCTCTGGGCACACATCCCGCCCCATGCCCCAGCCTCTTCCAGTCTTTTTTCTCACACTGTAATCATGTGAAGTGAAAAATGTTATATTTCTCTTTCTAAAAAATTCAAACTATAACCTAAATTAAGCTACCTTTTGTAGCTGTGTGGTTCTTAACAGATTTTCTTTTAGTAGGTCAAATGAAATTGAATTGAGAGGCTACTCAGTTGAAACAAACATTTTTATATACCCTTCTGCAGGGACTGACAACCTCTAGACCACTTGTCCTCAAATTTCTGACGGCACAAGTTTAACTGAGTATTTATTAAAATCTTGGGCTCTCTCCAGAGAGGGAAGTAGGTCTTATGTGGAATGTGAGAGCTTTCCTATATATAAACTTTCCTCATTATTTTGTTGCAAGTGGTCTGAGGTCTGCTCTTTGAGATGTAGTACTGTGATGAAACAGAGAAATCCATAAAGGCCGTTTCTAATGCTTAAGGTAGAAAAATATGTGATTTGGCCTTTCTCCATTTTTGATTGATTGAAAGACTGATCAACATGAATAAAAGCATCTTCTCAGAGAGATACCAGACATTGTTTTGGTGTTTCATTTGGACCGGTATACCATGCAGATATTTTGTTATTGAGTAAGGAAAACTCCCAGTTGGCCTATCACCTGATTGGATTGTCATGAGATTAGATGATACATTCTCATTGTCCTTTTTAGGAGACAAAGATTTTATTTCCCTGTTCATATCATTACTTCCTGGTAGAACTTGGCTTGGTACTCAATAAAAAAAAAGTCTTAAAAAGAAAAGTAATTTTCTACTTTAGCTCTAATTTAAAGTCATTCTTTGAGGTTTCTTGAATGCATTCCAACTTGCTGACCACTACAAAAACGGTAGTTGGGAAGATAGCATTGTCCATCCTTCCATCCACCCACCCACCCATCCATCCATCCATCTATTCATCAATTCATACATCCATCCATCATTCACATATTTATTATACATCTCTTTCGTGCCAAACCCTGTACTAGATAGACATGGAGAAATAGCCATGAACAAAAATGACAATGTAATTTTGATGAGCACAAGGAAGAAAAATCAGAAGGTATTCTAAAAGCAAGATCTAACTGAAAAGGTGGGTGTGGAGTGGGGGCATGAAAATTGGGGAGTACTTTTGAAGGATTCCCTGATGAAGTGATATTTAAGCTCTGATCTTGAGGATGAATAGGAGTTAGGCTAACAAAAATGGAGAAATCTCCTATGTGCATGATATGGGAAAAAAACAGGTCTGTTCAAGGACCAGAGTAAAGAAAGTCACTGAGGGAATTAGGAGTGGGTCAGAAATGAGGCAGGAGTGGCACAAACAGACAGTTCACCAGAAACACGTGCGCTGTAGCAATACTCCTGTGCAGTGAAATACCACTGAGTGGCTCAAGGTGAGGAATGATAATGGTGTTTTTTTTCCAAAAAGGACAGATAAGCTGCTGTATGGAGAATGGATTAGTAGAAGAAAAGAAGCAAAAATGAATGCAGGAGATGTGTTAGGAAGCAAATGCGATAGTCCAGGAGAGCGATGGTTGTGGATGGTTCTCTGATAATGATAGTGGAATTGGAGAGAGTATGTCTGAGACATAATTTGGAACTTGGTAATATATTCTTAGACACAGAGACCAAAGTCAGTGAGGCATGACAGAGTTCTCCAAGTTACTGGCTTAAGCAATCTCGGTGAAGGGCTATGCATTTTACTGAGGTCAGAGATAACAATGGGACAGAAATGTTTGTGTAGGAAACTCATACATTTGACTCTTATTGAGAGCAGGTCATTGAAGTAGAGCTGACAAGTAAGACATCTAGAACTCCAGAACACAGTCATGCTTACAGATGCAAACTTGGAAGTAATCAGTGACTATATGATTAATGAAGTCACGGGATTCGATGGATTCACCTTGGAAGGTGAATAGAGATAGGGAAGCCATTAGATATGTTACTGAGAAGGGGAGATCCAGAGAACATAGGGAGAGACTGGCCTCTGAGAGGAGAAGGACATGTTTACTAATATAAAAATGGAAAGAGGAGGAGATGAATGAAGATGCAGGTAAATTTAGATGAGGACTATTGTTTCCACTCCAACCCTGCCATAGAAGGTTAAGAGCTAACTCCTTTATGAAGTTAGAGGCAAGGTTATCAGCTAAGAGTAAGGAAGATGGAAATGAGATTGGAGGTTTGAAGAAGAAAGAGAGGGTTAAAAAGCATTGTTTCGAGGACACATGCCAACACTCCCATTGGCCTTCTACCAGGTGGCTGCCAGCTTCTCCTGGGGATGGTCCAGCACCAAGATGGCTGATGTCAATGGCAATACTTTTTGGACATATTTGCAAAGTGTGGGCTGATTTGGTCTAGTAGTCTCCATTTTTTTGCAAGGCTTATATCTGTTTTTTAAAACATCAAATATACTGTTGCTTCACTGCCTAGAATGCCTTCAATGACATTTCAAGGATATAAAGCACTACATTTTAGGCTGCCAAAGAATTGTCCATTCATTTGGAGTGTGCATACAATTCTGTTCTTGCTGAACACACCTGCTTTGAGAAAGTGGCTTTTGAATTTATACCAAGCAAGAAGGAGTCCCTGCAAACAAAACAAACAAATAAACAAACAAAAAAACAAACAAACAAAAAAAAAAAAACGGTGAAGACTTTGAAGCAGGCAATAGGATAAACCCATCTTTGCTGACCTTAATGATTGAATTTCTATTTAAATAATGGTCTCTGGAGAAATCTGTAAAAGACTTCCCTCTAGTGTAAAATCTTACCAAAACTTGTTGTTAATGATACTTAAGTACTTTCATGGTTTGGTTCTCTCAGAATCTTTTATCAGGCTGAAGAGTTTTATAGTGAAACCTTTGATGGTCATGTTTAAGAGCTGCTCATAATGTTATGATGTGAATTGATTTGAAGCCAAACCCTGTAAGTGGGATTAATATCCCTCTCTCTGTTTTTCCATCCTTAGTGCATATTTAACCAAGTTATTTTTTTCTCTCTTGATTTTATTTACTCATTAGCTGTGTTGTAATGAAGATTCCACAGTGACTAATTCTTCAGGCTCACAAGGAGGTTGAGATACGTCAGTGCCAGCGTAAGGCTGTACTGCAAAACAGCTTTCTTTTCTCTCTAAAGCTGCCATCATAGAGGTACAATTACAACCTGTCGTTTAAACACAAAGAGAATCCTCCTAAAGGTCTGTAGAATAAAACACCACAGCAGATGTTATGGAGAGAATAATACTGATCTTTTAGGGCTATAAGCTCTGTAACAGTTCTGAAGAGATAGAACAGAATTTAATTTACTGAAAGTGAATTCATGGAAAACTACTCAGGGTTGGTGAACATGCCTGTTTTTTCTTTTATGTTCCTACATAGTTATTTTTTGCTTCCACAATTCACCTTTCTCCAACCTGCTTTAAGAGAGAAAACCTTGATTGTTGTGATATTTTTCTCTTTCCAGTATAATTTCCTTTGCTTTACTGCAAAGTCCCCAAATTACCCTAATCTTTCCGTTTTCCAAAGCTTACAATGTTTGCTCTCAATATCTTTAGACCTTATATTTTGTTATTCTCACTGGGCACACAGCACTCCCTCCTTCCTTCTTTTTTCATTCCTTTTTACTATTCACAATGTATTTAGTATTCAATAAAATCTCTTCCCTGTATTTTTTACCAAGATCATGGTTTCCCCAAGGAAGAAAAGCACCTTAGTGCAATGAGTATGCATTAGATTATTTAATGTGTTAAAATATTAAGAGTATTTGCTTTGTAAAAGATAAGCACACTAAAATGAACCCACGGCAATAAATACTGGTGGAATTTCATGTACTTTGGCCCTTGAATTTGGATCATGGGATCTTTAAGGACTGCCTGCTCTGCCTACATTCAAAGTTAAAATTGGCTACATTCAAAGACTTGGTTCTTGTTTTCTTTCTTTCTTTTTTTCCCCTCATGCAGCCTAGTCTAAGATCCTGTTTTTTAAAACACTCGCTGGGTAATCTACATGAGTCCTTGGCCGTGCTGTATCCTTTTTCCCAGAGGCACACCCTCTGACTCTTGCCTAGGGTTGACTCCCCATGGAAAGTAGAAGGAATGCATAAAGCCTGACAGTAGTGTTTTGGTCCTGATGCCCATGACTACTATTGAACATCTATCAGCCTCATATTCTTTACCTTTTATGGGGATGACACCTATTGACCTTTTCCCAGGCAGGTGTGGACTCCTATGGTACTTTTATGAAATTTAGCAAACCCTGTTATAATCTTTTACTTCTTTAAAAAACATGGCTGTCTTTAACCCTTGATGAAAAATTTAAGAACTGTTTTATTTTCAACTTTTTATACACATTTTCTTCCAGTGTCTAGTATAGAGTAACCACATTGTAAGGGCTCAAAACATTTTTTTAAAATATGTAAATTCAATTCAATAACATTCATGGAGATCTACATGTAAAGCCTTTTCCTAGGTGTAATGGGGATGCCAAAATGAATAAGAACTTAAAATCTGTGTAAGAGATAGACAGGGAGACAGTTAAGAGCACAGGTCGGAAAACAAAAGTGAGATTCTGGAGATACTAAAGAATCATTTGAGGAATGATTGATCACAATGGGAGAAATCTGGGAGGTGTTCTTCAAGAAGTTGCATTTCAACTAGTCTTGAAAGATGGGAAGAATTTGGGCATAGAGAAGCTCCTAAGCAGAGGAGGAAGAGCTTCTCTGCCCACTGCTATGCAGAGGAAAAAGTCAGGTGGGATTGGGCTGATTTGTAACACATACACTCTTAGCAGAAAGCTTGAACATTTGTCATTCATAATTAATAGAATAAGTGTCAGAAGTTCGTCTTTGATCAGATTTCAGAGTTTAAGTAAAGAGCTAATAAATAATTCATTGTCCCTAAGTGTTATCTTCATCTGCAAGTTTTCCCTAGATTGTGTATACACATGATGGAATAATAACCATTTCCTTCTTTTAATAATTTTCGTAAGGGAGATAGACAGGTTGGGATGATCTTTCTGCTCAGAATAAGTGAAAGAAATGTATAATTTTATCATACATGATTTGGCTCATAATTTTAAAAAACAGAGAGTGCTGTATGGGCATAAGATGTCAAACTGTGTCCAAGAGGCCAACGCGCCCGGGTCTTCTTCATCCATGATGGAATTATGAATCTTGGTAGTAAGGGACGAAGACCAACTCCAGCTTCTGTCTTGTCTTCCCTCCTGGGTTTGAGCCAACCCAGACCCTAAGCTGGGGTTCTGGGAGTTATGCAGAGAATCATCTGTGAGAGCTCCATGAAGCTATCAGGTTGCTCTCCAAACACTCAGCAGTGCACACGTTCGATGCTTTTGGCACTTCCTCTCTTCCAGTCCTTCCTCTCATAAAAACACCTTAAAGACTTCCCATTCTCAGATTCTACAACTTGCCCTGTACCTTTGGGTTGGAGAATGCTTTTGCTGGGTTCTTTCACACAGATTGATTATAACAATGCTTTATACCATACATGCTGCAGAATAAGAGATGCTACAGTATGGGGCAAAGGCTTGAAGTTTAAACTGTCAAATAACAGATCTCAAAAGTGAGAATCCTCAAAAGGGGATTATAAATGGAATATGGATCACAGATGGTGATGTAAGAAGAAGGGAAACTTTCTGTTTCAGGTTAGAGTAATGGGAAGCATGAATACCCTTTCTAGTGGATGCCATGGTGCCCTGCCTAGTTGCCTTTGGATCCATCCTCTAGCTTCCCCATTTGTTGCTGCTAATAACTCATTCCTATGACCTTCAGAGGGTTGCCCTTGGGCAGTGGAGCCAACACGGAGAGCTGGAAGAGCCTGGAAGAGTTTTTGCTATTCCTTCTGGGCATCCTCCAGCCAGTGATTAAGTGGCATGGGAGGACAAAAACTCTGTTCTTTTACCTCTAGATGGAGAAATTTTGAAATGTAATTTTCACTCTAAGCTTCCTGCCCGACCAGGCTGAGCCAGGGTCTTCCATGAAACATACCCTTGCTTGCCTTGGCCCCCTTCCCAATCCTGTTTCTTCTACCCCTTGATCTTCTGATAGTACATCCTTAATAAAGCATTTGTATCTAAATTCTGGGGTAAGGATCTGCTTAAGGGAGAACCTTATCTAACATACCATTAGCACACCGACTAGGAAGAAATATCTCCCTCATTTTGGAGTGCAAGAAAGAGAAAGAAGAGTTGTTTCATTGTTAGCAAGATAGACTGTTCTGAAAGACAGAATTATAACTCTGCTTCTGTCTGCTACAGTATCAGAATAAATCAATAGTGTGATAGGGATACTACCAAATAGATAAAAATGTCTATGAAGTATTGGTCACAATGTTTTTGAAGCAAGATTTCAGAGGACAAATATATTCTACTTCTCATCTTGTTGATTAACACCACATTTGTTTTCTCCAGGTTACTTTACATTGAAAACAAATGTACTTGGGGAGATAAAAGATGGCATTTCTCCTCTAGTGAATTACATAAATATAACTTCTGTTGATTTTTGACAGGATACTCTCTATATATCCTGCCAATAATCCATTTAAAATTGGTCTGTGTGGCTGCTCCTGTTGCCCACACAACCAAGACAATAACCACCCTAGTACCTGAAGTTGCTATGTCTGCTTCTTGGTGGCTTACGGGAATATCAGGTAACAGGCCACATACAGGTAAACTGACAGCTCACTGTCAGCAACAAAGAACAGAGAAAAGTGATTCAGGAGTCAAAATGTCACGACTGAGACTGAATTAGTCTTAAGGAATTGTATCTAGATTGACCATCACCTAATAGGGTGTTGGGGAATACAAACAAGACAGGAAGACTCAGCTTCAGGTCTTCACAATGGGCATTAAACTGCACACATTTCCTCATTCTATATGCCTTTGTCATCCTTTCTTAACATCTCCTCTTACACTCAGAATTAACATGTAGTGCTGATCAGTGCTTATTTGTGCAAGCTGTCTCTGGATTGTGGGTTTGGTTGTTGCTGTTGTTTTTCTTTTTTTTTTTTTTTGGAGACAGAGTCTTGCTCTGTCCCCCAGGGAGGAGTGCAGTGGCATGATCTCGGCTCACTGCAACCTCCGCCTCCAGGGTGCAAGCAATTCTCCTGTCTTAGTCTCCCAAATAGCTGAGATTACAGGTGTCCACCACCATGCACTGCTAATTTTTGTATTTTTAGTAGAGACGAAGATTTTCCATGTTGGCCAGGCTGGTCTCAAACTCCTGACCTCAGGTGATCCACCCACCTCAGCCTCCCAAAGTGCTGGGATTACAGGTGTGAGCCATTGTGCAGCTGTTTTCGTTGTGTTCTGTTTTATTGCCAGAGAATTGTTTTCTTCCTTTTTTAAAACTCCTCACCATAAGCACTCCAGGAGTGTCTTAATCTCACTTATAAAATATATGATTTCTGCAAAATTAGTTTTGCTTCTAGGTTTATAATTTGAGTTCTTTATAATTTACTCAAGATCCTATTGATATTTAAAGAAACCCTACAGTGATTTCTTTAAAAAAAAATACAAAAAACAAATATCATATTGAATTATGTACAGTCATTTCCAGGTTCTTTTGTGTAGCAATTAGATCTTTTTTTTTTTTTTCACAGCCTGAATTTTATCAACCAGGGAACTTCATTTTAGATGTTCTGCAAACAAATATTGATTTCATGCAAAGTATATATTAACTGAATCCTCCCCCTTTATCTCTGGAGATCTGGGGATATTCTCCTGGGGTGCAGCCACTTCTTCCATTGTGAAAGTTAAAGGTTTTCAATACAAATAACCCATTTAGGGAAGGTAAAAGTGACAGAGAGAATGTCTTTCATCCTCTGTGTCCAGCTTGCCAGTTTAGGAGCATCTGGTATCCTCAAATACTTTCCCCTCCATGCTCTCTGATAAACAAAGCAGTCCTTCTTATTCAATTGTAATGACCTAGAATTAGGGTAGTCTCTGGGCCTCTATTTTAAAATTCTTAAAGTTTTAAAATACTTTTGTCTAAAATACAGACTTAGCATAATATCTTGGGTGTCACCTAACACATCTGATATTTTAATGGATTTAAAGAGCATGGACTCTTTTTCCTCTGTAAGATGACCTGCTTAATTTCTACTAAGGGCAAGCCTTTATAATTCAGTGAAATAAAGATAAATTAAGTTTCTTAAATGTGGCCCTTTGCTGTTTGGGTGCAAGGGGAAAAATAAGGATTCAAGAACACCTGATTTTGAAATTCTCTTTCTGGGCTTATTTCCCAGGGCTCTTGAACACTTTTATTACTGCTCAAATTGAGAGCTTGCCAGAGTTTTTGCAACGGATGCCACAGCTTCTCACAATTTTATGCTTTCTGGTACTGCATCTTTTTTTCTTGGTCACTTCACAATCTTGTGGATTTGAGCTTCTGGCATTCTAAAATGAATAATCCATCCATACTGAACAGTTCTAAGCAGCTAGAAATTGGCTCTTTGAACTAATATTTGAGTATGGACTTCTGGTAAACATGGCAGGTTCCCAAAGGCATTTATTACCACTGTCTCCTTAAACCTAGATTTGATCATAATGGAAAGAAGAAAATTGCAAATGAGAGATATCAAGCGAATTTTGAAAAATAGAAAGTATATAAAGAATCTCCCCAACCCTGTGCAGAGAGGTGAGTTCCCTTCTGTTCTGGAGAAGTTGAATCATGTATGATATGGTCTCAGGGGGATCTGGCACAGCTGAGGACAGGGTGAGCGTACATTGCAGATAATAGCGTATTGAGTGAAAATCTGCACATAGAATGAGGAATGCCTTAGTCTCTTTATCCTGCTTAGCATCCAGCTCTCTGATGTCAGATGAATACCCCTTAACAGAAGATGAGAGGAGAGAGATGGGCCTATAAGAGAGATGTTCAGAGTCATCTGGGTACTATTTCTGGGAAATGATTAGGTTCCCAATTGGTCAGCTTGCAGGTCAGCAAACTTTGCCTACACCCAATATCTTTAAATATGAATGAATCCACGCAAGGATCACCAGACATTTGAGGAAGGCTTTTCCATGAAAAATAAAGTGCAAAACAAAATTGGGGGTAGAGGGTGTAGAAGCCACAGGAAATAGAAATGGGTAAGGAATATAATAAAACGTCTTGTAAAAACAATATTGTCAAAGAGATAAGAAGCAATTGCATTTATGAAAGAGGAGGCATGAGATAAAAAGGGGACTATTCAGAAAGAAAAAGAAAGCACCTGGAAATTAAAACTGTGATACGAGATGAAATTGAGGAACTCTCCTAGAAAATAGAAACAGTAACACCACCACAAAGTGTTGACAAATAGGAAGATTCATAGTCTTGGATTCCCTAGTAAGAAAATAATGTCATTTGAAAGTGATGATGATTTTTTTTTTGGAGACGGAGTCTTGTTCCGTCCCCCAGGTAGGAGTGCAGTGGCACCATCTTGGCTCGTTTCACCTTCTGTAGAATTCTCTTATTATTTGTTCTTGTCTTATCCAACTGCCTTGGGATTCCAGCACAACAGCAGAGTATAGAAATAGCAGGCATCCTTGTTTAGCTTCTGACTGGAACAGATATCTTTTAGCTGGTTGAGGATGACTCTTTATGTTCCTGGCTTACTTGTTGCTATGGTTTAAATATGTCTCCTCCACAATTCAGGTGTTGCCAATGTGCTAAGAAATGGGGCCTTTTAAGAAGTAATTAGCCGCGAGGGATCCTTCCTCATTAATGGGATTAAGGCCTTTATAAAAGAGGCTTCACACAATTGTGCTACCTTATTCTCTTACCTCCCATCTCTCACTATTTGAGGACACAGCAAGAAGGCCCTCACAAGCTGCTGGCACCTCAATCTTAAATTTCCTAGGCTCCAAAACTGTGAAAAATAAATTCCTGTTCTTTATAAATTACCCAGTCTTAGTTACTCTGTCAAAGCAGCACAAAGGGACTAAGACCATTACTATCTTTAATCATGAATGAGTGTTGAATTTTACAAAATAAAGATTTGCAAGTCTCATTCAGAAGTTCGTGTGTGTGTGTGTGTGTGTGTGTGTGTATATATATTTATATATATCCTTTAAACTATTAAAACAGTGTTTTATTGGTCTAGGAGTATAGTACAGAATTGAGAGTTAGGGTAGACTAAACATACATGTTTTATTCCTAATAAATTATTCACAAAAAAGATATAATATTACTTAAAGTAAAAAATGTTAAACAAATACAACATTGATGATGTAGCAATTAAAACAATTTAAACTATGACATTTAGTACAGAGTTAATTTGATAGGGGAGAAATAATTGTCTTGAACTTAATTTGTTAATCTAATTATTTTATTTACATCAGTGTGGTGATATTTTACCAGTATCTCAATCATTTATAGACAAAGTTACAAAACCTATCATAAGGTAAACCAATAACTTTAGTTAGATAACAAAAAACCAAATTCGTCTTATATTCCACAGTGCTGATAGAGTAACCTGCTGATGGTGTGTACATTTTTGCTTGTGTGGACTGGCAATATTCAGACACCAGTCCCGCAATGTGAGCTGGAAAACAGAACTCTTCAAACATTGTAGAACAACAACAACAAAAAACTTAGCTCTGAATTACCTGGACCAGAGAAACGGAGAAGTGAATTGGGAAGTAAATACTAGATTACTAGTGAAAGTTCTGTCTAGAAGATCTCTGAAAATAAATACATTAGGGTGGCAAGCATCCTGGACTCTGGAGTCAGACTACCTATATTTGAGTCCCAACTCTATCCTTACTGGCTGTGTGGCTTTAGGAAATTACTTGACCTCTGCAAGCTACAGTTTCCTCCTCTTTAAAACGAGGTTATAATAATGCCTACCTAAATACAGATGCTATGAGAATCCACTGAATTAATATATGCCACGGAATAGTGCCTGATCCCTTAGATGTCTGTAATGTCACTTATTATTTATTTGTTATTTTTTAAGCTCAAAAACATGCATCTCTTTTTCTTCATATATTACCACGGAACCATTTATAGTCTTCTCGTCTCCATAGGAGAATTAGTATGTGTGTGCTTGTGCATATGTGTAGAGTGCTCTATGTTAGCCAGAATAACCCAATGAGTCATAATTGCAGAGGCTGATGCTGACAGCCCCCTATGTAATAAAACCTACAGAAATTGGATTACTGTGTCATTGAGTAGTTGCCTCTGTTTCCTTTTGACAGTAAGTTTTCCACATTCTGGCAAGCCTCCTAGTGTGTTTTGGATCAGAGCTATGTGCCAGAACCCCCTGGTTCTACATTTACTTCCTACCTTGAGCTGTTTGTCTTCAGGCTTGGGTTTTACTTTTATGAGGCATATTGGGATTTTAGAAGGAAACTCAAACTGTGATGCACAATGTTTCTTAGCATTTCTGGCAAACAGACACTTATTAAGCCACATATCTGTGAAAATGTTACACTTTATTCTTGAGCCTAATAAAACAGCAACAACACTCTTCTTGAGCATTGGATAATCTCTTGGTTCCCCTTTCATACATGATATTGTAATTGTGCCTCTAATGAACACAAATTTCAGAACTCAGAAATAGTGAAAATAGAATATTTTGTAATTTGGATAGAGAGACTTTGAACAATGAGAATGTTCAGACTGTATGTCTGTGTCTTCTCTTAAAAATGGGAAGTAATCTGTTGCCAGAATGATTAGAAATAAAGAACTTCTTTTATTTCTTTCCTACATGACCTTGGCACGAGGCTAACTCTGAAAAGAATTGGAAAGGAGACCTTGTTCTATGTTTTATATCATTTATACAACTCTTCTTTTTCTCCTCCCTTCAACTAAAGAGTACAGTGAGCCCTAGATCTCTTTAAACCACTCTCTTCTCCAGAACAGCCTGAGTGTACAGAGGGCATCCACAACCACATTAAGCTGGACACAGTATGTCATTTGTGCCTAGGAGTTCGAGGCCGCAGTGAGCTATGATGGTGCCACTGCATTCAAGCCTGAGTGATAAAGTGAGACCCCCATCTCTTGAAAAATAAGCTGGTCATGATGCTAACATGTTAGCTGCCTAAGAGCATTTGCATTTTTAGGAAATTAAGACTAAGTCTCTGGTAATGGTATTTTGCACATTGAGAAATGATGGGAGAGCCCTGGCAGGGGGCTGTTCTAAGCTCTCTGAAAGCGTATCTTAACAAGCAACTGCTTTACGGGTGCAGGGTTTCACAGTTTATGAAGCACTTTAAAATTCATTTAGTTTTTCATATTTTATCGTATCTCTGTAATAACCTTGCAAAGTAAGCATTATTAATATCCTGACTTTGTGGATAAGAAAATTGAGGCCCAGAATATTTAAGTGTCTAGATCCAAGTTACAAAATTATAAGCCCATGGAGGTAGCTCATCTCCCTAATCAGATGTTCTTATTGTTCCTTTGGGCAGATGGGAAAAATAGACTTTCTGGTTATGTTATTCTACCTGAAAGGACAAATACAAATTAAAACTAAGAGTTTTTATTATATTGATTGAAAATAAGGAAAGAGGTATCTTCCTTCCCTCTCTTTTTCTCTGGGTATTTGCTTTAGAAATGCTTTAGAAACTTTCAATTTTAAATACTTTCTCCTATTTGAAATGTAAACATCAAAGGAGCTAACACCACTATCTCCCAGTTTGTGTGGGAGGGTAAAAGCTAACTTTGGTGAGTGCTTTGCTCCAAGTTGCAAAACTGCCTCCTGTCATAAAGCCATAAAAACGTATTTTTCCTATAAAGACAATTAGCTTTAGATGCTAAATCCGATTGCCAGGTAAAGTTAGGATGAACTATGCATGACTGAAGTATTCTTGCTTGAAGACTAGTTATTGTTTGTTTTCAAAACACATATGTAACGAGTATATCTGTTTGGTTATGTAAAAGGATGAGATTCCTTTTTGTGTTTGCAATCTCTTAGCACATTCCCTGTGATGGGCATCACATTCTGGTTTGATGCTTATTCAATAGTAAAACTGTTTTCTTTCTCCACTACTTTTGAGGAGAGGTTTTCTGGGTTGGAGAACATTTTGTTTTTAATTATATTTCCCAAACATACCCATGTCAATTTCACCGTCTTTTTTTAACAAATAGAAAATCAGATAATTCTCAGATATCTAAAATGTGAATTTACTCTTTCTAAATTTGCATTTGTGTGGGAGTATTAATATTGGATGAGATTTTTGTCATACACCTCTCACATAAGATGAGTATTGTCTTTAGTAGTTAGGATTGTCATGTGTTTGGTCTTTTTGTTTTTTTTTGTTTTTGTTTTTGTTTTTTTTTTTGGTTGGATATCAGTTTTATTTTATAATTCAGGGCAACTATAGCTGCATTCACAATGGAATAATTTTCCTTTTATGGAACAAAATCTTCAAACCAACAGAGGTCAAAATTTCTAGGAGAGAAAGTAAATATTCTGCAAATGGGTAATTAAATGTAATGATGAGAAGAGACACACCATTTCTATTACTTGATTCTCAATCTCATGGATTTTGGCTAGGAAGGAGGCACAATTCTACAAGCAAATATATACCTTGTAAAGCAGAACCCTGTCTTTTCAAGGGGTTATTTCCTGATTCATGCTGCAATTAAATTTTTTCCATTTATATATATGTATATATACACATATATGTACACATTTAATTGTACTTTAGGTTCTGGGGTACCTGTGCAGATCATGCAGGATTGTTGCATAGGTACATACATGGCAATGTGGTTTGCTGCCTCCATCCCCCCATCACCTATCTCTGGCATTTTCCCCCATGTTATCCCTCCCCAACCTCCCCATCCCCTGCTGTCCCTCCCCTATTCCCCCTCAACAGACCCCAGTGTGTGATGCTCCCCTCCCTATGTCCATATGTTCTCATTGTTCAACACCTGCCTATGAGTGAGAACCTGTGATGTTTGATTTTCTGTTCTTGTGTCAGTTTGCTGAGAATGATGGTTTCCAGATTCATCCATGTCCCTACAAAGGACACACACTCATCTCGTTTTATGGCTGCATAGTATTCCATGGTGTATATGTGCCACATTTCCTTGTCCAGTCTATTATCAATGGACATTTGGGTTGGTTCCAAGTCTTTGCTATTGTAAACAGTGCTGCAATGAACATACGTGTGCATGTGTCCTTATAATGGAACAATATATAATCCTTTGGATATATACCCAGTAATGGGATTGCTAGGTCAAATAGAATTTCTGTTTCTAGATTTTTGAGGAATCACCACACTGTCTTCCACAGTGGTTGAATTAATTTATACTCCTACCAACAGCATAAAAGCATTCCTATTTTTCCACATCCTCTCCAGCATCTGTTGTCTCCAGATTTTTTAATGATCACCATTCTAACTGGTGTGAGATGGTATCTCAATGTGGTTTTGATTTGCATTTCTCTGATGACCCGTGATGATAAGCATTTTTTCATATGTTCGTTAGCCTCATATATGTCTTCTTTTGAAAAGCGTCTGTTCATATCCTTTGCCCACTTTTGAATGGGTTTGTTTGTTTGTTTGTTTGTTTGTTTGTTTTTTTGTAAATCTTTTGTAAGAAAGAAAGTAGCTCAGAGCACTCTGCAGAATGTGACTTTATCAAGCCCAGGGAGACATATGTATGAGACTTTAATCATGCTCAGTCCCCACTGCCTAGGCCCAGGGGAAATTCTTTAGTTTTAATTTGTTAATTAAATTATTTATTTTGAGACAGGGTCTGACTCTGTCATCCAGGCTGGAGTGCAATGGCGCTATCACGGCTCACTGCAGCTTTAACCTCCCATTATCCTGGTGATCTTCCACAGGCAATTATTTAAAGGCATTTTCTTCTTTCTTTCCTTCCTTGTAGTTTCCAGACTAGGTGATAAATTATCTAAAATGTTACCACAAATTTCACAATGTGACCCTCACCCATTATGTTCATTGGAATTTATAATAGGAAGACCAATGTATACCTAATCAACTACTTGTGTTATTTTAATATAAACTATTGATAAACAAATTTTAAAACTGCCCCTTCTTTTTCCTTTAAAAACGTTTTGTAACTGCTACTAATCAGAACATATATTCAGAGCAATTTGAATCTATGTCTTCCAGCTGCAGTCCTCAAATTTGGTCTAGATAAACTCTTACATTAATTTTGCCTCTATTTTTTTCCTTAGGTCAACATGTCAGACAGATCTGTTTCTTTTTACTCTTTTTCTTATCCTTTAGTTTTTAATTAATTTGCCCTTTCAAGCCCACAGAACTAAAACAAATGTGGTGACTGTCTGAACACAAATGCCAAGTTCAGTCAACTCTTCAGCAGGCACCATGAACCACAGAAGCATAATCTAAGATGGACTTTGGAGACCTAATATTAAATTATTTATATTCAGCATGGTATAGTTCTCTGTTTTAATATTTTCAGCATGACTAGATACATAACATCCAGATAGGTCCAACCGTGCTGAAAATGCATAACTTCTGTGGTTGATAGACAGTCTTTTATTGCTTCCTTCAGTAGTAAATAATAAAAGGTTGATTTTATTACTTGAGTTCAAGACCAAAGTCCAACATAGGAACTCACAGAGATCATTGAGGAGAAGCTCTGTAATTGGAAGAGGTATATGCCATGGGGATGCATTGTGCTCATATGCATTTATTAACTGAATTCCATCTGAAGTTTAATCAGTCTTCAAAGTAAGGAGATGGATTAAATGTTATCTTCTTGTGATAGATGATGAAAAGATTTTTTTCCATCTCAGATGGATTTTCTACTTTGGCATTTATTCAGGAAAGATAAGATCCACTTTAAAACTAGTCTATACAACTTTGCACACTTTCTGTATTAAAAGTTCCACCTTGTTTTTATGTAAACTATTTTTATTAATGTCAATTTCAATTTAAACAAAAGGTTCTTGGCTGCATTTCAGGGTCTAAAAAATTTCACTGCAAGGTTTCTGAATATACCAATAGAACAAATTACTATATAAACTAAAACTGCGTGTGTGTGTGTGTGTGTGTGTGTGTGAGAGAGAGAGAGAGAGAGAGAGAGAGAGAGAGAGAAATGTGATTGCCCAGCCCATGGTTTATAATCTAACTTCTCTTTTTATAGTAGTTATTACATAGTTCTGCAATGATTGTAACATTAACGATTATTCAAATTTCATTTTTAATGGAAAGTGTAATAAATACCATAATATCACTATCATAAGCACTGAACACAATAGTAAAACAACTGTGGTTGGTAGACAGTCGTTTATTGCTTCCTTCAGTAGTAAATAATACCATTGCAGAACAATGTTATTACATAGTTCTGCAATGATTGTAACATTAAAGATTATTCAAATTTCATTTTTAATGGAAAGTGTATTAAATACCATAATATCACTATCATAAGCACTGAACACAGTAGTAAAACAGCTGCATTGTTAATCAGATCCAATTTTAAAATTAGTTTTTTCATTTTTAATGGAAAGTATAGTAAATACCATAATATCACTATCATAAGCACTGAACACAATAGTAAAACAACTGCATTGTTAATCAGATCCAATTTTAAAATTAGTTTTTTTATTAACTGTGAGACTTGGTGAATCTCAATGGACTCATTGGTAAATGGGAAGAACAATATTACATATTTCTTTAGGATTGTATTTAGAAAGTGGCTATAGTGCCCAACACAGTAATTGGGCAAAAAAGTGATTTATTAATATTGTTTTTGTTACAAAAGTGGTTGGGGTGTAAGCTGTTTATGATTCTCCTTAAAGCAAGTCATTCAATTTTATGATAAGATGGATAAGACCAAAGAGGTCTAAAAGATTTCAAGTTCTTAGAAGTAACACAGTGCTTCTCAAGGTTCGATATGCCTCTGAATCACCTGCAGATTTTATTTAATGCTGATTCTGATTTAATAGGTCTAACTGGAGCTAGGGATTCTACATCTCGAATGGACTCTAAGGCATGATGATAATGTCCCTGGCCCATGGACCACACTTTGAATAAAATGATTCAAGTACTAGGCAAGCTCTGGGACAATTATTACAGCATAAAAGGTAGTTTACTTCTAAGTTGCTATTGGAACCAATGCACCTATTATTAGTTTTTTTTCCCACTTACCTGATATTAAAAACAATATATATTATTTTACACATCACTCTTGTTTTTAAAATTATTTTTTCCTTTGTCATCTACAATTTGCATTTACAGAAAAGTTAAACTATACCAAACTCTAATATCCTTGTCACTTGGAAGGAAGTTTTTAAAATTACTTCACATTTATAAGGTTCACACTTAGCACAATACCTGGTAGGTAGTAGGTGCTCAACAATTGCTTGTCTATTATCCTGAGGGTTTTAAGCCCTGTTATGTGGAGTTTTCTACCATGGCTGCATAAGAATTACCTGGTGGTCTTTTAAAACATACTCATGCTTGGTCCCTCCTCAGACAAATTAAATCAGAATATCTGCAAGTGGGACTTTGTATATTTTTAAAGCTCCCCAGGTGATTTTAATGGGCAGCCACAGCTGAATCACTGAAATGAGTATGAACAAACCTCTGACATTTTCTCTGAACATCCTACCTGTGGACTCCTCCAGGTCATTTACATGATTTTCACTGCCCTATTTCCTGCTTGTGTTTGGCACAAATGTTAATCATGTCCTAAGAACTTTCTGCTGTAAACTCAGAGATTAAAATTCCCTTGTGAAATTTCAACTGCTTAACTAGCCTTTGCTTTCCTGGGATCTTTTTCTTTTTCTTTTTTCTTTTTTTTTATTGCATTTTAGGTTTTGGGGTACATGTGATGAATATGCAAGATTGTTGCATAGGTACACAAATGGCTGTGTGCTTTGCTGCCTTCCGTCCCCTCACCTGTATCTGTCATTTCTCCCCATACTATCTCTTTCCACCTCCCCACCCCCCCGCCCCTCCCCCATTTCCCCCCAACGGACCCCAGTGTGTAGTGCTCCCCTCCCTGTGTCCATGTGTTCTCATTGTTCAACACCCGCCTATGAGCGAGAATATATGGTGTTTGATTTTCTGCTCTTGTGTCAGTTTGCTGAGAATGATGGTTTCCAGGTTCATCCATGTCCCTACGAAGGACGTGAACTCATCGTTTTTGATGGCTGCATAATATTCCATGGTGTATATGTACCACATTTTCCCTATCCAGTCTATCATCGTTGGGCATTTGGGTTGGTTCTAGGTCTTTGCTATTGTAAACAGTGCTGCAATGAACATTCGTGTGCACGTGTCCTTGTAGTAGAATGATTTATAATCCTTTGGATATATACCCAGTAATGGGATTGCTGGGTCAAATGGGATTTCTATTTTTAGGTCCTTGAGGAATCGCCACACTGTCTTCCACAATGGTTGAATTAATTTACATTCCCACCAACAGTGTAAAAGTGTTCCTATTTCTCCACATCCTCTCCAGCATCTGTTGTTTCCCGATTTTTTAATGATCGCCATTCTAACTGGTGTGAGATGGTATCTCAATGTGGTTTTGATTTGCATTTCTCTGATGACCAGTGATGATGAGCATTTTTTCATATGTTTGTTGGCCTCCTGTATGTCTTCTTTTGTAAAGTATCTGTTCATATCCTTCGCCCATTTTTGAATGGGCTTGTTTTTTTCTTGTAGATCTGCTTTAGTTCTTTGTAAATTCTGGATATCAGCCCCTTGTCAGATGGGTAGGCTGCAAAAATTTTTTCCCATTCTATTGGTTGCCGATTCACTCTACTGACTGTTTCTTTTGCCGTGCAGAAGCTGTGGAGTTTGATTAGGTCCCATTTGTCTATTTTGGCTTTTGTTGCCATTGCTTTTGGCGTTTTGGTCATGAAGTCCTTGCCTACACCTATGTCCTGAATGGTTTTGCCTAGATTTTCTTCTAAGGTTTTTATGGTATTAGGTCTGATGTTTAAGTCTTTAATCCATCTGGAGTCAATTTTGGTGTAAGGTGTCAGGAAGGGGTCCTGTTTCTGCTTTCTGCACATGGCTAGCCAGTTTTCCCAACACCATTTATTAAACAGGGAGTCCTTTCCCCATTGCTTGTTTTTGTCAGGTTTGTCGAAGATCAGATGGTTGTGGGTATGCTGTATTTCCTCTGAGGCCTCTGTTCTGTTCCATTGGTCTATATCTCTGTTTTGGTACCAGTACCATGCTGTTTTGATTACTGTAGCCTTGTAGTATAGTTTGAAGTCCGGTAGTGTGATGCCTCCTGCTTTGTTCTTTTTGCTTAGAATTGACTTGGCTATGCGGGCTCTCTTTTGGTTCCATATGAAGTTTAAGGTGTTTTTTTCCTGTTCTGTGAAGAAGGTCATTGGTAGCTTGATGGGAATAGAGTTGAACCTGTAAATTACTTTGGGCAGTATGGCCATTTTCACGATGTTGATTCTTCCTAACCATGAACATGGAATGTTTCTCCATCTGTTTGTATCCTCTCTTATTTCGTTGAGCAGTGGCTTGTAGTTCTCCTTGAAGAGGTCCTTTACGTTCCTTGTTAGTTGTATTCCTAGGTACTTTATTCTCTTTGTAGCAATTGTGAATGGCAGTTCGTTCTTGATTTGGCTCTCTTGAAGTCTATTACTGGTGTATAGGAATGCTTGTGATTTTTGCACGTTGATTTTGTATCCTGAGACTTTGCTGAAGTTGTTTATCAGTTTCAGGAGATTTTGGGCTGAGATGATGGGGTCTTCCAGATATACAATCATGTCATCTGCAAATAGAGACAATTTGATTTCCTCCTTTCCAATTTGGATACTCTTTATTTCTTTTTCTTGCCTGATTGCTCTGGCTAGAACTTCCAGTACTATATTGAATAGGAGTGGTGAGAGAGGGCATCCTTTTCTAGTGCCAGATTTCAAAGGGAATGCTTCCAGTTTTTGCCCATTCAGTATGATATTGGCTGTTGGTTTGTCATAAATAGCTTTTATTGTTTTGAGATACGTTCCGTCAATACCTAGTTTATTGAGGGTTTTTAGCATAAAGTGTTGTTGAATTTTGTCAAAAGCCTTCTCTGCATCAATCGAGATAATCATGTGGTTTTTGTCTTTGGTTCTGTTTATGTGGTGAATTACGTTTATGGACTTGCATATGTTGAACCAGCCTTGCATCCCCGGGATGAATCCTACTTGATCATGGTGGATGAGCTTTTTGATATGCTGTTGCAATCGGTTTGCCAGTATTTTATTGAAGATTTTTGCATCTATGTTCATCATGGATATTGGCCTGAAATTTTCTTTTCTTGTTGAGTCTCTGCCGGATTTTGGTATCAGGATGATGTTTGTCTCGTAAAATGATTTGGGAAGGATTCCCTCTTTTTGGATTGTCTGGAATAGTTTCAGAAGGAATGGTATCAGCTCCTCTTTGTATGTCTGGTAGAATTCAGCTGTGAACCCATCTGGACCTGGGCTTTTTTTGGGTGGTAGGCTCTTTATTGCTGCCTCGACTTCAGACCATGTTATTGGTCTATTCAGGGTTTCGGCTTCTTCCAGGTTTAGGCTTGGGAGGATGCAGGTGTCCAGGAATTTATCCATTTCTTCCAGGTTTACTAGTTTATGTGCATAGAGTTGTTTGTAATAATCTCTGATGATGGTTTGGATTTCTGTGGAATCTGTGGTGATATCCCCTTTATCGTTTTTTATTGCATCAATTTGGTTATTCTCTCTTTTCTTTTTTATTAATCTGGCTAGTGGTCTGTCTATTTTGTTGATCTTTTCAAAAAACCAGCTCCTGTATTTATTGATTTTTTGAAGAGTTTTTTGTGTCTCTATTTCCTTCAGTTCTGCTCTGATCTTAGCTATTTCCTGTCTTCTGCTAGGTTTTGAGTTTTTTTGATCTTGCTCCTCTAGCTCTTTCAATTTTGATGATAGGGTGTCAATTTTAGATCTCTCCTTTCTTCTCATGTGGGCACTCATTGCTATATATTTTCCTCTAGAGACTGCTTTAAATGTGTCCCAGAGATTCTGGTATGTTGTGTCTTTGTTCTCATTGGTTTCGAAGAACATCTTTATTTCTGCCTTCATTTCATTGTTTATCCAGTCAACATTCAAGAGCAAGTTGTTCAGTTTCCATGAAGCTGTGCGGTTCTGAGTTACTTTCTGCATTCTGAGTTCTAACTTGATTGCACTGTGGTCTGAGAGACTGTTCGTTATGATTTCTGTTCTTTTGCATTTGCTGAGGAGTGATTTATTGCCAATTATATGGTCAATTTTAGGAGGAGAGGTGTTCTGGTTTCCGGAGTTTTCATCCTTTTTCCGCTGGTTTCTTCCCATTTTTGTGGGTTTATCCACCTGTTTTCTCTGTCCCAGGGAGTTGGAGTTTTATGAGTTTCCGTTGCACAACTGCCTTTTTTGATTTTTCTTTCAGGTCTGACCCGCCCAGCCAGCAGCATGCCTAGCCACTGCCTGCCCACAGGGGCTTTGCTGAGCTACTGTGGGCTCCACCCACCTGCCCTGAGCTCTTCACTGTGGTCCTTTTTATATGGAGGTAGTTAGAACTGTCTGGGCAATGGTGGCCCCACCTCTGTTATGGAGGACTCTCTCTGTTGTGGCAGGTTGCCTCGGCAATGGCAGCCTGCCTCCGTAGCGGTGGAGAGTCTCAGTAATGGCGGAAGCCCCTCCCCCACGGAGCCGGACCGTCCCGGTTCAGCTGTGCTTGGTTTGAAGGGCTCAACCCAGAGGGTTTCCAATTACTGTTTTTGTTTTCGTTGTTGTTGGGGGTGGAGGGGTGGGACCTACCGAGCCTGATCACCTGGCTCCCTGACTCAGAGTCTTTTCTTTTAAGTTGAACGACCCCGCGTTCCGGTCGCTTGTTGAAAAGGCGCCGGGATCTCCCGTGCTGCGACTCACGGAGTCGGCTCGAACTGCCGCGCTGGCTCCTGGCGGATTTTTTGCCTAGGAGTTTCCTGGCCTGACTCGCTATTTCAGATGAATGGGCAACTCTGCCGTCTCAGGGCTCTGCTCGCCAGCTAAGAGGGCTCCCAGACCATTGGCTTTTGTATGGAGAACCGCAGCAACAGGGAGTGGTCACAGCAGCCGCGCGGGCGGGCGGAATCAGCCCTGCGGGGGCCAAAATAGCCACACCGGCTGGGACTGCGACGCTGGCGACCCCTCTGACTGGGTATCTCCTGGTCTGTGGGCAATAAGAGTTCATCTGGAAATGCAGCGTCCACTCACCCTCTGCACTTTCACTGGGAGCTGAAGTCCTGAGCTGTTCTTAGGCGGCCATCTTCCCAGCATCCCTCCTGGGATCTTTTTCTTGTCTCTGTGTTGAGAAGCTTTTAAAGATCATTGTATTTTGTTTTATTTTCATTATAAAATAATACATACTTATAAGTATTTAAAAGTAAACTAATAGAAAAGGTAAGGAAATCAAAGTAAAAAAGTCTCCCTCCCTGCACATCTCCCATTCCCACTACATTTAATAAAATCACCTCCTATTATCAGTTTTTGTGTATCCTTCTGGAAATTTTTATACATATACCATTATATATGCAATCATCCCTTGATATCCACAGGGGATTAGTTCCAAGACCCCCCAACATACCAAAATCTGGGACTACTCAAGTACCTTATATAAAATAGCCTAGTATTTGCATATAACCTACACACATCCTCCATATACTTGAAATTGGCTCTAGATTACTTATAGTACTGAAAACAATGGAAATACTTTGTAAATAGTTGTTATACTATATTTTTATTTGTATTATTTTTTATCGTGTATTTTTTAACCTTTTTTTTTCCTGGAATATTTTTGATCCCCAGTAGGTTGAATCTGCAGATGCAGAACCTATGGATATGGAGGACCAACTTTATTCTTACATAAACACATACCACAGTACACACACGCACGGAAATACATACAAACACAATTATACAGTATTATGTTGGCAACTTGCTTTTTCATTTAATAACATATCTTGAAGACATTTCCATGAGTGCATACAATTCTACCTTATTCTTTTAAAAAGATACATAGCATTTCATCACATGGCTCTGCTATAATTTATTCAACCAGACACTTATCAAGACACATGTAGAATGTTTCCAGTTTGTAACTACTTATTAAAATCAATGCCAGATGATCATTCTTGCACATCTTTACGTAATTTGGACAGCATATCTGTTAAATTTTTATACATGTAACTATCCAATTTTGACTTTCACCAGCTGTTATTGGCAGTGTTTTCTCATCTCTTCTCTTGTGAAAGCTGACTATGTCAGCCTCTGCTGCTGCCTTTCTCAGTGTCTCATGGTAGAGCTGGTTAAGCTTCCCACCACAGTCTCAATTGCAACCCATTGCTTAGATTCATCCTGAGAGGAAGCAGAGAAAAAAATTGAGGAGGGGAAAGAAAAAATGTTTGACTATACTCCAGTTATTTCCAGAAATATAAAAAGTAATTATTCATATGTAATAATCACTTCAAAACAGTTATAAAGAATGACCAGGGTGACTACTGGGCTCCCTTGTTTCTGAATTGCAGTTCCTCCCCTTACCTCAGAGTGTCTGTATTCTAATAACTCGCTGCTTGTGTCTTGCTCTTGTATCCAAGTTTCTCTTCCAGTACTTCATTTGGTATCACAAGCATTCTAAGACTAGGGACCAGCCTTCCGTGTTTCACATATTTTAGGGCAAGAAATTACTATAGTTTTGCTAAAATTTGTGATGAGGGTGGAAGTGTCTGTTGTGTTTGCAGGATGTGACATGACATCTGAGTTTCTGCTGAGTGGAGTTTTGTGTTCAGCTTAGCTTCTCATCAGGGAGTTACTTTACCCAAAAGGTCGTGTGCTTTGTAAGCCTTACCTTTGCAGAAGAACAAAAAAGTCAAACTCGGCCATAGATGCAGAGATCAGGAACCAAGAGAAATGGTCAAACAAATAGAAAAGGCTGTAATTCTCCACTAATAAGTACTGGTAGCAGGCATTTTGAAAAATGTTTTCCAGATAAAGATATGCCTTCTTTGCAATACAGAATGTGAACCTTAACTAAGAGCATTGGAAAAACAAGAATCTTCTATAAGCAATGAAATCATCAATACACCAGCATATACCACAGGAAAATGATGCCCCAGCACAGAATAGCTTTGAGTAAGACTAGGTGAAGACACACAGAAGAAAAATCCATAAACAAAACAAACAAATAGAATTGAAACTTCATGCTAATACATAACCCATGATGAACAATTTACCTTTTTCTGAATAGCCTACCTCCTTCAACAGTTACCACATTATCACTTACATGAAACCTTAAAAATGGAGTTTAGTGCAGCAGAACAAAGAGTTTGATATGAATCAGCCCAGGGTTTAAATTCTGAGTAGGCACTTAATCATCCATGTCAGATTGTGTTTTCCAAAGATGACCTCAACGATCTCTCCCATCCTCCATGTTCTAAATCCTCAATATTTCCACATCAAGAGGTAAAGTCTAACTGCCTTCCACTGAAAAATAGGTAAATTTGTGACTTTATTGTAATCAAGAGAATGTGGCAAAAGTGACACTGTGTGATTTCACAAACTACCTCTGAAAAGGTGATATGATCTCGCATTCATTGAGAGAATACTTGTGCTAAAAACTTGAGCCACTATGTAAGCAATTGAACTGCCCTGAGGCTTCCATGCTATGAGGAACTCCAAACCCCATACCCTAGGTGTTCCATTATAGCCAATGTTTGACCACAGCATCATGAAAGACCCCATGAGAGAATAGCCCAGTTGAGCCTTTACAAATGTCAAGTCACCCAATCTGAAAATCTGATAACTTGGCTGTTTTATGCCACCAAGTTTTGAGGTGGATTGTTATACCACAATAGTAACTGACTTAACATCCTGTGACCTTGAGCGAGTTCCTAATTTCAATGAGTCTTGACTTTCCTACATATAGAGTAGGGACAATAATAAATAATTGAAGAGGTAAATATTATTCTAGCCTACCTGATGACCTACTGCTAGGAGCAAAGTCCCATCCATGGGTGTGCCACTTCCCAGCCCTTCCACACTACCTTATTTTTCTGTAAGCAGATACTCTTTGTTTTCATTGGCACAGCGACAAGATTTTTAAACTTCTAGACATTTTGGAATCAGAAAATAAAACACAAATATGTTTTAAGTATAATTAAATGAGCTTCTCACCAGTTCACAGAGAGGATATGGAACATGAAAATGACCTATGCATGTTGTAAAATGGAAGAGTCTTATGGACATGAACATATATTATCTAAGAGAAATAATACATGGATTTGATATTAACCCTTGACTCTTAGGCTTAAATTAGTTTACCAGGTTATTTACTGAACTGGATTCCAAGGACCTGGTACCAATAGAATAGATTTAGCTTGAGATGTAGTGACGTGGGGATAGGTATGACATACACCAGCAGAAGAATGCAGCCAAATTGCTGCATGCTGGTAAATATAAAGGCTGAATTAAAGGTGCCTTATTACCCTTGCTCACCTTGCTTAGAAGATCCCCTCCAATTTCGTGGGTCCTACTCCATTTACTAAAATTATGCATTGACTACCAATGTGCACAGACCTTCAGCATGTTATGAGATAGACCATTTTTTAGCTATCTTCTGTTTTCTTTTTTTGGAGACAGGGTCTTACTCTGTTCTCCAAGCTGTAGTGTAGTGGCAGGATCATGACTCACTGCAGCCTCAACCTCCCTGGGCTCAAGCAATCCTCCCACCTTAGCCTCCTGAGTAGCTGGAATAACAAGTGTGCACCATCACACCTGGCTAGTTTTTGTATTTTGGGAGTGACAGGGTTTCACCATGTTGCCCAGGCTTGTCTGGAATTCCTGAGCTCAAGCAATCCACCTGCCTTGGCCTCCCAAAGTGCTAGGATTATGAGCATGAGCCAAGCAGCCCCAGTTTTTTGTTTTCTTCTTTTTTCTTTTTTTGAGATGGAGTCTCACTGTGTCACCCAGGCTAAAGTACAGTGGCACAATCTCAGCTCACTTTAACCTCCCTCCACCTGCTGGGTTCAAGCAATTCTCCTGCCTCAGCCTCTAGAGTAGCTGGGACTACAGGCATGTGCCAATCTGTCCGGCTAATTTTTTGTATTTTTAGTAGAGATGGGGTTTCACCATGCTGGTCAGGCTGGTCTTGAACTCCTGACCTCCTGATTTGCCCACCTTGGCCTCCCAAAATGCTGGGATTACAGGCATAAGCCACCACGCCCAGCCCATTCTCTTCCTATTCATAAAGGTACTATGTCTCATCTGTCATTACAATAGACATTTCTCTTTCAACAAAACCAAATTTATATTTTGCAGGTTATTCATAACAGTTTTCTGGCCCCAGGCAACATTGTAACATTGTTTGAGGCCTGTAAGGGGTGATTGACAGTACTAGAAATAAAAAACTGTGAGTGACTCATGACACTCTAGAATACTAGAAGAAAATGGAATAGAAACTCAAATTGGAAAGGGACGTTCAATGTTTTGTAGTTAAATATCTTTTTGAATGAAAAAACTGATTATATTGGGCTGTTCTTGGATTCCTATAAAGAAATACCTGAGACTGGGTAATTTATAAAGAAAAGAGGTTTGATTGACTCATGGTTCTGCAGGCTTCATAGGAAGTGTGGTGCCAACATCTGCTCAACTTCTGGGGAGGCCTCAGGAAGCTTACAATTATGGCAAAGGGGAAGCAGTCATATCACATGGTGAAGCAGAGCGGGAGAGAGAGAGGTGGTGGAGTGGTGTTGCCACACTTTTAAATGACCAGATTTTGTAAGAACTCACTATCACAAAGACAGCACCAAGCCATGAAGAATCTGCCCCCAGGACCCAAACACCTTCCACCAGGCCCCACCTCCAGCATTGGTGATAACATGAGATTTGGGTAGTGACAAATATCCAAAATGTATCACTGATTTTTTTAGAGAAGCAATATGACTAGCCCAAAGTCTCTGAAAGAATTCAGACTAGAGCCCCATCTTCTGACTCCTCGTCTTTCCAGATCTTTCTGTAAAGCTAAAGGTGACTCTGTTGCCACTCCAATGTTTGTCTGGGAATTACAAAGGGCAAGGAAAGTAAGAAGTGGTGTCTAGAAGCTGCTTAGAAAGAATGGGCTGGATAGGGGCAGCAGTGAGTAAATAGACATTTTGCAATTGGCTTTGTAGAAGAGAAAAGCCCTGCTTTATAGCATTTGCCAATTCCAATGAGTGAAAATTCCTGTCATGGGCAACTTCAGGCTACCAATGTGACATTATTGTCACAGAGTCAGGAAGAGCTCAATAGTAGTACACCACTATATTGTGTTTTCACCATGCAAATACAATAGACAGAAATAATTATGCAGGCATAGTTAACACTAAGATATAAGAAATATACAAAAGTAAAATGTGGTCTCTTGAAAATTTATCTTCATTTTAAATATAATTTTTAATAATGGTTATATTTAACACTGTTTGGTAACGTTTCTAAAACTTTAACAGCTATCTCTCACCAGCAAATAGCAGACATGTCTAGCACCTCACTAGGAGGCTGGACAATAATTCCATATCAGCAGCTGCAGCAAGCCTCAGAGAAGGTCTTTCAAGCACTTATACCAAAAATGTGATCAAGTTATGTTGAGATAGTGATCTCCTCATGGTGCTGTAGGGCCTGAGACATTTAGAATTCTCACAGTCACCTTCTTCCTCGAGCAGCCTTATTTATTTAGCCCCATCTGCTGTACAAGGGAATATTTGCCATGATGTCATGATATGAAAAAGACTGAGAAGCCTTGCTTCACAATACCCACTACCTCCTTTCAAGCCATTGATGTTTCTCTCTTGAACCATTATCTAACCATTTATTGACCAAAATTTATCTTTTTCTATATGTTTATGCATATGATAGTTTAAAAGTGCAATCAGACAAATAACAAGCATGTGCCCTGTGAACATTTAAGGGAATAATACAATAAAATTTCAGCACTGCAGAAATCCACAATCTAGTTACAGAAATAAGACTAATACTTGAACCACAAAAGCAATAAAGGATAGTAGATGTGTGTAATAAAAACTGTAATATAGCACAGACTATAACTGTTACTGAACTTCAGGGAAGGAGTTGAGGAAACAAAAGGAAAGTGATCTGACTTTACTTCTCAGCTTAAAAATACAGGACTCCAAGTGATTATTAGCCAGCTGAATAGAAAGTGAGCCATTGTCCATTATCCATTCAATCTGCTCAATAAGCTCCTTTCATGCCCAGGCTGTGTTTTCAGGATGACTTCTCCATTGGACACAGGAGGTCCAGTGCAAAGGGCCCATGAAAATGTTTTCCTTTTTTTTTTTTTTTTAATCAAAAAGAAAAGTTGAACTTCAGGTCACATAAAAGTTATAATATGTGATATGAGTATATTTGTCTTTAAACCAATTGAATAAAAAATATAATTTAAAAAATTTCCTTATGGAGCAAGGAGCCCAGAAAGGCAGAAGTACTGCAGGCCCATGACAGTTAAAATAAAGCCCCAAATACACTAGATGCTAGGGAAAGAGAAAATGGTGAGCCAGGCAGAGAAGTTTCTGCTTCTGTGGAGACTTCATTTTATTAAGAGGGACAGACAAATAATGAACCAATAAATAAGTCAATAAGCAAGATAATTGGAGAGAGTAATAAAGGTTATGAAAAAATAAAACATAATTTAACAGAGTGATGGAATGGGGTTGTTCCAAAAAGGTCCTTCTGAGACTGTGATATTAGAGTTGAGCCCTAAATGATAAGAAAAAGACCAGTCCAATCTAAAGATCTGAAGGAAGAGCTTTCCAGATAGAAGGAACAGCATAGGCAAAGGTGCAGAGTCAAGAATGAGCTTGGTGTAGTGGAGAAACCCAAAGTCCATTTGGCTAGAGCAGAAAGCAGAAGAAAAGCAGAAGAGGTCAAAGTAGTAGGAGATGCTTCTTGATGGAGGCTTGAGGCCATTTAATGGCAATTATTCTGTGTTGAGCACAGTGGGAGGTGCTGAAGTGAGGAAAAAAGGTCTAACACACATTCAATAAGGTTGTTCTAGTCTTTTTGAAAGAAAAGGATCAAACACACATTCAAAAAGATTGAGTGAAGAATGACTGGAGAGTGGAGTAGGGGTTGGGGAGATACGGTTAGGAAGTCTGTGCATTAATGCAGATGAGTGTTGATTAACCTTAGGTCAGACTGGTATCATTGGATATGGAAAGAAAAGATGGATCTAGGATATACTGGGGATGTACAGTAGAAAAAATAGATACTGGGAAGCTCAGAAAGAGGGTATCCAGGGTGGTGAGGAGCCAGCAAAGTCTTCGTGGAAGAGACATAATCATGCAGTTTGAAGAGCGAATTGTTTCCTAAATAAAATAAAACTATGCTCTTCATCAACTTAAAGGGAGATTTATTTAGATTATCAGACTATAAACACATACCAGATTAATGGGATAAAATGTATGCATGCTTCTCTTGCAGTTATTTGTAATGGTATTTGGAAGACATTAAAAAAGGAGTAATTTTTAGGTTTATTTCATTTATGAATCAGAAGATAAATTACCTGATAGCAGTTTAAACTTTTCTGCAGTATATTTTACTGAAAATATATTGTAGATAAATGAGTCACAAGGTAAAGCCAAATTTTGAACATGAAGAGTACTCAAAAACAAATGAAAATAATTGCATAAGTAGAAACAGAAGATAATGTTAATATTTCATAAAACATTGAAATGACTTTTCTGTGTTCAATATTACAATTTGAGTCTGTTATGTAAAATTAAGCAAAATGGAATGGGTAAAAAATGTTTAAATCGATAAAAATTTATATGTGATAGAACCATGAAAATCCAATTGGAGGGAGTCGAGATGAATATCAGAAGTATATTCAATCTCTCCAAGCCCCCAATTCCTAAAACATAATAACATGCAATTTCGTAGGGTAAAATTAGATAAAATAATGGATAAAACAAGCTTCATAACCCACTATAGAAATGAAAGTATTCCATTTTAGAGATGTGGTCCTAAAAAGTTAAGCAAACTAGTTACTAAGCCAGTTTTAATCCAGTTAGTCTTTTAAGGCAGGGTGGAGCAAAATGGTGGAATAGAAGCCTACACTATTAATCCCACTCACACCCTATTTGAAACACCAAACTTTGTTATTACCCACCTTCTGATGCCTACTTCTGTCAATTCATCAAATTCATTCTCCATCCAGTTTTGTTCCCTTGCTGATGAGGAGTTATGATGTCTTGGAGGAGAAGAGGTGTTCTGGTTTTTGTAATTTTCAGCCTTTTTGCACTGCTTTCTTCCCATATTCATGGATTTGTCTATGTTTGGTCTTTGAAGTTGGTAACCTTTGGATGGAGTCTCTGAGTGGAAGTTCTTTCTGTTGATGTCAAAACTATTTCTTTTTGTTAGCTTTCCTTCTAACAGTTAGTCCCCTCTGCTGCAGGCCTGCTGGAGTTTGCTGGAGGTTCAATACAAACCTTGCTTGCCTGGGAATCACCAGCAGGGGCTGCAGAACAGCAAAGGTTGCTGCCTGTTCCTTCCTCTGGTAGCTTCATCCCAGAACGGTACTGGTCAGATGTCAGCCAGAGCTTTCCTGTGTGAGGTGTCTCTCTCCCAGTTAGGATACACGAAAGTCAGGGAGCCACTTGAGGAGGCAGTCTGTCGCTTATCAGAGCTTGAACACTGTGCTGGGAGATCTGCTGCTCCCTTCAGAGCTGCCAGGCAGGGATGTTTAAGTCTGCTAAAGCTGTACCCACAACTGCCTCTTTTCACAGGTGCTCTGTCCCAGGAAGGTGGGGGCTTTATTTATAAGTCCCTGACAGTCTTCTGCCTTTTTTCACAGATGTCTTGCCCAGTGAGGAGGGAGTCTAGTGACACAGTCTGCCTGAAGAGGCCATAATGAGCTGTTGTGGGCTCTGCACAGTTACTGTGTAAACTTCCTGGTGACTTTGTTTACACAGGTGAGGTTAAAACTGCCTTATCTGAGCCTCACTAATGGTGGACACTCCTCCCCCAACCAACCTTGAACATCACAGGTTGAGCTCAGACTGCTGTGTCAGCTGTGAGAATTTCAAGCCAGTGGATCTTGGCTTGCTGATTGTCATGGGGATGGAACCCACCAAGCCAGATCACTTGGCTTCCTGGCTTCAGCCCCCTTTTTCAAGGGAATAAGTGGTTCTACCTCACTGGCATTCCAGGTGCAACTGGGGTATGAAAAAATAAAAACTGCTATGGCTAGCTCAGTGTCTTCCCAAACAGCTGCTGGGTTTTGTGCTGGACACTCAGGGTACTGGTGTTGTGGGCACTGAACTTCCAACTTTTGCCCACTGGAAGGAATCTACTGGTCTGTGGGTTGTTAAGGCCACGGGAAAAGCACAGTATCTGAGTCTGAGTGTCAGAGTGCCAGGAAAAGTCCCTAATGGCTTCTCTTGGCTAGGAGAGGGAGTTCCCTGGCCCCTTGCACTTCCCAGGTGAGGCAATGCCCCACCCTGTTTTGACTTGCCCTCCTTGGGCTGCACCCATTGTCTAACCAGTCTCAATGACATGAACCAGATACCTCAGTTGGAAATGTGGAGATCAACTGCCTTCTGCATTGCTCTCACTGGGAGCTGTGCACCAGACCTGTTCCTGTGTAGCCATCCTTCCAGTAATCCTCCACCACATTTTATTTATCCAGTCTATCATTGATGGGCATTTGGGTTGGTTCCATGTCTTTGCTATTGTAAATAGTGCTTCAATAAACATACGTCTGCATGTGTCTTTACAGTAGGATGATTTCTATTCCTTTGGGTGTATACCCAGTAATGGAATTGCTGAGTCAAGTGGTATTTCTGGTCCTAGATCCTTGAGGAATTGCCACATTGTCTTCTACAATGATTGGATTAATTTGCATTCCACCAACAGTGTAAAAGTATTCCTATTTCTCTACAGCCTTGCCAGCATCTGTTGTTTCTTGACTTTTTAATAATTGCTATTCTGACTGGCATGACATGGTATCTCATTGCGGTTTTGACTTGCATTTTTCTGATGAACAGTGATGTTGACCTTTCTTTTCTTATATCTTTGTTGGCTGTGTAAATGTCTTCTTTTGAGAAGTGTCTGTTCATATCCTTCATCTACTTTTTAATGTTTTTTTTTTCTTGTAAATTTGTTTAAGTTCTTTGTAAGTTCTGGATATTAGACCTTTATCAGCTGGGTAGATTGCAAAAATTTTCTCCCCTTCTGTAGGTTGCCTGTTCACTCTACTGATAGTTTCTTTTGCTGCACAAAAGCTCTTCATTTTAATTAGATTCTATTTGTCAATTTTAGCCTTTGTTGCAGTTGAGTTTGGCATTTTTGTCATGAAATCTTTACCCATGCCTATGTCCTGAATGATATTGCCTAGGTTTTCTTCTAGGGTTTTTATAGTTTTGGATTTTTCATTTAAGTCTTTAATTCATCTTGAGGTAATTTTTGTATAAAGTATAAGGAAGGGGTCCAGCTTCAGTTTTATGCATATGGCTAGCCAGTTTTCCCAGCATCATTTATTAAAAAGAGAATCCTTTCCCCGTTGCTTGCTTTTGTCAGGTTTATCAAAGATCTGATGGATGTAGATGTATAGTGTTTTATCTGAGGTCTCTGTTTTGCCTGTTGGTCTATATGTCTGTTTTGGCACCAGTACCATGCTGTTTTGGTTACTACAGCCTTATAGTATACTTTGAAGTCAGGTAGTGTGATACCTCCAGCTTTGTTCTTTTTGCTTAGGATTGTCTTGGCTATACAGGATCTTTTTGGTTCCATATGAAATTTAAAGTAATTTTTCTAATTCTATGAAGAATGTCAATGGTAGCTTGATGAGGATTGCATTGAATCTATAAATTACTTTGGGCAGCACACACATTTTCAAGATATTGATTCTTTCTGTTTATGAATATAGAATGTTTTCCCATTTGTTTGTGTCCTCTATTGTAGCATTGAGCAGTAGTTTGTAGTTCTCCTTGAAGAAATCCCTTGTCAGCTGTATTTCTAGTTAATTTATTCTCCTTGTAGCAGTTGTGAATGAGAGTTTATTTGTGATTTGGCTCTCTCCTTGTCTATTGTTGGTGTTTAGAAATGCTTGTGGTTTTTGCACATTAATTTTGTAGCCTGAGACTTTGCTGAATTTGCTTATCAGTTTAAGGAGTTTCTGGGCTGAGATGATGGGGTTTTCTAAATATAAAAACATGTCATCCAAAAAAGAGACAATTTGACTTCCTTTCTTTCTATTTGAATACACTTTATTTGTTTTTCTTGCCTGATTGCCCTGGCCAGAAGTTTCAATACCATGTTGAATAGGAGTGCTGAGAGGGGCATCCTTTTCTTATGCCAGTTTTCAAAGGGAATGCTTCCAGCTTTTGCCCACTCATTATGTTATTGGCTGTGAATTGGTCATAAATAGGTCTTATTTTTTTAACATATGTTCCATCAATATATACTTTATTGAGAGTTACTAATTCAAAGCAAAGTTGAATTTTATCAAAGGCCTTTTCTGCGTCTATTGAGATAATAATATGGTTTACATCTTTGGTTCCGTTTATGTGATGGATTACGTTTATTGATTTGCATATGTTGAAGCAGCCTTCCACCACACGGATGAAGCTGAACTGATCATGGTAGAAAAGCTTTTTGATGTGCTGCTCGTTCAGTTTGCCAGTATGTTATGGAGGACTTCCATATCATTGTTAACCGTGGATAGTTACCTCAAGTTTTCTTTTCTTGTCGTGTTTCTGCCAGGTTTTGGTATCAGGATGATGCTGGCTTCATAAAATGAGTTAGGGAGCAGAGACCCCTCTTCAGTTGTTTGGAATAGTTTCATTAAGGAATGATACTAACTCTTCTTTGTAGCTCTGGTAGAATTCTGGTGTGAATCCATCTGTCCTTGACTTTTTTTGGTTGGTAGGCTATTAATTACTGCCTCAATTTCAGAACTTGTTATTGGTCTATTTAGAAATTCAACTTCTTGGTTTAGTTTTGGGAGGATATATGTGTTTAGGAATGTGTTCCTTTCTTCTAGATTTTCTAGTTTATTTGTGTAGAGGTGTTTATAGTATTTTCTGATGGTAGTTTGTATTTCTGTGGGGTCAGTGGTGACATATCCTTTATCATTTTTTAATTGTGTCTATTTGATTCTTTTCTCTTTTCTTCTTTATTAGTTTAGCTAGTGGTCTATTTTGTTAATTAAAAAAAACAGCTTCTGGATTGATTGATTTTTTGAAGGGTTTTTCATGTCCCTATCTCCTTTAGTTCCATTCTGATTTTACTTATTTATTATCGTCTGCTCGTTTTTGGATTTGTTTGTGCTTCCTTCTCTAGCTGTTTTAATTTTAATGTTAGGGTGTTGATTTGAGATTTTTCTGTCTTTCTGATGTGGGCATTTCATGTAATAAATTTCTTTCTTAACACTGCTTTAGCTGTGTCCCAGAGATTCTGGTACATTGTCTTTTTGTTCTCACTGGTTTCAAATAACTTCTTGATTTCTTCCTTAATTTCATTATGTACCCAGGAGTCATTCAGGAGCAGGCTACCCAGGTACCATGTAGTTGTGTGGTTTTGAGTGAGTTTCTTAATCCTGAGTTCTAATTTGATTGCACTCTGGTCTGAGAGACTTTTTGCTATGATTTCAGTTATTTTGCATTTGCTGAGGAGTGTTTTACTTCCAATTATGTGGTCAATTTTAGAGAAAGTGCCATGTGACACTGAGAAGAATGTACATTGTATTGATTTGGGGTGGAGAGTTCTGTTGTTATCTATCAGGTGCACTTGATCCATAGCTGAGTTCATGTCCTTAATACCCTTGTTAATAATTTTCTGTCTTATTGATCTGTCTAATACTGACAGTGGGTTACTAAAGTCTCCCACTATTATTGTGTGGGAATCTAAGTCTCTTTTTAGGTCTCTAAAAACTTGTTTTATAAATCTAAGTGCCCCTGTATTGGTTGCATATATATATATATTTATGATAATTATGTCTTTTGTTGAACTGGTCTTTCATATTATATAATGTCCTTCTTTGTCTTTATTGGTTTAAAGTCTGTTTTGTCAGAGACTAGAATTGCAACCCCTGCATTTTTTTTTTTTTTGGCTTTTCATTTGCTTGGTAAATATTTCGCCATCCCTTTATTTTGAGCCTATGTGAGTCTTTGCAGGTGAAAAGGATCTCTTGATCACAGCAGACCAATGGATCTTGACTCTTTATCCAATTAGCCAGTCTGTATCTTTTAGTTGACATTTAGTCCATGTACATTTAATGTTAGTATTGTTATGTGTGAATTTGTTCCTGTCATCATGATGCTAGCTGGTTATTTTGCATACTAGTTGGTGCAGTTTCCTCATAGTGTCATTGATCTTTATATTTTGGTGTGTTTTTGCAGTGGCTGGTACCAGTTTTTCCTTTCCATATTTAGTGCTTCCTTCACGAGCTATTTGAAGGCAAGCATGGTGTTAATGAAATCCCTCAGCATTTGCTTGTCTCAAAAGCATTTTATTTCTCCTTCTGGGTTGAAAATTCTTTTAAAAAAATATTGAATATTGGCCTCTACTATCTTCTGGCTTGCAAGTTTTCTGCTGGGAGATCCATTGTTAGTCCGATGGGCTTCCTTTGGAAATTACCTGGCCTTTCTCTCTTGCTTCCCTTAACATTTTTACTTCATTTTGACCTTGGAAAATGTGGTTATTATGTGTCTTGGGGTTCTTGTGGAGTATCTTCGTTGTGTTCTCTGTATTTCCTATGTTGATACATTGGGGAATTTCTCCTAGATAATGTCCTGAAGTGTGTTTTCCAACTTGGTTCTATTATTCCCCATCTCTTTCAGGTATGCCAGTCAATTATAAGTTCAGTCTTTTCACATAGTCCTATATTTCTTAGTGGTTTTGTTTATTTTTGTTCTTTCTTCTTTAATCTTGTCTGCCTGCCTTATTTCAGCAAGATAGTCTTCAATCTCTGATATTCTTTCTTCTGCTTGATTCAGTTGGCTATCAGTACTTTTGTGTGCTTCATGAAGTTTTGTTCTGTGATTTTCAGCTCTCTCAGGTCATTGATGTTCCTCTCTAAACTAGTTATTCTAGTTAGAAGCTCCTGTAAGCCTTTATCAAGGTTCTTAGCTTCTTTGCATTGGGTTAAAACATGCTCCTTTGTAGAGACATGGATAAATCTAGAAACCATCATTCTCAGCAAACTGACACAAGAACAGAAAACCAAACACCACATGTTTTCACTCATATGCAGGTGATGAACAATGAGAACACTTGGGCAGAGGGAAGAGAACAATACTCACTGGGCTAGGTGGAGGGGTGGAGGGGAGGGGAGGGGAGGGACAGCGGGGAGCAGGGAAGATGGGAAGGGATAACACTGGGAGAAATACCTGATGTAGGCGACGGAATGGGGGTGGAGTGAATAGAGACAGCAAACCGCCATACCACCATGGCATGTATGTACCTATGCAACAATCCTGCAGGATGCAGGATGTGCACAGGTACCCCAGAGCCCAAAGTACAGTTAAGAAAAAAATGCTCCTTTACCTCACCAGAGTTTGTTATTACCCACCTTCTGAAGCTTACTTCTGTCAATTCATCCATCTTATCCTCCATCCAGTTCCACACCTTTGCTGGACAGGTATTGTGAACATTTGGAGGAGAAGGAGCACTCTGTCCTTTTGGGTTTTCAGCATTTTTTCATTGTTTCTTTCTTATTTCATGAAATTGTCTAGTTTCGATCTTTGAGGCTGCTGACCCAGATGAGGTATGTGGGGACTCTTTGGTTGATGCTGTTGTTATTACTTTTTGTTTATTTTTCTTTCAATAGTCAGGTCCCTCTTCTGCCAGGCTGCTGTGATTTGCTGGGGGTTAACATTAGGTCCTATTCATCTGGATCACTCCCACGCCTAGAGATGTCATTCATGGAGGTTGGAGAACAGCCAAGATGTGTGCCTGTTCCTTCCTCTGGAATGTCTGACCTTGAGGGGCACCAACCTGATACCAGTGGGAATGCTCCTTTATAGGATGTCTGACAACCCCTGTTGGGGTGTCTCACCCAGTTGGGTGGCATGGGAAGTAGGACATGTTTAATGAAGCACTTTGGCTGTCCTTTGGTGGTGAGAGTGTGTTGTGGTCGGGAGAACCCACTCATCTGGGCTGCCTGGATTCCTCAGAGTTAGTAGGAGGAAAGGCTAAATCTGCTGGTCTGCTGAGACTACAGCCACCCCTTGCACCAACGGCTTAGGCCCAGAGATCTCAGAGTTCTGTCCGTGAGCCCCTGACTGCAGTTGTTGGAGTTCCTTCAGGGATGCCCAGTCCAGTGAGGAGGAATGGGTCAGGCTCAGGCCTGAGGAAGCACTCTGGTTACAGTCTACCACAGCTGGTGTGTTGGGCTGTGTGAAGTACCTCTTGGGACCAAGCCATCCAGCCTCCCTGGCTCCAGCAGGAAAAAGATGTGGCCTGGAGCTATAGAGATGGCTTCTGCCCTTCCCCTGCCCTGGGAGCTTAGTGTGTTAGGCAGCTAGGAGTCCTAGTGTTGGCTGCCAACCCTCCTCTGAAAAGCTCAGACGGCTTAGACAGCAGGCAGCTGCAGCTGTGGCAATGGCCGCCCCTCCCCCAGGGAACTTGGCAGGCTTAGGCAGATTCTAGCTGAGTGGCTGTTGAGAATCTGTGCTGCTCTGTGGTTGGGACCTTAGGCTCTGGTCGCATGGTGGGCTCACATGCAGGATCTTCTGATCTGTGGGTTGCACGCTTCCGTGTAAAAAGCAGTTTTTCAGGCTGGGTAGCATGCTCACTCACTTCCTTCCTTGGCTGGGGTATAGGGGCTCCCCTGCCCCATGTGGCTCTCAGGTGAGCTCCTGCTCCACACTGCTCTTCCTTCCTCCACATACTTATTTCATATATATATATATATATATATATATATATATATATACATATTTTATTTTTTCCTTTTTTAACTTTTAAGTTCTGGGATACACATACAGAACATTCAAGTTTGTTATGTAGGTATACATGTGCCATGGTGGTTCTGCATGCTTATTTCAAAACATCTCATATACCCCATAACTATATACACCTACTATATATATAAATATATATATATATATATATATACACAAAAAATTAAAAAGCAATTTAAAAATTAAAAATAAAGAAAAAGGCTAAAATTGATAACAACAACAACAACAACAACAACAACAACAAAAGGAAAATGTCTTCACCATTGAATACCCAGAATTACCCAATACTATGTTTATATGTAATCGGAACCAGTATTAGTGGAGATAGAATTTGGGTGACTAATGTAATTATAAAAATTTTAAATAAAACTAGCATCAAAAATTTACTAACATCTTCAATCCTTTTATACTAAAACAAAGTCAATACTTTATAACATAAAATGCCACCACTGATAATTTACTTTTAAAATATATTTTTTACATGAGCATTAAGTGCTTACATAAAGCATCACTGTTTGTCTGTATGTGAGTCTATGTGAGTCTTTGACTCAAATTTAAAGGCCAAGGGAAAAAAATCACATATCAGGAGTATAAATGACAATTCTGCACAGAAAAGATTCATATAACAACTGAGCTCATAGTACTTCATCCCAGATGGCAAATCACATAGCCTCACTTCCACATGACAACCAAATTACTCCATCTGTAAATAATGCCTGTTCTCTGTGTTTCTAAAAACTGTGCTAGGTGAGAATTTAAAAGTTTGGGGTTATTACATTATCAACTCATAAGATGTCAAAACTGAGATAGTCTTTAGAGTACCTTGGTTTTTTAATTTTTATTTTTTGATGGAGATCATGAGAGAGAGGAGAGAAAAAAATAATTTGAGGAATTCCCTCAAATTATTGGTCAGAGAGAAAGCCAATGTGTTAATTACATAATAGTTACTTACATGGCCTAATGGTTTTTATGACAATTTTCAAAACTTATGCACCTCCTTCCTTCTTCTTTGGAGACTCCCATGATTTGGACAAACTCAGGAGTAAGCACAGTTTACCTACAGACTCTTTCTGATTGCTAACTATTTCCAAGCTTTCACATGTCCTTTAACCACTAGTTCTAGCCTGCAGAGAACATCCTGTCTTTTGTGTGTGTGATAAACCTATGATAAAACAACCTGATGGTTTTTAAATAGGCAAAAACTTGGACAGAGTTTTCATCAAAGAAGGTCTGCAAAAGACCAAGAAATTATGCAGAAAGGTGCTCAACATCATCAGTTGTTAGGGAAATGCAGCTTAAAATAAGATACCACTGGGGCCGGGCGGGGTAGCTCATGCCTGTAATTCCAGCACTTTGAGAGGCCGAGGTGGGTGGATAACCTGAGGTCAGGCATTTGAGACCACCCTGGCCAATATGGTGAAACCCTATCTGTACTAAAAATACAAAACTTAGCTGGGCATGGTGGTGTGCACCTGTAATCCCAGCTACTCGGGACACTGAGGCACAAGAATCACTGGAACCAGGAGGTGGAGATTGCAGTGAGCCCAGACCATGCCACTGCACTCCACCCTGTGTGACAAAGCAATACTCTGTTTCAAACAAAAACAAAAACAAAAAAAAACTACTGCATACTCACTAGAAGAGCTAAAATGAAAAAGACTGGTAAGACTAATTGTTGGTGAGGATGTAAAGCAACTGGAACTCATAAAAATTACTGGTGGATATGTAAAATGATACAGCACTTTGGAAAACAGTTTGACTATTTTTCTAAAGTAAAGCTTGCACTTATCATATATCTCAGCTCTTTCAAGTATTTACCCATAGAAAAATATTTGTGTATGTTTTTACATAAATATTTATAACACCTTTATTCATGAAAGCCAAAAATTAAAAACATTGATAGATGAATGAATAAACAAATTATAGTTTATTTGTATGCCAGGACACTTCTCATCAATAAAAGGAAACAATCTACTGATAGATACAGCAATATGTTTGCATTTCACAGATATTTGAGCAAAAGTTGCCATTTATAGTGTCCTAGAATAGACAAGACTAATTTATTTGACAGAATCAGACCAGTGGTCACACAGAATAGGTAATAGTTGGAAGAAATTGACTGCAAGGGGGTGCAAGGGAACTTTTTTGTGGAATATAAATATTCTATATCTTGATGATATTTACAAGAATGTGTACAATTGTCAAGAGTCATCAACCTGTACACTTAAAAAGTGTGATGTTATTTTTATTGTAAGTATATTATACTACAATAAAGTTAACTTTTAAAATACACCTTTCCTATAACTCTGCTGCAGTGCCTCACAGTAATGGAAGTTCACTGCAATATTGTTTATAATACTATGAAATTTAAAACAAATTAATGTAACAATAGAAAGAAAGTTAAATAATCTACAGCCATAAGAGACTAGAGGAAGGAATAATTGAAATTACTATAAATCAGCAGAAATATCTGCTCATTTATTTGCAGCTAGTACTATAAATTGAATGATCAATAGACATAGATTTTACTCTGGTTACTCCACATTTACTCAGACTCATTCTCAATCCTTCTATTCTCTACATGTTGTCCTGCATAGTTGACACTTAGGGGCAGCACTGCCTGGATTCTCTTGTCTGCTGGTTCCTTGTTGAGTTTATCTAATACAGCCATTAACAAGACATTGTGGTGAAAAAGGAAGAAGTAGGGTTATTTCTTCACCCTTCCCTCCCTGCTATGTTTTAGGGTTCTGGCAGTGGCTGTGGGCCCCTAAGACTATAGCTTTGGCTATAGTCTACTGGGCAGCCTCTCCTCCATGACTCCACCTCTTACTCTGTTCTGATGACTTTATTTATACCCTGACTTCTTTCCAGCCTACGATGGTAGCAGCTTTCTGTTTTGCTATATCTGGGTTTCATTAACTTTGCTTACACCTCTCTAAATAGTCCCTTTATTAAAATCTCTTGAATTGCTCCATTTAAATGAAATTTTGTTTCTTCCAAGAAAGATTAACTCTGGTCTCACTGCAGTACTCTCAACTGCATATGACAGGTTTACCTTGTGAGTAGTAAAACAACCAAAACAAAGATGAGTTGGGCTAAACAAATCAGATTATTTTTCAGTTGCTATCATTTGACCGTTTTCCATCAAGCAATTTATATAGACTTGCTACTAGATTTTAATTTTTGAAGATATCTTACACTTTTGAAGATATCTTTAAAATGATACACATTTCTAATATTGAATTGAATTTAAAAAAATAATTCAAATTTACACAGTTTTCTGAGCTGTTTTCATTGGACTTTGACTTTTCAATGATTTCTCGCTCTTCCTTTACTAACGGTATTACAGAATTAAGTTTTGCAGCAAGAATGCCTGAGGGCCTACTGTCATTTAGTACTTTCATGAAATTTAGGCTGAGGCTGGGTGCAGTGGTTCACACCTGTAATCCCAGCACTTTGGAACACCAAGGTGGGCAGATCACCTAGGTTAAGAGTTCAAGAGCAGCCTGGTGAACATGGCAAAACCCTGTCTCTACTAAACATACGAAAATTAGCTGGGCTTGGTGGTATGTACCTGAAATCCCGCCTACTTGGGTGTCTGAGGCAGGAGAATTGCTTGAACCCCAGAGGCGGAGATTGCAGTGAGCTGAGATCATGCCACTACACTTCAGCCTGTGTGACAGAGCTAGGCTCAGCCTCAAAAAAAAAAAAAAAAAAAATTAGGCTGAATAGCTTGATAAATACACCAGCATTTATATACACACATACACACACACACACACACACATATATATATATGAGTGTGTGTGTGTGTGTATATATATATATATGTATATATATATATATATATATAAAACACTTTAAGTTCTGGGACACATGTGCAGATCATGCAGGTTTGTTACATAGGTATACACATGCCATGGTGGTTTACTGCATCCATCACTCCCATCATCTATGTTAGGTATTTCTCCTAATGTTATCCTTCCCCAATCCTCCCACTCCCTGCTATCCCTCCCCTAGCTCTCCCACCCCTCAACAGGCCCTGGTGGGTGATATTCCCCTCCCTGTGTCCATGTGTTCTCATTGTTCAACACCCACCTATGAGTGAGAATATGCGGTGTTTGGTTTTCTGTTCTTGTATCAATTTGCTGAGAATGATGGTTTCCAGTTCCATCCATGTCCCTGCAAAGGACATGGACTCATTCTTTTCTATGGCTGCATAGTATTACAAGAGCTCCTGAAGGAAGCACTAAACATGGAAAGGAGCAAACAGTACCAGCCACTGCAAAAACATACCAAATGGTAAAGACCATCAACACAATGAAGAAACTGCTTCAACTAATAGGCGAAACCACCTGCTAGTATCAAAATGGCAGGATCAAACTCACACATAACAATATTAACCTTAAATGTAAAATGGCTAAATGCCCCAATCGAAAGACACAGACTGGCAAATTGGATGAAGAGTTAAGACCCATCGGTGTGCTGTATTCCAGAGATCTATCTCATGTGCAAAGACACACATAGATTCAAAATAAAGGGATGGGGGAAGATTTACCAAGGAAATGGAAAGCAAAAAGAAAAAAAAAAAAAAAAGCAGGAGTTGCAATCCTAGTCTATGATAAAACAGACTTTAAAACAATAAAGATTAAAAGAGACAAAGAAGGTCATTACATAATTGTAAAGGGATCAATGCAACAAGCAGAGATAACTAGCCTAAATATATATGTACCCAATACAGGAGCACCCAGATACATAAAGCAAGTTCTTAATGACCTACAAAGACACTTAGACTCCCACACAATAATAGTCAATATTAGACAGATCAATGAGACAGAAAATTAACAAGGATATCCAGGACTTGAACTCAGATCTGGACAAAGCAGACCTAATAAACATCTACAGAACTCTCCACCCCAAATTCACAGAATATACATTCTTCTCAGTACCACATCACACTTATTCTAAAATTGACCACATAATTGGAAGTAAATCACTCATCAGCAAATGTAAAAGAATAGAAATCATACAAACAGTCTCACAGACCACAGTGCAGTCAAATTAGAACTCAGGATTAAGAAACTCACTCAAAACCACACAACATCATGAAAACAGAACAACATGCTCCTGAATGACTGCTGGATAAATAATGAAATGAAGGCAGAAATAAAGATGTTCTTCAAAACCAATGAAAACAAAGACGCAATGTACCAGAATCTCTGGGATACACTTAAAGCAGTGTCTAGAGGGAAGTTTATAGCACTAAATGCCCTCATGAGAAGTGAGGAAAGATTTAAAGTCAACACCCTAACATCACAATTAAAACAACTAGAGGAGCAAGATCAAACAAATTCAAAAGCTAGCAGAAGACAAGAGATAACTAATATTACAGTAGAACTGAAGAAGATAGAGACACAAAAAACCCTTCAGAAAATCAATGAATCCAGGAGCTGATTTTTTGAAAAGATCAACAAAACAGATAGACTGCCAGCCAGACTAATAAAAAAGAAATGAGAGAAGAATTGAATAGATGCAATAAAAAATGACAAAGGGGATATCAACACCAATTCCGCAAAAATACAAACTACCATCAGAGATTACTACAAACAACTCTATGCACATAAACCAGTAAATCTGGAAGAAATGGATAAATTCCTGGACACTTACACCCTATCTAGACTAAACCAGGAAGAAGTTAAATTCCTGAATAGACCAATAACAAAGTCTGAAGTTGAGGCAGCAATTAATAGACTACAAACCAAAAAAAGTCCAGGACTAGATGGGTTCACAGATTCTACCAAACGTACGAAGAGGAACTGGTACCATTTCTTCTGAAACTATCCCAAACCATACCAAAAGAGGGAATCCTTAACACATTTTATGAGACCTACATCATCCTGATACCAAAGCCTGGGAGAGACACAACTAAAAAGGAAAATTTCAGGCCAATATCCATGATGAACATTGATGTGAAAATCTTCAGTAAAATAATGGCAAACTGAATCCAACAGCACATCAAAAAGCTTATCTGTCACAATCAAGTTGGCTTCATCCCAGGGATGCAAGGCTGGTTCGACGTACGCATATCTCTGAATGTAATCCATCACATAACAGAACCAAAGACAAAAACCACACGATTACCTCAGTAGATGCAGAGAAGGCCTTAAACAAAATTCAACAGCCCTTTATGCTAAAAACTCTCAATAAACTAGGTATTGTTGGAATGTGTCTCAAAATAATAAAAGCTATTTACAACAAACCCACAGCCAATATCATACTGATTGGGCAAACATTGGAAGCATTCCCTTTGAAAACTGGCACAAGACAAGGGTGTCCTCTCTCACCACTCCTATTCAACATAGTATTAGAAGTTCTGGCCAGAGCAATCAGGCAAGAAAAAGAAATAAAGGGTATTTAATAGGAAAAGAGGAAGTCAAATTGTCTCTATTTGCAGACGACATGATTGTATGTTTAGAAGACCCCATTGTCTCAGCCCCAAATCTCCTTAAGACAATAAGCAACTTCAACAAAATCTCAGGATATGAAATCAATGTGAAAAAATCACAAGTATTTCTATACACCAATAACAGACCAACAGAGAGCCAAATCATGAGGAAACTCCCATTCATAATTGCTACAAAGAGAATAAAATACCTAGGAATACAACTAACAAGGGACATGTAGGACCTTATCAAGGAGGACTACAAACCACTGCTCAAGGAGATAAGAGAGGACATAAACAGATGGAAAAACATTCCATGCTCATGGTTAGGAAGAATCAATATCGTGAAAATGGCCATACTGCCCAAAGTAATTTATAGATTCAGTGCTGTCCCCATCAAGCAAGCTACCGTTGACCTTTAAACATTTTAATTTTTTAAAACACAGGTGGCAACCAACTTTCTTAAATGTGTTTATTAGGAATAAGTCTGCCTTCCCTAGTTTGGACAGACATCCTCAAAACTTTTTGAATGATTTTACACTGATAAATCCTCAGTAAACAATTGATTTAGACATTGCTAATATATTACACTGACCACTTTTCACTTTTTCTCCTGTGTCCTTGCTGAATAACACAGTAATATGTTTGTTATTCTCTGTTAACTCTGAGCTAAAACTCAGAAAGAGGCAATGCTAAGAACTGTGGTTAGAGATTCCAAGTGAAGAGGCCACTATTGTCAAACATTTGTTTTTTTGACTGGGAAAGTCTATCCTGTTTAATACAAGTGATACTATGCCGGATAATGAAAAATTCTACTTTATTTGGAATCAGAACATTTACCAATATTAACAGGAACCAGAGATATACTTCTAGGACAGAACCTTGGAACAGCCTTCAAATATCCAGCAACATTATTACCTGTGCAGATGTTGACAACACAGTCAAAGCTGCCTGGCATTTATGAAAATCAAAATCGATTTTGTGCTAAACCAAGAGCCTGTAAAGACTTCACTTCAGTGGATGATTTCTTTTGATTAGCTGTATCGTTAGTTTTGCGAGTATGGGAGGTGATTAGCTTTGCTCAGGGAAGACAGATCCCCATTGTGAAAGGACAAGGAGTCTTTCCTCCTTTTGACTGCAATACCAATCAGCTCCGATGTGAACTGTAATTCTTCAGTGCCCTGTAATTTTCCTAAAAGCCTCAGATTGGAAAATGCTGCTCAAACTGACGGCTTCTTTCTCTCGTTGTGTACTTGCACAGCAGGCAGATGTAGAAGTGACAGGAATGTGTCCTGTTTCATTACCTAATCTTTTTGATGGATATTGTGCTAAAAGAGCCTATCTCCTTATTCTACACAGCTGGAGAAAGGCCCTCTTTGCTGTCATGGTTACAACATTTCAGTAGCAGAATTTTAAATTAAAATACATTGAAGTTGGTGAGAGCTTTTCTGCAATCTCCATCTAATAGTGTCCCTGTCATTGAGAGCTCTGCAAAAAGAAGTCTGTGTTTATTTCAAAGTGTTCAAACCAGTTTTGATAAAGTGATTATCAAGTTGTTGGATGATCAAGAAATGTATAAAATTTAATTGTTTGAGAATAAAATTGTCTTCATTCTCTTCAGCTAGTATCTTATTTTTTGTTATTCAGAAAATATTAACTATTTCAGTAAATCTTTCCCCAGAAAGCTCAATTAATTCTCATTTATTATTATTTTAAACCCTAAGATTTTTTACAAAAATGTGGCATTCACTGAAACAGTATTCTGTTTACTGTTAACCAATTTACCCTTTGTTTTTGCATAACAATATCTCTTAGATAACTTGCTCTAGTTATTATCTAACATTCAATGAAGATAATCTCACCTTGTGTTTAACAGATATAAGACTACAAATAGTCAATTTTGACTGATGAGTCTAATTATATTTCTGTTTAGGTGAGTATTTTTGAATTTATTTATGTGAAAGTATGCAATATGCCAAAAATTATTTTGAAATATTTCTGAAGTTATGCTTATTGTATCACCTATGGCTTAGTATTCAACATCTATAAACTACTATTAAACAATTATACTATTTTTTCTAACTTTTAGTACTCCCCATCAAGTTCCTTTAAAAATGAACACATTAATCCAATGACAGAAAGAAAAAAGTGAAGGAGAGGGATTTTGGAAGGTTGTATGTTTGAGTACGTGTTTATATTGTAAATAGTTCTGTTTATATTTTCACTATAATGACTGTAGTATTTTATTCTGAAAAATAAAATTTCTGAGAAGAAAAAGTAATATAAGTCTAATTATAAGTATTGTTCCTTTGCAAATAGACTAGATAGTTGTATTATGGAAAGTCTATTGCAATATTAAGAATTTATGCTTTTGCTTGAGCCACGTAAAATATAGTTAAAAAACAATATTGCCTTGGTGATCTAATGATCAAAATCTTCCAAACTTGAATGCAAATAAGTATATTTTTTCAAAAATGGCAAACATTTCCAAATAATTATTTACACTTCTATTTTTAAGTTTTTAATTTTTAAAGATAATGTTATATTCTGTTTTTTTTTGTTTGTTTTTTTTTTTGTTTTTTTTTTTTTTGGTTTTTTTTGGTGGTTAAGACATCTTATTTGTGTGAGAAATGTGACCTTACCAACCTGGGTAGTAGTTATATAATTCAGCTATCCCTAATACTGTGTCTTACAGACTGCTAGTGGTCAGGGCCCCATTTCTCTAGATTTTATGAATATACATATATTTGGAATACTGAGACAATTTCTGTTTCTTGTGGAGGGATGGATAAAATGGAGTGGGGAGAGAAGCATTTTTTCAACAACCTCCATCAGCTTCAAGTTAAGAAGACATTTGCATTCTCTCTTTAATAGACTTCTTGTAAGGATAATCAATGAGCTAGTTTCTGACCTATGGATTACTCTGTAGAACAGGGGTGGGTGTGTGTGTGTGTGTGTGTGTGTGTGTGTGTGTGTGTGTGTGTGAAACCTCAGCACTTTGGGAGGCTAAGGCAGAGGATGGCTTGAAGCCAGGAGTTCGAAACCAGCCTGGGAAACAACAAAGACCATGTCTCTACAAAGAATGAAATAATTGCAGTCATGGTGGTGCACACCTGTAGTGCCAGCTATGCAGGAGGCTTAACAGGAGGAAAGCTTGAGCCTAGGAGTTCAAGGCTACAGTGGAGCCATGGTAGTGCCACTGTACTGCAGCCTGGGTGACAGAATGAGACCCTGTCTCCAGGAAAAAAAAAAAAAAAAAAAAACCTCATTAAGACATTATTATAACTGGTTTATGTGGTTAATATTTATTTAGTTTACCCACCTATTTATAATTTCATTATTGTTTACTCCATCCTACATCTCTAAGATTCATCTAAAAACTTGTCCTTCTATTTGGAGATAATTCTTTAGAACTTATTTTAATGCAGTTTTGCAGGTGATAGATTCCCTATTTTTTCTATGGTATGAAGATATCTTTACTTTGCTTAATTCTGAATATTTTCAATGACATAAAAATCAATTATTTCCTTTCAATCCATTGAGGAGGTAATTATATTTTTGTTTGATAAGAAGTCATCTCTTGATCTAATTATTGCTCTTCTGAAAATAATATATCTTTTTCTCTAGCTGCTTTTAAAATTATCTCTTTACATTTGATTTTTTGGTAGATTTTTTTTTAATGATATGTGTTGGTGTGGATTTCCTTGTATTTGTTATGCTTGGACTCCTTTAACTCTGTGGATGATGTCTTTCATCACATTTGGAATATTTACAGTTGTTACCTTCTCAAATATTGTTTGTGCAATATCCTTTCTCTTTCCTTTTCTTCTGGGACTGGAGATAAATGTATGTTTGCCCTTTCTGCTGTATTATCCATGCTTCTTATCACCTCTCTTTGGTGCATTCCATTCATTTGTTTTTCTGTTCTTTAATCTAAGTTATTTCTTCTGACCTACCTCCCAGCTTACTGATTCTCTCTTTAGCTGTGCCTAATTAGTTGTTATACTCATCAATTAAGTTCTAAATTTTAGTTTTTAGAACTTTGTGCCTTATAATTTCTATTTTTTTTCACATTTAAAAAATATGCTAAGTATTTTTTAATATTCCAGTTTTCTTTTGAACTCATTGAATACGACCAACATAGTTATTTTGAGTCCGTTTAAAGTCTGTATTTGTTTGTTCAAACATAGGGACCAACTTCAATTGGTATGATTGTGTATTGTTTCTGCTGATTTATATTCACCTTTTCTTGTTTTTTTTTTGTTTTTTTTTTTTTTGTATGTCTGGTTATTATAAATGAGATCCAGACATTTTATTTGAAAAAGTGCTTGTAGAAGTAACTTGAAGTTTGGGTAATGTTATTTTTCTCAGAAGAAATATTTTGTTTGCTCTATCCTACAGCTGTGGGCACTATAATCTCTAATCTGGTGTTATCTTAATTCAATTTCAAAATTTTATCAAACTCCATGACTTGAAATTGAGCCATAATTTATGTTGGAGTCTTCCAGCGTTAAGCCATTTTAGGTTCCAATCTAAGCACATGGATTTATCAATTTCTCCACTCTTGCAGTTATTATTTTATTTAGTACTTCTTTTAACACAAAACTGCATTAAAAGAAGTACTAAAGAATGATCTCCAAGTAGAAGGACAAGTTTTTTAGGTGAATCTTGGAGATGCAGGATGAAGTAAAAAATAATGAAATTGTAAATAGGAGGGTAAACTAAATAAATATTAACCAAACAGGCTTCATCTTCTGTCATCCAAACTCTATGAAGCTGACTAAAGTGTGGCTTAGTAACTGAGCAGCTTCTTTAGAAATCAACAGAAGCCTCCGGGAAAGTAGCTGGAACTGCTGGGTGCCGGTCTCTGCCTTTTCATCTTCTCCTGAATCTTGATCTAGTGAGTCTTCAGTATCTCCTTATCTATATGATGCCAACAAGTTTTTTTCTCATCTTTTGTATGTCATCTGGGTGAATGTTGGTCTGAGCTACCTGATTTTCAGTTACTGAAAGTGGAAGTCTTATTATCTTTTTTATTATGTGATCTTACAGTTCACATCATCTAAAAAAATGATATGAAAAATATTGATGCAATCATGTCTATAGCAGACATAAAAACTAAATCTGGTGGGGCACAGTGGCTCATACCTGTAATCCCAGCACTTTGGGAGGCCAAGGTGGGCAGATCACCTGAAGTCATGAGTTTGAGACCAGGCTGGCCAACAGGTGAAATCCATTCTCTACTGAAAATGCAAAATTAGTTAGGTGTAGTGGTGCATGCTGGTGGTCCCAACTATTCAGGAGGCTGAGGTAGGAGAATCGCTTGAACCCAGGAGGCAGAGGTTTCAGTGAACCAAGATCAGTCATTGCACTCCAGCCTGGGTGACAAGGGCAAAACTCAGTCTCAAACAAATAAAAACCCTCAATCTGCAGAAGAAGGCATAAGCAAAATGAGACAGATATCATGAGAACAGCAAAAAAATAAAAATAAAAAGGACATGCTGCTCCTGATATGGAGTCTCTTGTTCACTTTTTGAGTTTATTTTTGCTGTGACACTTAATTGCACAAGGCAGTGATATCTTTTTTGTTCTTCCATTAAATCTCCCCCATGCACTTTTTTTTTTCCCCCAAAGGCTATGATAAGTAGGTTCTGTTACTTGTAATTTAAATAATTTGAACCAGCAATACCATTTTCTGATTGCCTTTTTGGTCATTTGGTCTATTTTTACCTCATATGCATGAATAACTGAAAGTTTATTAAATCTTTTTTGGTCCCAAAATAAAATGCTTTAGTCAACTCAGTGGATTTCAGACAATCCTTTCTGGACATCGTGCTATTATGTGACCTTTTTTTCTAAGGTAAACTTTCACATAAATGCCCCAAATGAGGCAGTATAAAATGCCTTTGAGAAATCCCAAGGAAAAGAGGCAATATAAATCTCTCCAGTGCTTGATTCACGCTACTTTGTTTGTGATTAACCACACAAAGAACTGTTATGAAGTCCACAATGGAATTATCTTCTTGGACAAGCATTTTACAGAATGTACCACTAAGGGATTTTAGAGATCTCTTTAAATCTGAGTTTTCCTATGATTTGTGAAAATACACTAAAAAAAAAAAAAAAAAAAAAACAAAGCTGGGCGCGGTGGCTCACGCCTGTAATCCCAGCACTTTGGGAGGCCGAGGCGGGTGGATCACAAGGTCAAGAGATCGAGACCATCCTGGTCAACATGGTGAAACCCCATCTCTACTAAAAATACAAAAAATTAGCTGGGCATGGTGGCGCGTGCCTGTAATCCCAGTTACTCAGGAGGCTGAGGCAGGAGAATTGCCTGAACCCAGGAGGCGGAGGTTGCGGTGAGCTGAGATCGCACCGTTGCACTCCAGCCTGGGTAACAAGATCGAAACTCCGTCTAAAAAAAAAAAAAAAAAAAAAACATTGCAGGAGAGGGAAATATTTTATGTAGGTTTAAATGTGTACAGAGTAAGTCAGCTATACTTTTTTAAAAATATGCTTCTTGGAGATAATAGGATTCATGCAGCAACTTTTAATGCCTGGAAAAATAATGAGAATTTGGTGTTTTTAAGTAGAGATTTCAGAAAGTGATTCCCTTTTCTCAGTTTACTCGCAAAATCAATAGTGGTTAACCCTCAATGGTCGGGAGTAATTGAACGTGGGGTTTTTGATGAGTAAAAATTGACGAAGCACAGCTCTTTTTTGAATTTGCAGAACTATAAGTTAGCAGACAAAATGTTTATCATCTACTTGGGAAGACAAATCACAAATGCATGGAATAACTAATAACAAAGGCAGTATTTATTATCCATTCAGAATCACATGATTATACAGTAAAATCTAAATTGCATTCTGTGGAGTGAGAACACATGGAGTATTAACCTTATGGAGTACTATTAACAAGGCCAACAAGAGCTGGGGGAAAGCTGATAATCATGACCTGGGTGCTTCTCAGAGGGAAATGTTTTATGGGAGGGGGAATTAAGAATTAAACCAGGTGTGCCTCCTTCCAAAGATACAATGTAAATGAATGATTTAACCATTTTGAATTAAAAATAACAGCAAAAAATACAAAGTATGAGTGGCTTTCATGAAAACGTATAAATTGAGAAAGCCCAACATGGGAAAGGTCGTAAAAGAAATGCTGCTTTACAGGATTTGAGTGTAAACCGTAGAAAGTACAGTGCCTCCTGAGAGGAATGCTGTGAGGAGTAAATAGAGATCCTGTTATCAGCTTGGAACACGGGAAAGCCAACTTGGAACTATGGTTGCAACATTTGTCCTTTAATCAGATTTTTCTCGTCACCTTGTACTTTAAGTTCTTATCTTCTCTTTCTCTTTTTGACTACCATAATCATTAGTACTTGGAGGGAAACTTGGATTTGAGGATCATTTTCAATCTTCCAAATAAAAAGGATGGTTTGGCAAGTACCTCTTCCACCGTGCTTATGCTGAACTTGGTAACAAAGTCTCAGAAAATGGAAGGAGAGAAGGGAAACCAACATTCCTTCCCCAGTTGCTTTGCTGAGCCAGTGGTTCGCAATGCCCACTGCATACCATGATCACTTACAGAGCTTTTTGCATATAGAAGCCTGTTGGGGTGGATGTTTACACTTCTCCAAAATTCTAATTAGCTAGCTTTGGAAGGGGGACAAAAAGTGACCCTTGGGACTGACCAGCACTGTTACAAACAAATCATCAGTACTTCTCATGAGAGCAGCCAAAATTAAGAACTGTATTTTAGCTTCAAAAAAGCAGACAAATACTATTCGAAAAAGAGTTACACGTTTTTGACAAATGCCTGTATTTTTCCTTCTTTGAATTAGACCATTTGTTTTCCACTTTTTTTACTTTTTATACTTTTCATTAACTTTTTTTTTTTTTTTTTTTTTTCTTTGAGACAGAGTTTCGCTCTTGTTACCTAGGCTGGAGTGCAATGGTGCGATCTCAGCTCACCGCAACCTCCGCCTCCTGGGTTCAGGCAATTCTCCTGCCTCAGCCTCCTGAGTAGCTGGGATTATAGCCACGTGCCACCATGCCCAGCTAATTTTTTGTATTTTTAGTAGAGACGGGGTTTCACCATGTTGACCAGGATGGTCTCGATTTATTGACCTCGTGATCCACCCGCCTCGACCTCCCAAAGTGCTGGGATTACAGGCGTGAGCCACCATGCCGGCCTTCATTAAGGTTTAATTTTAAATCTGATCTTCAACCACTTGGACTTCCAGAAAGTAACAGGGTGCTTTGAATATAGTAGTTACCCAGTGAGTGTTTTAAGTGTTTGTTGATTGAGTCCTTCACATCTGATGTCAATGAGCGAAAGGTTACTTCAGGGTATCAACTTGACTAGATTAAGGGATACTCAGCTGGTAAAGCATTGTTTATTCTCAATGCTTCAGTAGGCTCAGGGCCTCTCCCTCTTCTGCTGAAATGAATCTCACATGGTTTTGCTTTTGATTAGAATGGTTTGACTGCCCCAGGAGTGCCTGTGAGGAAAGGAGACTGGTGTGTGAGTCAATAGACTGAGTGGGGAAGATCCACCCTGAATGTGGACAAGCACCACCCAATTGGCTAGGGGCCTGTATGGAACAAAAGGTGGAGGAAGGGTGAATTATCTTTCTCCTCTGGAAGCGGAATGCGTTTCTTTCCCCACCCTTGGAACTCCAGGTTCTCCAGCCTTTGGACTCCTGGACTCACACCAGAAGCTCCTTAGCTCTTGAGCCTTCAGCCTTATTCTGAGATTTACACCATCAGCTTCCTTGGTGCTGAGGCCTTTGGACTTAAACTGAGCCATAATACTGCCTTTTCTGATTCTCCAGCTTGCAGACGGCCGCTGGGATTTCTCAACCTTTGTAATCAAGTGAGCCAGTTTCCCTGATACATTTCTTTTTATATTTCTATGTATACTGTCAGTTCTGTCTCTCTAGAAAACTCTGACTAAAACAACATGCATAGGTATTGTTGCTTTCAATTTAAAGTTGCAAAACTGGAAAGCTTGAAATTCACTTAGAAAATTACTATAAATAGCCCTCAGGGTCCTATGCTGAGTTGAATATAGTATTTTCACAATTACCAGTTTACTTATTCTAATTAACAGGCATCTAGCAACCAAAATAGTGACAATAGCATCTATCATCTTGTCCTTACAGGCTGCTTAAGGGCAAGTTGGAAAGCCACCCAAAACTGAGTTTTAATCCACAATTTGTCTTAGGCCAGCCCTAAAGTAGGTGCTGCAGATGGATGCATCAAGCCTTCGCTGACTGTCTTCTTTTGCCATCTTCTTAAGCATCGCATTGCAGGGTATGGAGGTAGTTCAGTAGTTTTGTTTTGAAACCGAGTCCCACTCTGTCACCCAGGCTGGAGTGCAGTAGTGGGATCTTGGCTCACTGCAACCTCCAACTCCCAGGTTCAAGCAATTCTCTTGGCCTCAGCTTCCCAAGTAGGTGGGATTACAGGCACAAGCCACCATGCCCAGCTAATTTTTTTGTATTTTTAGTAGAGATGGGTTTTACCTGTGTTGGCCAGGCTGGTCTCAAACTCCTGACCTCAGGTAATCCACCCGCCTCAGTCTCCCAAAATGCTGGGATTACAGGCATGAGCCACCATGCCTGGCCGTAGTTCAGTTTTTGAAACATAAAATCCAAGCAGCTGAATGGAATAAAAGTAAACATGGACATGCTACGATCTTCTCTTTACTCCCACAGTTTCTACATCAACTTTATAGCATTTTAACCTTATGCCCTGGAAAATAACTAGGTCGCCACTTTCCTTGCCTCTGTGTGGAAAATCTAATGAGAAAACTCAATAATACTTTAAATATGGATATAATTAGGCTTACGAGTCAGCATCTGATATGAGAAAAATTCATGTCATGTTGATCTATCTATAAAATGAAAATAATGTAAAAAGTCTTCAAAAAGGCAATTGGTGTTCTCTGCTGTAAGGAGAACATGAACTTTGCTGAGGGTGTCTGATTATCTTAAGTGTTAATTTCTTCTATAATTTTTGGTGTGATTATTCATAGTCATGCTAAATTGAATTTGGGTATGTATTGGTAAGGCATCTGCTAGTAAGGGTGATTTTTAGACATTTGTATAGAATCTACTGTCAAGGGGAAAAACCGTACAATTTGAGGACAATCCAAAATTTAGCATGGGACATAGCGTTCTGCCACTGTGGTTGAGATGAGGATATGTGCTTGAAATAAACCAACCATGTAATTTGGTCGTTCACAATGGGTGTTGGTGAGGGTATGTTTTAAGGGCAGGTGCCCTCTACTAGGTAAAAGTAGGCAAAGACTTCAGGTATCCTCCATAATACCTCCTAATAGATGGCATGTTACAAAGAAAGCAAGTTTTAGATTAAATTTTGTCACAGTACAAGTACTTATTAGCAATAAGGCTAATAGCGGGTCCCAGAGCAGGTTCAATCTTTTCTCTGAGATCTGTGAATTTTAGTTCTATAGCCTTTTAAAAAATTAATTTATTTTTTAAATTAATTTTGAAAAAGTCTTTGTTATATACATACATTTCTGTTCAATATTGCAGCTACCTTTCCTCCTGACAAGTTTGTCATTTTAAAAAATTTCTTCTTAAAAAAAAAAACAACAGGATACAGGTGCAGAATGTGCAGGTTTGTTACATAGGTATACATGCCATTGTGATTTGCTGATCCTATTGACCAATCTAAGTTTCCTCCCCTCACCCCTCATCCCCCAACAGCCCCTGGTGTGTGTTGTTTCCCTCACTGTGTCCATGTTTTCTCATTGTTCCACTCCCACTTAAGAGTGAGAACATGTGGTGTTTGGTTTTCTGTTCCTGTGTTAGTTTGCTGAGGATGATGGCTTCCAGCTTCATCCATATCCCTGCAAAGGACGTGACTCATTCCTTTTTATGGCTGCATAGTATTCCTTGGTGTGTATATACCACATTTTCTCTATCCAGTCTATCATTGATGGGCATTTGAGTTGCTTCCATGTCTATGCTATTGTATCTAGGACTGCATTAAACATATATGTACATGTGTCTTTACAGTAGAATGATTTATATTTCTTTGGGTATATACTCAGTAATGGAATTGCTGGATCAAATGGTATTTCTGGTTCTAGATTCTTGAGGAATCGCCATACTGTCTTCCACAATGGTTGAACTAACTTACATTCCCACCAACGGTGTAAAAGCATTTCTATTTCTCAAGAGCCTTGCCAGAATTTGTTTCCTGACTTTTTGATAATTGCCATTCCGACTGGCATGAGATGATATCTCATTGTGATTTTGATTTGCATTTCTCCAATGATCAGTGATGTTGAGTTTTTCTTCATGTTTGTTGGCTGCATCAATGTCGTCTTTTGAGAAGTGTCTGTTCATATCTCATTTGATTGCACTGTGCACTGTGGTCTGAGAGACTTTTGTTATGATGTCAGTTATTGCATTTGCTGAGGAGTGTTTTCTTTCTAATTATGTGGTCAATTTTAGAATAAGTGCCAATGTGGCACTGAGTAGACTGTATATGCTGTTGATTTGGGATAGAGAGTTCTGTACACGTCTACTAGGTCGACTTACCCATATCTTAGTTCAAGTGCTGAATATCCTTGTTTTCTTTCTCACTGATTTGTCTAATACTGGCAGTGGGATATTAAAGTCTCCCACTGTTATTGTGTGGAAGTCTAAATCTCTTTGTAGGTTTCTAAGAACTTGTTTCATGAATCTAGGTGTTCCTGTATTCAGTGCATATATATTTAGAATAGTTAGCTCTTCTGTTGAATTGTTTCCTTTACCATTATGTAATGCCCTTCTTTGTCTTTTTTGATCTCTGTTGGTTTACAGTCTGTTTTGTCCGAGACTAGGATTGCAACTCCTGCTTTTTCTTTCTTTCTTTCTTTCTTTCTTTTTTTTTTCTTTTTTTTTGCTTTCCATTTGCTTGGTAAATTGTTTTCTATCCCTTTATTTTTAGCCTATGTGTGTGTCTTTGCATGTGAGATGGATCTTAACTCTTTATCCAATTTGCCAGTTGTGTCTTTTAATTGGGGTATTTTCCCATTTACTTTTAAGTTTAGTATTGCTATGTAGAAATTTGATCCTCTCATAATGATGCTACTTGGTTATTTTGTACACTAGTTGATGCAGTTTCTTCATAGTGTCATTGGTCCTTAAACTTTGGTGTGCTTTTGCAATGGCTGGCACTGCCTTTTCCTTTCCTTATTTAGTGGCTCCTTCAAGAGTTCTTGCAGGGCAGAACTGTTGGTAATGAAATCCTTCAGCATTTGCTTGTCTGAATACGTTTGTATTTCTCCTTTTCTTAGGAAGCTTAGTTTTGCTGGATATGAAATTCTAGACAGAAAATTATTTTCTTCAAAAATGTTGAATATTGGCTCCCAATCTCTTCTGGCTTGTAGAATTTTTGCTGAGAGGTCTACTGTTAGTCTGACAGGTTTCCCTTTGTAGGTGACCTGGCCTTTCTCTCTGGCTGCCCTTGACAGTTTTTCCTTCATTTCGACCTTGGAGAATCTGATGATTATGTATCTTGCTGTTGATGTTCTCATGGAGTATCTTAATGGTGTTCTCTGTATTTCCTGAATTTGAGTGTAGTCCTATCTTGCTAGGTTGGGGAAGTTCTCCTGCATAATATCCTGCAGGGTGTTTTTCTGCTTGTTTCCATTCTGCCTATCTCCTTTTGGTACTCCAGTCAATCATACGTTTGGTCTTTTAATGAAGTTTCATACTTTTTGGAGACTGTGTTAATTCCTTTTTATTATTTTTTCTCTAGCCTTGTCTGCATGCCTTATTTCAACAAGGTGGTCTTCACACTCTGATACCCTTCCTTCTGCTTGGTCGATTCAGCTATTGATACTTGGTGTATACATCACAAAGTTCTTGTGCTGTGTTTTTCAGGTCTATCAGGTCATTTATTTTCCTTTCTAAACTGGTTATTCTAGTGAGCAATGCCTCTAACCTTTTATCAAGGTTCTTAGCTTTTTTGAATTAGGTTAGAACATGCTCCTTTAGCTCAGTGTAGTTTTTTATTACCCATCTTCTGAAGCCTACTTCTGTCAGTTCATCCATCTAATCCTCCATTCAGTTCTGTGCCCTGATGGAGAGATGTTTCCAACTTTTTTTTAAATTGCATTTTAGGTTTTGGGGTACATGTGAAGAACATGCAAGATTGTTGCATAGGTACACACATAGCAGTGTGATTTGCTGCCTTCTTCCCCATCACCTATATCTGGCATTTCTCCCTATGTTATCTCTCCCCAACTCCCCACCCCCAGCTGTCCCTCCCCTATTTCCCCCCAACAGACCCCAGTGTATAGTGCTCCCCTCCCTATGTCCATGTGTTCTCATTGTTCAACACCCACCTATGAGTGAGAACATGTGGTGTTAGATTTTCTGCTCTTGTGTCAGTTTGCTGAGAATGATAGTTTCCAGGTTCATCCATGTCCCTACAAAGGACATGAACTCATCATTTTTTATGGCTGCATAGTATTCCATGGTGTATATGTGTCACATTTTCCCTGTCCAGTCTATCATTGATGGGCATTTGGGTTGGTTCAAGGTCTTTGCTATTGTATAAACAGTGCTGCAATGAACATTTGTGTGAACGTGTCCTTATAGTAGAATGATTTATAATCCTTTGGATATATACCCAGTAATGGGATTGCTGGGTCAAATGGTATTTCTATTTCTAGGTCCTTGAGGAATCGCCACACTGTCTTCCACAATGGTTGAACTAATTTACACTCCCACCAACAGTGTAAAAGTGTTCCTATTTCTCCACATTGTCTCCAGCATCTGTTGTCTCTGGAGTTTTTTAAAGATCGCCATTCTAACTGGCATGAGATGGTATCTCAATGTAGTTTTGATTTGCATTTCTCTAATGACCAGTGATGATGAGCATTTTTTCATATGTTTGTTGGCCTCCTGTATGTCTTCTTTTGTAAAGTGTCTGTTCATATCCTTTGCCCACTTTTGAATGGGACTGTTTGTTTTTTCTTGTAAACCTGTTTCAGTTTTTTGTAAATTCTGGATATCAGCCCTTTGTCAGATGGGTAAACTGCAAAATTTTTTTCCCATTCTATTGGTTGCTGATTCACTCTAACGACTGTTTCTTTTGCCGTGCAGAAGCTATTGAGTTTTATTAGGTCCCATTTGTCTATTTTGGCTTTTGTTGCCAATGCTTTTGGTGTTTTGGTCATGAAGTCCTTGCCTACGCCTATGTCCTGAATGGTTTTGCCTAGATTTTCTTCTAGGGTTTTTACGGTGTTAGGTCTTATGTTTAAGTCTTTAATCCATCTGGAGTTAATTTTAGTGTAAGTGTCAGGAAGGGGTCCAGTTTCTGCTTGCTGCACATGGCTAGCCAGTTTTCCCAACACCATTTATTAAACAGGGAATCCTTTCCCCATTGCTTGTTTTTGTCAGGTTTGTCAAAGATCAGATGGTTGTAGATGTGTGGTGCTGCCTCTGAGGCCTCTGTTCTGTTCCATTGGTCTATATCTCTGTTTTGGTACCAGTACCATGCTGTTTTGAGGTGTTTCCATCTTTTGAAGGAGAACAGGCACTCTGGCCTTTGCGGTTTTCAGCCTTTTTTGCTGTTGTTGTTGTTGATTCTTTCTCATCTTCGTGAGTTTGTTTAGTTTTGGTCTTTGAGGCTGCTAACCCTTGTATGGGGTTTTTGTGGGGGCTTTTTTTTTTGGTTATTGATGCTTGTTGTTGCTTTGTTTGTTTGTCTGGAGATCCTGAACTAACGCGGACCAACTCACTACCAGTCACTGGCAGTTAATCAGTCATTATTTGAACACAGCAATATGCTTCTTGGAATCCATCCAAATGCTTTCCCTAATCTCTTGCCAAATAATTCAAAAGCACTGTAGTGCTGTTCTGGTTTGTTTACAAACTGCAGCCTACCAGGCATTTTTCTTTTAAATGTAACAGCTTCTATCGTTTCTAACACATTAACCAAGAACAATGTGAGCAGAGTGAACTGCAGGCAGGTGGAGCAGTGGGCTGGTAGCGGGGTCCTTTCCCCTGCTCCTGTACAACCCATCCTGAATACCTGGGTCTTCTCTGTCCCCAGTGCTTCATCTATAACCAGCTTCTATCCTGGCTGAGAACATCTCCTCAGCACCCTTTCTGTGCACAAAGTGAGCATCCGGAGACTTAGAAAGTCATATCTAATTTGAAGGCTTGCTTTTACCAGAACAAGACAATTACTGATTTCAGAAAGTAGTCTGTGAAAATAAAACACAGAACAAACTCATAATAATTTATCTCATTTGCCTAAATTCCCAAATAGGATTGCAATATGAGCCTGCATCATAAATACCTTAAAACATTGTATAAAAACAACCTGTGCTTGTAACTCAAGCAGTTTCTGTTTGCTGTGTCAGAAAGGAAAATGTTTTAGGGGAAAAACTCTTTGCTGTATATATTTTTATTCATTATTTTCTTCCCATTTTTACTATAAACAAAATTAGGTGCCATGGAATGTGGATATAGTGGTCTATTGCTCTGCCTAACACAGCAACTTTTAAAACTACTATTTACTGATTTTATGGTTATAAAAGAATAAGTACTCTGAGTAGATAATTTAGGAAACACATAGAAGCATAAAGAAGGATGTACAAATTGCACATGGTTTTTAACCCTCAGATATATTTCCTGATGGACATTTTTTCCATAGATACTGGCTATATAACTAGACTTACAGTATCCCTCTATTATGTAATACACATATGTATTTAAGTATGTGTGTGTGTGTGTGTATATATATATATATATATATATATATATATTTATTTATTTATATATAAGCATAATGGCTTTACATGTCAAATATTACTGGATATGTTCTTTCTCATACTCTATTTATCCAGTGACATCCCTCTATTAAGGGATTATCAGCAAAAGAAGCAGAGCACAAGAATGATTTTTTGATTGGAATTGGAAAAGATAGATAATAAGCTATAAGCTTTTTCTCCTTCTTGTACCCCCGGACTCCAGACCAGATGAAGATGCCAAGGTCTGAAGAAGAAAAGCAGCTTGCAGATTTCCATCAGCCCTCTGTCTCACTGCTCCTCTGTTCCCACCACCTTAGTCAGTGTGGTAGAACAGGCAGGGATGATGGCAGGGGGGTGGCAAGTCCATCCCTGAGATAAGTTTGGGGGCCCTGGGCTGAGCGTGCAGTCCTGCCTTTCGATAGTTAATGGACTCATGGCTGTTTCCTGTGCTCTTGTGTCATGGGAGCCAAGGGATAGTAATTGTCACAAGGGATGTTAGGACAGAGTGCTGTGTTGGTGTCTTTCATTGCCCCCAGAGGGAGACAGAAGAGCTTCTAGCCTTTCATCTGCCTCAAAAATTGGCCATTTATGTAACCCAGGTTAGAGAGAACCCATTGACTTCAAGGCACTTTGGCATCCTGAGGAAGTGACCAATAAAAGGTGGCAGGGTGGGCTGCTCAGCTGGCCTTGATGCAGCTGATGGTCAGCCTAGAAGGGGATACAGAGAAAGTACAGAGGAAGCTGATCAGCTCTGGAGTAGCAGGCCAGCACGAAATGGGCAGAAGTTGTGTACAAGCATTTGACAAGCCTCCAGAGCCCAAGCATCAACTCCAGTGGAGAAGTGTGTGGAGCGGTCTTAAAGAACGGAGTTTTAAAACTTGATTTCTTGAGAAAAACACAGAAATTGACTGAGCTTACCTAGAAGCAACTGTGTGAAATATTCTGCAATAGGCAGAAGGGAGGTGTGAGGCATACAGAAATAGAACAAGGGGTTTTGAACTGTATGATTATGAAATTTGTATTCATGTCATACATCTCCAAACAAAAACAAACCTCATTGGGAAAGGAGAGAATAAAATTTCTTGTAAGCTTTTCTTATAGAGACTGTAGGTAGAAGAACAAACTCTACCTAGAATTTCACATTGAACTGACTAACAAGAATCTCTGAAAACAAAGCTTCTTTGTATTCTTTGTATTATTGAGTGAGTATACTTACTAAAGGCTTTTTGGTTCTGAAAACACTTAAGTGACTTTTTCTTTATGCAGAGGTGGGCTTATCTGAAACGAAAGAAGACAAGTTAGATCATTCTACAAAAGAAAGTCATAGATCACTTAAATTTTCCTCTAATGGGTATTAGAGAATGGAAATCAGGACTATTGCAGAAGAGATAAGAGAGTTAAAAAGAGAAGAGTCTGGAGGGTGAGAATGAGCCCATCCTTTAACCCCTACCCCCACATCTTGGCCACAGATGTCAGCAGGTAGGAGCAAGATACGTAGTGAAAAATTCCTGGGTAAGTAAGACCGAGGGAATTTATGAATAGTGGTAGTGTATATTTGACTGCTCAGTGTCATTCTCTTTCTCATTTCCCTAAGGGAAACTTGAATTCTTCTGGGTAATTAGTTGTTCCTCCTCAGGCACAGAATCTGGGACAGTTCATCAGATTCCTTGTTCTGACTTAACAAAGGGCAGGCAGGAGACCAAGATAGGCCATTTGGAATTGTGGTTTGAGTAGAGTGAGAAAGATTTAACATGTCTGGAGTTGATTCATTCTGGCACTAGAGCCCCATCCAGATGATCCCGATTGCTTCTTAGCCCCATGGAGCCTGCCCATTTCTAAGTCTAGTTCACTAGCTTTCTCATCAGTTTTGTGAGCTCCCAAGACTCTTCCAATATTTTCCATTGAGAACTAGCATAATATAAGAGACAAAGAGTATGTGTATATTCGAGACCGAATCCTGATTCTAAAACTTTCTACTTTGTGTTTCTCTATGAAGTGGCAACTTTAATGCTTCTTTTCATAGGACTGTTCCGAGAATTAAATGGAGATGAAAAACTTAGAAAAGTACCTGCTGTGAATCAAGTTTTCAGTACATTTTAGCTAATGATATTAAATTAACTACAGTGGGTTTCTGTGGTTTATAGATGCATAACCCATCACAGTGATACAATGACAATATCTAACTTTTCCCTGTTTGGTTGATACATAATATACACATTCATGGGGGTATATGTGACATTTTGATACATACATACAATATGTAATGAACAAACAGGGGAATAGGGGTAATTAAGATAGCCATCACCTCAAACACATAATTTCTTTCTCTGGAAACGTTCCAAATCTTCTAGCTGTTTTGAAATATGCAATACATTAATAACTGTAATCATCTTATTGTGTTAACAAACCCTAGAACTTATTCCTTCGATCTACTATGTTTTCGTATCCACTAACCAACCTCTTTTATCCTCTCTACCCTCTCCAGTCTCTGATAGTCACCATTCTACTCTCTGCCTCCACGAGATCAATTTAAAAAAAAAAAAGTTTTAAATTCTGGGATACACTTTGCAGAATGTGTAGGTTTGTTACATAGGTAAACGTGTGTCATGGTGGTTTGCTGCACCTATCTAATTCATCACCTAGGTAGTAAGCCCTGCATACATTAGCCATTTATCCTGATTCTCTCACCGACCCACAGACCTCACTGTGTATTGTTCCCCTCCCTGTATCCATGTGTTCTCACTGTTTACCTCCCACTTATAAGTGAGAACATGTGGTATTTGGTTTTCTGTTCCTGTATAAGTTTGCTGAGGATAATGGCTTCAAGCTCTGTCCATGTTCATGCAAAGGACATAATCTCATTCCTTTTTATGGCTGCATAGTATTCCATGGTGTCTATGTACCACATTTTCTTTATCCAGTCTATTATTGATGGGCATTTGGGTTGATTCTATGTCTTTGCTATTTTGAATAATGCTGCAGTGAACATATGCATGCATGTATCTTTATAACAGAATAATTTATATTCATTTGGGTATATACCCAGTAATGGGATTGCTTGGTCAAATGGTATTTCTGGTTCTAGGTCTTTGAGGAAGAACTACACTGTCTTCTACAATGATTGAACTAATTTTACACAACAGTGTAAAAGCATTCCTAGTTTTCCACAGCCTCACCAGCATCTGTTGTTTCTTGACTTCTTACTAGTTGTCATTCTGACTGGCATGAGATGGTATCTTATTGTGGTTTTGAACTTTTTTAGCTCCCACATATGAGTGAGAACATACAATATTTATCTTTCTATGTCTGGCTTATTTCACTAAGCATAATGACCTCCAGTTTTATCCATGTTGCTACAAGTGATAGGATTTCATCCTTTTCTATGGCTGAATAATATTCCATTGTGTGTATATAAACCATATGTTCTTTATTCATTCATCTATTGATGGACATCTAGGTCGATTTCACATCTTGGCTATTGTGAATAGTGGTGCAATAAACATGAGGGGGCAAATATCTCTTCAATATACTGACTTTCTTTTTGTTGAATATATACTGAGCAGTGGGATTCCAGGATCATATGGGAGCTCTGTTTTTAGTTTTTTGAGGAACCTCAAACTAAACCTCCATTCTGTTTTCCACGGTGGCTGTACTAATTTACATTCCCACCAACAGTGTACTAGCATTCCCCGACCTCCACACTCTCCCTAGCTTCTGTTACTTTTTTCCTTTTTGATCATAGCCATTTTATCTGGGGTGAGATGATATCTCATTGTGGTTTTGATTTATATTTCCCTTATAATTAATAATGTTGAACATTTTTTTCATATAATTGTTGGAATTTTGTGCTTTTTTGAGAAATGTCTATTCAGGCATTTTTAAATTGCATTATTTGTATTTTTTTTTCTATTGAGTTGTTCTGAGTTTCTTGTATATTCTGATAATCTTTTGTTAAATGGCTAGTTTGCAAATATTTTCTTTCATTCTGTAGGTTTACCTATTCATACCTTTTTTCCCTATCCCCTGGCAACCACTGATTTTTTTACTATCTCCATAAGTTTTGCCTTTTTCAGAATATCATATAGTTGAAACCATATAGTACATAATCTTTTTAGATTGGCTTCTTTCACTTAGTAATATACATTTAAACTTCTCCATATCTTTTTATGGCTTGGTAGGTCATTTCTTTTTTAGCGCAGAATAATACTCCATTGTCCAGATGCACCACAGTTTATTCATCCATTCACATACTGAAGGACATCTTGGTTGCTTCCAAGTTCTGAAATTATGAATAAAACTACTGTAAACTTGTTGCAGGTTTTTGTGTGGACACAAATTTTTGACTCTGTTGAGTAAATAATTAGTGCAACTGCTGGAGCGTAAGGTAAGACTATGTTTAGTTTTATAAGAAACTACTAAACTGTCCTCCAATGTGGCTTTACCATTTTGCATTTTCTCCAGCAATGATTGTGAGCTCTGGTTGCTCCACCTGTTTGCCAGCATTTGGTGCTGTCAATATTTTGGATTTTGATCATTCTAATAGCTATGCAGTGGTATCTGATTGTTTTAATTTGCTGATGGCATATGATGTAGAGTATCTTCTTATATTATATTCCATTTGTGTATCTTCTTTGATGGAATATCTGTTAAGATCTCTTACCCATTTTTAAATTGGCTTGTTATTGGAGTTTTAAAGAGTTCTTTATATATCTTGGATTACAGTGCATTATCAGATGTGTCTGGCAAATAATTTCTCCCAGTTTGTGGCTTGTCTTTTTATCCATTTAAGAGTATCATTTGCAGAACAGATTTTTTAAAATTTTAATTGTTTGGCTTATCAATTATTTCTTTTATGGGTTATCTCTTTGGTGTTGTGTTTAAAAATATCATTGCTGAATCCATAGACACCTAGATTTTCTCCTGCGTCATCTTGTAAGAATTTCATAGTTTTGTATTTTACGTTTAGGTGTGTAATCTATTTTAGATTTTATATCACTTCCTTTTTGAAAAGTACCCATAGACATGTGTTTTAGAAGTTGCTCTTTGCAACAGGATCACCTGATACACTTGTGAAGCCTTTAGATGGGTTCCTCCCCAAGCCTTTGGATGAGATTCATAGGGTCTTCCCACATTTGCAAGCATGCAGTTTTTGTGTCCACTGGCATTAATAGGAGCTCCAGGGGATTCTTGTGACAGCTGTAATAGTTAGGATGGTATCTGTGCCAGGATTTCAGATCAGAAGCCAATTTTGACTATAGGTGATTAAAACCCAGAATTCTAATTGTAATTTTTGCTGGAGGTCACGATCTGAAGAGATGTTAGTTGTAATTTTTTTTTTACTTAATTGTATAAGTGCCTTCCAAATGCATTTTTCTCACAGACAACAAGGACATGTTATTTCAATTGCTTATGTAAAGTTACCTTAGAGGATTGACATTTGAATATTAAGCATTATAAAGCACAAATAGACAGGTTTTAAAAATTGCTTTCAATATCATATATTTGAATTTATGCTTCAAGTTATTATGATGTTATAAATAGTGTTATTAACCATGTGGAAGCAACAATTTTAATGCAGTGGATTACCACAATATTTAAGGACTCTAGAAAGAAGACACTTAGAATGACGTATCAGTGCAATAGTTAATATAGACCAGCCTAAGCAACATAGTGAGACACTGTCTTTACAAATTGTTTAATTAACCCAGCATGATGGTACATGCCTGTACTCCTACCTACTTGGGAGGCTAAAGTAGGAGGATCGCTTTAGCCTGGGTGATCAAGGCTGCAGTGAGCCATGACCAGGGCCACTGCACTCCAGCCTGGGTGACAGAGTGAAATCCTGTCTTAAAAAGCAAACAAAAATATAAGTAAAAAATCAAAGTGCTTATAAAATAAAATGTGTGGGGCAATAAATTCTGGAAGAAATCAACCACAGCAACTAAACGGTAACAATAATAATAATAATACTAGCCTTGCTGTCCAGTAAAGCTAGTTCTTCTAATCCAAAGATACTTCTAGGAATTCTCAGCTTTTTTTTGTTTGTTTTTAGAATTCTGGAAGTTTTTATTTTAATTTTTATTCCTTCCTCTTCCCCCTCAACCTGTTTAGGGTTCTTTGTCAAAAAAAGACTCTACCTATCTGGTGGTGGTAAAAATTATACTAGACAGCCACTGAGTAAATCACAGAATTTCTAGAGAATCTAAACAACCTGGTACTACAGATGATGAGGACAGCCCTGGGATTGTCAGGAGCAGGAACTCTTGGTTTTTTTAGGACAGGGCCACGGAATGACTTGACTCTGGTTGTAACTGCTTGACTTTCTGCCTACCTTCCTAGGGCCTTTTGTGCCACAGCTCGAATGACCTGGGGTGGGCAATGCCATGGACACTGCTACCAAGACCACAGAGCACTTCCCTCTTGTGTCCCTTCCAGGTGCAGGCAATAGTGCTTATGCATCCGCAGAAGACTGACATGCCGAGAGAATATACTTGCAAACGTCTGTATCTCTTTGAGAATCTACATTGGAAAGCACTGACCAACATTTTAACATGTAGCATTCTATCACTCTTGGTCTTTCTTTGCCTCACTTTCCCTGTTTCCTTACCTTTACCATCCTGGCGTGACCTTACACCTGAGGGTCTGCTTTTGACAAAATTCAGCTCCATGTACTTAGTCAAGCCTTGCTCATATTTGTAGGAACCTAAAATTAGACACAGTAGAATGAACAGAAATTGAGCAATTTCCTGAATTTTCACATAAAGGCCATTTGAAAGTTCAGCGACTGAGTTGAACCAGAACTGACAATGAAGTCTTGAGGTTTAATTTCACTTGTTCAGTTAGAATTTCCAGGCAATATTTCCTAATGGTCCTTGAAAAGATGCCTTTTCCATTGAAGGAGTAGCAACATTGCCAGCAATGATTCAGTGTCACGTGTCCATAGTCTAACAGTTTATAGCCAAAATAAAAGTTGTTTAGTAGTTAAAGGGCGTAAAGTGCCTGAATACATATAAAAAAAGGCTAGAGTAAATGGGTGGTGAATAGTCAATATGAATTCTGTAGAGAAATGGATACATGTGGTTTAAGCATTAACAATGACATCATAAATGAGAGCTTTACACAACAAAGCTGGAAGTTTCTTCAGTCCTCTGGGCTAGTCAGCAATGCTTGGAACATTGTTCTTGGTTCTGAGTGCTTCTGGGATAAAGAAAGCACCTAAGATGGCAGCTATCCATGTCATGAGGGAACTTGGAATCAGACTGTACAAAAATATCAGATTACGTTTAGCTGCACGTAATCCAAACCTTATTGTCACATTCTTGGGGTGTGGCATTTGTTCCACAGATGTTCCAGATGGCTGCTCCATCTATAGGCATTGCCTCTTCATTTCAGGCGGTAAATATGTGAGAGAATGGTGAAGGGCAGAATGTGCATGTCACTGGGATCTGTTCCTTTTTAAACAAGAAAAAGCCATAACTTTTCGGTGTGCCTACCCCATAGACATTTGCTTGAATCTCATTGGCAGAACTAATGGACTTAGGAAATACTTGCTTGCAAGTTCTAATTAAACTGAAAGTAAGCTTTACTGTTGGTTCTGGCTAACTGTACAAGGAGATGTGAGGAGGAGAATATTTTTAACTGGGCTTGTTATTGTCCTTTATGAAAATCAGAGTTCTGATAATAAAGAGAGAGAGTACTTATTGGGTAGGCAACTCATCGTAAGTACTACAATGAGAAGCCGGGGAAGAACTGAGAAATTTAACCTATAGAGAAGAACAAGAAAACACAGTATTTGAAGGTATCATTAAAAATCCAGGCATTGGTTGGATTGCTTTCTTTTACCAGCTCCCTCTTGACTATCTGCGGTTTCTGTCCTTCACTTAATGCCTCAGCTGCTACCCCTAGTTCTGAAAAGACAGAATGACATGGAAATGAAGGAAGACATGTGAAAGTAGTTTTCTAAAAATGCCTGACTAACCCCACCTAGATGTGTCTGGTTTTGGATTTCATTTGCAGTTCCCTTAGTTAGCCAACAATAGTCACAGCTATAATTTCTTAAGCACCTATTATAAGGCATAGACATTACTGTTCTTGATTTGTTGGTTAGGAAATTAAGGTTTACAAAGGCTAAGCCTTTTGGCGACATAAGAGGTGAGTCTGGGATTTGATCTATCATCTAAACTACTTCAAACACATGAAAAGTACTCATATTAAACACCTCATGCCTTATGCTCTAAGCTGGGTACTATAGTCTGCTTGAAAGCTCTCACTTTGTTATTGTGAATGCCCTGTGGCAAAAGAACATTTCTAGAACAATCCTGTGTTTCTTAACCTGGGGCCCTCATAGTATAGGTAGTTTTGAAACAGGAAAGGTTCCATTCCCCCCTCACAGGGCGTGCAATGAAGGAGTGGCTTGCTTCTTCAGTGCTCCAGTGCTCAGCCCTCTAGGGAAACATGCAGATGGGAAGGCTGCAGGGCTCTAACCCCACAGCAGTGCAAGGGGTGAATGTTTATAGCTCTTGAAGCCCCAGTGGGCATGTGTTACCGGGTGCTCTCTTAGTTTGCTGTCTAGAGGCGGCTTGTGTTAACCGGCTCAGTTAGACCTTCTACCTTGTCTCAAGGACAGAGGGCTTCCTGTATCTTGGGTTCCTGCCTTGGTGTACCAGAAGAATCAGATCTCATGTGGGCTTGTAGAATGAGTGCAACTTTATTGAGTGGAAGTAGCTCTCAGCTGATAGGGAAGTCAGAAGGGAGATGGTCTTCCCATGGACTTGGGCTGCTCAGTGGCCCCGGCTCTCCTCAAACTGCCTTGGCCAAACCTGCCTCCTCCCACTGATAAATGGCCTGCCAGTGTTCCTCCGGCCGGCATCTGTCAGTGTGCTCCCCTTGGTGTGCTGTCCTCGATGTCCCCTCGATGTCCAGCGATTGGTGTCTTCTTTGACATGTCTGCTTCTCTCCACATTCAGCTGCTTCTGTCTCTGCTTTGCTAGGGTCTCGAAGGTTGATATAGGCCCAGGATAGGGGTGTGGCCATCTGAGGTGGTCTTGGAAAATGCAACATTTGGGGGGGGAAGACAGAAGTGCCTGTCCTCACCTAGGTCCCTGGGGGAAGAGCTCTAGCCAGGGACCACGCCCTCCTCTACCCAGCCCTTCCCTTCCCCTCTTCCTATCATTTAACGGGACCACACTCTTCCCTCCCCAGCACTCCCATATCAGTTTCATTATTTCAGAACATCCATGGGAACTTTATATTAACCTGTCATTACACTGCTGAGGAGAATGAAGTAACATGTCTCTTTCCTTTCTATTTCAATCTCATCAGTTTTATATATTAACACTGGGACTGACCAGAAAATGGCTTGCAATTACTTGTTGTCATGTAATTCAAAATGGAGAATCAAAGTAGTAGTATTGAGTCAATGCAATGTATCTAGTTGAGAAAAGAATCGTGTAAAACTTGAGACTCCTGGGAGTCAAAAGATAGTATAGTCAGCAGAAAGTTTGGGACAATCGTAGCAACGAAAAGCAAAACCACGTTGATATCTGAGCAGGCTCCTCTTTAGCATATCATGTGGCAACATGGGTCATTCAGGGGCTGAAGTTCATCTATCTTTTTTCCTTTCGTCCTTTTCTCTACTGCTTTCTTTTGTTCCAAGTTCTCTGCTGCCCAACATCGTCCCTCACTGGCTTTCTGGATCTGCGCCCAGTCCAACTACATTGCAGCAGGGATTTTATCAGTGGTAGCAGCAGAATCCAGCCAATGACCAGCTTGTTCTCACTCATTCCCTCAGACAGCGAGCATCTGCTGGATGGTGTTCTAAAATAATTTACTGTATTTTTCAAAAGGTCAACAATGTAGAGGCTAGCCATGCTGATTGTGGGAGCAGGATGCACAAAATGTAGTAATGAAACAGTGTTTTTCTTTCTTCCAGTTTAACGAAGGTACTTGTCATCCACCTGTGAACTGATCTGAGTTTGTCTTGTTCCCACAGTGAAAGGCCAAGTAGAAAGGGATTACCACATACATACTAAGGAGGAATGTGTCTCATGGGGGTAGCTTAGTGCTGTGTAAAGACCACAGTTTGTTTTTTTGGTTCCATCCTTTTCAGGACTCATGTTTCAGTTTTCAGTACCTACAACAATACTATTACATCTAGGCAGACAGTAATTTGGAGAAATGGCTGGGTATTACCCAGTAGTCAGGAGAGGGGCAGGGTGGTGTAAGAGCAGCCAGGAATCAAGCGCAAGTTAGCAGAGATGGAGATGATGTGGAAAGTGTGTTAATTGCCTACAAATCTGAAGTTTTCACTTCTTTTGGGTGTAGAACCTAAACAGAAAAGAAAACAGTTGGAATTCTGGAACTTTGAAGCTGAAAGATCCTTAGAGATCTCTAAGCCCTCAATGTTACAGCTGAAGCACAGAGATACAGAAAGAAAAAGTGAGGGAGCCAAGACCAAAGAGCTGTTCAGTGGCTGCACCAGCCTCTGCCCAGTGTGGACCATAGTTTATAAGTTACATAGAAAGCAGAAACAATGAATTATTCCTTGGAAAAGATACAAGGTGACCACTTTAGGCCTTGCCAAAATTGGGGAAAATGATTTGTGAAAATCTGGAAAGATCCTAAAAGGTTATTTAGTTCAAACTCTGCCTTCAAAATGTTTAGTGTTTCCTATAATTATTTTATTAATTTTTTAAATGTTGAGATGATTGTAGGTTCATAGCAGTTGTAAGATATAATGCAAAAAGACCCTGTGTATCCTTTGCCTAATTTCCTCCAATGATGCTATCTTGCAAAACTATAGTAAAATGTTACAACCAGGATACTGGCATTGACATAATAAAGATAAACGACAATTTCATTACCACAAAAAGGCTTCCTGTTGATGATTCATAGACAGACATCTCCCTCCCCACCTCACCTCTGCCATAAACACCTGGAAACCATTGATCCTTTCCTCATCTCTGCAACTTTGTCATTTCAAGAATGTTATATAAATAGAACCATAGATGTATAAATAGAACAATAAAATTCTAATCTTTGGGGATATATCTTCTTTACTTGGTATAATTTTCTTAAGATTTATCCAGGTTGTTTTGTTTATCAATCGTTTATTCCTTTTTTTTTCCCATATAGTATTCCATGGTATAAATGTACCAAAGATTATTCACCTATCAAAGCACATCTGGGTTGTTTCCAGTTTTGGCTATTGTGAATAAAGCTGCTATGAACATGTTCTTATATTTATATGAACATAACTTCATTTCTTTGGCATAAATGCCCAGGAATGCAATTGCTGAGTTATAGAGTAGTTGCATATTTCAGTTTCTGAGGAGCTGCCAAACTTCCTTCCACAGAGACTGTATCATTTTACATTCCCACTAGCAATGTACGAGCGATCCACTTTCTCTACTTGATGTTGTCATTAATTTTTATTTTAGGCATTTCGGCAGGTGTGTATTGATAGCGCTTGTGGTTTTAATTTGAATTTCTCTAAGGCTAATGATGTTAAACATCTTTTCATGTGCTTATTTTCTATCTGTAGGTTTGGGGCAAATGTCTATTCATGTATTTTGCCTATGTTTCTGGTTGGAATTTTTAAAAAATTGTTTTTGAAAACTTTTAATATATTCTAAATACTACTATGTTGGACATATGGTTGGCAAGTGTTTTCTCTCAGTCAATAGCTGTGCCTTTATATTCTTCTCAAATGGGCTTTTGCAAAACAGACCTTTTTGATTTTGATGAGGTCTAATTTATCAGTTCCCTGTAGCGTGTTATGTTTTGTAGTCAAACTAAACATCTCTTAGTCTAATCTTTTCTAGTCCTGTGTCTCAAAGATTTTCTCTCATGTATTTTACTACAAACTCTATAGTTTAACATTTATGTTTAAGATTATGATACATTTTGAGTTGACATGTATAAGGTGTAATATTTAGGTCAACTCTTTTTTTTTTATTCAACATCATTTGTTGAGAAGACTATGCTTCATTCATTGAATTGTTTTCACATCTTTGACAGAAATTAGTTGGACATATTTATATGACTCTACCTTTGGGCTCTGTATTCCATTTCTTTATATGTCTAACCCTCTGCCAAGACTGTACTTTTGATTTCTGCAGCAATATAATTAGTCTTGAAATCAGGTAAAATGAGTGCTCTCACTTTATTATTTTTTAAAGTGTTTTAACTATTATAGGACCTGTGTCTTTTAAATAGATTTTAGAATAAGCTTGCCTATGTCTACAAAATGCCTTTCTAGGATTTGGATGGGAATTGCATTAATGGAACCACTGTTGCTTTGTTCGTTTTGTTTGTATGGAGTATCTTTTTCCATCCTTTTACTTTCAACCTAATCATCCTTGAATTTGAAGAGTTTCTTGTAAACAGTGTAAAATTGGGTCATGTTTTATATTCACTGCCAATCTCTGCCTTTTAATTGATGTAGTAGGCTATTTATATTTAAGATAATTATTGAATATGTTAAGACATAAGCCTGAATCTTATTTGTTTTCTGTTTGTTCCCTCTGTTTCTTAATCTTTGGATTCTCTTCTCTTGCCCTCCTGTGAAATACTTGAAAAATGTTAGAGTTTTATTTTGATTTCATATGTTGTGTTGTGTAACTTTGCATAAATTTTTTTAGTGGTTGTTCTGGGTATTGCAATATACATATGTGACATCGCAGTCTATTGGTATAACATTTTATTACTTCAAGTGAAGTATAGAAACTATTTGCTTTCAGGTTCCTTTACTCTCCACATTCTTAGATACCATTGTTTGGAATATCAGATGATTTTAAGAATTTTGTCTCAAGTATCACATATGATTTAGAAAACTCATAATAAGGAAAGCTTGTTGTACATACCCATATTTGTGCTTTTTTCATTCTTCTTCCTTCCTTCCTGATTTTCCTGGTTTCCTTCTTTTATCATACACTTTCTGTTTTAAAAACCTCAAACAGGATATTTTTGTTAGTGACAATTTTTTTAGTTTTTTTTTAATCTGAGAATGTATTTCCCTTTAATCCTGAATGATGGTTTTGAATTCATTGTTGACAGTTCTTACAGCACTTAAAAAATATAATGCCACTTCCAACTGGACTCTTTTTCGATAAATTTGCTGTCATTTGAATATGTTTCTCTTTAAGTAACATGCCATTTCTCTCTGGCTGTTTTCAAGTCTTTAGTTTATAGAAGTTTAATTTTGATGTGTCTTGGTATAGATTTCTCTGGATTTACCCTATTCAGAGTTTGTTTACATTCTTGAATCTGTGACTTGATCTTTCACCAATTTTGGAAAGTTTATTTATCTATTGGCATACTCTTTCAGCTCCAATTTTCTTTTCTCCTGCAAAGAAACCAAGGTTGGAGCTTTCATTATTGTCTCACAGGTACCTGAGGCTTTGTTCATTTTCTTTCAGTCTGTTTTCTCTGTTCAGATTGGATAAATTTCACTGATTCATCCCCAAGTTCACTAATCTTATCCTTTGTAATCTCCATTCTATTATTGAAACTATCCAAACAAAGCTTTTTAAAAATTTATTATTGTATTTTTTTGGTTCTATAATTTCATTATTTGTAACTTTTTTCCTGAGAATTTCTGTATTTTCAATTATTTCAAAATAATTTATAATTGCTTGTTGAGTCATTTTAATGATTGTTGCTTTAAAGTTCTTGCCAGATAAATCTAAAATCTGACTCATGTTGGTGTCAATGTTAGTGTCAATTGATTGTCCTTTCACATTCAGGTTGTGATTTTCCCAGTTCTTGGCGTGATGGGATTTTTGTATTATGTCCTGGATATTTTAGATACTAGGATACTCTCAACCATATTTTAAATTTTTGTTTATCTGGTAATCACCCTATTTAGGTTTGTCATACAAGGTCATTTTGCAAGCCTACTAACAAAAGTACAGCCTTTTTTTCTTTGTACTCTTGGTTCTGTTGACAGTCTGATATTTCAGAGCCTTTGCAGTGCTATTTTGGTTTCCTTGGTTTATCCAGTGTCACTGAGGTTCTGACTGGTCCTTGCTGGTTTGCTTGAAAGGGTGTAATGAAATTTTTCAGGCCAGGATAATACCCTAGCTGAAGAATGGAGCTTCTAACTCACAGGAATAAAAAGTACCACCCAGGCAGGCCAAGATCTTGTCATCCTGGGATCCTCCTTGTTAGTGCTCTCAGTTATGTGGTGTTTCTGGGTTAGAGTGAGAAGTCTCAGGCCCAGCAGGAAAGGAGATAACTTTTCAGATCAATGAGGCTGCTTTTTGCAGTGTAATTTCCCTTGCAGCTGCCACCACTGCCGTCACCACACCACCACTGCCACTTCCTCCTCCTCCTCCCCTTCTTCTTTTTCTTGTTTTAACATAGGCAAATTTGTTTCTTTCTTGTAACTTTTATATTTTATCACCAATATCCTTCACCAGATTTGAGTTTTAACTTGAAACATAGAAGTTAGAGCTATTCAGCCTAACTTAGGCACCAGAAGTGATCTGAAGGTTCAAGTTTTATGTCGTAGAATGATTTTGAAATAGAAAAAAAATGTTCTTTTCAGGCATTATAAAAAAATCCAATACAAATTCTTAGAAAGAAGTTATTATCAAATTAACTATAGTTTTAGTAAGTGTTTATTAATTTACAAGTGATGCATTCTTTCTATAAGTCAGCTTTACTAACATACAAATCAAAGATATTTATGTTTCAAAGCACTGGAGGACAAATTATTTTCTGAGCATTATAAACAGCAATTTATTAACATTAGATAAATATTTAAGTTTCTTACCTGACTATAGCAGTGTTGTGTTAGTTTAAATAAACTTTCTCAGGCTTCATGCACCCATCCATCTATCCTACTAAACAGCTGAGCACTGATTACATATCAGTCACTGTATTAGATCCTCTACGGAATCCATAGATGAATGAGATTACAGTCCCTTTACATTTCAGAGCCAACCTTTCTAGCTGTATCTCCTGCCATTTCTGACAATATCTACAACCTGAGCCATATTACAGTCACTGCACCCTGGATTCCAGTCTTTCCATCTTTTCACAGGGATATGATTTGGCTTTGTCCCCACCCAAATCTCATGTTAAATTCCCACATGTTGTGGGAGGGTCCTGGTGGGAGGTGATTGAATCCTGGGGGCATGTCTTTCTTGTGCTTTTCTCTTGATAGTGTCTCACAAGATCTGATGGCTTTTAAAAAGGGGAGTTTCCTTGCATAAGCTTTCTCTCTTTGCCTGCTGCCATCCATGTAAGATGTGACTTGTTCCTCCTTGCTTCTGCCATGATTGTGAGGCCTCCCCATCCCCATGGAACTGTAAGTCCATTAAACCTCTTTCTTTTGTAAATTGCCAGTCTTGGGTATGTCTTTATCAGCAGCATGAAAATGGACTAATACACACAGGTATCAGGCCGTTCTCTCTTTGTAGAATGTTTTTCTTACCTGTGTTTGCCGAGAAAAATCCTTTACCTGATTCAAATGTCAATGCTCCTGGGAATATTTCTCAACCTCTTTAGGCAGATTTAATAACTATCATGGAACTTTTCATATCTCTGTATTAGCAGGTATATGATGTTTAATTTTAGGTGTCAAGTTGACTAGCTTAAAGAATTCCCAGATGACTGATACAGCATTATTTCTGGTTATGTCTAGGGGGTTATTTCCAGAAGAGATTGGCATTTAAATCAATGGACTGTGTAAAGATAATTCACCCTCACCCAATGTAAGCAGTCACTGTGCAGTTCTATGAGGGCCTGGATAAAGCAAAAAGGCAGAGGAAAGGTGAATTGGTACTGTTTTCTGAAACTGGGGCACACATTTTTCTCCTGCCCCTTGACATCAGAACTCCAGCTTCTCCAGCATTTCAATGTAAAACGTGGACCCACAGCTCCTCAGGTTCTAAGGCATTGAGACTCGAACTGAGCCATGCTACTACCGGCTTCCCTTGATTCTCTAGTTTGCAGATGGCATGTCATAGGGCTTCTCAGCTTCCATAATCATGAGATCCAATTCCTCTAATAAATCTTCTCCCCTCTCTCTCTCTCAAAAGGATATATCCTTTTGGTTCTGTTTCTCTGGAGACCCCTAATACACACATGTAACATTTTATAATACTCTGCTTTGTTAGTTTCTCTTGGCTAATTAAGGATTAACTTAAATTGAAGGAATGCTTTATTCCTTTTCCTATCATTGGTATCTGGGTTAGGGGTGACAAATCATAGATTTTCAGCATATTTCATTTATTCATTTAACAAATAATTTTCAGGACCACCAAGCTTGTCCAGATAGGTTGATAACAGCACAATTCTAATGGGTGCATTTCACATAAACTGTAGTGTACTTCAGTGCTGCTATATAACCACACAGTGAGAACTGTTTATTGAGCCCCTATAGCATAGTATATTCTGTCCAGGAATGCAGCAGTGAACAAAAATACCAGAAGTACCATGAGTGAATGAATTGGCCATTGCTTCATTCCTGGGATATCAAAAGAAAGAGCCCTTTCTAACTTTGTAGTATTTTGAACAGGTGCTAACTACTTGATGATAATCTAAATGAACTACAGTTTTTGTTCTGGCTTTAAATTTTATTAACTCAGTCTGAGACTATTATCTCATGCAGATCAGGTATTTTTATCAAGAAAAGGACAATGACATACTTTCTAGAATTAAAAATAGGATTAATGATTTAGTTTTTCCAGCTGCTACATGTAGGTTTTTTATTTATTTCTTAAAAATCAGTCCCTTATTTGTAGAGCCCTAAATAATGAGCTGATAAAACATAGGTAAATAAAGACGGCTTGATCAGAATCAACAGATTGCATTGTCTATTTTTACAGTATGTTCTGTAGGAACAGGTCAATTACATTTCAAATACATTGCCATTCATTATTTTGAATATGAAATTAAAACTAATTATTGGTTTCAAAACAGAACTACAAGTAATCACAAACATACATTTACCTATCTACATCTATGCATGATTTGTGTTCTTAAAAATTATCCTTTGCACTAAATAATATACGTAGTGACAAGATCAGTAGTTAGTTTCCAATTCAAACAGGGGCCATAGATGCTCCTTTTGATTTAATTTTATTAATTTCATTTTCTTCAACAGCCACACATTTGAGAGAAATAGGCATTAATTAGCCATTTCCATCAGGCACAAAATGGAAAACAGGCTCCAATCATAACAAGAGAAATGACGGTAACTCTTAACTTGTGTTTTTGTGTCCTAGTCAGAGATAGACTTTGTAGACCTAGACATTGTAGGATATGAATTTTATACAATTTAAAGCATGTTTAAAAGAAAAGCAATACAAAATTAGACACACATGTGAATATTTAGAATGAGAAAAAGAAATCACAACAAAATACAGTTTTTAAAAGCTGACAAATACTAAAGCAACAACAGAGCAAAAAGCCCAAAATAATATTAATCTCGACATTTAGCTATGATATTTCAAAATGTTTTGGTCAACTTGTCTTATGACAGTGAATGATATTGTAAAATATATATTTGGTCTTCAACCCCATTTCTTTACATAAAATTTCTAAAATCCTTGGAATCTTCAAAGTGCTGCCTTCTTTTTGGAGACCGAGTCTTGCTCTGTGGCCCGGCTGCAATGAAGTGGTGCAATCTTGGCTCACTGCAGCCTCTGCCACCCAGGTTCAAGCGATTCCCCTGCCTCAGCTTCCCTAGTAGCTAGGACTACAGGTACGCACCACCACACCTGGCTGATTTTTTTGTGTTTCAGTAGAGAGGAGGTTTCACCATATTGGCCAGGATAGTCTCTTTCTCCTGTCCTCGTGACCTGCCTGCCTCAGCCTCCTGAAGTGCTGGGATTACAGGCCAACGTGCCTGACCAGTACTGCCTTCCTAGATAAAAATGTTGAAGCTTCAGGGTGGGGCTGGTTACAAAGGCAGGATTAGAGGGTTGTGGGACTTTCAGCCCCACCCTCAACCTCCAAGGAGGGGAGGGGGGCTGCAGATGGAGTTGATCATCAGCGGTCAATGGTTTAATTAATCATGGTTTAATAATACCTACATAATAAAGCTTCCATAAAAACCAAGAGGAGGGGTTTGGAGAGCTTCCAGATAGCTGAACACTAAGAGAGTCATGGAGGGGGTGCACCTCTGGGAGGGCATGGAAGCTCCGTGTCCCCATACCTTCTCTCCCTGTGCGTCTCTTCATCTGTATCTTTGTAACATCCTTTATAATCAACTGGTAAATGTCAGTGTTTTTCTGAGTTTTGTGAGCTGTTCCAGCAAATTAACCCAAATTGGGAACCCATCTTGAAGCCAGTCAGTCAGAAGTTCCAGAGGCCTAGTGTCCCAAGGGGTGGGAGTGAGTTTTGGGGACTGAACACCCAAACTGTAGGATCTGACACTATCTCCAGTTAGATAGTGTGAGAATTAAACTGGAGGACACCTAGTTGGTGTTCCATAGATAGTGTTCCCTGCTACTTGCTGGTAGGGAGAACACCCTCCCCTACATTTTGTCACTGAAGTTACCTTCCTTCTGTGTTGATGATTTTTGTTGCTGAGGTGTGAGAGCAGAGGAAAAACTGGTTTGAGCATTTTCCACATACACAGTGACTCTGTGACATTTTTATCAGAGATATAGAAACAGAATTCAATTTTTCCTTTGAAAGGTTGTTTAAAGTTTGTCTTTTAGATTATTGATAGTCAAGATGCCTAGATATGTGACCTCCCACACAGATGTATTAACTCTTTGTAGGGTTGCTCTGGTTGGTGTCTTACAAACAAATGAATTCTGATCCATTGTATTTTATGAAATTTCTAACAACAACAACAAAAAATCTTATGTTTTGACACTACATTACTGCATATATTCCTAATAGGTCAGAGCTTCCATTCTCACTAGGTATCAAGGAAAATCTGTTTACAATTTTCCATATACAATCATTGAAATAATTTTTCATAATTTTTGACTCATCTGCTTCAGACTTTGTTTCTCCTCCCTTCCCATGTACTCTTTTTTGTTTTGTTTTTGAGACGGAGTCTCATTCTGTCACCCAGGCTGGAGTGCAATGGTGCCATCTCAGCTCACTAATATCTCCACTTCCTGGGTTCAAGCAATTCTCTCTTCCTCAGCCTCCCAAGTAGCTGGGATTATATGAACCCACCACCACGCCTGGCTAATTTTTGTATTTTTAGTAGAGATGGAGTTTTGCCATGCCCATGAACTCTTGATGTTGCCTAGCAGATTATTTTTCCCATAAAACCTAACCCTACACTTCCGTCACATGATGCCAGGTAAGGGGGCAGGGTAGGAGCACTGCTTGAAATAGCAACCTCTCCATTTGTAGAGTGATTATGACCCATGTAAATGTATCCCACTACAGATAAACTAAATTTACTATCAACAGCTTTCCCCAGTTGGATCCTAAAAGTGCCCATGACCACCTTAGTCCCAAATGATATGAGGGGAGGTAAGGCTCAAAGATTAGTCAGAATAGAAAGAAAAACAGTTATAAGTAAATGCATTTAAATTTATACACAGTTGCAAATTTTATGGAAACATTTGACTCTAAGAACACATCGAGAGGACCCCTCTCAGAGCCTTGAAGATGCCTGTGTAAATGTACAGCCCTGAACTTCAGCTTCATTAGTTTCAGAGTAAAATTCCTATGTTTTCACGGCTTTTCCAAGGGAAATACAACCCTCATGGAAATTCAGACAAATAGTTCTTGATAAGTTATCCTAGAGTCCTTAGTTTATCAAGTTGTCTTCTTTAATGTCCAAATAAAATAACTTGAATCCCTATTGCATGTTATTCCAGTGTATGGATCTGCTTTCCAGGGATTTAGGGGATTCCTAATGAAAAGAGAACATTCTCTGTCTCTTGGCAATTATTCATACTTTGATTTTTTTCTTGCTTAATTTAATTTCTGATCACCTTCTATTGACTTGACACTGCTCTCTGATCCAGTTGTGAATACAGTCTTCCATTTTCATAAAACAAAAAGCACTAATGCAATGGCAAAGGGAAATAGGAACTTTTCTATCTTGAAGCAAAGAATATATTAGTTAAAGCATTTTTGGTGTATAATTTTGTATTATCTCTATAAGGGTATAAAATTTCCCAAATCACAGAAGTAGTAAAACCAAAGTATATTAGTCTGCTTGGGCTGCTATAACAAAATACTGCAGACTGGGTGGCTTAAACAACAGACAATTGTTTCTCATAGTTCTGAAGGCTGGGAAATCCAAGATCAAGGTGCCAACTGATTCAGTTCCTGGTGAGGACTCTCTTCCTGCCTTTCAGATGGTTGCCTTCTAGCTTTGCCCTTGCATGGTGAAGAGAGAACTCCGGTCGCTTTTCTTCTTCTTATAAGGGCACTAATCCCATCATGAAGACCCCATCCTCATTATCTCATCTAAACCTGATTATCTCTCACAATTCCCATCTCTGAATACCACAATCATATTGGTGATTAGGGCTTCAACATATGAATTTGTTGGGGGGGGGAAGGGCACAATTTAGTTCAAAATTCAGAGTAACTATTTTATCTATGGCTGGAATTAATGCAGTTCCTGGGCTCATTTCTGCTGATGCCAGAAAAGTTCACACTTTACTTTTCTAAAAAAAACTTTTTGTGGAGAGAAGCTCTTGCTATGTTGCCAGGCTGTTCTAGAACTCCTGGTCTCATGTGATTGTCCCACCTCAGCCTCCCAAAGCACTGAGATTACAGGCATGAGCTACTATATCCAGCCAGAAATGTTTATCCTGACAATTTAATGTCATTCAGTGACTTCTGTTTTCAAACTCCATTTCCTTTGGACAAGTGCCTAGCCCAAAAATCAAGATTGTGCCTCAGTCTTCACCTTATCCTGGTGGTGCTCTAGGTTAGTGGAAGCAGTAGAGGGAGGAAAGGGAGTCTTAACATTAAGCCACCATGGATAAGTTAATTAGTGCCCAGTAGTCACCTGCCTTTGCTGACCTCTGCTGAGGTGTGGTTTGCTCTTGTTTTGTGTTGACGTTTATGGCTGAGGCCGCCAGGTCCATGGCCTTATTTATCAGGTTTGTGAGACCCAACTGAAGGCTGTCTTCTGTGTACAGCCCCCATTCTGCCTTTCTGAACTCTTTATTTTGCAGGGTTCTGGAATTCATGGCTCTTTCTCTTCATTGTGCTGGGCTTTATAAGACTCTTTGAGACATCTCCCAGTCTCATCCAGTCAGGTAATATTTTTGGCCATTTCTTCTCTACTACTCAGGATCCATGTTAGAAAAAAGGCTTTTCTTTGAGTTTGCCATCTCCCAGCAGTGCTTTTTTTCTGAGACTTTACTAAAACTTACCTAGGTATTCTCCTCATTGCCTCCCCATTAGAGTCCATTCCAGTGGGAGGATAAGTAGTTGGATGATAGGATTCCGAGACCCACATCTTAAGCCTCATCACAACTTTTGAATCCCCCTGTTATCTACAGGCACTCCATACTTCTTGAGTAAGAAATACAGCCAAAGTCATCAAGCCTTCTACTGCTTCAGTAATCACCACACGGACACTGTGTTCTTAGTGCTACAGGCTCAGCATGTTACATGAAAAGCCAAGCTTTGGGATCCCCAACATCTTTTCTCTCTCAAAAGCCTGGCTTTTGCAATTTACGGTAAAAATTATTCCTCTCTTTTTCATTCCTTCTTCTGAATAGAACCTAAAGTTTGTTTATATTTTTGCATTTCCCTTCATGTACTCCAGGTGCCCTGGATAAGTGTAACTCAATTATAGCAGCAGGGATGGTTGTGATTGGCCCCACAGTTGCTTCACACCTATTTTCTATAATAAATCTCTTATTCTCTATCTGGTGTAGTGGTTCTGCTCTCCTGATTGGACTATCACTGATAAGGGGCATTTGCTCTCGCCTTTTAGTTCCCATATAGAAACATAGAAATATGCTTTATTCACACTGAAATATAAATTGCTAACAACTTCTAAGGTGTTACTCAATCTAAAAGTATTGGGTATTTTAGCAATATGTTAAACATATAATTTTAAAAAATCTATTGAATGAAGAATCTACTTGTAAATGGAGTCTTACCTAAGCCTGAGTCTGACCAAGATCAGAGTCATCTTTCTCAGGACACTTAACATTTTCAGACTGGATTTTAAAGTCATATGTGACTCACATATAAAGTGAGAATAACATAGTGTGTTGGAAAGAACAACTTGGAAAATAGGAAACCTAAATTCTAGTGCCAATTCTGCCACAAAGCAACTGTCTGGTACTAGATAAGTTATTTAATTTCTATGAGCTTCTGGTTCTTCATTTTTAAAATGTGAAAGTGGGGCTGGATTACTGGTTATCAAATTGATGTATGCATAATTCTGGAGGCATACAAAGACTTTCTAAAGTAGATGTGGGCTCTGTAGTTTTAAGGAAACATATTTTCTTGTCTTCAATTTCCAAGCTTTTTGTATACTTTCCCAGCTTCATGTAGATTGTACCTTTCCACTTCCTATCACAATGAGATTTCTTTCTTTATATTAAAAAAAAAGAAAAGCATACTCTACTTCTATCCTAAATCTTACTATAGTTGTTGTCCTGGACACCCAGGAACCCAGGGCCTTCAAAAAAAAAAAAGGAAAAAAAGGTTATGTTAAAATATTTGGATTGTTTTGGAAACCTCATTTAATAATTTATAAGCCTGTCATACAGCATTTTGGTTTGCTAGACTTACAGTTATAGAAATATTTGAAAGCCATTGGATGAGATGATTTCGAGATTATTTCCAACTCTAAAACTTGGGTATTTAACTTATTTAAACTCACGTGAAGCTCTGTGTACAGTTGTTAACTCATTTCATAAATGGGGATCTTCTGTTGCTTGATGTCCATTAATAAAATCAGTTAAATACATTAAATTATTTACTTTAACTGTACAGTTTGTTACACAGTTTGAAAGTGCCAGAGCCAGCACCTGGACTGGCTCTACTTATGTCCAAATTCCCTGCTCAGTCCTCATTGCCATTCATCCCTAGAAGGTCTAGGGATCATACTGTGAGATTGGTCCTCTTAACAAAATTTTTCAGTGTACAGGACATTATTGTTAACTATAAATACAATGTTGTACAGCAAATTTCTGAAATTATCCTCTCAATCTTGCATGACTGAATCTTTATACCCATTGAATAGCAACTCTCCATTTTTCCATTCCCAACCCCTAGTAACCACCATTCTACTTTCTGCTTATATGAGCCTGATGTCAACTTTTTTTTGTGGATAGATCTTCTCTGAACCTGTAAGTGTATATTCCTAATGTAAGGTTTTATATATATATTTTTTAGGAGCTTGTAATCTCTCATTCCCTCTGGCATCTGTCTTCTGTGGTATGGGTCTTTTGGAACAGAAACACTTTGCCTAGTTTGTTTTTATTCTTAGCAACCCCCAAAGATCTAGAGTATGGTGGGTGCTGTCAGTACATCAAGACTGTTGAGACAGAAGTCTGTCCCTTGGGATGTTCCTCTATCCCACAAAGTCTGAATGTTGAATTAACACTCTAATTTTTTCTCCTCCCTGAGAGAATCAGAAACTGAGATTTGTATGGTATTTTGGCAGGAGAGGCATGATGGCAAGAGGGTGACATTTTCCTATTGGCATTGATACAGATGCTTTTGCTCTTATTTTGGATACAGGATCATTTTTAGAGTTGCCTAGTTTCTCACAAAAGAAATTGCCTTATGTCTTATTGTTGAATTATTATGTCCATTGAGGGAAGAATGTCCAGGGCTCCCTGTTCTACCATTTGCAATGTCATGCCCTAGACTTACTTCTTATAAAAATATCTATGTTCTATTTTATATTTCTTTAAGGGAAAGATTGACTTTAATAGTGGTGACCTGCTGTGACATTAGTAAGGAGATATTCAGGACAGGGTAAAGTCCCCAAGCCACATTATACAGGCTACATCTTGTACCACTGGGTTGATCCCCATCTTCATAGTCTGCAAGGACAGCCTGTTGAGCATCTTACAGTGACATCCAGATTCTAAAGCATTTATAGGAACAAATGAGTAACCTGTGAATCTGAAACTTTAATAATGCCCAGACTAACATCTATTTTTTAAAGCTATTGCAATGTGTGTCTTCTCAGTAGAGCACTACAGATAATACAGAGATAGAGTAAAACATCTTTCAGCAAATATCCTTCAGCAATGACAGGAGGGAGACCTTCAAACTTGAGAATGATGCTGGCACTATGATCAAGTCCTAGCTATTTCAGAGTTGTAGTAGTCTTATACTTTTAGGAGAACCTCCTCCAGTGAGCCCATAATATAATCCTTTATTCCATTTAGGTGTTACTAAATTTTGACCCTGCATATAACCTTTATCTTTAGGCACATCAGGCTGCCAAGAGAGATTCTCTGGATTGAGCTGTAGCACATACTTTATGACTTTAATTTAAGCATGTTGTAAATAGAAGCTGTTTGCTTATACCCCTATGACTAGTGTAATATTTTTTCCTGTAAGGACACAAATTCCAGCTTATATCTTCTTCATCCTCCGCTTTGCATTAACCCTGCTACCCTTTATTTTTAAACAAATTCAAAATCTCTTAACATATTCATGCTTTGTGTGTATTTGTAAAATTAATCCCTTAGGACTAAATTTTCTATGTCTGTATTTAAAAATGTTTTCTTCTTCTTCTTTTTTTTTTGGTTTGGGATAATCTTTTTTAGGACAGTAATGCAGTATTATGTCTTTTAGCACCTGAAACAGTGCTATGCAGAGGGTGGGAGCTCCGTAAATGTTTGCAAAATGAAATTGTTCTTATTATGAACACAACTGTGCTGGCTCACTTGTCCTTAGAGACACAGAGAGAAGCTTTATCAACCAGAAAAGGCACATGTTACTGAGACAAGAAAGACTGTTCCTGTGTTTTTCTTTATCAAAATTAGCCACGACAAGTCTATATACATTGTGCTGCATGTTCTACAAAACAAGAAATATAGATTCCATTTAAAGTTCAGCAACACAATTATATGAAACATATAGACTGGAATCTAATGTAAATAGAACCTATAGTTTTAGGACTTTATTCCTTGAGCCATCCATAGTACTAACTGTTTAGGATAGCTGGCAGGAAATCCGATAGACAAGGATAATTAACAATACTGGAGAACTGTCTACAAATGTTCATACTCTGTCAGCAACCCAATAATCAATAAGAACAGACTTTCTTATGGGCTGCAAGAGTGAAACCAAGCTTTTAAAGTATCAATTGCTGTTGTTTTGCAGTGTCCAAGTCTCAAATACTTATTTATTTTGTATTCCCCTAAAAATTTCTTCCATTCTTTCCCTGTTTTCTTATGCCTACAGCTATTGCTATGGGAGAATCTTATGGAAATCAGTCAATATCTGATTCAAAGCATGAAGCTTTTTCATTATCTCCACAAGGTGATTGAATTTCTTCTACCTGAACAGCAAGATTCTCCTTTGAATTGCTGCAGCAGAGACTGGCACTGTGAGTAAATTTTGGGCTGCATTTATTTAGTGTGAGTGAGCAACTTCTATATTTCCTTAGTATCAGAATGTAGACAAGAAGCTACTTAGTACTTGTCAGGAAGATGAGTTACTGTAAAATGAGTATTAGTTATTTGATATATACACAGAATGCTTAATATCATATGTCTGCCTCCATTCTCCCAAAACACACATACCTACTTGCTTTAATCCCTAGTTTCAAGGGAAACAATTCATCAACCATTTATGTACATTTGATAGCTAAGATGTTCTCTTTTCTAAATGTTTCTGACAGACCACACTGCTAAATAAGCAGGAGAAAAAGCACATGCTTTGGATGGTATAATAAATAACTGTCTTTTAGGCAAGGTTGCCTTCCAATTGTCGGTGGGAAAAGACGTGAATAACAAGAAGAATTGAAAATGACAAATAAATAGAACAGTTTCCGATTGAAAATCAGTAGATTGTGTTAATATATCTTCTTAATTCAGATTTTCCGCAGAGTTAATAAGTAATACCTTTACTTCATTGGCCTTATGTATACTTTCTAGTGGACACGCTTATAACCCATCAGTGAAGACAAGCAGAAATAAAATAGGTAGGGAAAACTGACAGATACAGGATATGGATAATTTGCCTTTGAATAATAATCAATTAACTATAAATTGAAGCTTTTAACCTAAATGCAGAAAGCTACTTTGCAAAGCTGGTCCTTTTGCATAATGGAGAAAAACAGAAATCAGATATAAAGATAAGCTGCTTTCTATTCTATTTTTTGAAATCTAATGAATGTCTTTGACTTTGGGAGGTTGGGAACATTTTTACAAGTCTGATGGAAGCTATATCCCCTCTTCCTGCAAAAATGCACAATTGTAGGACCACTGCATAAATAGCATGGTATCCATATGATTGGTGCCCCCCTGGAGTTGCAGAATGCTGACATATATATAGGGACTCCAGATAAGGAAACACTTTCCCCGCTGTGATCTTCTGTGAACTGAGCTTGAAGTAAGCACAATTCTACTGTTACCTAGACTAGTATATCTGCTACTTGTGTGGCAAGGAGGTTACTTTGAGCCTGTCTAAATTAATAGAGTAGCAGTATTTGCAGGTGATACTAATCCTAGGAGAAATTCAGTGGCTTTACCCAGAATATCACATCATTTACTTACAGAAAAAGCAGTAAGGGACACATCCATTAAATAGATGCTGTTGCCATAGGTGACTATTCTAAGCAAAATAAATCTCTTGCATCTTGATATGGCTTTGAGCTGACTTTCAGTCTTCTGCAGCTGGCTTTCTTGCATGTTCTAAATTTTCCTGTGTATGAAATATTTTGAAAATGTAATTCAATTGTCACTTGCACGGGAATGAAAAGAAGCAAGGAAATGACTCTTCATTGAGTTTTGGCTTTTTCTTGATTAGATGAGCAGCTGTTGAGCAATAAGTCTACCAAAATGGCAATTTGACTGAGCTAACTAAATAAAACCCAACGAAATAAGACTGCTAACTCTAGTCAAGCTTCTTAGAGAATTTTAGACACAGTGTTAGGCTCAAGAGGGCATCCTAATGGTGTCATTGCTTCTTGGTGAATAATTCCTTTTTCTCTTTCTTTTTTTTTTTTTTTTTTTTTTTTACTTCCAAGCTAATCTTACCTGTTCGTACTTTTCTCATCTTTGAAATAACTTACATGTTTTGATGTAAAAATGCAGGAAGTATTGATCCTTTTTGGAGACTGTTGATATGCAAGTAGCAAAAGCCTAAATATTTTTATTCCAATTTATGTTTCTTTCATTTAAAAATCTTTTTTTTTTTTTTTTTTAAGGCAGAGTCTCTCTGTCACCCAGACTGGAGTACAGTGGTGTACGATCTCGGCTCATGCAATCTCTGTCTCCTGGGTTCAAGCAATTCTCCTGCCTCAGCCTCCAGAGTAGCTGGGACTACAGGTTCATGCCACCATGCCCAGCTAATTTTTTTTTATTTTTTGTAGAGACAAGGTTTTATGGTATTAGCTAGGATGGTCTGTATCTCCTGACCTGGTGATCTGTCTGCCTCAGCCTCCCCAAGTGCTAGGATTATAGGTGTGAGCCACTGCCCCCAGCCTCATTAAAAAAATCATTTGAAAGCCTATTATAAACAAGATGTGCTATTTAGTGACTATATTTGTATCTGACTGCTTATGTTTCTTTAGAGCCTCAGAGTAACCTGTTGAGTTTGATAGGATACTTTACAATTAAGGAGGCATAACAAAGTGACTTATACATATTAGAAAGATGGTTTGAACATAAATTGCTTGGTTCTTATTACAATGCACCTTCCCACTACAACATGGAGCCTGCTTCAAGGACTTGGGGACTTATGTTGGGAGACACGCAATAATCCCTGAAATGAATTTTAAGGGAAAAATCTTTTAATATTACTAAGCTTGTGAAGACAGAGCTTTTGAATTCCATTTCTTAGCAATGCAGCAAATAATATGAAGAGATTGTATTTTTAACAGAGTTTCCAAACTTTCCATCTGGGATGAATTACAATCAGTTGGATTTATGACTCTTTATTGATGACTCCTCTTTTTTCCATGATACCCATAAGCATCTCCTTTCTCTTTCTCACAATGTCATGAGGAAGAAGCAAAGCCATGCAGAGAATGCCCTTGGTTTTGCTTATCCCCATTGCAGAGACCAGTGATTTATTTATAGATCAGCCTTGCCAAAATGTTTTGGAGAAGCCAGCATTTCTTAAAGGGAATATCACAGTTAGAATCAGGTGTGGGCTATGTATAGTTAGTTTAAAACAGCAGGATCTATTTTTTTATTCTGCTTATTTTTGCATTGCCCCGTGAAGTTTTATCAGTTTTTTTTTTCTCTTTAACCTTGAACTAGAGAATACATAAGTATTTTGGGGGATGAAAAAATACTTCCATAAAGTGACAACTCATCTGATAAAATTGTCCAGTCAATCAAATCTATTGAGAAATACATAATACACACAAAGAATGGATAGAAGGATCAGGGCCACTATTTTGAAGGCATGGAAAGATTCAGAAAATGGACGACTCTAAGCCCAGTGCATTGATTCAAGCTTTTTGCTCTAAGGCTGTCCACAGCCACGAATGACCCAGGGTCTGTCCCATTTTAAGGAAGTAGCCAATTGCTTCATTATTATGTTTGCATTTGTGTACAATCACAAAGAGACAGGGCACAGTCGTTAACTCTTTATAAACTCAGATATGACTTTTCTTTCAAAGAAGATGTGGCTTTATTTTGTCTATAATCCATTTTGTTTTCCTCAAACAAAACTTCACTCCACTGGATAGAAGAAAGAAAACAAACATTTAGCACTTGCTATGAGATGAATTGTGTCCCTGCAAAATGTATTTGTTCAACTGTAACACCCCATGTAGGGGCTCTGAGGCAGTGAAAAATGTTAAATGAGCTCATAAGGGTGGGGCCCATATCTGATAGGGCTAGTCCAGAGAGAACAGAGCTTCCCAGTTCCCCCATGTGAGTACACAGTGAGAAGGCAGCCACCTGCAATCCAGAAAGAGAGTCCTCACCAGGAACTGAACCAGCTGGCACCTTGATCTTGGAGTTCCCAGCCTTCAGAAATGTGAGAAATAAATTTCTGTTGTTTAAGCCTACCAGTATATGGTATTTTGCTATGGCAGCCTAAGTCAACTAATATCATCCTGTCAGTTTAAGTTACTTAAACCATTAATTTAGGGTATGCTCAGACTCACTAAGAAAAACAGAATAGGTGTAGATTTTTATTTTCTCCACCCCCTCTAAGCAGTGCTTGTATAAGTATGAAGGTGTGCTGCAGTGCAACCTCATGGTGAAGAAAAAGAGTTTGGGTCCATGGGGATGGTGTCCACTGGCATCTTGGGGCTCCAGTACAATCCCTTCTGTCCCCCTGTCAGGGGCTGGTCCGGCTTACATGTGCAGTTGACGTCTGTGACTAGCATGACTCAATATCTGATCCGTGTTTATCCCTCCCTTGTTGACTCAGCCTCACCTCAGTTCTGACTTCCTGCATTCTACACATCATCACTGTGGTGGGCTCCACCACAGCCCCAGAACTCTCAACTCTTTGGTCTTCTACACTGGGGCTGCAAGAACATTTGGATCTCATCTCTGCCACCCACAAACCCTGACGGGATCAGGAAAGCCAAATATCAAGGTCTCCTTTTGTCTGACAAACTATACTGTACTACTTGGCTTACTGTGATATGATTTGATGCTACTTGATAAACTCCCTCTTAAATCCCACATGGAAAACCAGGACAAGAGGTTTCCACCATCCTTAGCTTTTTCTCACTCCTGAGGGCACATGACTCATCATTTTCTCTTATCTCTTCCCATCCTATCTTCTTTTTCTAAATTCCCTCAAACTCCCAGGGGAAAAAAAAAAAAAAAAGCCAGCTTGTTCTCTCATTTCAAGTTGCTATTTCCTTTCCTAGGAGAGTGAGAGAGAACTTCTTTACATTCTGGGCAGTCTATGAGCTGAGTCCTGGATCTTGGTATCCTAAAAGAGTTTATAAAGTTATTTAGGAAATCCTTTTTCTCTCACTCCTTCCGTAATGTCTTTCTCTGAGGCCATAAACTTTAGACATACAAAGTTTCAGATGGCCAAAAATTTACAGGAAGAATGAGAATGATTGGCTTATATTCACAAAGATATTATTCCTCCCTGTGAATAGGATTATCTAATTTACTGTGGATGTATGCTTACATTCTGTGTACTAATGCACAGTCTCATATGTAAACCTTACTCCTTGAGGCAGGTATCACAGGCATGAACAAACACCACTAGCGTTTACAATGACTACATTGTGAATAAGACTTCAGGCATTCAACATGTTCTCTCAATCCTCCAAGATACCTTCCACCAGCTTGCCCACACTGTTCATTTGTTTTACTTTTTCTTCTGCAAAATAAGCATATAAGGAAGCCACACCACTCAGATGTTATATGAATAATTGGTTCTTTGCACTTCTGAAAGAATAATTTAATTAGCTCATCTAAGTACCCTTCAGTTATATCCTGTATTTTGTCCATCTAGGATGCTGCATATTTAATTCTGGGTCAATAAGCATCCTGTTGGGTATCTCTTAAATCAGTCTTCCTGTCATATTGCATTTTTACTTCTTACTGGCATTCAAGAGTGGAGAGCTACTGTTGACAAAGCTCCAGTTTGAGTGCTATTTTGCTCCTGTTATACGTCTTCTGTGGCCAGCTCAGTCACAGGCTCTGAGCAGAGTTCTTAGGTCCACAGCCATTTATGCATGGAAGATTTCATATGTTTAAATAATCATCCTTTTGATGATTTATAACTTGGAAGAACAAGGAATATCTCTTATCTTATATTTCTTGCCTTCTGTTAGTTTGTTTAACTTAAGGTAATATTAAAGGTTTTTTCAAGTTTAGGATAAACTAAGAGTGTGAGACAAAATTATTTTTAAAATGTGTATTCTTTAATATGTAGATAAAATAGTTTCACTTATCCAGATGTTTTTGTTTAAGTTTTTTCTTAAAAATCAATTTCTCCATCAATGATCATGTTGATATAAAGTGGTGATACATAGACATGGACTTCTAGACAATAATTTGGGGTTCTATCATATGGCAGTGACAGAAAAGCCCATATAAAAATACAAATGGAAAATGATACCTGACTGATGGATTAAGCTGATTGGCACTGTAAAGATAAGACTATTTTGTTCCTTGATGGGAGATTAGTACAGAAATAGATGTGTGAGTCAAACCTCAGCACAGTAATGATTTCCTGACAAGCACTCCTTCCAAACCAAAATACATTAAGTTTAAATCCAAGGAGCCATTACACTTTAAATGTTTCTCTCAATTTTTCTATAAACTGGAAGAAAAAGGAATTTGCACTTTATGTCAAGGCCACAATGATTCGTTTGTATACAGCATATTACCTACTGCAGACCATGATGGAAGTTAAATAATGATGAGCCAATTGCTGGGCTTATGGTAGAGTGCTATATGATTGACTCAGATACTAATGTATTGGGGCCACACATTAGTTTCTGAGTGCTGGAGATTGAGTGCTAATGCAATTTGGAAGAATTCCCAATACAAATAAAAAGAGATGTACACTGCCTCTTTAATGACTCAGGGAAACAGAAACCATTTTTAATACATTAAATATGTTACCAAGTTTGAATACTTTGTCTTTTTTAAGTCTTGAAGAAAAAACTTTTTTGACTCCAATAGCTATCTAGCTGTTGAGGTAGAATGGAATGAACTGATTTCAAGAAGCATTAATAATTAACAGCTTCCAGAGCCATGTAAACAACGTCAGCCAGGGCCTAGATATTTCTGTTTGGCATCCAACTATATCTGAGCCCCTTCTCCTTAGGAAAGGACAGAATATACCATTAATTGAGTATCCAGTAAATGCAAAACAATGTTCTCAGCACTTTTATGTCTGACTTAATCCTTACAGCTTCTCTGTGAAGTCTCATGCCCATTAAAGATAAAGAAGGTGAAATTTGTGAGAGTTAAATTGCCCTGTGTCTTATAATTGAAAATTGGAAAATTCAACTCTTGAGTTCTAGTCTGTCAAAATCTATTTTAGATGTACACTATCTGATATGGTTTGGCTGTGTCCCCATCCAAATCTCATCTTGAATGTACTCCCATACAGATTCTGTATCCAGACAACTGATTTGAAATTTCAGCTTTCCATCTTGCCAGCTTACTGGATCTTGGCAAGTTGTTTAAACTTTCCCATCCTCTGTTGTCATCCACAAAACAAGGATCATAATAATGCCTGCTTCATAGTGCGCTGAGAAAATTAAGTGAGCTATATATGTAAAGCACTTAAATAGAGAATAGAGCTTGGCACACAGAAGAGCGTTTGGCTGTTACTGAAAAGGAATGAAGAATCCTTTGCTTAGTGTTCAATGAAAGTGTACTTACTATAGTGCTAGATATACTACCTGTCACGTAATATATGAAGTGGAGGAAAAAAGACCTTCATAACAATGTGTGCTAGTGCTGAGCTTGTTATTTTATATACATTATCTCATTTAATCTTCACATCATTTCCATTTACAAAACAAGAGCCAAGACAACACAATCTTAGGTTAAATACATTTATTAAATTCCCATTTCTAAGAAATGGCAGAGCCAGATTTTAAACCTGGATCTGTCAGATTCTAAGGCCTATTTTGTTCGAGTGGGTTAAGTACAGAACTACTTAGAGAGAGAAACAAAGTTTAGAGAATGTTCAGCTTAGGGTTCTGTGCTAAAAATGTCAAAGTGGCTGTAGAACACCTAATTTAGCTTCCTAAAATAAGTGGATTATCTCTCTGGAGAAAAGACTAATTTCCCTTGTAGGGTATTGTAAAATCTTACCAGTTTTCACTGAGGCAGATAGAGGCGTTAAACTATGGACTTAAAAAATACAATTTTGGTTTTAAAGACATTTTTAGAATTAGGATGAATATTGGTTTAGGGGTCTAGAATCATATCAATTATATGATATTACATCAATTATGATTTACATTTAAATAGCTCACTATATTTATTTGTGCCTATAGTTAAAAACCAAAACTAAAACGTGATTTTAAGAGTCTAGTAGGCATGTACCAGAAGACAAGATTACTATCATGTTACCTGTGATCTTGGTGTGTATTTCCTGGTTTCAATATGTCATCTTCTCCACCTCATCTTACTCATGTGAGAGTCTCACGTGTATGATGTGTTTTAACGTGTAGGCATATGTGTGTACATGGGTATGTAACTTTTTTCTGTCTTGTGCCTCAATCTTTATTAATATCACTATCTTTTTTTCTTTACTTTCACTTTGTTTCTCATGGTCTTTTTTTTGACCACAATAACAGACCTGGAGTCTTTTTTCCATGTATCTGATAAAGTTATATATTCTCCTTTCTTAACCTATGGAAAAAATAATTGATATTTCTCTTTAAAAGACTGATCGGTGTGGCCTTATGTTGATTCTTTTTCTTAATAACTTAAAGGGTTCCCACCTCAATTTAAATAGGAATTGAATAAATTTGATAAACCATATAAAGTAGCAGCATTTAAAATAAAGTATCTATCTAAAATAAAGGTTATAGCTTATCTTTTAAACTATAAAGATGGGAAATTGCTCTTGAGGAGAGTACAGGCTATTTAAATATTCTAGAGCAGATATTGGAATTGATCCTTGAAAAAAACTCTCATTGTTAAGTTGTTCTAGTCCTGCAGACATATGGAAATATCTACTCATTGCTCTTGAAAATTAACTTAAAAGTAGATGCTTCAGACTGGAATTAAGCATTCTATGTAGTAATGCAATTGAGTTAATACTGAAAATGAGCCCATATAGACTCAGAAATTGCCCTGTGCCTGAAATACACTCTATGTGCTTGGAAAATGTGGGTGACTTTTGTTCAAGTATTTTCCTTCAGAAGGTCTAGGAGATGGGATAGACATTTCTTATCTTCTTTTCCATTCATGCTACAGAAAATACTGTGAAAAATTGTGAACTAGGTTGTTATAGCACTACCTACATTGGGCTATTGGTGTCCCTTCTCATTTAAGATTGAAAGAGACACAATATGGGCCATGACCCTTTGTATTAGACACAGGATGAGATTACACCTTATTTGTGGGTTAATATTTTCCCTGGAAGAGAATGGCTATTCCCAATGTCAATTACCTTAGAAGAGGAAATAAGATGAGCCTTAGGAACAAAAGATCTCCCTTTATCTTTGGCAGAGGAGGCAGTCAGGCAGGCCTAGACTCTTAATTGTAGAAATATCTAAATCTTGTTGATGAGAAGGGTTCGAAAGCCATACCACACAGAGGCCTGCCAGGAAACAGAACGGACACTCATGGTCTCTCAGAGACTTCCAACAGCAGTCCGTTAAGTTTCTCTAGTCTCTGAGCTTTCTGTAAGCTCTTTTTAACAGTATGGTTTAGTCTCAGTTGTGTATGAGAATTGGGGCAATTGAAACTATTTTTGGTAGTATCAGGGGAAGACAATGGCCCAGAAGTGAGATGATGACATACATAGGGGGTCATCTGCCCCAGACAAGATGGCCTGGCAGCAAGAGGAGAAACCAGACCATAGGAATAATGAGGAATTTTAAGGCAACGACCTGAGAAATCAGTGGGTGAAAAGATGAATTGAAAGAGGCTAATCCCTGCTAGAAAGTCAATAAGGGTTCCTGCTATGATAGTTTGCATATACAAAGAAAACTTAACCTCATTTGGGAGTCACAGGCTTAGCAGATCAGTTATACACAAGGTTCATAAGAAAATGATTAGAAATTCTTGCTAAATTGTGGGCTCAAGGAAGTATAAATTAACATTAACTGCAAATTTCAGCTCATTCAATAAAATGTGTTGTATTAATGTGTTATTTAATGAGAAGCAGATTATTTTTGTTTGAGGGCTGCCACCCTTTTCTGATGAATTATTATTTTAATGTTGTAATTATTTGATGTGATTAATCTGCCAGTCAGCAAAGCAAATATTTTCCACCTAAATTAAATGTGTTGGCAGCATGATTATTTCTCTAACACATTTGATATGAGTGAGTCTATTTTATGTCTTTATGAATAAATGTATTAGAATCATGTTATCTTGTCTCAGGGTCAGAATTCTGCCCTGGAGGTTATTTTGTACCAAAAAAATTGACAAGGCCTTTCTGAATGTTGGCTACGAAGAGGAAAAAAACCCTGAAAACTTAAAAACTAGATGAAACTCCTGTGATTCAGTAAAAATGGAATCTAAAAATCACTGAAAAAAGATCTGTGTTTGATTTCCTGGCTCTACCACTAAAGGTGGAAGCTGATCAATTATCTGATTCCTCTGAGTCTCCACTTCTCTGTCTGTAACCCCACAGGATCATATAGAAAATTCAGTAATAAAATGTACATGGGAAATGCTATAAATTAAGGTAGTACAGAAAATCCATCTTGTTTTCTTCCAGTTCTTAGATTCCAGTGGGAAAATACAGAGGCAGGGGGCATAAAGGAAATAAATTAGACCATAAAGGAAAGAAATCCAAGCAAAGTTCAAACTAAAATGTTTGAGTTTTAAGATTATTTTTTCAAAATTTTCATCCCTGGGTGTGATTCAGAATAATATCATACAAAATTCAGAACCCTGAGCTCCACCTGTCACTGGAGATGTTGATTCCAAAGCTCAGGAATGGGTTTTTTAATTTTATTATTCAGTTTATTCCTACCAATGTTATGGAGCCTGACTGAAATTTGGAGACTCCAAAGCTGACTGCTGGGAATTGCTGATCAAACTTTACTGTGTCAGTAAACTTCTTTGGACAAATGTAGGGCATTTTATATGTTTCAAACTTGGATACAGTTGGGATATACTGGAAATTTATGGTTAACAGGATAAACTAAAAATTTCTAGTCACGTGTTGGATTCTCATAAGGAGCATGCAACCTAGATCCTTCACATGGGCAGTTCACAATAGGGTTTGCGTTCCTATGAGAATCTAATTCTGGCACTGATCAGACAGAAGGCGGGGCTCAGGCAGTAATGCTTGCTTGCCCCCGACTCAATACCTGCAGTGCAGCAGCATTCCTAACATGCCACAGTCCGCGGCCCAGGGGTTAGGGACCACTGGTTTGGCATCAGGAGACAATGCTATTCTTGTGATAGTGAGTTCTTACGAGACCTCGTTGTTTAAAAGTGTGTGGCACCTTCCTGCTCTTAGATCCTGCTCCTGTCATGTATGATGCCTGCCCTCCCTTTGCCTCGCACCATAAGTAAAGGCTCCCTGAGGCCTCCCAAGAAGCAGATACTGCCATGCTTCCTGCAGAACTGTGAGCCAATTAAACCTTTTTTTTTTTTTTTTTTTTTTTTTTTTTGGTAAATTACCCTGTCTCAGGTATTTTGTATAGCAGTGTGAGAACAAACTAATACAACTTTCAACCTATAATTCTCTGGATAACATGAGCACTGTTTCATCTGAATAAATATTTGAGGGAAAGTAGTTCTGCTTCATTAAAGTACAAAGGAACTCATGTTTATTGGCTGACTGGCTGACTGTTCTGTGCCAGGCACTATACTTGGCATTGAACTGGGGGCTTATACTGGTTATCTCATTTACTTCCCATCATAATTCCATGAAGAAGCCATTAATAATATTTTACAGATGGGAAAATTGAGGCTTCAGCAAACAGAATAACTGCCAAGAGTATACAATTAACAATGGTGGAACAGGGACTTTTACTCAAATCTGTCTAGCCCTGAAGTTCATGATCTGCCCATCATCCTATACTGCCTTTCTTTGTGTCTAGAACTTGAAGTAGAACAAGTGTTTAGTGCTGTAGGGACTGTCTATTAATATCTCTCATTCTGATTGTTTTCTTATATTTCTTATTGCATGGAAGTTATAGGCATGATGAATGGGCTGAACTTCACTGACACTAGTTGCAACAGATGCATTTTGCGCCTATATCCCATCTCAGCCCACCTCTGATTTCAGTGGCAGCCATGGTGGATAGTTCTGAGCTCTGTCTGCTAGCATTTATGCTGGCGTTACTCCACTTTTCTGCCTCAGGGCTTTCTCCAAAGCTACAGGTGAGCTTGAGCACACAGCCAGCCTGGAAGTGTTAGGGAGTTAATGCCCCTTTGGACAACCTTCAACCAGTGAAGGACAAGAGTCAGAGATAAATGTCTCACCCTCCTGTCCTTCAGAGGGACAATTCTAAGGTGCTTCCACATGCTTTGGTCAAAGGCCCCAGTGGTAGTGAGTCCCAGGATCCAGCTCAACAATGAACCCAGTGGTTCTCCTTCCCCATCTTACTACCCCTCACTCTGCTTCCTGGGATGTTGAGGTTTTTTGTTTTTTGGTTTTTTTTTTTTTTTCAATTCTAAAGGCATTGTATTTTTTCATTTATTTGAGTAACATACTGTTTGGTCTGAACTGATAACCATCAGAGTTTCCTGTTTGGGGTGAGGGAGAGACAGAAGGAGAAAAAAGAAAGCAGGGTAATATGGACTGAGAACAAGAGCTCCAGTGAGCTGCTTCTCTTCTACCTCGCTTCTCCTCCCACGGGTTACAAGCAGAGGGATCAGCAGCATGACAAATGGTTTCTAAGTACATGAGAGAGACTATCACTCTGGAAATACTGTAAAATACTTGAGGGAGGAAAATTTCACAAACGCCTGGACTTCCTGTGTATTAGGTGAATCCTGCACTGTATTAAGAAATGTGAGTAGGGAGGGGAGCACTACACGCTGGGGTCTGTTGGGGGGCAATGGGGGAGGGACGGCAGGGTGGGGAGGTGGGGAGAGATAGTATGGGGAGAAATGCCAGATATAGGTGAAGGGGAGGAAGGCAGCAAATCACGCTGCCATGTGTGTACCTATGCAACAATCTTGCATGTTCTTCACATGTACCCCAAAACCTAAAATGCAATTAAAAAAAAAAAGAAAGAAAAGTGCATATTGATGCAGACATAACCTCATATGCCAGTGAAATCTGGAAATTTTCTTTTGCTAGTCTAGTTCTCAATATTTTACTCACTTTCTCCATTGGCTTACAGAATTTGTATTCATAAGGAATATCAGCAAAATAGAGAGTATTGATTTGTAAGAAATGCCAACCAGAAAAACACCACTGGATGAATTTGGCTTTGTTTCCTAATCTATAGCATAAGGAAAAATTGTTAGCTTATATGTGCTTTCGACCAGAAATGAAGTAAAGAAAGAAAGAAATGACAAAGATGACATGATAGGAAAACATGTCACCTTAAGAAAAGTTTGGAGTAGCTATTACTTGAATGTTTTTACACTTATAATATATAAATTTTGTGTACAAAACTTAGGAGTGTACTCTCTATTACAGAGGTGGGTGGAAATTAGGTGACTCTAGAAAGCTAGGTGAACGAATGGAATGGCTTGATACAGTTAGGAATGGGGCTATAGCCCTTTACAGAGTACTATTGTATAAATTCATATTCCATTTTTGTACTACTTATGAAATCTTAATTTTCCTATTTTACAGGTGAAGTTCAAAAAAGTTAAATAGAATCTTTGAGATAACCCAGCTAGTAAGTGAGAGAGATGGGACACCTCTGTCTTAAAACCCTGTGTCCTTTCTCCCTCATCCCATTGCTTTCACCTGGTCAGTTCCTGAAAGCCACCAAGACACAGACTTGGTGCCTGCTTTGCCTTATGACCTGCCTCGTTTTTCAGAGACCAGGGATTGGCCATGGGATCTACAGTAAGGAAGAAAAACGAGTCCCTTGGTCGCTGCAGTTGCACATTGACCAAAAGATATTTGGCAAATATTTCTTGACTGATTTCGCATAGAAAATTTCACAAGTGTTACTGCAGGCCAGTGTGTGTGAGTCAATGCTACAAACTTAGATTCAATTAAAATAATTATCTAGAACCTCAATGGAACTATAAAGCCTAGAAACTTCTATGAGTGTAAACTGAACAAGCTCTCTCTTTGAACATTTTGAATAGACTTTGATGTTCATTCATTTTTTCATGCACATATACACAATCCCAGTTTTATGTAAAAAGCTGAATCTTTTAAAAGAGGCACATTGAATTTAATTTTAAAACATCAAACCTGGGCTCTCAAATTTTAGGATAAAAATGTTTCAAAACGAAGACTACATTGACTATTCTGGCTTTCAAATGTATATATAAACACACACAAACATTTATATATACGTATGCACAAATGCATATGTATATACACACATAGAAATTCTTTTTATTGCTAAAGAGATTCTTTTATTGCCGTTTGCTTCATATTTAATAATTACCTTCACTCCATACAAAATTATGTTCTTTGTTATATATGGTTTATCTCTAAGAGATTTAGAGAATAGGATAAGCAATGAGAAGCACTGGGAATAATTGTAGAAAATGTGCTTAGGCATGTAGATAAATTATTCAGCCACAGGCCGGGTGCAGTGGCTCATGCCTGTAATCCCAGCAATTTGGTAGCCTGAGGCAGGCGGATCACTTGAGGTCAGGAGTTTGAGACCATCCTGGCCAACATAGTAAAACCTGTCTCTACAAAAATACAAAAATTAGCCAGGCGTGATAATGCATGCCTGTAATCCCAGCTACTTAGGAGGCTGAGACAGAAGAATCACTTGAACCTGGGAGGCGGAAGTTTCAGTGAGCTGAGATCATGTCACCATATTCCAGCCTGGGTGACAGCGAGATTAGACTCTGTCTCAAAAAAAAAAAAAAAAAAAAAAAAGTAAATTAAAGTATTTAGTCACAGGGTCACTTGTGAAGGAAAGAGATGAAAAGGCCTAAGTAAAAAGATATTTTGTTACTGAGTTTAAAAGAGAAGTCAGGAGGGAGGAATTTAAGTTTTCAGACAGATTGTAGAAGTATAGTCAAGAATGAAGGTGCATTCTGCCGAGATTCTTGATACACCAGATTGTAAATAACACATCAGGCAGATTGGGCCAAGAGTAGAGAGTAGGTGGGCTGGGGAAGCCATCATCAGACTGTATTCATGGTGTGGTGTGGCAATGATATTTAAAGCCAGATGTGATCACCTGGAAGTTCACATACATGGAGAACAGAAGGTATTTCATATCAGAAACTGGAATACTTAGGAACACTGAAGGAGATGGATGCAGCAAACAAGAACTTAGAAGCGGAGGAGAGCAAAAAGAGGAGAAGCAGATGAAGGTGGAAGTCATTCACTTCAAATGCTTCTGGGAGGGCAAGTAAGATGAGAACCAGGAATGAGCCATAGAGTTGGCAACATGTAGTGGTGGTGACCTAGTGCAAGAGAAGATAGAGATGGGATGGGAAGTCTGGAAGTGAAGACAGAAAGTCAAATATTTCTAGCTATTTTGCTATAAAGGAAAAAAAAATCATATGGAGTCAGAGAAGGTTTCTTTTTTAAGATAGAAGCTTTTATAACTCGTTTATTTAGTGAATGGTGAGGACCTACTAGAGAAGAATAATTTACAGTCCTAGAAAGAGCTAACACACACTTCTCAGAGGACTCTAGCACAAAACTTGACCAGCACTCCCTCTGACGGCCAGCAGATGAACAAATTCCAGCTTATTGCCCCAGTCCACCACCTTCCCCAATCTGGTTTTCCCTGATCAAGAATATGTAGTTATCCAGACAAGTGTATAGGTACTAGGAATAATATGACTGAAATTCAGTGATACACAAATTATGAAATGCATCAGGGAAAGGACATAATGTATCAGGGAAAGACAAAAGACAAAAGAATCAAATGGGAGAACATATAGTTCTCAAAGCTAGTTTCCCAGACCAGCAGTATCAGCATCACCTATGAACTTGTTAGATATGCAAATTCTCAGATCCCACCTACTAGCTGAGAAGCCCTGGAGTTGGACCCCACAAGTTATTTTAAAACAAATAGCTTGTGTTTTAGCAATCTATTCCAATGATTCTGATACACTTTCAAGTTTGAGAACTGTCACTGATTTCAAGCAAGTATTTGAGGGAAATTTTAAGTTTTATATAAATTTTCTGGAGCCAGAGTTTCATTCAATTTCATATTGTCCATCTGTTTTGGGGTCTTTTTTTGCGTTTCAATGATTTCTTTAAATTTTGTTAAATGCTTAACTATTTTGGATATATAATATTTATACGTATTTATGGAGTACATGAGATATTTTGATATAAACATATAAAGCATAATGATTAAATCAGGATAATTGAAGTATCCATCACCTCAAACACTTATTTCTTTGTATTAGGAACATTCCAATTTCACTCTTTTGAAATAATCTTACTGTGCTACAGAACACTAAATCTTACTCCTTTTAAAATCTAACGGTATATTTGTACCCATTAACCATCTACTCTTTACCCTAATCTCTCGACTGCCCTTCTCAGCCTCTGGTAACCATCATTCTATTCTCCATTTCCATGAGTTCAATTGCTTTTTAGCTCTTCCATATTAGGAAGAACATGCAATATTGATCTTTCTGTGTTTGGTTTATTTCACTCAACATAGTGTTTTTCATTTCAATCCAGGTTGCAAGTAATGGGATTTCATTCTTCTTATGGCGGAGTAATATTCTATTGTGTATATGTACCACATTTTCTTTATAAATTCACTGATGGACATGGTATTAGTTCATTTCACACTGCTATAAAAATACTACTTGACACTGGGTAATTTATAAAGGAAAGACGTTTAGTTGACTTATGGTTCTGCAGGTTTAACAAGAAGCATGGCTAGGAGACCTCAGGAAACTTACAATCATGGTGGAAGGCAAAAAGGAATCAAGCATGTCTTACATGGCAGCAGGTGAGAGACAGCAGGGGAAACTGCCACTTATAAAAACATCAGATCTCATGAGCACTCACTATCATGAGAACAGCATTGTGAAAACTGCCACCATGATCCAGTCACTTCCCACCAGCTCTCTCCCTGGACACATGGGGATTACAATTTGGATTATAATTGTTGATGAGATTTGGGTGGGGACACAGACAAACCATATCAGACACTTAGGTTGATTCCTTATTTGGGCTACTGTGAGTAGTGCTGCAATATACATGATAGTGAAGATATCTCTTTGATACACTGATTTCCTTTCTTTTGACTATATACCCAGTAGTGAGTTTGCTAGATCATATAGTACTACTTTTTTTTTTTAATGGAGTTTTGCTCTTGTTGCCCAAGCTGGAGTGCAATGGTGTAATCTTGGCTCACTGCAACATCCACCTCCTGGGTTTGAGCGATTCTCCTGCCTCTGCTTCCCAAGTAGCTGGAATTACAAGTGCACGCCACAATTCCCAGCTAATTTTTTGTATTTTTAGTAGGAGCAGGGTTGTTTCACCATGTTAGCCAGGCTGGTCTTGAACTCCTAACCTTAGGTCATCCACCTGCTTGGGCCTCCCAAAATGCTGGGATTACAGGCATGAGCCACCATGCCCAGCCAGTAGTTCTATTTTTAGTTTTTCAGACTGTTCTTCCTAGCAGTTGTACTAATTTACATTCCCATCAATAGTTTACAAGGTCTCCTGTTTCTCTACATCCTTGCCAGTATTTGTTATTGCCTGTCTTTTGCATAAAAGCCATTTTAACTGGGGTGAGATGCTATTTCATTGTAATTTTAATTTGCACCTCTCTGATTAGTGATGATCATTTTTTCATATACCTATTGGCCAATTGTATGTCTTCTTTCGAGAAATGTTTATTCAGATGTTTTGCCCATTTTAAAATCAGATTTTTTTTCAAAGTCATTTGTATTCCTTATATATGCTTGTTATTAATCTCTTGCCAGATGGGCAGTTAGCAAATATTTTCTTGCAGTCTGTTGATTGCCTCTTTATTTATTGTTTCCTTTGCTGTGTAGACATCTTTTTAGCTTGATGTAATCCCATTTGTCCGTTTTTGCTTTGGTTGTCTGCGCTTTTGAGGTCTTACTCAAGAAATCTTTGCCAAGACCAATGTCCTACAGTGTTTTTCCAATGCTCTTATTATAGTTTCATAGTTTCAGGTCTTAGGTTTAAGTCTTTAGTCCATTTTTATTTCATTTTCACATATGACCAGAGAAAGGGTCTAGTTTCTTTCTTCTGCATGGGGAGATCCAGTTTTAAGAGAGTGTCCTTTTCTTAATGTACATTTTTGGCACCTTTGTCAAAGATGAATTTACTGTAAATGCACAGATTTATTTCTGCTCAATAAAAATGTTTTATTAAGCAGTTTTAAGCCTACTTGCCTTAAGTATTTTATACAAATAGTTTGTGGTTTTTTGTAGTAAATTTCTTTCTATATAATTATCATTTTTTGTCCTTTTAGTTTCTATGATTCTAGATCTGAGGCAGAGAAAATAGAAGATGAGCTTGGAAAAGTTTGTGCTAGGAAGCAAGAAAATAATCAAAATCTTAGGGTAGTTATTATGAAAAGGGCACAGCAGTTAGCTTGAAGTAGCCAGCTCTGGCCAAACTAGAAACAAGTAAGCATCAGAGTAATAACAATTAAATCACATTCAGGGGAAAAAACTATTATATACATGTGTGTGTATATATACATATATTCATGTATATGTATACACATGTGTACACATACATATACATAAAATCATATTTTTATAAAATCAAATATACATATACACATGTGTATATATCCATATAGCCATATATATACACACATATACATACAGCCATATATATATGGCTATATGTATGTATGTGAATATATATATGTCCATAGCAATATTAAAATGAAGAGAAAGCTGAGGAAAGAATATTCTTCTTAACAGAATATCAGCTAATAAATGGAAGAAATATAGAGTTAGAATATTATAATTTTGTGTCCAATTATAACAATAGATATAGCAAGGATCATGAATGACTTCAAAAACAATTGAGTCAGGATCTCAAATTATTGCCACACAGAATACTTATTAATTAGAAATGTTAAAAAGTTCTTTTACAAAGGAGCGATCTGGTGGATACTACCTTGTGTGAGCAAATGAACACTTGGAGGTACACCATTACTTAAAAGTTCTACTTTCTTATGCAGATATTTACTGAACATGTACAATGAGTGAGCAAGACACCTTCGAGACTTTGGGATACAACAGGGAACACAGCCACTATGGGAATTTAGATTCTATGGAAGCCTTTCTGAGACAGTAGCAATTGTAAACCATAGAGCATAGAGATAGAGAAACCTTCCTTGCAAAGGTTGGAGGTGGTGGGATCTGAGACAAGGTGTAGCAGTTAGATGGAAAAGTGCATTCATAGACTCTGGGGCAGGAGGGTGCATGATTCATTGAAAGAACCAAAGTGCCTAAAATATACAAATATTAGTTTTCTATTTCTGCTATAACAAATTACCACAAACTTTGCAGCATAAACACACCTTTCCTGTCTCACAGCTCTGTATGTCAGAAGTGTAGTACAGGTTTCACCAAGACAAAATTCAGTTGCCTAAGGCTGCACTTCCATATGGAAGCTGTAGGGGAGAATCTGTTTCCTGCTTATCAGATGGTTGGCATAATTGAGTTCCTTGAAGTTTCAGAACTGAGATTCACCCTTTTTAAGTGTATAGCCCACTGAGGACTGTTCCCAGTTCTGGAGGTCACTTTATTCTTTGGCTCATGATTCCCTTGCTCTGTTTTCAAAGCCAGCAATAAAGCAGGAGTCCTTCTCAAGTTGTACGTCTCTCTGACGGATGGGAAAGGTTCTCTGCTTTTAAAATTTCAGGTAACTATACTGGGCCCACCCTGATGATCCAGGATTATCTAATCTGAAGGCCCTTGAACTTACACACATATGCAAAGGTAACATATTCACAAGTTCTAAAAATCAGGGCACAGACATGTTTGGGGGTCATTATTCTGTCTAGTACAAGAGGAGATAAGGAGAAATAGCTCAAGATGAAATACTTTCACTTGCCTGATGGTTCTAGTCAGGTTGCTCCTTTTAAATCAAGAAACCTTTAATGACTCACTATTACCTAAAGAATTAAATTCAAACACACTTGTTTTTGTCACATAGATTTTATGTGCTCTAGGCAAAATTCTAATGTTTTTTATACACTTGTTTTCCAGCCACCTTGGGCTATCTATTCTGGATTCTCTGGCAAAGATTCCTACGATTTCTTGCCTTTACACATTTTTTCAGGCTATCGTTTCTCTTTGGAATGTCTTTTTCTCCATCTCTTGATGTTTCATCCCTTCTTTGAGGGTCATCTCCATACCCACACCTACAATCACCCCAGCATGAGCACATGCACACACACACACACACACACACACGCACACACGCACACACACACTTCCTGCCCTTTACAGTATTCTGTAACAATGACACTGTACATTGCATGGCAGTGAATACATTTTCTTATTGTCCTATTACATTACTCAGCTTCAAAGGGAAAGGGCTATGGTGGGGATGGGTGCTTTCTTTCTAATTACCTGGTGCTATTGTCATACTAGTGGCTAAATATTTTTATATCATCCCTTACAGTGACTACTTCTTATTTATCTTTGTAACCTCCGCAGAGCACATAAATATGCCCCACCCACCCCCACACACAACAAAGGGAATGAATCATCTTTGGTAAATTGTATCTTTTTGGTTTCCAGCTTGTCAAATCTTTGCAAATTTTGATCCTAACACATTACACATTAATTATGACTTCCAGATTTTTTTTATACAACTTTAATTGGAGTTCCAAAAGCTCAACTTTGTTACCTTTAAATATTATATTAGATTCTACACACTAAGCACATTCCTTTTTTGCTCTTCCATTATAGAAAACACACACACACACACACACACACACGCACACACACACACAAAAGAGAAAAGCAAACCACCAAACTAATTTTGTTGTCTTAAACATATGTGTTTACTGTCATGCCAGGTTCATTCTTGGCATCAATTTTCCTAATACCAGAGCTTTTGTGATATTCTTCTCTTTTGTATTCCTCCAGCATGTGTACATCCTGAAATCCAATAGATGTGAACTTTGAAAATACAAGCCATCATTTCTTCCTTTCCCTTACATTCTTTCCTTTGTTTCTTCCTTCTCCTGCTTGTTCTTTCTTATTTGGGTTGCTTTCCTTTTATATCTGGAAATCTGAAAATCACAGAATAAAGTACATAATCATCAAATATAACCCAATCACATAAAATAAATTATAATAAGACTTTGAATTACTTAATTCTCACCTTTTTATGTTAATATTTTTTTTAAATTACATGTGTAATACATGAATTTTTATTTTTGCAAATAAATCCATGCATTAGTGGTTAAAACCATTCTCCCTTCAGTTTTACTAATCCTATTTGGTTTGCATCTGTTTTGTTCTTTTATTGAGAGATTAAGATATTTAGTATTCCATTGATAGTTTATTTTGAAAAAGTAAAATATTGTTTAAAACTTTCCATTGAAAGTTAACTTTGAGAAAGTAAAATTATTTTAAAAGTAAAATATTGCATTATAAACTTCATGGTAACTTAGCTATACCTGCCCCCACCCCAATTTCCATTAGGCAGACACGTTTTTTATAAGTTGTATAATAAAAACTTTGTTATCATACTATTTTAAAATATCTGTCCATGTATTAATTCATCTTTTAATCACAAACAGTATTCAGACCTATTTCATTTGTCTATTGTCCTCTTGGAAGACATTTATTTTGCTTGCAGTTTTGCTCACTGCTGCAAAATATTTTGCCACTCACAACTTTGCGTACATGAGATAGTATTGTTCTAGAAAGGCAGTATATGGTAAGTGGTTGAAATCAGGCTCAGAAGCCAGACAGTCACATGTCAAGGACTGGTTCTGCCAGATGACCTTAGCCAAGGTTTTCCTCTCTCTGCACTTCAGTTTCCCCACCCAGAAAGTAAGAATAACAATAGTTTCTACACCATACAGTTATTATGGGAATCAGATGAATTCATATACGAAAAGGACTTGGAATACTAACCTTTACCAAGTACGTACTCCAGGCATGTGAGCTATCATGATTATTGTTGTCCTATGACTGGCTTAAGGAAGACAGTAATCAGTTAAATCTGTTCTTCAGCTTTCTTAACTGATATTGCCAAATTGCTCCTAAGAGGGGCTGTAACAATAGTATATCCACTTCCTCACAGTCTTTCCAGTATTTGATATTGTCTGATGTTTGAATGTTTTTGTCTTTTAAAAGGATGAAAAAATAAGATCTCTGATGTGTTTTGACTGTGTCTCCACCCAAATCTCATCTTCAATTGGTCTCCCAGAATTCTCACATGTTGTGGGAAGGACCCGGGGTGGGGGAAGGGGATAATTAAATCATGGGGACAATCTTTCCCACGCTATTCTCGAGATAGTGAATACGTCTCATAAGATCTGATGGGTTTATCAGGGGTTTCAGCTTTTGCTTTGTCCTCATTTTCTCTTGCTGCCACCATGAAAGTAGTGCCTTATACCTCCTACCGTGATTCTGAGGCCTCTCCAGCCATGTGGAACTGTAAGCCCAATTAAACCTCTTTTTCTTCCCAGTCTCAGGTATGTCAGGTATGTCTTTATCAGCAGTCTGAAAGAACTAATACAATCTCTTTATTGTAATTTGAATTTTTCTGATTACTAGTGAAATTGATTTCCCTTTAAATGCTTATTGGTCATTTGCATTTTATCTTGTCTGACTTGCCTATTCATATTATCTGCTTATTTTTCTACCAAGTTGTCTTTTTTGTAGTTGTTAATAGGAGTTCTTTGAATATTTTGGATTCTAAACTCTAGCTACTTGCAGATGTTGCAGATGTGAGAAAAATCAACATATTTACCATATGAGCCATTCTATTAACATACATATCACATTTCGATTTATACTAAAGTATTCGCTTAGTCCTTTAGTAAAGCTATATAAAAATTTATTCATGGCTGAACCATTCAGGACATAGTCATAGGCAAGGACTTCATAACTAAAACACAAAAGCATTGGCAACAAAAGCGAAAATAGACAAATGGAATCGAATTAAACTTAAGAGCTTCTGCACAGCAAAAGAAACTATCATTAGAGTGAACTGGCAACCAACAGAGTGGGAAAAAATTTATGTAATCCACCCATCTGACAAATGGCTAATTACCAGAAACTGCAAAGAACTTAAACAAATTTACAAGAAAAAAAACAACTCCATCAAAAAGTGGGCAAAGGATATGAACAGACACTTTTCAAAAGAAGACATTTATGCAGCCAACAAACATTTGAAAAAAGGCTCATCATCACTGATCACAGAGAAATGCAAATCAAAACCACATTGAGATACCATCTCACACCAGTTAAAATGGCGATCATTAAAAAATCAGGAGACAACAGAAGCTAGAGAGGATGTGGAGAAATAGGAATACTTCTACACTGTTGGTGGGACTGTAAATTAGTTCAACCATTGTGGAAGACAGTGTGGCAATTCCTCAAGGATATAGAAATAGAAATACCATTTGACTCAGCAATCCCAGTATTGGGTATATACACAAAAGATTATAAAACATTGTATTGTAAAGACACAGGCACACATGTTTATTGCAGCACTGTTTACAATAGCAAAGACTTGGGACCAACCCAAATGCCCATTAGAGATAGACTGGTTAAGGAAAATGTGGCACACATACACTGTGGAATACTATGTAGCCATAAAAAAGGATGAATTCATGTCCTTGGCAAGGACATGGATGAAGCTGGAAACCTCATTCTCAGCAAACTGATACAAGAACAGAACACCAAACACTGCATGTTTTCACTCATAAGTGGGTGTTGAACAGTGAGAACACATGGACACAGGGAGGGGAACATCACACACCAGGGCTTGTTGGGAGGTGGGGGGGCTAGAGGAGTTATAGCAGCGGGTGGGAGGATTGGGGAGAAATAACATTAGAAGAAATACCTATTGTGGATGATGGGGAAATGGATGCAGCAAAGCACCAAGGCATGTGTATACCTATGTAATAAACCTGAACATTCTGCACATGAACCCAGAACTTAAAGTATAAAAAAATAAGAAATATACATAAAAATATTTATTCGTGAAGATCTTACTCCGCTTCTCTCCCCTTTGTGTTTCTTTTTTGTTTATTTTAAAGTTTTTGGACTTTTTGAAGGAAGGAATGCGTTTTTAGGACAATTTTAATATCATTTGTTTCTAATTGCAGTGCATTAAGGTAAGAGAAAGTATTCTGTATATTCTTTGAAATGGATGAAGACTTCCTTTCTCAGACAATTCTCATAAATGTTCCATGTGCTTGAAAATTATGTGTATTATTTAGTTTTAATTATATATATTTATTTAGTTTAATTTTTTTATTTTCATTTTTTATTATACTTTAAGTTCTGGGGTACATGTGCAGAACATGCAGGCTTGTAAACATAGGTATACACAAGCCATGGTCATTTGCTGCATCTATCACCCCATCATCTTAGTTTAATTTTCTAACAAGTCAAGTAGATATTTAATGAGATGTTCTGCTTTTTGACAGATAAACTTCTTTTAGGAAATCTATAAATTACATGAAAGAAGCATGTTATTTTGTATATGGATGAGAAGAATAGGGGAGAGAGAAAAACAATTTTATTGCTCAGGCTGGAGTGCAATGGTGGGATCTTGGCTCACTGCAACCTCCACCTGCAGGGTTCAAGTGATTCTCCTGCTTCAACCTCCCAAGTAGCTAGGATTATAGGCATATGCCACCACAGCTAGATAATTTTGTATTTTTCATGGAGACAGCGTTTCACTGTGTTGCAGGCTGGTCTCAAACTCCTGACCTCAGGTGATCCACCCACCTCGGCTTCCCAAAGTGCTGGGATTACAGGCATGAGCCACCATGTCCAGCCCAACTATTTTTGATTAATAATTATGAAGCCCCTTCTCCTTTGTGTACTTATTTGTTCCTTGGCACCTATTTTCCAGAATATTATTCTTCAATTTCCCATTAATTGTTCGGAGATTGGTAATGATGAATTTATTTTAAAGTTCTACTCATGAAACAGGAAAAGTTCCTTTGTTCTCGTTGAGGGGCGTGTGATGGGGGTGTGGCTTACTTCTTCAGTGCCCTGCTGCTGGTCAAACTTCTAGGGGAGCCTACAGACAGGCAGGCTGTGGCAGTGTCTAGGGTTGAATGTTTATAGCTGAAGCTCCAGTGGACATGTATTACAGGGTGCTCTTTTAGTTTAGCTGTCTGTAGGTGGCTTGTGTTAGCTCAGTTAGACCTCTGCCTTCCCTCAAGGACAGAGGGCTTTCTGTATCCTGGGGTTCTTGCCTTGGTGTACTGGAAGAATCAGATCATCCATGGGCTTGGAGAATGAATGCAAGCTTTTATTGAATGGAAGTAGCTCTCAGCAGATGGGGGAGCCAGAAGGGAGATGGTTTTTCTCTAGAGTCAGGTCACTCAGCAGCTAGGGCTCTCCTCTGCGTGCTCCAGCCAAACTCTGACTTGTTCCCAACTCCCACCCAGCTGATGGCCTGCCAGCATGCCTGTATCTGTCTTTTGCTGATGTGTTCCTCTCGATGGCTGCTGTGTGTCTGCCTGCTAGGTTCTCAGGGTTTTTATAGGCACAGGATGGGGGCGTGGCAGGCCAGGGTGATCTTGGAAAATGAAACATTTGGGCAGGAAAATAAAAATGCCTGTTCTCACCTAGGTCCGTGGGCACAGGCCTGGGCTGGAGCCCTAGCCAGAGAGCATGCCCTCCTCTATGCAGCATTTCCCTTAACCCCTTCTGTATTACTAGGTTGCAGACTTCATAGCTGAGCACATTTTTCCTCATTCCATTCCCTCTGCCCTTGTTAGAAGTCCATTGTTTTTACATAATCCAAATCCAGGCCATCCTTTCAGCCTTTTCAATACCAGTAAAATTGATAGCTGATCATTTCTAATCCTTCTCTCTTTTTCAAAGCAAAAGTGAAAAAATGATTTTATTTATCTGAAAGATGAATGTTGATTCTTAATAAATAATAAAAGTTGGGCTGGGCACGGTGGCTCACACCTGTAATCCCAGCACTTTGGGAGGTTGAGGCGGGTGGATCAGGTGGCCAGGAGATCGAGACCATCCTGGCTAACATGGTGAAACCCCGTCTCTACTAAAAATACAAAAATTAGCTGGGTGTGGTGGTGCTCGCCTATAGTCCCAGCTACTTGGGAGGCTGAGGCAGGAGAATCACTTGAACCCAGGAGGTGGAGGTTGCAGTGAGCCGAGATCATGCCACTGCACTCCAGCCTGGGCAACAAAGTAAGACTCTTTCTCAGTCAATCAATAAAGTTTCTACTCAAGTGGAACGATAATTTCTTATGTTCTGAGGACTAGAGGGCAAACTCTTAATAACTTAGAAATTGAACACAAATACTTGAGATTTTGGTCATCAGCCTCTAAAGAAACAGTTTTCTTCACATGCTTTTCATACTTTGGTTTTTGATAATTGACAATAGTTGCTAGAGGTAATTCACCATAGGACATTGATAAAAGAAAAATGAAGACGACAAAGGTAAATCATGGGGAAAATAATTCTTAATTAGTTACTTGTACTTGGCTCACTTGTGTTTCTGTAGGTTCGTTTGTATTTCAAATATGTTTTCTCTTTTTAAAATAAGTATTTTCAGAACTTATTTTTACCTATAGATGTCCATTTCCTCCGATAAGAATGTTATTTCTTTTATCTAAGTGTTCATTGTATAAAGGAATCAGCTTCAAAGCCTGTGGGTTTATTCCAGGATGTTAGAAGAGAAGCTCTCTGGAAGCAACCCTGAGAGGTAGGAATGTACTAGAATAGCCTCCTGCCCCATGATGTGTGAGAAAACGACCTGCCACCTTCAGGAAACATGCAGTGGAAGCTGGGTCCTGGGGAGTAAAGTGAAGAGGGGAGAAATAATCCAGTTGGATCAGTATTTCCTAAAGCACGATATGCATGGTTTACACAACACCAGTCATTCTGAGATGAGTGTCTTTGAAGGATACAAAGACATAAGGCTTCATATTCATAGTTATGTGTATTAATGTCTTTCTCTCTAAATATATATATATATATAAAATTTAATATACGTGTAATTAACATTCCAAACCGACTGTTCAAGACAAAACTAAAGAAAATCTTAAGATTTTAAGGTGAATTGTATAATTTATTATCTCCAATAATAATCCAAATGTCAGTTCACTAATGAATGGATAAACAGATGATGGAATAAGCATACAATGAAATCCTACTCAGTAATAAAAAAAGACTATTAATACACACAATGGGGATGGATCTCCAAACTTTATACTATATAAAATAAACCAGAAAGAAAATACTAGACATTGTGTGATTCCATTTAAATGACATTATGAGAAAGCCCAAAACAGAAGTTGGTGATAGGGGCACAGTAGGGATCGACTGAAAAGGGACACAAGTAAAGTTTTCAGGGTAATAGAAATATTCTGTAGTTCAATTGTGGTAGTAATTAAATAAATGTGTACATTTTTAAAGATTTTTTAAGATTCATAGAACTGTACTCCTACAAGGGATACATTTTACTATATATAAACTGTAGCTCAAAAAAAAAAAAAACCTGACTAAAAATAATGTCAGAAAAACCATAAGTTTGTGTTCATAGATAAGATTTCACCCAGACCTCTGAATCTTTAAATATGGCCAACTGATAGGATGTTCTTGTGCCTCTAGAATGGTTTTGACATTGGAGCATTTTGGCTGTTTTTTTCTGTATTGGGTATTTGATGAGCCCTGTGTATATATGTAGCTCTGGATACTAAGCCTTAAGTAGTCGCTAGAGAGCCTCACAAATGCTAACAGTGTCATATGAAGGAGTGTGATATAGAGGGAAAGACTAAACATTCTTTTTTTCTGCCCCCAACCCAGTTATTCTTTTATACTCAATCTGTAGACCTCCTGTTATTGAGTCAACCCATACCATTTTCTGGACACTGTTGCATAGTACAAAGACTTTCTGTCCCTTACAGTCCAAAAAACAGGGTCAGTTCAATAATTAAGGGTACCAGTACAGTTTAATTACCAAAACTCCAAACTTCCTTCAAAGGGAATCCTTTCTCCTGGCCATCTTGGTGCTGCTTCAGATTGGAGTGTCTAAAGTAGGAAGGGGCAAAGCTGGCCTCCCTATCCTCCCTGCAACCTCTGGGGTAGCTCTTCCCCCTCTTCCTATCCCACGCTGCCTTTGACTAATGGGGAGTAGAGGAGAGGAGTAGAATGGCACAAATGAAATCTGCATCAGTGCCCTATGGAGCTGGCAGATTCCCAGTTAAAGGTGTTAAGTGTTTCCCTAAAGTTCACTCAAATAGGAAGATGTGACTGTGACTTCTTTAATAATGGGAAGGTCTCTTCTCTGGCTACTCCCAAAGCTGAACCCCAGTTTCTGCTTCTAGTAGTATATTTTCCATCTTTTTCAACCTATCCCTCCTACGGAGGCTAGGGGGAGAAAATATCACTTGCCCTATATGGCCAACCCATTTATACCTTTGAAGAGGGAGAGGGCTAAAAATTAGCTAGTTTCAAAATATCCTTTTATGTCTTGGGTACCACTTTACTTTGATATGTAAGTACATGACACTTGTTACTTTATTCCGTTTGCTAAAATGCACCTCTTCCTGTCAGTTTCTCAGCTGAAATAGAAAAAGCCCATATTTACCCAAATAAATAGCATACAGATATAGCAAATACAAACATATATGTGAAGGTGGAATATAAATGACCAAAACTGAGAATCGGGTTAAAAAGAAAGAAGAAACTTTATAGGACACTTTTGAAAGTGCCAAGAATTTGTATCCAAAGCATTCAGTGGAAATGTTTAGAGGGAGGTTAGTAATGAGATGCAGAATGACAGGTTCCAGGAGGGAGATGGACAGAGCAGTAAGGGGCTAAGAAACAGAAGCCCAGTGGCCTGACCAGTCTCATGTAGGTCATCTGTTGAAAGGAGGAGAACCACTCTTGGAGTGAAGAAGGAAAAGTGGCACCGAGGTATGTACCAAGTATATCGTTCAGTCTTGCCATGGGACTGCCGAGGTTTGCCTCATTCTATGGGCAGTGTTTGACAGAAGGAGAAACTTGCACTTTGATCTAGTGACAGAGAGGGCAGTGGGAAAAGGCAAGTGGTAGAAAGCCATAAGCACTGCAAACAGGATTGGCTCGAAATGATTTTCAGACCAAAGAGTTGCCTTGAAGACTGACAGTTTTAGAAATTGATTTGCAAGTTTTGGTTAATGCCCCCATTATCTTCTGAAACCCAGTAAAGAAATCAGTGTGAGATTGCCTTGAGAATAGTGGTTGAGCCCATTACCAAATCCTTTAGTTGGACAGAGCAAAATAAACGTGGTGCCTTCTTGGCGAGAAGAAGGATGGACCAACCCAAGAGGTCTTTTCTGCTCTTAATTCCTGTGATGAACATGCTCTTGCTTCCATCCTCTTATAATTTCTAACAATTTTCAAAATGTCTGCTAGTGGATAAACATTTATGAGGAGATTGAAAGTAATTACAGGGTTTTTTTTTTTTTTTTTTTTTTTTTTTTTTGCCTAGAATATATAATCAGTTTCATTTATTTCCCAATAAAACATTCACTGCAGGTTCAGTTACGGAAAGACAACTTGATTATCTGTTCCACAGAGCAAGTCAAGAGATATCATTCTCAGTCCTCAATCATAACATCCGATTATGAAATGTTTATGCCCTAATTATTTTCATGTTGAACAGGGGTCTGATTAACACATAACATTTAATGTGTGTGTTTCTTGAAAAACACTCTGAATAGGCAGCATGTAATGTTATTGGAAATAATTGCTGTATTTAGCTCCTTTGCTTTTTAAAAAATCTATTTTTTCTCTCCTCTAGAGCTACATAACGTCCTGAACATTTTGAATAAAGTGTATTGTTCCACATTTCAGAATCACTTTATACATGTTCTTTAAAGGCAGGTTAAATAGCTTCCTGCATACAGTAATGTCAAGAAACTCTTGGAGAAAATAAAAAGACAAGGGGACTAAGGACAGAAAATAAAAATGTACCTTCCTGTCTAAAAGTTACCTTAAATTAACTTTACACTAAAAAATAGTTTTGTATGTATTAAAGTGCTTTTGTAAAAGTACCAATAAAAACTTTTAACTAAATCAAAATCTATATATATGACCTACATTTACCCAAGCCTCCTTAGTCTGGGCTTAAACTGGGGTGATAGTAACAGTTAGCAAGCCTTGAAGGACTATAACCATAACAGTGTATCTACCACCATCATGGTTTGAATATTTATCCCCACCAAAACTCATGTTGAAACTTAATCCCTGATTGTGGCAATATTGAGAGGTGGGGGCCTTTAAATAATCAGGTCAAGAGGACTTTGCCCTCATGAATAGATTAATTCATTTATGGATTAATGGATTTATGGGTTATTGTGGGAGTGGGATTGGTAGATTTGTAAGAATAAGAAGAAAGATCTGGACCAGCACATGCATCCTCCTCACCATGTGATGCCCTGCACTGACTCAGAATTCTGCAGAGTCCCCATGAGCAAGAAAGCCCTCACCAGATGTGGCCCCTTGACCTTGGACTTCTTAGCCTCCAAAACTGTAGGAATTTTCTTTTTCTTTATAAATCACCTAATTTCAGACGGTTTGCTTTAAGCAACAGAATCTGAGCTAAGACCTCCTCCCACCAGCAAAATTACTGGTATACAGCCCCTAGATCCCTTAATTCTAATTGAAAGGTACACGTGAAAGGTCATGAAACCACCAGTGTCTCTTCTATCTCGTTGAGCATCTTAGTGCAAACTAGGAAAAGGTACCCTCTCTCTAGGCAGATGCAGTCTGCCTGGAAGAATTCAAGAATGAAACTAGAGCTGGATTTCAGCCCTGCCACGATCTCCTTGGCTGGTTGTCCCTGTGCATTGAATAACTGGCCCAACTGCATGCAGCAGTCCTAACTCACCTCTTCTTCAACTGAAGGCATCCAGTAAACCCTTGCTCTGTCCTAGACCTGTCTCCTTACTGCTAAGTGACCCTGGGTGGTGACTGCCCCTGTAAAACCTCTTCCTGCTATGATGACTGTAGTCATCATGGTTGATATCTGATTCAATGTCAACAATTTTTGTGCTAAAAGTGTGGAAGAGTAAGTCCCCTACAAATCAGGTGATACGTGTTTTCAAACCTACACACTAGAGCAAAACTACGTCCTACATATTTAGTAGATTTCCAGTGACATAGCTCTATTGGGGCATTAGTGTATTTGTTTTGTAAGAGACTGCTGCCAGATTGTCTTCCAAAATGACGGTACCATTTTGCATTTCTGCCAGCAGTGAATGAGAATTCCTCTTGCTACATACCATCACCAGCATTTGGTGTTGATGGTGTTTTGGATTTTGGACATCATAATAGGCGTTTAGTATTATCTCATTGTTGTTTTAATATGTAATTCCCTAATGATATATGTTGTTGAACATCTCTTCATATGCATATTTCCCACCTGCATATTTCCTTTGGTGAGGTGTCCATTCAGGTCTATTGTACATTTTTAAAAATTGGGTTGTTCATGTTCTTGTTGAGTTTTAGGAGTTCTTTGTATATTTTAGATTACAGTCCTTTATCACATATGTCTTTTGTGAGGGGGAATTTTGCACGATATCACTATACAAGCAGTGCCACTAGATATGTCTTTTGTAAATATTTTTACCCAGTCTGCCGCTTGTCTTTTTATTATCTTGATCAGTGTGCTTTATATAGGTCTGTCTTCTTAAGAAATTGACATATGTTCCTTAAGTCAAATAAAGAGACAATCTGAGTGAGAGCAAATGTTTAACTCAACTCTGTCCCCTTCTATACCCCACTTGGGAAGCAAAGGGCCTGTTTTTCCTCCTCAGTGATTTGAAGATCTTAGCCCAGGGGATAAGGATTTCCAACTTGTCCAGTCATTATCTCACTCAGTTAGTTCATGAGGTTCTCAAGCAGAGAATTTTTTCCTTCCTTTTATGCCAGCTGTCAGGACATTTCCAAATACATCGAAATCAAAAGAAAAACGTAATAATTTACTCCTCTGCTTAAGGAGCCTCACTATGCACTTTGATAAGATTTAGAGGCAAAACAAGTAAACAAAACTGTATAACACAAAGATATATGTTACCCAATTATGAAGTGAGGCCACAGTGAACTTTAACAAGATAAAATTGCTTCACCCTCCAATTGAATGGTTTGAATTGATCCAATGTTTTCCCACAGTATTTTGTTATCTTGGAGGGATTGTGCTCTTGTGGCCCCTCTGTCTCCTGACTTCTGAGTCTAATGTGTTTTGTGTACTATGTTTTGCTCCCCATGAACCTAGACAAAAATTAATATTTTGCCAGTTTTCAGTCCCAAAATAAAACAACTTGTATAGTTTTCATTTTTGCTATTACATTTGTAATTTCTAAGCATTTTTCTTCCCTGAATTTTCCTTTTTTTTCAGTATTTTTAATTATATTATTGGGTTCATGCACATTCTCTCATTGCTCAGAATATTGAGTGTTTTTTGTTTGTCTATTTTACAGCCTTGCCTCTCTGCTCATTTTCAAGTTTTAGCACTTAAAAACAATTGACGTCTGTGTGGTTATTCTCCATGTGTCTCTCCAGACTAATTTCCTACCCTGTCAATGCCCCAGAGGCTGAGTGCTATGAACCACATCATCTGGGATCAATAGCTCTCTAGCTTCCTGTTAGGTTCAACCAATGGAGGCACGGGCAAGAATTCAAAATATAGCCAGACAGGGAGAAGGGGTCATCAATTTTCACTCGCTCTCTATCCAGCCATTGTTCAGCCAGTGGCTCTGTCCCTCCATTTCAGGATTTCTTAACCTCAGCTCTATTGACATTTAGAGATGGAGAATTCTTTGTTATAGGATCTGTGCTATGCATTGCAGGGAGTTTAGCGGCATCCCTGGTTTGTATCTTCTAAATTCCAGTAGCACCTTCTTTCCCTAATGTACCAATAACTAAAAATATTTCTAGACATTGCCAATGTCTCATATGAGGAAAACTGCCTGAGGTTGAGAACCACTGTTTTATTGCTGTGACAGGAACAACCCCTCTTTCATAGCTGCATCTCTGACTGAATTCTTGTAGTAACATTCTCTTCCATGCCTTTTCAGGTCTTCCCATTCATGCTCATCCCTGGATTGATCACCATTTTTAAAAAAAATCCTTTAAAATTCCACTTTTATATAAGTAATCCCTTCATTAAAGTCTCTACAGTTAATCCTTTTAGTGTATGCCACCCATTTTCTGCCGAGAGATCATTGCTCTAGAAGTTCTGTGCAAATGGGTGTATTGTGTTGAGTGTGGTCTTTGCTGGAGGGTGATCCAGATGAGCTGTGGCCTTGAGAACCCACATCTCAGTACCTTTAGGCACTTTTGGTGGGCTGGTCAGGGTCCTCAAACACCTTTTGACTTCCTTCTTGGAAGAAATATGATTGGCTGCCAGTGTTCTGGGAACCTAGTGGAAAAGAAGGCTGAACGTCTCAATGTTCAGTTTAAAACCTTTCACTTAATCTTTGTTTATAGTATCCTCAGTGTGAACTGGGCCTAGTGTTTTAAAGTCCAGAGACTCTGCACTCTCACCAAACAAATAAAGAAAACCCAACCAACTAAACAAACAACAAAAAAAACGATTCAAAGTCCTTCTGTCCCAGTCTTTTTTACTCGATTCCTATCTTTATGCTTTATTACTCCAGAGATGCCTGACTAGCTGGCTAGCTCCTTGTAGGTCTCTGACTAGAGATCTGTTCCTCCAACAGTCTAACCATCTAAGATAGTGCTAGGAACTACCTTTGTCATAGAACACTTTCTACTTACCCTTTCGGTATGTTCTTTCCTTTCCCAACCAGTATTGTATACATTCTAAAACAAAGGAGTGTGTCAGATTTGGGAAAATAAGTAATTAATTTCAAGTTTTATGTAGCACTTAGAACAATATATTTCTATGGCCAATTTATTCTATCTCCTTTAATAAAATGGGGCTCCTTGGAAGCAGGGATCATGTCCTAGTCATCACTCAATCTCCAGCATTTAGAACTGCCTGTCACACAAATATATGTGAATGAATGTTCAATTACTACTGGCTTTATGTTGAGTACACACTCGTTAGCACACATAGCAGGTTTTGATTAGATGAGGAGTCTTCCCAAGAAGTCAGATTTTCTGTGAGCTGATCTGATGACTTAGGGTCAAAATTGAGAGCATTCCTCATATGCAAGCCCGGAGTCAAATGGGTCTCCAGAAGGTGGAGTTTCTTTTTGAGTCTGTCACTTTCCCCTTTGTTTTCTAAATGGCTCCATACACTTGAGATAATTGCTTGAATATCTGGATCAACAGATGAGAAAAGAATGTTTATACAATCAGTAATAAAGAAGTAATTTGACCATTATCACCTTCTTCTTGCTAAGTTTTGCTAATAAGCAAGTATGATAAACCAGTTTTTAGTGTTTTGCTAGTTAGAGGTAAATCAAAGCCAACATAGATTGTGTCTTTTTTCTGCAGATTGCTGTTAACAAAGTGATTAGGGAGATTTGTTCAATTGGTATTCCCAAAATGTTGGACAAGAAGTGTGAAGTCAGCATTTATTCAACCTAAACCCATATTCCAGTTGACTCTTCTAGGTAGAAAGTGGTATTGTTAGCATTCAATCAATGCAACTGATTTTAGAAAGAGGAACTTAAGACTTTTACATAAAGTACTACAACCTCTGAGGCCGTTGTCACATATCACTTTCTAGACTAGATTTCTCAACTCCATTACCCAAAACAAATCATTTTTCTTTTCTTTTGTTTTTGAGACAAAGTCTCGCTCTATCACCCAGGCTGGAGTGCAGTGGTGCTACCTCGGCTCACTGCAACATCTGCCTCCTGGATTCAAGCAATTATCCTGCCTGGGCCTCCTGAACAGCTGGGATTACAGTTGTGCACCGCCATGCCCAGCTAATTTTTGTATTTTTAGTAGAGACAGGGTTTCACCACATTGGCCAGGCTGGTCTTGAATTCCTGACCTCATGATCCATCTGCCTCGGCCTCCCAAAGTACTGGGATTACAGGCGTGAGTCACCCGCCTGGCCTACAAATCATTTTTCAAATGAAAGATATTACCCTCTGCTTTCTAACATTGGAAATTCTGTGCTTATGCCGGGTGTAAAACCAACCCTAACTATTGTCCTTGCACACTCTGACCACACAGGGCAATCTTACCCACATTTACAGGTGGGATCCAGGGAGTTCTTCCCTTTAGCCAGAAGTTGTTCTATGATGTCTTCATGGCTGTGGCTCAGCCTCTTTGATTACATTTGTCACTGTAACGGTGTGAATATATGCCAGGGCCTTCCAGAGAGAAGCCTAACAGAAAATGTCTTGTGTTCAAAATATAATCCTCTCAACCATGTTGAAAGGATTTCCCCCAACAGATGGTCTATTCATGAGATATTTATGTCCCACTTCCACATCCCGTGCTTGCCATGGTCAAGAAGCCTCTATTGGATCTTCAGAGCAGTTTCTCCTCATTGCCCTGCTACATTATTTCATCTGAGTCACTAGTATTTCCTGTCCTCCATACCACGCTGTTACTGTACACTTGCTGCCTCTTAAGAGAAATCACAGCAACGCAGCCATCTCAAGGCTGCTATTGCTCTGGTTGTGACAAGCTGCCGTCATGTGAGCTCCATATGGCTTCTCCTTCTGCTCTGCCTCATCCGGGCAGAACAGTCTGATGGTACCAGGGCCCAGAGACTGCACAGCTGGCAAAACCCATTTTAGGAACACCAATCTCTTTGAAGGCTTGGATATGAATTTAAAATGAAGAAAATTAAGAAACGTAATTATCTTTGGTCATAGAGACTCTAAAAATTACAGAGAAAATGAAGAAAATTAAAGAACTTATTTTAACTAAAAATGACCAAGATCCACAACAAACACTTAAATGAGTCCTATTTTAGCATTTTTGGCTCCAGGACAGGATGGAAAAACAGTATTTCCAGAGCCAGAAAATTCCCCCAGATATTCAAACTTAATTTCGTTGCAAAAAGATTGGGATTCACCACTCTGAATAGTGCCTTTAGTGCAAGTCTTCAAAAACTGGATAAAGAGATGAACTCTAGCATCCACAGTATTTACTAAAAGTGAGACTCCTTAATGGGCTCAGTACCACTAAATCCCTCTAATCCCTAGGGTTTAATTCACAGCAAGAACATGTAAGCATTGCTCTTTGTCATGGTGCTGCCTAGTCACAACTCAGAGAGGCAGGCTACATTGCCAATAAGCATACAAGAAACGTATCCTCTGGAGAAGCAGGTGATTTAATTTTAGTCTTTCATCAGTGAAAACAGCAACATCTCAAAGGAGGAACTTTTTGCAACTCAGGAATAAATGTAAAAATAGACCCTATTTTTAAAAGATGATGTGGTTTATTAATTGTGCTGTTAACGTTCTCTTGTTCTGCAGTGTTCTTATGTCAAATGCCACCCCCACAGCCAAGTGAAAGCAATTGTCAGTGGCAACCTGTGAGGTCACACAGGATCCCTTCTGAGCAGCAAGCCAAGAGGCACTTAGTTCCAATCAGCAGGATAAGCCATCTCTTCCTGCCCAACATTAATGCCAGTAATCTTCAGAGCAGCCTTCAATAATTCTCTGGGTTTCTCAGAGCACAGTGCTGGGAACTCATGATTGATTGGGCCTCTCCCCTGCTCCTATTATCATAGAAGGACAGGTGTGATTGTCATACTTAATATCCTGTTAGGGTTAAGGTCCTAGCCAGGAATTACATTGGAAAAAAGGGCTGGCTCCCATGGAATTAAGATAGTCCTAAAGGAAAACTAGCATTTGAACTTAATGACAAAGCAGATGTTTTGTGTTTTCCATTTGTCTTTGCTTGTATCTTCCTGTAATTCTTTGATTGAGAATCAGGAAGCTCAGTGCTTTTGGCTCATGTTTTCTCTCCTAGAAGAAGAGATGGCTGGGAGGAAACTGACTTTGATATCACCAGTGCTGTAGCTCTAATACTATTGGAAAAATACTATTCACAAGAAAAGGATTCATATTATTCCCTTCATTCAAGTTTCCAGGTTAACCTTCCTCCTCTAGAAAGCCTATTTACTTCTCACAAGTACCAATACATTTTACTCCTGGAATGTTTAAGCTCTTGGGTTTTGCTGCTTTGAGTTAGTCTTTGTTGAAGTGCATAGGACATGAGTGGTACTGAAAAGCCTGTGCAGGAGCGGTTGGGAGGGTAGGCCCCTGAGCCCACCCTTCTGGGTTTTATATCACCATGGTGCTTTCTATTTACCTATGTGACTTTTAAAAACCTCTTGAAGGCTGTATTTCCTTATCTATAATGTGGAGAAAATAATAGTATCTATCTTACAGGGTTGTGCGGATTAATTTTTTCCTTCAAAAATCCATATCTTTCTCATTTTTCTCTATCTTAGCAAATGGCATCCCATCCATGAAACTGTCCAAACCAGAAGTCACCCTTGATTATTCTGTCATTCACACTCCCTAGCAAAATTGTAATTAAGCCTGTCAGTTCTACCCCATAGCAAACTGACTGTCTCCCCAGGCTCTTGCATGGGAGCCAATGGTGCTTGTGTTTGATTGCTCTGTCTCCTCTGCAGCTTCTCTCTGGCTGCCTTGTTCTGGCTCTGTTACCTCTGGACTGGTCTATGGAGAAGCCAACCCCACATGTCTTTCTGCCTCTAGGCTTGCCCACTGTAAGCTAGCATTATAAAATATTCTGGGTGATAGTTTAGAAGTGGAGATCATGCCACTCTTCTGTTTAGAACCTGCCAATGATTCCTAACATAATGAAAATACATGCCAAGTTCCTCACATGACCCTTGCATCCCCTCTAGCCTTATCTTGTACACATCAGCTGTCTTCTTGCCCTGCCTTGAATGACCTCACAGGACACTGCATAACTTGAACCTCAGTTTGAGTACCATCTTCCAAGAGAAGCCTTCTCTGAGTACACTATCCAAAATAAAGCATGATTAATTTCACTTGCTCTATTTGCTTCATGATATTTATCAGAATCTAAATGCATCTTGTTTACTTATTCCATTATCCATTACCTGCTCCCCCAGTAGAAGCTGGTGCTTCATGAGAACAGCAACCCCATTGGTATTGTTCAATAGCACCCCTTTGAGAGTTCAAACAGTGACTGGAGGCTGTCAGTAAATACCTGCTAAATGAGTAGCTATAAATGTCTATATTCAAGAAGTACTTTAAAAATGTGAGCTTCTTTTATGATGATGAAAAACAAGACCTCTTCTATCCTGGTCATTTGTGCTGGCAAATTTTTAAATTTAAAATTGCTTTTGTGTTTTTTCTAACAATAATGTAAGTGGTTTGTGGGGAGGAGAGGCAAGAAGAAGCCCATGGAGAGAGGTGAAGCCTTTGCAGCAGGTTCCTATTCACAAGAAAAGGATTCATATTATTCCCTTTGTTCGAGTTTCCAGGTTAGCCTTCCTCCTCTAGAGGAGGTTCCACATGATCCTGTGTCCCTGTTTTCTCAAAAAGTATTTTAGAAAGACCTGTGTCACTTGAGAAACAGGGCTTGGGTAGGGGTCAGAGCAGAAGTCTTAACCAACAGCATTATCATTTATAACCATTCATTTAGATGACTGATTCATTGACATGGATCTGTTTTCTTGGCTACCAGCTCAAGATTTTCCCTAGTTTGGGCAGCTCAAGCCGCTTAAATGACCCTTCAAGTTCTACCCTGTCCTCGGCTCTTGGATTTTAGGAGAAAGCAATTCAAGGAATTTTTGTTCAGTTTTTACCAGACAAGCATCATGTCAGCCTTGTTCCTGACCCCACCTCATTTTTCCTGTAAGTGTGTGCAAATCTTTGGCCACGACTCCTTCTGTCACTGCAAGTGCCTTAAAGGACAGGTTTCCTCTTTTGAACTTATGATCCCGGTCCCACCACTGGAGACTCCAGGCCTTGAGTACTTTTATGGAGTATGTCTATTGTTTGGCCTGGTTGTCTTGCATAGGTGTTGAAGATCTTGGATGGAGCTTGGCCTTTTGTTAGTGGTGCCTGCATCTCATCATTCTGCACCATGCCTGGAACATCACTCATGTCCAACAACGGCTGCCACTGGGGAAGCAGCTCTTGCATCATGCACTGTGCTGTGTGCTTTCTTTGTATCATTATTAATCCTCCCAACAACATTCCAGCCTGTTTATTCTCGGTTCCTTTGCTGCAAGAGGCCAAGCCTTGCTCCTTTTCTGGCATTTGCTGATTTCCCCCTAATTCTGTCTCTCCTTAGATTTGGTCCTTTCCCTTCCCTTGCAGAAAGCATTTTACTTCAAAGCCTTGCTTGGAGATCCTAGAAACTTCACCTTCTTTAAAATCCAGTGAGGTAAAAATTATTAACCACTTCTCGGAGGCAAAATAAAATGAGACTTAACTTGCAGGTTAACCAAGCATGTTTTTTAATTTGTATATTTGATTCACTTAAAAAAATCTTCATTATATCAAAATACCTTTTCTTTGTAAAGATTAAAGACAAGAAAGTTGAATTCCTCAAAATGTAATCATTTGTTTACGTCCGTCTAGATTTTTTCCTGTACATATAGAATGGAGATTTCAATATTTAAGTAGTATGGCATGTTGTATTGAAATATGATTATATTTTAGATCTTCCATGTAAAGTTAAAATTTCTTTGAAATAAGAGAGTCACACAGGAGCAAGAGAAGGAGAAAGAATTCAAGCCTTTATCTTCTGCATTCAATTTTCATCTCTTTACACCCTTTTGTCTATATGGTGCAATGACCAGGAAAGGCCAACAGGAGGCAAACTCTCTGGTGATTATGGAAGGTAGCATTTGTGATCAGGTGCCCTATATTCTTCTCTATTATCTGCTAATTTATTTTTTACTCTAAAAGAAACTCTTCTCTTCATATCTCCAAGAATCTTGTGTTCTACTTTCTGAATGTGTCTAACCACAACAGTACAACATAGAACAGATAGGCTACTGTCTTACAAGAAAATTTGGAATGAGTAATAAAATTATCAGCCTTGTCTTCAAATCCTGTCTCTGTCATTTTCCAGTGGTGTAATCTTGCATGAGTATGTCCTCTTCTGAGCATAATTTCTACTATGTAAAAATGGAGGTAATAGTTTCCATCTTGAAGACGATTTGTGGAGATTGAGAAGTATAAATGAGGCATCTAGCAGAGTGCTGGACTCATGAAAAGCCTTCAGTAAAAGACAGCTATTATTTTTATTATTTTATACAATTCCTTTATTTCAAATTAAGATAAAGAGCAAATCCAACTTTAAAAGTGGTATTTGACATGATTCTAAATTCTAAATTATGGATATGTTCAAGTTAAATTTCTTGACATAAAGAAAATCAGCAATTTCCAGTATATAACGCATCCTGACTCTTATCAAGGTTAGCCACCATCATTCTTTGAAGTCAGGACTTTAGCTATGCTTTCTCAGTGAGCAAAGTTTATATTGACATTAATAAGTTAAACTAAGTGGTTCTCTACAAATAGGAAGTCAATTAGAATATATGGAACAAAGGATTGAACCATACTTATTATTTTACCTGGAAATTTTTTTCTGATGGTTTTCTTTTCACAATTACTACATAACATTGTGTTTATATCACAGAACTTATCTCTGTAATTGAAATCCTTGTAGTCTAGCCAATGACCCTATGTCAATGTAATTTGTTGAAAAAAATTACAATGTACAATATATCAGAGTATAATTCTACCCTGTCTTTAGAATCCAAGATTAATATTTTATATGTGACTAGGCAGCTTATTGGAAGAATTGCACCTTACTAATGCTAAAGATAGTGTTTTAATCTGTTTAGGCTGCTATAATAAATTTTCATAGACAGGGTAGCTTATAAACAACAGAAATTTCTTTCTTACACTTCTAGCTACTGGGAAGTCCAAGATCAAGGTTCTGGAAGGTTTGGTATCAGGTGAGGGCTAATTCCTCATAGACAGCACCTTCTCACTGCTTGTGGAAGGGGTACACAAACTACCTTGGGCCTATTTTGTAAAGGCACCAATTCCATTCATGACAGTTCTATTCTGTGACCTAATTACCCCCCCAAGGACCCCACTTCCTAATACCAAAACCTTGGGAACTAATATTTCAACATAGAAACTTGCAGGGGGGCCATACAAACATTCATACCATTGCATAAAGCAATCCATTTTAATAGAATTCCAAGAAAAGAGATTTAGAATATTTCCATTGTCATAACTCCTCTTCTGACTTTCACGCTCTTGTTTCTCTGTTGTAGGGACTCTTGTTATTACATTGGGCTCACCTAGATAGTGATAATTCAGGATAACCTTCCCGTCTGAAGATCCTTAACTCAATCACATTTGCAAAAGCAAGGTAACATATTCACAGCTTCTGGTATTAGGATGTTTACACCTCTAGGGGGCTATTATTCTGTCTACCTTGCCACCTTCCACAGGTAGAATCATATTGTAATGATCTGCAGATTTTGTGTTGTATTACAATTTAATTATATCAATGCAACTTGAATGAATGCATTGTCTAGGACTTAAGTATTGTTAAAGAGATAGTTTTAGTTTCATCGGTATTTATTTCTTTTCCCTTCACTATCAACATTAACTCTGTTTTGTGACCCTGAAGAAGTCAGACTTCTCAGAGACTCAGTTTTCTCATTTAGATGAGAGTTGAACTGGCAGGTCTCTAAAGTCTCATTCAGCTAGAATCTTACCCATAACTCTTTTCTATTATTCTATTTTACATTCAGAATTGCAAGGCAGCAGAGGTGCTAGTTTCTCCCCAGAGAGGCAAAAGCCAGAAGACTGTGTTGATTTGACTTTGCTCTGTTTTGCATGCCTAAAGCAGCCTAGCAGAGTTTGTGGTTTGGGACTAGAAAAACAATAGATAACAGTTTTATACTTACACTCTCATAAACAAATGGTACAACCTTTATAACTAGACTAATAAATAATAGCTCACTGGGACTTTTGTTCACAGAAAATGATGTTAAACTTACCACTTATGGTGGGTGATAAGAGATGCTATATTTGCACAAATTCTAAGTGTATGAGTCATTCAAATGTTTTATTGCGTTCTGGTTTTCTATAATGTCATATTTTATTGGAAATATTAAATTTTAAATGAATATTCAGAATCTTATACTTCCTGAAAATCATTTAAAATGAAATACTAAGAGAGGTAAACTTTATTTTTTCTTTTTTTGAGACAGAGTTTTGGCTCTTGTCACCCAGGTTGGGAGTGTAGTGGTGCAGTCTTGGCCCACTACTACCTCCACCTTCTGGGTTCAAGCGATTCTCCCGCTTCAGCCTCCTGAGTATCTGGGATTACAGGCATGTGCCACCATGCCTGGCTTTTTTTTTTTTTTTGTACATTTTTAGAGACAGGGTTTCACCATGTTGGTCAGGCTGGTCTTGAACTCCTGACCTCAGGTGATCCACTGGCCTCAGCTTCCTAGAGTGCTGGGATTACAGGTATGCCACTGTGCCTGGACAGAAGGTAAACTTTTAAAATGTAGTTGTTTTTACTAGGCAAAAGAGTCATAGGAAAAAAAAAATCCCTTTATGAGGCACTTGCTATTTGAAATCTCTAAGCTGTTAGTCCAAAGCTGGTAAATAGACATCAGAAGTCATTACATGGTCTAAATTTATTTTTTGTTGTTGTCTTATTGTGCATTATTCTTTCATGTTAACACGATTTGGAATATCTCTGACATTCTCTGATAATATAATGTACAAAAAAATCTGATGAATTTTTTAATGTAACACTATTTGGAATATCTCTGACATGCTCTGATAATATAACGTACAAAAAAAAAATCTGATGATGAATTTAAACAAGTGGCCTGAGCACTGGCTGATGTGAAGATACTGCATTCTATTGTACCTTCCTCTTTCTCATTTATACTATTTCTTGTTGGCAGCCATGGGCCATTAACCTCCTTCTAAGAAAAGTTGATATATTCACTTAGAATTCACAATTTAAAAAACCAAATTGTGGCAATTCATGTCTCTCTCTAGCAAGATGAAACATCAGGTATCTTGTTTGCATTGCTGTCTATGGAAGAGGGAAGGGAGGAGTGGAGAGGAAAAGCAGAGCAGGTGGCTGGATGATCCATGTTCAGAAACCATTACAAGTTCTTTCAGAGCATGGCTTCCATATAAATTACTAGTTTAAATTACTGTAATATCTAAATATCTTTATTATTTATTGTATGTGTTCTCCTTCTTATCATGTTCTCATCATATTTAATAAGTAGCTATTGAATATCTACCTTGTGTCAAGTACTGTGCTAAGCTCTGAAAATACAGTCAGGCAAACTGGGTAGAGCCCTGTTCATAGTTCTTACATTTTAGGGGGAGAGACAAAGATGTTAATCCTGAAATAACACAAGTGCTTTAAAATTGCACTATTATGCTAAGAACAATGTGTTGAACCAAGACAACAACTAAAGAGACAGGATTTTTAGAATATATCAACTTGTATCGGTAATAGGACACTTTATAAAACATCAAGTCTTATGTGGGTATCCATGTGATTTTACTGAGAGTTTCTTTTCTCTAAATTATTTAATTGCAAAGGGAATTTGGCATTAACAGGGAAAATTCAACAGCTTTAGAAGCAGCAAAAGAAAATTAGTCAAGTGACCTTTGCCCAAGATATTAGATCCATTAAGTAGCAATATGTGGCATAGTCTAATTAACGACCTGAAACTGAAACTTCGAGGGGATATCAGGTACAATCGAATAAGAAATGTTAAATGCCTCCAGGCATTTTATTGCACACACAAGGCAAGTATGGAGACATTTCCATGGCTAATTTTGATAAGAATCAAGTTACATTATACACTGGAGATTGCTGATTTATTTTGTATTTAAGGAATTTAAGTGTAATATAATATCCAGGATGAGATCCTAGAACAGGGAATGGACATTAGGCAAAACTAAGGTAATCTGAATAAAGTATAGGCTTTAGTCAATGATAATGTGTCAATATAGGTTCATTAATTGTGACAAATGTACTGTACTAATGCAAAATGTTAATGATAGAGGAAACTGAGTATGGGATGTATGGGAATTCTCTGTACCATCTTCACAACATTTTTGTAAATCTAAAGCTATTTCTTTTCTTTTCTTTTCTTTTCTTTCTTTTCTTTTCTTTTTTTTTTCCCCTGAGACGGAGTCTTATCTGTCATCCCAGGCTGGAGTGCAATGGTGTGATCTTGGCTCACTGTAACCTCTGTCTCCCGAGTTCAAGTGATTCTCCTGCCTCAGCCTCCTCAGTAGCTGGGATTACAGGCATGTGCCACCATACCCGACTAATTTTTGTATTTTTAGTAGAGATGGGTTTCATTATGGGTAAGGCTGGTCTCGAACTCCTGACCTCGTGATCCATCTGCCTGGGCCTCCCAAAGTGCTGAGATTGGAGGCATGAGCCACCGAGCCTGGCCCAATCTAAAATTATTTCTAAAATGAAAAGTTCATTTTAAAGATCTGATGCCTCTTTGAAAGTCATGGAAAGTAAAATTTTTAAGTGGCAGATGTTTTCACTTCAGTTTTAATCCAGAACCAGCTGTTTAACAATGGTTCTGAAACCTGAGCTTTTATTATAGTCACCTGCAGGGCTTGTTAACTAGATTGCTGAACCTCCACCATGCCCCCTAGGGCTCTAATTCAGTAGGTCTGGGGTGGGGCTTAAGGATTTGCATTTCTGGCAAGTTACTGGGTGATGCTGATGGTGCTGGTTCATAGACCAAACCCACTGTTATATACAGTAAGTCTCAGAATTCAAACACAAGCTTTCATTTATCCATCTTCATTAGCAAATGTGGTAAACCGACTTTATTCGAATGCATTTCCTCCTATGGTAGCCAAAGAGTTGATGTCATAATGACTAGTATGTAATAATTTTATCATAATTCCAGCTGATTTATTTTATTGTCCTGTGCACATTTTTGGCAACCAACAAATGCTGTTGATAATACCTAGCTTGATTTTTGGAAAACTTATTTACAACAGTTAAGTGGAAACTTTGGAATGAAATATAGCTTTACCTGGAAGTCTGCAAGAATGTAATAAAAATCACAGTGGGGATTTCGAATTTGCCTTGGAACTTCTCACCTGACGAATGAAAAGACAAGAGGAAGTCCATGTTTGGATGTTTTTGCCCACAGTTTTTGTCTGTCAGGATAAACGCAGAAAGAGAAGTGTAGGAGGGCTTATTAGTTTGACAGATGTCAGAGGGCTCTCAGCAAAGACTTGGATTTGTCTCATTAGTCACTGGGCTTTTGCGGGGGTTGAAATGAGGACCTGGAGAGATCCAACCATGAAGCATTGATGCCCTAATTTGAAGCATCCTCCAGAGCTACATACTAAGACTTAGCTGGGAACAGTGACATCCACAGCACATATCATTTCTTCAAGTGGATGGTACAGCTGTGGGGAGGTCAGTTAAAAAGTGAGTGTGTTGGGTTAGATAAAAATAAATCTGGGCTTATCATATTTCAAAATAAACTAGATTTAGACAAGGCAGTTTATTGAAAATCTTTGACAGACCCATAAGTAAGTTTGTGTGCAGTGTCAATTCATTTTAGATCTCTACTAAAATGTTTTGAAATTTCGTGACTTTAGTAATTACAGGGTAAAGCTCCATGTCACTGTTACTATGCTGATCTAGATCCTCTAAAATAATCACCTAAAAAGTTTAAGACCACAAGGAGATGATAGCCCTTGCCCTTAAAAACCAGGATAGCAGAGACCTCCCACACTGTTCATTTGATTCTAGGGTTTGTTGCCAGTTTCTGCCGTCAATATCTGTATTCAAACTTTATATTACTCTGGACTCCAGCCTGCCAGTGCCACTCATACCACGTGAAGACTTTGTTGACCCCAGCCTCTTTCAGAAAGTATGGTTTCCTCCTAAGGAGCCTCAGCTCAAGGGTGAAGAGAGAAGCATGCACGGCGGGGGTGGAACCGCTTAGCTCAGTCACCTACCAGATAAAGGGAGAAGTTGGGAAGGAATGAAATAGCAATAGGAAAAAATAGCAACTGTCGGCAGAGGGACTGACAGCTAAAATTGTCAAGAGTCCTCCCCCAGCCCTTCATACTCAAGTTTATTTAATAATAATAACACTGAAAGCAATAGAGAAATATGCCTCATCATCCAGGAGAGTGTCTCCTTCATACCGAACACTTTGTGTCTTTTCCTGAGCTTCCGGGATTCAACTCTCTTCTTTTTATTCCTCTTGTCCCTCTCTGCTCTATGTTACTTCTTTTCCTCTTTGGTGACATATCCCTAAGCCAGGAAAATAACAGGTTAATATAATGGTATGCATTTAGTGACTTATTTTCTTCTCTTGTACATTGTTGCCTGTGACTAATGATTCAGATTCAATTTTTTTGCTTTGTATCTATTTTTGGTTCCTTCTGTTTTCTGTTGTCCTTTTTGATTTTACAAACATTTGTGCTTGTCCACACTTTTATTTATGCTTTCTGGTTCTTCCATGTTTTTTTTCAGTGACACTCAACAATATAAATGTATCATTACACTGCCGTTCAGGGATTCTGGCTAAGCCCTCTGTCCCCACTCTTAACTTTAAAAAAAAAATTCATGCTGCTGTTTCTATTTTCTTTTATTATAGCATAGAGTTAGGATCTTTACCTGGAATAATATAGCCAAGATTTCCCACTTTTTGTTTAACTTTAGCAATGAAATCAACTACTACTTGCTAATGAAGACCAGTTTTATTCTCACATTTTGAGGTGTGCTAATTTCCCTGAGATTAGGACTATGGTACTGGAAAATGCCATCTCTCAGGAACCAGAAGTGTAAACAATGTATGTTGGGAGAAGTTTGTTCACAAATCTATTAAGCAACCAAGACACAGAACATAAGCTTCCTACTATTAGGGAGAAAATTGATGCTCAGAACTGGAAAAAGAGGTTTCTAATCCTGGTTTTTCTATTTACTAGCCATGTAACCTTAAGTGTATTTTCTAATCTCTTAGAAACTTCATGATTTTTTCATCTGAAAAGTGGAAATGGTGTTTGCACTGCGATCCTCCTAAGGTTGCTATGTAGATGAAGTGAGACTTTGCAAATGAAAACAAATTGCAAATACTTTAATTGGTATCAACTGTAAAGATGCAAGCTTTATTTGTTTCCAACAAATAAAGACTTAGCTTGTATATATTTGATTGTTATGAGATTTCTAACACTTTTTCATGACACTTGCTTTCTCCACTGCTATGATACCAGGACACTTGGCTGTGTCTCTATGGGTGTATACACATTGAGACATCCCCCTTCCTGGGAGGAAAATCCTGTTACTGAGCAGACTTCTTAGGGCTCACTCACCCATGTCTAGATAAGAGCACAGGCTATGAGGCCAGATACACCTGGGTTTAAATCCCAACCTGCCGTAGCTGTGTGTTCTTGGGCAAATGTTGCAACTTCTCAAAGTTGGAGGTCTCTCATCTGTAAAACTGGGACAACCGTTCATTTAGGATTCTTAAGAGACACTGTCAAGCTCCTAATCGTTCCATAGTCATAACGCTGAACAAATAATAAAAATGTCGCCATGTTACATACATGGCAGCAACAAGGCAAATACTGCTGAGAAGGGAGGCTAGGAATAAGATCAGAAGACAGGCAGGAAGACTTGCTTGCTGCAGATCTTGTTCAATTAATCAGAAAAGGTTTCTCAAGCCCGGTGTTTGAGCTTCTGTCCCCTTACTCTCCTTGGCTGACTGTGTATCATGGTTCTCTGACCTCTCTTGAGATGGGCATTCTTGAGTCTTAAGCTGGTGATACCCCTCAATGACAAGGGGAAGATAACACATGGTATTGTGGTGTTGAACAGTACTTGGGATTTTTTATGTCTTTCACTAGCGGCAACTCTGAAAGCTTAGATAATGCCTGCAACTACTGTTACCATAGAGAGCTCTAACCCCACTTTTTAGCAGTGGAGTCGAGATGTGAATTATTTCTGAGTGAAACAAAGGATGGTTTGAGGTGACAAATGTAGGAACAAAACTGTGCTCCACACTGCTCTTGATCAAAAGGGACTGAAGGCCGAATGATGGAAATCCTCTTAGGGAGAGACTGACAGTGTCAAATAATCCTCTTTGACAAGCCTTGCTTTGTCAGTTTTAGGCAAATGAGCAAATTCAAATAGATGGCAACTGCGCCTGCCTTTCCAGCTGTGGTGATTCTCGTGCTCGGTGTGATACTTTTAACTGCCTGCCTGATCAAAATCCCTGAAAGCTGTGTCCATGTCTCCAGAGTATCAGTAAAAGGAAATAGAAGTATATCCACTGTTGCCTGCCAGTCTTTCCCATCGCATACTATGTTTGATTGACAGGTGACACTCTCCTTCATAGTATGTAGGGAGCCCAGAACTACCTTGTGGTCCTTAAAGGAAATGTAAAGAGCCCAAGTTCATTTAAAAACTTATTTTTTTAAAGGAAAGAGCCTGCTTTTTGCTCACTCTTCTCACCTTAAGTTCCTGAAATACTTCATGTCAGATAGCATCTGAAACTTTTGAGTTACTGTTGGAGAAATAGTAACCTATGTATCCTCTGTGAGGATACAGATACATCCTGCATCTGAGATGACAAAGAAAACACAGAGAATTGACTTCCTTTATGCCAGCCTTGGCTCTTATCTTATTGCTGGTAACTTGATGGCTGAGGAATATTCTTGAGTTTATCTGTTACTTCATCGTCTCCTCTTTGGGTCCCAGCCAAAGCTTGATTGCTTGTCTCATGTTCACAGTGCTTTGATTGCTGTCTGGATGACACTAAAGTGGTTTGAAGTTCTCTCATCTTTAAAACTGGGATAACTACACAGGTGTAGTGAGACCTGTGAGTAGAAACAAGAAGAAACTCTTCCTTTTGAACTTTACAACAGTACATTCTTGTCAATACAATGCAATATGCAATGGCTTGATCTTTGTGTTTAAGTTACGTAACAGATACAAAAAAAAGATTGAGAATTAGCCAAGTCTCAGATTGCACAATCCTTTTGTAGACTGTCTCCTTTCTGGTTCTAGAGTAGTTGAATGCTGCATTGAGTGTTTTCATTCCTGGTCGACCTCATGGTGGTTGTTCTAAGATGTCTCCATTTCTTTCTGTCCTTTATGTACATTTCTTAACAGATAATTTACCCTCCTTTATTTAATGAAAAGTCAAAGCCTTTAGTTTCTTTTGTCTCTATTGAATATCTTAGTACATTTATTTTTCTTCCTTGCTAATTCTCTAAGGAAAAGAGTAAACACAATGGCCCCTGGACCACATCTGGCCTGCCAGCCATTTTTTAAATCAAGTTTTACTGGACTACATTCATGGCCATTTATTTATTTATATCTGCTTTCACAATACAGTGAGTGTTGAATAGTTGGGACAGAAAGCCTAAAATATTTACCATCTGGCTTCTGACAGGAAAAGTTTGCTGACCCCTGCTCTTAAAAAAAAAAATAGTTTTCCTTATAGGAACCCCTACCCTAGTCCATGGATCCCAACTCCTCCTAACACCTCCGTTATCTGTCTTCATCAATCTCCACTCTTCCTCACATCATCAATTTCTAGTCATTCTTCTTCCTTTGTTCAACTTAGGTGGCTTTAATTAAAGGTGGTTCAATTTCTTTTTTTTTTTTTTTTTTTTTTTTTTTTTTTATTGCATTTTAGGTTTTGGGGTACATGTGATGAACATGCAAGATTGTTGCATAGGTACACACATGGCAGTGTGCTTTGCTGCCTTCCGTCCCCTCACCTGTATCTGTCATTTCTCCCCATGCTATCTCTTCCCACCTCCCCACCCCCCGCCCCTCCCCCATTTCCCCCCAACAGACCCCAGTGTGTAGTGCTCCCCTCCCTGTGTCCATGTGTTCTCATTGTTCAACACCCGCCTATGAGCGAGAATATACGGTGTTTGATTTTCTGCTCTTGTGTCAGTTTGCTGAGAATGATGGTTTCCAGGTTCATCCATGTCCCTATAAAGGACGTGAACTCATCGTTTTTGATGGCTGCATAATATTCCATGGTGTATATGTACCACATTTTCCCTATCCAGTCTATCATCGTTGGGCATTTGGGTTGGTTCCAGGTCTTTGCTATTGTAAACAGTGGTGCAATGAACATTCGTGTGCACGTGTCCTTGTAGTAGAATGATTTATAATCCTTTGGATATATACCCAGTAATGGGATTGCTGGGTCAAATGGGATTTCTATTTTTAGGTCCTTGAGGAATCGCCACACTGTCTTCCACAATGGTTGAATTAATTTACATTCCCACCAACAGTGTAAAAGTGTTCCTATTTCTCCACATCCTCTCCAGCATCTGTTGTTTCCCGATTTTTTTAATGATCGCCATTCTAACTGGTGTGAGATGGTATCTCAATGTGGTTTTGATTTGCATTTCTCTGATGACCAGTGATGATGAGCATTTTTTCATATGTTTGTTGGCCTCCTGTATGTCTTCTTTTGTAAAGTATCTGTTCATATCCTTTGCCCATTTTTGAATGGGCTTGTTTGTTTTTTTCTTGTAGATCTGCTTTAGTTCTTTGTAAATTCTGGATATCAGCCCCTTGTCAGATGGGTAGACTGCAAAAATTTTTTCCCATTCTGTTGGTTGCCAATTCACTCTACTGACTGTTTCTTTTGCCGTGCAGAAGCTGTGGAGTTTGATTAGGTCCCATTTGTCTATTTTGGCTTTTGTTGCCATTGCTTTTGGCGTTTTGGTCATGAAGTCCTTGCCTACACCTATGTCCTGAATGGTTTTGCCTAGATTTTCTTCTAAGGTTTTTATGGTATTAGGTCTGATGTTTAAGTCTTTAATCCATCTGGAGTTAATTTTGGTGTAAGGTGTCAGGAAGGGGTCCTGTTTCTGCTTTCTGCACATGGCTAGCCAGTTTTCCCAACACCATTTATTAAACAGGGAGTCCTTTCCCCATTGCTTGTTTTTGTCAGGTTTGTCGAAGATCAGATGGTTGTGGGTATGTTGTATTTCCTGTGAGGCCTCTGTTCTGTTCCATTGGTCTATATCTCTGTTTTGGTACCAGTACCATGCTGTTTTGATTACTGTAGCCTTGTAGTATAGTTTGAAGTCCGGTAGTGTGATGCCTCCCGCTTTGTTCTTTTTGCTTAGAATTGACTTGGCTATGCGGGCTCTCTTTTGGTTCCATATGAAGTTTAAGGTGTTTTTTTCCAGTTCTGTGAAGAAGGTCATTGGTAGCTTGATGGGAATAGCATTGAATCTGTAAATTACTTTGGGCAGTATGGCCATTTTCACGATGTTGATTCTTCCTAACCATGAACATGGAATGTTTCTCCATCTGTTTGTATCCTCTCTTATTTCGTTGAGCAATGGCTTGTAGTTCTCCTTGAAGAGGTCCTTTACGTTCCTTGTTAGTTGTATTCCTAGGTACTTTATTCTCTTTGTAGCAATTGTGAATGGCAGTTCGTTCTTGATTTGGCTCTCTTGAAGTCTATTACTGGTGTATAGGAATGCTTGTGATTTTTGCACGTTGATTTTGTATCCTGAGACTTTGCTGAAGTTGTTTATCAGTTTCAGGAGATTTTGGGCTGAGATGATGGGGTCTTCCAGATATACAATCATGTCATCTGCAAATAGAGACAATTTGATTTCCTCCTTTCCAATTTGGATACCCTTTATTTCTTTTTCTTGCCTGATTGCTCTGGCTAGAACTTCCAGTACTATATTGAATAGGAGTGGTGAGAGAGGGCATCCTTGTCTAGTGCCAGATTTCAAAGGGAATGCTTCCAGTTTTTGCCCATTCAGTATGATATTGGCTGTTGGTTTGTCGTAAATAGCTTTTATTGTTTTGAGATACGTTCCGTCAATACCTAGTTTATTGAGGGTTTTTAGCATGAAGGGTTGTTGAATTTTGTCAAAAGCCTTCTCTGCATCAATCGAGATAATCATGTGGTTTTTGTCTTTGGTTCTGTTTATGTGGTGAATTACGTTTATGGACTTGCGTATGTTGAACCAGCCTTGCATCCCCGGGATGAATCCTACTTGATCATGGTGGATGAGCTTTTTGATATGCTGTTGCAATCGGTTTGCCAGTATTTTATTGAAGATTTTTGCATCTATGTTCATCATGGATATTGGCCTGAAATTTTCTTTTCTTGTTGAGTCTCTGCCGGGTTTTGGTATCAGGATGATGTTTGTCTCATAAAATGATTTGGGAAGGATTCCCTCTTTTTGGATTGTCTGGAATAGTTTCAGAAGGAATGGTATCAGCTCCTCCTTGTATGTCTGGTAGAATTCAGCTGTGAACCCATCTGGACCTGGGCTTTTTTTGGGTGGTAGGCTCTTTATTGCTGCCTCGACTTCAGACCATGTTATTGGTCTATTCAGGGTTTCGACTTCTTCCAGGTTTAGGCTTGGGAGGTTGCAGGTGTCCAGGAATTTATCCATTTCTTCCAGGTTTACTAGTTTATGTGCATAGAGTTGTTTGTAATAATCTCTGATGATGGTTTGGATTTCTGTGGAATCTGTGGTGATATCCCCTTTATCGTTTTTTATTGCATCAATTTGGTTATTCTCTCTTTTCTTTTTTATTAATCTGGCTAGTGGTCTGTCTATTTTGTTGATCTTTACAAAAAACCAGCTCCTGGATTTATTGATTTTTTGAAGAGTTTTTTGTGTCTCTATTTCCTTCAGTTCTGCTCTGATCTTAGTTATTTCCTGTCTTCTGCTAGGTTTTGAGTTTTTTTGATCTTGCTCCTCTAGCTCTTTCAATTTTGATGATAGGGTGTCAATTTTAGATCTCTCCTTTCTTCTCATGTGGGCACTCATTGCTATATATTTTCCTCTAGAGACTGCTTTAAATGTGTCCCAGAGATTCTGGTATGTTGTGTCTTCGTTCTCATTGGTTTCGAAGAACATCTTTATTTCTGCCTTCATTTCATTGTTTATCCAGTCAACATTCAAGAGCAAGTTGTTCAGTTTCCATGAAGCTGTGCGGTTCTGAGTTAGTTTCTGCATTCTGAGTTCTAACTCGATTGCACTGTGGTCTGAGAGACTGTTTGTTATGATTTCTGTTCTTTTGCATTTGCTGAGGAGTGATTTATTGCCAATTATGTGGTCAATTTTAGAGTAGGTGTGATGTGGTGCTGAGAAGAATGTATATTCTGTGGATTTGGGGTGGAGAGTTCTGTAAATGTCTATTAGGTTTGCTCGTTCCAGGTCTGTGTTCAGGTCCTGGATATCCTTGTTGATTTTCTGTCTGGTTGATCTGTCTAATATTGACAATGGGGTGTTAAAGTCTCCCACTATTATTGTGTGGGAGTCTAAGTCTCTTTGTAAGTCATTAAGAACTTGCCTTATGTATCTGGGTGCTCCTGTATTGGGTGCATATATATTTAGGATCGTTAGCTCTTCTTGTTGCAGTGATCCTTTTACCATTATGTAATGTCCTTCTTTGTCTCTTTTGATCTTTGTTGCTTTAAAGTCTATTTTATCAGAGATGAGAATTGCAACTCCTGCCTTTTTTTGCTCTCCATTTGCTTGGTAGATCTTCCTCCATCCCTTTATTTTGAGCCTTTGTGTATCCTTGCATGTAAGATGGGTTTCCTGGATACAGCACACTGATGGGTTTTGGCTTTTTATCCAATTTGCCAGTCTGTGTCTTTTGATTGGGGCATTTAGTCCATTGACATTTAGGGATAGTATTGTTATGTGTGAATTTGATACTGTCATTTTGATGCTACCTGGCTGTTTTGTTGGTTAGTTGATGCAGATTCTTGATTGTGTTGATGCTTTTTTACCATTTGGTGTGTTTTTGGAGTGGCTGGTACTGGTTGTTCCTTTATATGTGTAGAGCCTCTTTCAGGAGTTCTTGTAGAGCAGGTTTGGTGGTGATGAAATCTCTGAGTGCTTGCTTGTTCACAAAGGATTTTATTTTTCCTTCACTTATGAAGCTGAGTTTGGCTGGATAGGAGATTCTGGGTTGAAAGTTCTTTTCTTTAAGGATGTTGAATATTGGCCCCCAGTCTCTTCTGGCTTGTAGGGTTTCTGCTGAGAGATCTGCTGTGAGTCTAATGGGCTTCCCTTTGTGGGTAACCCGACCTTTCTCTCTGGCTGCCCTTAGCATTTTCTCTTTCATTTCAACCCTGGTGAATCTGACGATTATGTGCCTTGGGGTTGCTCTTCTTGAGGAATATCTCTGTGGTGTTCTCTGTATTTCCTGGATTTGAATATTGGTCTGCCTTGCTAGGTTGGGGAAGTTTTCCTGGATAATATCCTGAAGAGTATTTTCCAGCTTGGATTCATTCTCTTCATCACATTCAGGTACACCTATCAGACGTAGATTAGGTCTTTTCACATAGTCCCACATTTCTTGAAGATTTTGTTCATTCCTTTTTGCGCTTTTTTCTCTGTTCTTGCCTTCTCTTTTTATTTCATTGAGTTGGTCTTCGACCTCTGATATCCTTTCTTCTGCTTGGTCAATTCGGCTGTTGAAGCTTGTGCATGCTTCACGAAGTTCTCGTGTTGCGTTTTTCACCTCCATCAATTCACTTATTCTCCTCTCTATGCTGTCCATTCTCGTCAGCAGTTCGTCCAATCTTTTTTCAAGGTTCCTATTTTCTTTGCGATGGGTTAGAACATGTTCTTTTAGCTCATTGTAGTTTCTTACTACCCATCTTCTGAAGTCTGATTCTGTCATTTCATCACCCTCCTTCTCCATCCGGTCTGGTTCCCTTGCTGGTGAGGAGTTGTGATCACTTTTAGGAGGAGAGGTGTTCTGGTTTCGGGAGTTTTCATCCTTTTTACGCTGGTTTCTACCCATTTTTGTGGGTTTATCCACCTGTTGTCTGTCTCTGTCCCAGGGAGTTGGAGCTTTATGAGTTTCCGTTGCACTACTGCCTTTTTTGATTTTTTTTTTCAGGTCGGACCCGCCCAGCTAGCAGCACGCCTAGCCTCTGCCTGCCCGCAGGGGCTTTGCTGAGCTGCTGTGGGCTCTGCCCAGCTGCCCTGAGCTCTTCCCTGTAGTCCTTTTTTTTTTTTTTTTTTTTTTTTTGCCTCTTTTTTTTTTTTTTTTTTTTTTTTTTCTTTTTTTTTTATTGCATTTTAGGTTTTGGCCCTGTAGTCCTTTTTATATGTACGTAGTTAGAACTGTCTGGGCAATGGTGGCCCCGCCTCTGTTATGGCGGACTCTCTCTGTTGTGGCAGGTTGCCTCGGCAACGGCGGGTTGCCTCGGCAACGGCAGCCTGCCTCCGTAGCGGTGGAGAGTCTCAGTAATGGCGGAAGCCCCTCCCCCACGGAGCCGGACCGTCCCGGTTCAGCTGTGCTTGGTTTGAAGGGCTCAACCCAGAGGGTTTCCAATTACTGTTTTTGTTTTCGTTGTTGTTGGGGGTGGAGGGGTGGGACCAACCGAGCCTGATCACCTGGCTCCCTGACTCAGAGTCTTTTCTTTTAAGTTGAAGGACCCCGCGTTCCGGTCGCTTGTTGAAAAGGCGCCGGGATCTCCCGTGCTGCGACTCACGGAGTCGGCTCGAACCGCGGCGCCGGCTCCTGGCGGATTTTTTGCCTAGGAATCTCCTGGCCTGGCTCCCTATTTCAGATGAATGGGCTATTCTGCCGTCTCAAGGCTCTGCTCCCCTGCTAAGAGGGCTCCCAGACCAGTGGTTTTTGTACGGAGAACCGCAGCAACTGGGAGTGGTCACAGCAGCCGCGCGGGCGGAATCAGCCCCGCGGGGGCCAAAACAGCTGCACCGGCTGGGACTGCGACGCTGGCGACCCCTCTGCCTGGGTATCTCCTGGTCTGTGGGCAATAAGAGTTCGTCTGGAAATGCGGCGTCCACTCACCCTCTACATTTTCACTGGGAGCTGAAGTCCTGAGCTGTTCTTAGGCGGCCATCTTGAAAGTCCCCCTATCAGGTGGTTCAATTTCTTATGAGTGACATAAAAATTCCTGGAGGAACGATGCCTGCAGAATAAAGAATAATAACAGCTTGCCTCTAAGGACCTGTGCTCTGCAGAAGACCTCCAATCCAGTATTCAGTCACCATGCTGGGCTGTTTTGGATGCTCTCTCCTTCAAGCCAAGTGGGACGATGCCCTGACCCCTCCATGCTTTTGCAGATGCAGTCATCTGAGACAGCCTTTTCCCATTCACTTGCTTGCTGTCCTAGAATTCAGCTGAAGTAACACCTTTTTCCACACAAAATCTTTTATTTCTGCAAACCTAATATTTCTTTCCCTTCAATCACAAGCACTTTGAGGCGTTTTGTTGGTGCCTTCTATAATATTTATCACAGTCTGCTTTATATTTGTTATGTGTCTTTTTTCTCTTCACACTTTTCACTCACTTCTGCAATGGCAGAATCTTGGCTTATTCATTTTTTATGTTTATACAGTACCTAGTGCTGTTTAGATTCTACTTAGATTCCATTGAATTGGTTTGTGTTTCTCTTACCAGAAATGTGAAACCTTTGTGAATAAAGGATTTGGGGTTTTCTAAGCCATTTGTCTGAAATAATATGTATGTAAGCCTGAGGAATAGATGTCATGTACACCTCAGGTTTTGCCTTTGGAATATTATGTCAGCTTTTGTAAATTTTAGTCTCTGTGGCATTTTAAATAACATGTTAGCCTTGTTTTATTTTGCGTAAATCTGTCCCGTTATTCTAAAAATCTGTATTTTACATGGAAATGCCAAGGTGGTTATAAACAACTGAACATTTTTACAACTGGAAAGCTTAAGATGGAATTTGCATGATAATATCTGCAGAATTTCATTTATTCTTCCTGGTGAGTGCACCAGTTTAAATTTTGAATTGATAATGAGCACTGCCTCTTCAAGGGAATTAGCTGGAGAAAATATCAATGTATGTCAGGTTTTTTTATGGTTTCAGAAAGATGGTTACGAATAGCCTTTAGAGACTATTCTTGAAGGCATATTTTTGTATGAAATCTAGTTCATCATCTTAAATTTTGTTTTTTCAGATCTGCCATCCCTGCTGTTGGGTTAAGTAATTTAACTCCTCTTAATGGTTGGGCTTTAACTTAGCAGGCGGCACCCTGGGTCAGCATGCTCCTGTTTCATGGCCACAGCCCACAGCCATAACCCTCACCAGCTGTCTGGAAATGTGGGCAGTCAGGAACAAGAGAAACTGGTCAGCACTGTGGCTTGGTCTCTAGAAATTCTTTTCTGGAAAAAAAGAAAACCCACTCAGGACATGTTTATCACTATAAAGATTATTAAAGAAGAGGGAAGACAAAGATCTGTTATCTTAAGATAAATATCTGTCAAATTCCACCTTAATGTCAATTTGTCCTGTTTTTCACTTGGCTGTTTATGGACAGGTTTTAGACTTTCTGGTTTTTAATCTATTATATTTTATAAGTATGATAAAATTATGAAATCAGATGAGTCAAATAACATTTAAATAGATAATTCAAATGACTTAAATATGGTGATTTAAATAAGAGAAGGTTGAAATAAGATGATTTAAGTAAGAGGAGAATGGAGGCTCGGGGATCCAGCCTGGTATTCTTTTTTGAACCTTAATATGCATCTAATCAAAGAATCAGTGATGTAAGTGTTACTTGGCATCACATCATAGTTTTAAGCTAGAAGCAAACCACAGAGATGAACTTTCCCTATAAGCCCAAACAAAGGAGTTGCTGTATTCCAGGTCACAGCACTGGTGACAACTCAGGACTTAACCCTCCAAGTCTTCCTCCAAGTCTTATTCTTTCTATGATGTCATACAATTCTTTCTTCTATCATTTGAAACGTACTGTTCTATTAAAATGAGTTCTAACCCACAAATTAAAGGCATGACTGCACCACATTTCTCTGGAATCTTCTTATAAATTTCTTTTAAACAGCATTCTAAGATCATCATCATTCTTGTGGGTTTACTCAACAACCTCAATTCAAAATAGCTAACATTTACTGAGTGCTGAGGATGGGGCAGGAAGCCCTGTTCTAAAGGATTACACATGCTAAATCATTTTAATCTCACAAAAGCCAATGCCACAGGCACTGTTATCATCTCTGTCTTATAAATAGAGAAAGTTTGACAGACTCTAGTAATCTGACCAAAAGCCCATGCTCTGAAGACTGTATCCATTCTGCCTCTTAGACAAAGCTATAGTATGTACACTCACCTCACCAGGAGCTACACAGAACTGTGTGGGCTAATCCCACCCATTGTGTGGCTGCAGACTAAGACCTACTCTTTCTTGAGGGTCTTTAAAAGTGTTGAGCCTGTCACTTCCTTTCTTGCATATGGAAACTCAAAGTATCTCAAAGCACAGTTGCTGATGACCACCAGATTAGAACTATCTGATCTTAAAGAAGAAATCTCTTTGCCTTTTGATACAAGGTAGCATGAATATGTGCTCAGGGGTCCTCCAAACACCTGTGCTGCTATAAATTTTGTCAGTAACACAGTAGTGTTATTCTCCATTCAGATACCGATGGCCTTTGCATGAAAGCTTCATTGCAAGCAGTGCAAAGCTATAATATTCAATAATCTGGAGACCATCCTTCTCTATCAGTGCCTGTCCTGAACTCTTAGGAAAATTTACCTGCTTCACAATTATTTCTGTCCAGATTGTCTAGAGTCAAATGAATGCTCTGGGCATTTAAGATACACTGAATTTCTCCAAAGAATTCTGCCATTACTTAAATTGCCATTTCTTGTTTGGATATTAGGAAGGTGTTTTTTAGTTGTTTTTGACTATGCAATACAGTCTTAGGGGAAGGCCTCGGAGCACTGATAGTAGATGGCTGTGGGGATGTGTGCTCAGGAAGGACATGGAGAGTCCTTGTAACTAAAGGTAATCTGTAGGGTAGGAGAAACAGCAGAAGTGTAAGTGGCAGAAGTGTAAGTGAGGTAGGTTACAGACCTTCCAATGGACATGATAAAACTGAAAGGTCATTGCGCATGGTGTCTCATGCCTATAATCCCAACACTTTGGGAGGCTGAGACAGGCTGATCACCTGAGGTCAGGAGTTCGAAACCAGCCCAGTCTACATGGTGACACCCCATCTGTACTACAAATACAAAAAGAAAAAAAATTAACCAGGCATAATGGTGGGCACCTGTAACCCCAGGTACTTGGGAGGCTGAGGCAGGAGAATTGCTTGAACCAGGAGGTGGAGGTGGCAGTGAGCCGAGATGGTGCCACTGCACTCCTGCTTGGGAGACAGAGCGAGACTCCATCTCAAAAAAATGAAATAAAGGCCGGGCGCGGTGGCTCACGCCTATAATCCCAGCACTTTGGGAGGCCGAGGTGGGTGGATCATGAGGTCAAGAGATTGAGACCATCCTGGTCAACATGGTGAAACCCTGTCTCTACTAAAAATACAAAAATTAGCTGGGCATGGTGGCATGTGCCTGTAGTCCCAGCTACTCGGGAGGCTGAGGCATGAGAATTGCTTGAACCCAGCAGGCGGAGGTTGCGGTGAGCCGAGATCATGCCATTGTACTCCAGCCTGGGTAACAAGAGTGAAACTCCTTCTCAAAATAAATAAATAAATAAATTAATTAAATGAATAAATAAATAACAAAAATTAACCAGGTGTGGTGTCACATGCCTCTAGTCCCAGCTACTCAGGAGGCTGAGATGAAAGAATCTCTCAAACCCAGGAGGTAGAGGTAACAGTGAGCTGAGATCATGCCACTGTGCTTGAGCTTGGGTGACAGAGTGAGACTCCCTCTCAACAAAACAAAAACAAAAAACTGGATGGCCCCCACCACTCAGGGCATGCTCTCAGTGGGACGCTGGAGCGGAAACCCATGAGCTGAGAAGATGTGATATAATGCTTGGTAGTTTAGGCTCACATAATCTGAGTCATGAGTTTCACAGAGGTTGATAAAATGTTTTAATTTTCTCCAGATCACATCTGTTTATTAATTCCTAAACCAAGAACGATTTGTGTGCTTTTCTACTAGGCTGAAAATGTGTTTCAAGACCAATGCAAGTTAATTTTCCTGTACCACCCCTATTTTTGGAAAACAAATGTAGTTTCACTTGAGTGAATGTTTTGGTCTTAAACCTGCTTGTTGGCATTCTTACCTTGTCAGCTCTTTGCAGAAATTCCTCTCAGTCAGTAGACTATTCTTAAGGGCTTTCTGTCCCTCCCTCTTCTGACAAATTCAAAATGTCTCATTTAAAGGAAAATTCAACAACTATAGCTGGTGTGGAGAGGACTAAGGGATATCAAAAAGATGGACCAGTTTCAGAGACGATCACTTTCTGACAGCAAAGCTCGTAAGGATTATAATGAAGTGGTTTATATTAGTGATCAGTAGAAGTAGGCTACTCTGGGGAAAGGTTAACGACTATGTTCCTGATGCTATTAACAATACTTCTTAAATTTATTAAGAGATAAACCTTACCTATGCATATTGTGGGTGGGGGTTGAATGAATGAATGAATACAGAAAATTGTTTTTCATGGCAGTTAGAATAGGACTCCTCTCTTTTCCTGGAAAAGATCCATCTTTGTTGATTGTTTTTGTAAACTCATATGATTAGAGGCTGAGCCCTCAGGGTTGGTAGCATGTGCTGGTTCTCATATTAACAGAGTCTAGCTAAGCTGCACTGCATATGAAGGAAAATAGATTAAAAGTTGTACTGAGGCCAGTGTGGTGGCTCATGCCTGTAACCCCAGCACTCTAGGAGGCCAAGAAGGGTCGATCACAAGGTCAAGAAATCGACACCATTCTGGCCAACATGGTGAAACCCCATCTCTACTAAAAATACAAAAATTAGCTGGGCACGGTGTCACGCACCTGTAGTCTCAGCTACTTGGGAGGCTGAGGCAAGAGAATTGCTTGAACCTGGCAGGCGGAGGTTGCAGTGAGCCAAGATCATGCCACTGCACTCCAGCCTGGTGACAGAGTGACACTCTCTCTCAAAAAAAAAAAAAAAAAAAAAAAAGTTGTACTGAGAGGAGTAGATCCTTTGAGAAGGAGCAATGATGAAAGAAAGGAGAGAAGTGAAAGTCCAAAGGAAGAACAGAGAGAAATAATTGAAACTGCTTTTGTAAAAGTTATGACACAGAGAGAAAACTCCTGTTGTTGACTCCATCTTGCTTTCAACCTCACAAACTATCTTTGCTCCTTCCTCAATGTAGGCGAAGCTAAGTATGAAAGCCATTTACTTTATAGTTTAAAGCAAGGATAGTCCCTTCCTCCAACTAACACCCTGCTTATTCAGGGACTGAAATTGCCTTTGTAAAACTAATAAAAGACCACAAGGTTAGAATTATGGTAAAGGCCTGAATTCTGCTAAGACCTATGCAGAGTTAAATGATAACTAGTCATTGTTTCCTAACTTGCTTGATGCTTCAGGAGTCAAGATTTGTAAGTTCTCTAATTGATCCTATGGACAACACCATTTTAAAACATAACCCTGGTGTTGGAAATATTTTTCAGAGTTTGCATTCTGGTGGTGGAACAACTGACACCACCTGAACAAATGGCCCCTACCTAGGAACTGACTCACCACACAGACAGTTCCAATACTCTTATGATTTCATTTCTAACCAATCAGCAGCACCCATTCCCTAGCTCCCTACCCAGCAAATTATCCTTAAAAACCCTAGCCTCCAAATTCTTAGGGAAGTGGATTTGAGAAATATTTCTTATCCTTCTGCTCAATTGCCTTGCCATAAACTCTCTCCTGTAACACTTCTGTCTCATTGTGTTGGCCTTATTTGTGCAGTGGATGACAAGAATCCAGAGGGCTATAACAGTGGGCAAAGTAAAGTGTCTACTGGGGATTCTACAATTACTTCTTGTAAGAAAAATTTTCAACTATATACCAGACAATAGCTTAATGTACCCCCATGTAACTATCACTTGGCTTCAACAATGACAATTTACATGGCCAATCTAAACTTTAACTTAGCTTACTCCCCTCACCTCCCTTACCTTTGTGTGTGTGTGTGTGTGTGCGTGTGTGTGTGTGTGCGTGTGTGTGTGTGTGTGTGTGTGTGTGTGTGTGTGATGGAGTCTTGCTCTTTTGCCAGGCCAGAATGCAGTGGCCCAATCTCGGCTCACTGCAATCTCTGCCTCCCAAGTTCTAGTGATTCCACTGCCTCACCCACCCGAGTAGCTGGGACTACAGGCATGTGCCACTATGCCTGGCTAATTGTTTATATTTTAGTAGAGACAGGGTTCCACCATGGCCAGGATGGTCTTGATCTCCTGACCTCGTGATCTATGCACCTCAGCCTCCCAAAGTGCTGGGATTATAGGTGTGAGCTACCATGCCCAGCCACTTTTTAAAGCAAACCTTGAGCATCACTTTTTACCTAGGTATAGTTGTATGTCTTTCTGAACCTTAAGACTTTCTTTTTACAAAACTCCAGTAACATCAACAAAAAAACACTGGCAATTCCTAGGTATCATCAAATATCAGTGTTCCAATTGCCTCATCAGTGTAAGAAAACATTTTATTTTGCAACATAAAAGTACATAAACCATAGGTTTACAGTGTAATGTATGATATAGTTTGGAACTGTGTCCCCAGTCAAATCTCATGTTCAATTGTAATCCCCAATGTTGAGGGTGGGTACGGTGGGAGTGTAAGTACCCAATGGGTTCATCTTGCCCACTGCCTAGACAGAGTTGATTTATCAAGACAGGGGAATTGCAATAGAGAAACAGTAATTCACACAGAGCAGGCTGTGCAGGAGACTGATGTTTTATTATTACTCAAATCAGTCTCCCTGAGCATCTGGCGACCAAAGTTTTTAAGACAACTTGGTAGGCTGGGGGAAGCCAGTGAGCCAGGAGTACTGATTGGTTAGGTAGCAGATGAAATCATGGAAAATCAAAGCTGTCCTCTTGTGCTGAGTCAGTTCCTGGGTGGGGTTACAAGATTAGATGAGCCAGTTTTATCAGTCTGAGTGGTGCCAGCTAATCCATCAAGCTCAGGGTCTGCAAAATATCTCAAGTACTAAACTTAGAAGCAGTTTAGGGAGGATTAGAATCTTGTAGCCTCCAGCCACATGACTCCTAAATCATAATTTCTAATCTTGTGGCTAACTTGTTAGTTCTACAAAGGCAGTCTAGTCCCAGACAAGAAGGAGGTTTGTTTTGGGACAGGGCTTATATTAGTCTGTTATCACACTGCTGATAAAGACATGACTGAGACTGGGTAATTTGTAAAGATAAAGAGGTTTAATGAACTCACAGTTCCACCTGGCTGAGAAGACCTTAAAATCATGGTGGAAGGCAAAAGGCATGCCAACAATCAAAAAAGGAGACCCCTTAAAAAACCATCTCATGAGACTTACTACCACGAGAACAGTATGGGGAAAACTGCCTCACAATATGTGAGAATGTGGGAGCTACAATTCAAGATGAGATTTGGGAGGGAACACAGCCAGACCATGTCAGGGATGTTATCATCTTTGTTTTAAACGATAAACTGTAAACTAAGTTTCTCCCAAAGTTAGTTCCACCTATACCCAGGAAGGAACAAGGATAGCTTAAATGTTAGAGCCAAGATGGAGTCAGTGAGGTTAGATCTCTTTCACTGTCTCAGTCATACTTTTGCAACGGTGGTTCAGGAGGTGATTGGATCATGGGGTCAGTTACTCATGAATGGTTTAGTACCATCCCCCTTAGTACTGTCCTCAGAATAAGATCTTGAGAGACCTGGTCATTTAAAAGTGTGCAGTACCTCCCTTCTCTCTCCTGCTTTTGCCATGTGACATGCCTGCTTCCCCTTTGCCATGATTGGATGCTTCCAGAGGCCTCCCCAGAAGCACATGTCACTATGCTTTCAGTACAGCCTGCAGAAATGTGAGCCAGTGAAACCTCTTTTCCTATAAATTATTCAGTCTCAGGTATTTCTTTATAGCAATGTGAGGACAAACTAATGCAATGCATTTTCAGAAATAAATCTATTGATATAACAAGGACCCCAGTAAAGAGGCAGAGTATCACCAGTACCCCAGAAATCATATGCCCTTCAGTGATTATTCCATCCACAGGTAACCACTATCTGGATTTGGAATTGTATATAGACTCAAAAGTATGCATTATCTGTGTTTGACTGAACATTATGGTTGTAAGATATACATTTAAAAGTATATTTGAAACAATATTTGTGTATTATATTGTATTTGATATACTTAAAAGAATTTTTTTTCTTTGTGCTTCCCTTCCTTTTTTTCTTTTTGAATTTGCCACTCATTTGCTGAAGAAACTAATACAACTGTCTTGCAGAATTTTTCACAGGCTGAAATTTGCTGGTTCCCACCCTGAAGTTAAACCTATTCTTCTATATTTCATACTAACCATGAGTAAGAACTAGAGGCTTGATTAGAATCAGATTTTTATTTTATTTTATTTTTATTTTTTAAGACAGAGTCTTGTTCTGTTGCCCAGGCTGGGGTCCAGTGGCTCAATCTTGGCTCACTGCAATCTCCATCTCTCAGGTCCAAGCAGTACTCTTGCCTCAGTCTTGCCTCAGCTTCCCAAGTAGCTAGGATTACAGGCACAAGCTACCATGCTCAGCTAGCTTTTTTTTTTTTTTTTTTTTTTAGAGTCAGGGTTTCACCATGTTGCCCAGGCTAGTCTTAAACTCCTGACCTCGAGTGATCCACCCACCTCTGCCTCCCAGAGTGCTAAGATTACAGGCATGAGCCACCACACCCAGCCCGATTTTCTTTTTTATAAGAATACAAAGAGGATTTTTAAAGTAGCTCATTCCATCCCTCTTACAAGACCATCAATAAATTTTACATTGTTCTGTATCTGAGTGGGTAAATAGATCCTTGGGGGAGCTCAGAGAGCTGACATCTGGGATACAAAAAGATGGAAGATACATATAAATGTTAACAGCAGAGGCATGTTAAAGATGTTATGGATGTGTTATCAATAGTGTTGAGTACTTGTATTTTTAGTGAACACAATTAAAAACAGACATGCCTGGCTGGGTGTGGTGGCTCACACCTGTAATCCCAGCACTTTGGGAGGCCAACGTGGGTAGATCACCTGAGGTCAGAAGTTCAAGACCAGCCTGGCCAACATGGTGAAAACCCATCTTTACTAAAAATACCAAAATTAGCTGGGTGTGGTGGCGCACACCTGTAACCCCAGCTACTCAGGAGGCTGAGGCAGGAGAATTGCTTGAGCCCAGGAGGCAGAGGTTGCAATGAGCTGAGATCATAACATTGCACTCCAACCTGGGTGACAAAAGTGAAACTACATCTAAAAAAAAAAAAAAAAAAAAAAAAAAGAAGGAAAAAGAAATCAGCAACCACCCACCCATGGTGGGAGGGACAGCACAAGCAGGTGGAGCATCCTGGTCTATCCATCGAACTGTCTACTCCCTCATCTTCCAGGTGTGTCCCATGCAACTTCTGGAGGTTCATGTGGTTTCTCAACTTGGCTGTCTTGTGGGAAGAGGCACACTTGGCTGGGTGCGGTAGCTCACACCTGTAATCCCAGCACTTTTGGAGGCCTATGTGGCAGACCATGAGGTCAAGAGATCAAGACCATCCTGGCCAACATGGTGAAAACCCATCTCTAATAAAAATACAAAAATTAGCTGAGCATGGTGGTGTGTACCCTTAGTCCCAGCTACTCAGGAGGCTGAGGCAGGAGAATCGCTTGGACCCTGTAGGCAGAGGTTGCAGTGGGCTGAGATCCCGCTACTGCACTTCAGCCTGGTGACAGAGAGAGACTCTATCTCAAAAAAAAAAAAAAAAAAAAAAAAAAAAAGACACACTTATAACATTCTAATCCAATTCACCAATATATTTCTAGCATTCTGTGATGTATTAGTCTAATTTCGCAGGGCCTCACATCCTTAAGTGATTTAATAGAAGCAACTTGCTTTTATTTTCTTATTTTGTTTGTAGAGACAGGTTCTTGTTATGTTTCTCAGGCTGGTGTTGAACTCCTGGCCTCAATGATCCTTCTGCCTCAATCTCCCAAAGTGCTGGGATTACAGGTGTGAGCCATACACCCAGCCCCTGATAAAAAGCAATATTCTGAACCCCTATCACTGAACCAGACTCTGAGCTATGAATTCCACAGCAACATGTTGGGAGGGTTAGCGTTTGCTTCCAGAATGTCATTCAGCCTCTCTCTTTTTCATCTCTTCACTGGAAAAATGGCTCAAGTTTCACTCAGGGGCCATGTAATGAAAGACAATATGTTTTCTGTCTGGCTGCAATAAGACATCACTGGAAGCATATAAATTAAAAGTAGTACAACTTTTCTGAAACCAGAAACTTCAGACAAAAAGCCACCAAAAAAGGTCTTTGTTGCTGGGTACTTCTCTTAAGAGAATGCCAGCTACGAAATTCAGTGGTATGTGACCTATTCAGGTAATAGAATAAGTCAGGGAGATTAAAGGATAAGCATTTATCACCAGGGTATATTTTTTGTTGTTGTTTCTTTCTTTTTTTCTCTCTCTCTCTTATAGGGAATTAGTGCTGTGGGGGTAAAATAGGGTATTCTGTAGGTAAGAGTCCTAAAGTTAGATAGTTTAGGGGGTTGCTGCTATAAATGTACTAAACCTGACAGAAATTACAGATATTCTTCTCAGGTTAATAATATGTCAAATGAGGCCAGGCATGGTGGCTCACACCTGTAATCCCAGCAGTTTGGGAGGCCAAGGCGGGAGGATCACACGGTCAGGAGTTTGAGACCAGCCTGGCCAGCATGGTGAAACCCTGTGTCTACTAAAGAAATAAAAAATTAGGTAGGTGTGGTGGCACATGCCTATAGTCCCAGCTACTTGGGAAGCTGAGGCAGGAGAATTGCTTGAACCCAGGGGGCAGAGGTTGCAGTGAGTTGCGATCACGCCATTACACTCCAGCCTGGGTTACTGGGCAAGATTCCGTCTCAAAAATAAACAAACATAATAGGTCAAATGAACTGTGGATGACAGAGGGGTGGTGCTCCTGAATAATGTGGAGAAAATCTATGTTTTGATATTTTCTTCAAATCAGTGTTTCTGAGGAGACTAGGGTTACAGCTTGTTTGAAAAGCTTTTCATGGAGAGGTGAAGTTGCCCTGTAGTGATCCTGGTAATGAGAATGGAGTAGGTGAACTGTTTCACTGGCATGAACACAGCCTCCAGAGTCTTTCTTCCACCTTTCTTTCCAAATGGTCACCTGACCCTACCATCTTAAGTCTTTTGTTGACTTAAAAAATTTTTTTTAGAGAAAGAGCCTCACCATTTTGCCCAGGCTGGTCTAGAACCCTGGGCTCAAGCCATCGTCCCACTTCAGGCTCTTGAGTCGCTGGGATTACAGGCATGCTGCACTGTACCCAGCATTCATGGACACTTTTGTCTCATCTGTTTTTATTGTGATAACTGCCTGCATTCTCTTGGAAGAGAAGACAATTTATTGTCTCCCAATTATAGGGAAGTAAGGAATAAGAAATAAAGCAAAAAGAAAGAAGTAAAGAGCTATGCCAAAGGAAACGATTTTGTGATAAATTTTAAAGGTTAATTTTATTCTGTAATGGAGAAATAATTTTTCTTTTTTTGAGACAAGGTCTTACTTTTTTGTCCAGGCTGGAGGCAGTAGCATGATCTTGGCTCACTGCAGCCTCCACCTCCCATGTTCAAATGATTCTCCCACCTCAGCCTCTTGAGTAGCTGGGACTACAGGCACACACCACCAGGTCTGGCTAATTTTTGTATTTTTTGATAGAGACAGGGTTTCACCACGTTGGCCAGGCTGATCTCCATCTCCTGACCTCAAGTGATTGGTCTGCCTTTGCCTCCCACAGTGCTGGGATTACAGGTAATCCCACACCCAGCCTGAGAAAATGGGTTTTGGATGTGCAGGAAGGTGAAAGTTTACTTAACTTCTTGCTTCTCTTGGGTTAGGTTTTAGCAATGTGTATTCATTGTATGGTTTAACCAGCTATGAAATCCCTGGACATCAGACGTATTCAGGTTTATGGAGAATCAGCTAAAGGAAAGTAAAACAGAAAGTAAAGAAGCCAATTCAGGAGATAACAATCGTAATCCAGATAGGAAATCATGAGAACCTGTAACTAAAGTACAGTTATTTGGATGACATAGGAGACAAAATTGAGACTTGTTAAGGAGGTAGAAGCAACTAGCAAGTCACTAGATGGAAGATTAGGAGAGAAATGAAGTTTAGTCCAGGAACACTTGAGTGATAGATAGAAAATTGAAGCCATTCATTAATATAAGTAGTAAAAAGGGAAAAACCATTTTGGAGACCATTAATACATTCTAGCTTTTTAAATGACAAGATATATCCACAGATGTAGCCAGGGTGTGTTGTAGAAAGCCAGAGAGTGAGCCTATGGAATGACCCAGCTCCAGCCAGCCGGGGCTGTCCTGTGGGCGGCTGATTGGGCTGTGCGAGGCTGAACTAGTGGTCATCACTTCTGTCTAGTGTCTTCAGGCTGCTATTTCAATGCACCATAGACTGGGTGGCTTATTAACAACAGAAATTCATTTCTCACTGTTCTGGAGATTGAAAGTTTGAGATCAAGGCACTAACAGATTTGGTGTTTGGTGAGGGCCTGTTTCCTGGTTCACAGATGGTGACTTCTCACCGTGTTCTCATTTCATAGAAGGGCTAGGGCAGCTCTCTGGGGCTTCTTTGCTAAGGCCATTAATCCCACTCATCTGGACTCTCCCTTCATAACCTAATTATGTGCCAAAGGCCACATCTCCTAATACCATCATATTGAGAGTTTAAGAGTTTAACACATGAATTTTGGAAGGGAACATTCAGTACGAACTAATTACCTGCGTTATCTTTTAAATTGAGAAGTATCACCCTCCAGGGATGTTAGAGCAATGGTCATCTAATAAAAGGGTGAATCAGTGTCTTCTGGAGAGTTATTTAAATTCAGAGATACCCAGACTCCAGCCATATCCTTTGAATCAGCATCTCCAGGGTAGGCCTGGGTGTGTCTATCAAAAACAAACTCCCCAAGTGGTTATTATTGCTTCTGTACTTACCTCCCAACTAATCCTTTTCAGACCTGCCACTGCTTTTTTGTTTATTGCTGCCTGTTTTTGTGTGTCGTTTACTATGAACCTAGCCTATATTCTTCCCTGCTACTCAAAATATTTGCGTTCTCTGAGTTCATGTCCTTTGCAGGGACATGGATGAAGCTGGAAACAATTATTCTCAGCAGACTAACACAAAAACAGAAAACCAAACACTGCATGTTCTCACTCATAAGTGGGAGTTGAACAATAGGAACACATGGACACAGGGAAACATCACACACTGGGGCCTGTTGAGGGGTGGGGGTCAAGGAGAGGTAGAGCACCAGGACAAATACCTAATGTAGTGGGGCTTAAGACCTAGATGACGGGGCCGGGCACAGTGGCTCACACCTGTAATCCCAGTACTTTGGGAGGCTGAGGCAGGTAGATCACAAGGTTGGGAGATCGAGATCATCCTGACCAACACAGTGAAACCCTGTGTCTACTAAAAATAGAAAATAGCTGGGCATAGTGGAATATGCCTGTAGTCCAGCTACTCAGGAGGCTGAGGCAGGGGCATCGCTTGAACCTGAGGGATGGAGGCTGCAGTGAGCCGAGATGCTGTCACTGTACTCCAGCCTGGTGACAGAGTGAGACTCTGTCTAAAAAAAAAAAAAAGAAGAAATCAACCTAGATGATGGGTTGATGTGTGCAGCAAACCACCATGGCACGTATATACCTGTGTAACAAAGCTGCACATTCTGCACATGTACCCCAGAACTTAAAGTATGATAAATAATGTTTTAAAAATATTTTCATTCTTAGTACCTCTCCATTACGTATGAGCATATCTCCTTCTTATCCCCTCCTGCATACCCTTTAAATGCAGAAGCTCCCAAAAAACCCTGTGGAAAAAGCACAGGTCACAGAGGCTTTGGTTACTTATGTTTTTTCCTCAGCACCTCCTCGTTCCTTGGCTAAATAAACCTCTATATCTCAATTGAGACTTGTCTCAGTCACTTTTTGGTTTACATGAGGCCCTCTCCCTGCCATTTGCCTCACTGCTTTGTAATCCTTTGTGTGATTATGGTAGAATCATTAGCGATCTGGCCTTCTGGCTTTTCCCTTTGTTGAATGGGATATGTGCACCTCTCATGCTCCTCTTATTTGGATGTTCGAATACTAGACTACAAAATATAACTATGAATTTGAGAAAGGGAAAATCCTCAGAAGCAAGATTCCAGAAGCACCAAGAGCCATCTGGGAGCATTCATAATGCTGGCTGACCAGAACAGCTATTTCAGGAGACCACAAACAGAGGTAAGAACGCTCAATGGGATGATGAGAAAGAAAGCCCAAAAGCTCTCCTCTTCTATTCTACCTTCTCTTAAGAATGGGGTATGAGTAACAGGAGAGAAACTGGAAGATTCTGAAGAGAGGGAAAGATGTCTACCTTGATAAGCTCCAGAGAAAAAAAAATTGCTTATGCACCCACAGTTTCAGCCATCTTATTACGCTCAAATAATGCCTGTAGGTGTTATGACATGAAAAAAATACCAGATTCCACAATGGAGTTTCTCTGCTACCTCCAGGGTAACAGGGAAGCCACAGCCACTAAAATTAATGGGAATGTTGGAGAAGTGAAAATGCTACTTGCCTCACTTGGTGATTTTGAAGATTAAATAATGTAATAGAAAACACTGGGAAAATTATAAAGTACTACATAAATGTAACTTGGTATTAAAACCATGAAAGATGGCTGAGTGTGGTGTCTCACAGCTGTAACCCCAGCACTTTGGGAGGCCAAGGCAGGTGGATCACCTGAGGTCAGGATTTCACAAACAGCCTGGCTAACATGGTGAAATCCCATCTCTACTCAAAATACGTGAAAAAAATTAGCTGAGTGTGATGGTGCTATTAGGGAGGCTGAGTTAGGAGAATCGCTTGAAACTGGGAGGTGGAGGTTTCAGTGAGCCAAGGTCACGCCACTGCACTACAGCCTGGTAACAGAGTGAGACTTCGACTCAAAAAATAAAAATAAAACCATGAATGACTCAAAGGCAATACATAGCTTAAAAATCTTATTTATATTAAACATTTCAAGTAGGGATTGTGATATTGTTATCATGAAGAACTGAGAGACATGCTATTACTGAAACTCAGTTGCCCCAAACAATGGGATCTTTCCCTGTTCAATGTCACAGAGTCAGTGCAGGACACCAAAGGCAAGCATCAAGCAGGGGAAGTTTGATTCACAGGAAAAGGAATGGAGAAGTAAGACCAGGGTTCACAAATCAACCTCTTGACTTGTGACAGTTGACAGGGTTAAAATACAAGGATTCTCTAATGAAGGGATTGGACATTAAAAGCAAGGGGAAGGGTATTCATGTATTTTCTGGGAATGGGCAGTGAACTTCTTAGAACTGAAGTGCCACCTTCTTTTATCTTTTTATGGCTTCTTCCAGTCGTTGTTGTGATTGTCAGCTGTCATGGCAGTGGTGAGAGTGATATTTCGCATGGAAATTAGATTATAATGAAGTTGGAGGTTGTTCAGAGGTCATATGGGCTGTTATCTTGGATTCCACTGATCTTAGCTGATGTGAACAAAAGGGGAACCTCTGATCTCAGGCATCTTGTTGCTAAAGATAAGCAGAGTTGGCGGTGTCTAACTGTTCAGTCAAGGCCTACAGCCTTATAGATGCTAGATGGGGTAACAGTGTCATCCCGAAATATGCTGGATTGGTATGTTTATTATTTCAATTTGAAGACATTGGAGAAATTGTGGTTCAGAAAAGGCTAGCTGAGTTGTCCCTTCCTGCGTGCAGCAAGATATAAAGATTCCTTTGGGAGGGCTGTCTTCCCCAAAACAGGCTGATAAAAATAGCCCTTGTCCCTAGAGCCTGAAAATTGAGGGCTACAATGGACCTGAATAAATACATTTAGTAAAATAACTTTTATCTTTCACTAGCTTTCCACCTCCTCCCAATGATCTCCTAGGGAGTCCCAGGCTTCTAGCCAGATCCCCTTTGTCCTGTCATCTCTTCACAAATGTATCATTCCTTGTTTTAAAAGTGTAAAAACATCTTGCTTTGGCCACTTCCCTCAGATTTCACTCTCTTATGAAGATTCCCGTGTACATGCAAACATTAGTAAAACTTGCATGCTTTTCTTTTGTTAATCTGCCTCGTGTCAATTTAGTTTCTAGATTCAACCAAAGAGCGAATTTAAGAAGTAGAAGAGGCCGGGCGTGGTGGCTCAAGCCTGTAATCCCAGCACTTTGGGAGGCCGAGGCGGGTGGATCACGAGGTCGAAAGATCGAGACCAACCTGGTCAACATGGTGAAACCCCGTCTCTACTAAAAACATAAAAAATTAGCTGGGCATGGTGGTGTGTGCCTGTAATCCCAGCTACTCAGGAGGCTGAGGCAGGAGAATTGCCTGAACCCAGGAGGCGGAGGTTGCGGTGAGCCGAGATCGCGCCATTGCACTCCAGCCTGGGTAACAAGAGCAAAATTCTGTCTCAAAAAAAAAAAAAAAGTAGAAGAGTTTAAAGATAATCCCCTACAATATAATAAGGAATCTATATATGGTCTCCCCTGCCTAGTTCTTGGAATAGAGCTCCGAGAACTCTTTCAGATAAAGGCACTAGGAGAATCTTTTGTCCTGTTACTTGGTTTTTGACCACACTTCTTGACACAGAGCTCCCAAGACCTTCGTAATTTCCTGAGTGGTAGGAGGATATTTTGTTTTTACGAAATCACTCCTGGTGGACTCCTGGATAGCCTTAGGTTAGGGGCTGGTTTCCAGGGAAATGAACCGTGAGAGAGTTGAAAATTTCAGTTCTACCCTATCTCTGAGAAGGGAAAGGCTGAAGGTTGAGTTGATGCCAATGGCCAGTGACTTAATCAATCATGCTTATGTACTAAAACCTCCATGAAAAAAAAAAAAAAGGACTGGGTACAGATTGCTTCCTGATAGCTGAACACATGGGGATATTCTGAAGGGTGGTATGCCCAGCTAGGGCATGGAAGTTCCTCGCCCTTTTTTCCATACCTTGCCCTATGCGTGTTTTCCATGTGGCTATTCATCAGATTTATAAAAACGAGTAAACATAAGTAAACTGTTTCTCTGGGTTCTGTGAGTCACTCTAGCAAATTAATCCAACCCAAGGAGGGGGTCATAGGAACCCTCAATTTATAGACAGTTGGTCTGAAGCACACGTCATAACCTGGGACTTGTGACTGGCATCTGAAATGGGGAACAATATTGTGAGACTGAGTCCTTAACTTGTGGAATCTGACACTGTATGTAGATACTATAAGAATTCAGTTGAATTAGAGGACACCCAGCCGGTGTCCACTGGGGAATACGGTGTCAGAAATGTTGTGCTGACTGAGTGGTATGAGTAGAGGGTAGGAAAAAACACTTTGTTTTTTTTCCTTTTATATGTATGTAATGTAACTTACAAAGTATAGATGCTTATTAAGTTGCAGTAATTTTAATTTCTAAAATTTCTTCTATGTGGTCAACCATTAGTTTTATTTAATGTGTGAACATATGATTTAATCCTTTTGTCATTTTGTCGTCGTTGTTGTTGTTACACTTATTTGGGAACATGCTTGTCAAGACTGAACTTATTTTTTCCCAGTGGAATTCTACCTCATATTCATTTATTATTTTCCTGTTGACGAGTTACTTCTGAACATTACATAACTGATCTCTGTAAGAATTTATGAAGTTCTCTAGGGCAGATGGTGTCATCCTGTTTTCTTACAAGGAAACCAAGGTTGAGAGAGATGGGGTACAGGTCTCTTGGCCATGATTCATGACTTCCATAAGAAATGGAGTCAGAATTTACACAAGATTTTTTAACTCCAGATTCAGAATTCCTGATTTTAGAATTTCCACACTATGTTCTTCTTGGTTTCTTTCCCCCAGGTGAATAAAAACTTTAGCTGCTTCTAGATTGCCAGAGTAAGGCATTTATCTGAATGAAACTGAGCTGATAGACAATCCATAATTCTGAACCTGTTTGTGCTATATAATGTTATTCAATACATTGTCAATAAATGCTCTGTATATGAAAGAGCACTCACTTACTAGAAAATATCAAGTGATAAGTGTGGTACCCAGACCAGCAGCATCAGCACTATCTGAAAACTTGTTAGAAAAGCAAAGTCTCAGGCCTCATCCTCCGATCTGCTGAATCAGAAGTCCTGAGGCTGGAGCCCAGCAATTTGTGTTTTCACCCTCAAGGTGATTCTGATGAACACTCAGGTTTGAGAATCACTTCTACAGTCTATTTCAAGGAAGACCTGGAATCCTGTAACTAGAGAAATCATGCCCTAGTGTTTCTTGCCCTAGCCAGAATTTAAATATAGGTGTCTTGTTTCCACTAAATGTCATGGTCTGTAATAAGCAAATACTCAGCAAATGGAAGAAATAGAATTTGATGTCCACATTTACCTGGAAAGAGATTATAGTTTTCTGCCTTATATTTTAAAAGTTAAAGATAAAGATGTATTTTTAAGGAGATAGTTCCTGTATAAGGAGCTTAATGATTCTGTTTTGGTTATTAAAGGTCTTTTTTCTTCTATTCTTTTTTGTTTTATTTATTTATTTTGTACAAATTTGAGGCATATAAGTGCAGTTTTGTTGCATAGATATATTGTATAGAGGTGAAGTCTGGCTTTTTAGTGTAATCATCACACAAATAGTGTACATCATACCCATTAAGTAATTTCTTATCATTCGCTCCCCACCCACCATCCAAACTTTCTGAGTCTCCAATGACTATTATCCCACAGAGTTAATCTGTATATATTATTTAGCACTCACTTATTTTTATTTTTAATGGCTGAATAGTATTTTATTGTGTGTGTGTGTGTATATGTGTGTATACATATGTATATATATATACACATATGTATCTCAGGTTTTCTTTGTTCAGTAATCCATTTATGGATACTTAGGTTGATTCTAGATCTTTGATATTGTGAATAGTGCTGCTATAAGCATATCAGCACAGGTTTCTTTTTGATGTAATTATTTTCTTGTTGGGTAAGTACCCAATAGCTGGATTGCTGGATCAAATGGAAGTTTTATTTCAAGTTCTTTGAGAATTCTCCATACTGTTTTGCATAGGGGCTGTACAAATTTACATTCCCACTAACAGTGGATAAACATTGCCTTTTCTCCACATTCTTGCTAGCATTTTTGATTTTTTACCTTTGTGAAAATAGCCATTATAGCCAGAACAAGATGATATCTCAATGTGGTTTTTAGTTACATTTTTCTGATGATTAGTGACATTGAGCACTTTTTCATATGCCTGTTGAACATTTCTATGTCTTCTTTTGAAAATTTTTCATTTTTTTTGCTAACTTTTTAATGAAATTGTTATTTTTTGTTGTTGAGTTGTTTTTGTTCCTTGTAAATTCTGGTTATCAGTCCTGTGTTGGATACATAGTTTGCAAATATTTTCCCTGCAGGTTGTCTATTTACTCTGTTGATTATTTCTTTACTGTGTAGAGTTTTTGGCTGGGCAAGGTGACTCACACCTGTAATCCCAGCACTTTGGGAGGCCAAGGCAGGTGGATCATGAGGTTGAGAGATTGAGATCATCATGGCCAACATGGTGAAACCCCATCTCTACTAAAAATACAAAAATTAGCTGGGCGTGGTGGTGCATGCCTGTAGTGCCAGCTACTTGGAAGGCTGAGTCAGGAAAATTGCTGGAATCCAGGAGATGGGGGTTTCAGTGAGCCCAGATCATGCCACTACACTCCAGCCTGGTGACAGAGCAAGACTCTGTCTTAAAAAAAAAAAAAAAAAAAGGAAATATCATAATTAATTTTTTAGTAAGAAACAGTCTTTGAATTATATCTACTATTAAGCTTTACTCCCAGAAAAAACAGGCTTTAATCTTGCACTGCCCCGATCTGAAGCTCTCACTATCTCAGAAGTAAGGCTGTCATATTTCTGACTATAAATGGGAGTAGATTCATTGTGATTTTGCTGTGCCATTATGTTTCCATTATGTTCCATTACAGCAGGAACATTGCCAATTTTAGCATCTGCAAATAAAACAACTAATGAGCACACAATAAAAGTTGTGTTTCCTGTCTCATGATCTAAGGTGAGGCCCAAGACTAAGCTAAGGGAAAGAAAGACAATGCCCCATAGCAAATAAACAGGTGTGTGTGTGTGTGTGTGTGTGTGTGTGTGTGTGTGTGTGTGTATGTGTGTGTGCGTGTGTGTGTGTGTAGTTATCCTGGCTGTGCCCTAACCTGGGTAGTGAGATAATTCCACATAGCAAATAAACAGGTGTGTGTGTTTGTGTGTGTGTGTGTGTGTGTGTGTGTGTGTGTGTGTGTATAGTTATCCAGGCTGTGCCCTAACCTAGGTAGTGAGGAGTTGAAAGACTGCTATACTTGGAGACAGAGATTTAGATTCAAATTCTAGTTCTTCCATTTCCTAGCTGTGTAACCATAAGCAACTTTTTTCATGTTTTCAAATCCTGAGTGTCAATGCAGTATACTAACCTCCTGTGAGATTTTTTTAGAGGGATATTAGCTCATGGATAAGAATGAATGTCACCAACTGTCTAAGAGCTCAACGCAATGTGGTAGATATTGCAGATTGGCTCACTCTGCTCCCCTGCTACCTCTTTGTCATTTGTTTTATCAAATACCAGAAATGAAAATGTTCAAGGAAACTTTCCCAGACTCTTTGCCAGTTCTGGGTTCTTCAGGTGATTTAGTTTCTACCTAGCAGATGCATCTGAGTAAGTTTTGGATGGCAGAAGACAAAAGTTGAACTGCTGCTGCTGCTTCTTCTGCCAATCACCATCATGAAAGCACATGGTTGCTTTCCAGCAGCTGTCATAACAATTTCAGCATCCAGACCCTAGTTTAGTGGCTGTCAAGGGGGCAGTAAATGAGGCCAGTTTGTTAGCAGAGATCACAGAAGCATTTGTTGCCGGCAGTTCTAGCAGATGCCTCAGCTTCCTTACTTCCTTTAGTAGTGACAGAGACAGCAGTCCTTTGGTGAACCGCTTTTGGAGTGTTGGTGTTATTCCTGAAAGCTCAGTTAAGAGCTGGCCTCTCCAGCCTGCCCCACAGCTATGCAAGCATTAAATCTCTGAATTAAATTTCATTCTTAATGTATTCTATTCTTTTTTTCTTTTTTCTTTTCTTTTTTTTTTTTTGGCGGAGTTTCACTCTTGTTACCCAGGCTGGAGTGCAATGGCGCGATCTCGGCTCACCGCAACCTCCGCCTCCTGGGTTCAGGCAATTCTCCTGTCTCAGCCTCCTGAATAGCTGGGATTACAGGCACGCACCACCATGCCCAGCTAATTTTTTGTATTTTTTTTTTTTTTTTTTTTTTTTTTTTTTTAGTAGAGACGGGGTTTCACCATGTTGACCAGGATGGTCTCGATCTCTTGACCTTGTGATCCGCCGACCTTGGCCTCCCAAAGTGCTGGGATTACAGGCTTGAGCCACCGTGCCTGGCCAATGTATTCTATTTTCTACAACTGAGCTCTGATCAATATGAGATGGTAAGGTTTTAAAGAAAATAAGCTTTAAAAACAAGTATGAAAAATATCTTTTGCTAGAAGATATGTAAGTTTTGTTATCCAGGAATAACATTCTGGATATTTGTCCTGCCCAATATCTTTTGAATATTTCCTCTGCATTTTGATGCATTCCCACATTATGAGTCTGCCTTCCCAGAAGAAAATTAAAAACAGAACTTTTTCCCCAGGATCTCTTGTAGTGAAATATATGAGTATAAAACTTAGATTCCTGTAATGAAATATACCTCCATGAGGTCTGGATGCAGAAGAGTGGCCCATGAAGAGGCAACTGAGCCCAGAGAGATCTAACACTTGTCAAGTGTGAAAGTTTGTAGTGATGGGACTTAAGGTCCTGTGCCAGGCATGATCAGCATGTAGCGGCAGACAGCAGCAGGAGTGGTGTTTTTGCTGTAACTATCTCCAGCATATAGAGTCGGATGTTCTTTCTGGCTATGTTGCGCCTTGCTAAGTAGCATCACACCTGCTTTTCAGACTCTCTTGGAGATTCTTTGAGCTACCTAATATCCTTTCATAAATCCCAATTGGCTTAAGCTAGCTAGTGTGAATTCCATTGTTGGCAACTGAAAATTCTGACTGATAAAAAGGTAATTGTGTAGTCTTTTTGTCTCATGCTTTTTACCCAGCTTATCTCTGTAGGATTCTATAATCTCGCTACATGGCTTGTAGAATTGTCCAATTTTGAGCCCGAAGAAATCCTGGGCAGAACATCCAGTAACCATAGCACCACCTGACATTTTACAGATGTAGGATCTTAAGTACAGACAAAATGAATTGGCTTGAGAAATAGACCTGGATTCAGAGCCAAATCCAGGTCTCTTGTGTACCAGTGTGATGTTTGTTTCACTATTCAACACTACCAGAGAGAATCTGCTGAGCTAAAAATCAAAGAAAATAATATATACCAGAGAACTGGATATAAGAGCTTTAAGAGGTCTTTAGAAATGCCTTAAATAAAGTGTTCTTATAAAGGAATATAGAATTATACTCTCAGTCCAGTAATATCCAACTTCAATATTTTAATAAGCACTTTAAAAGTACATTTTACTCTAGAACTCTCAAAATGTTGAATCAGAAATCTACCCCTTTAACAATGACAAATGACAGCTTATAATGTGTAGCAACCTGCAATCATCTCTGAAATTACTCATGGTTTTCCAAATTAAATTCTGTAGTGCATTCATACTATGTGCAAAGGATATATCATGATTGATTGATAAATTTACGGTAGCAAATCTTAATTGTAGGTTCATTCCAAGTTAACAGTTAAATTGCTTAACTACTTAGTAATTTGCATAATACAAACCTCAAAATTCTTCTATTTATACTTAATAGTTTTATTTTAAAAGTATTACATTCCCATTGTTTAAAATTACAAAAGTGTATAAAGCAAATACATTAAAGTCATTCTGCCATATTATCTCAGTTCTCATGCTGGTATGGATCTCTACCGACTTTATAATGTCTACCACTTGAATATTCCCATAATGGCTTCTAAAGACAGATTGTGTGGATTTAAGATCTGGCTGTCTTATTTTCTAGCTATGCATGATCTGAAAACCTCAGTTCTTTGTGTATCTGTTTCATCATCTATAAAACAAAGACAATAGTATCTGCCTCTTAGGGTTATTGTTGTATTAAATGTGATCATACCTCTAAAGTGCTTTGGATAGTACCTGGTGCATTTGGGTCAGTAAATGTTATCGTTATCCATTTTATTTAATGATGTATTGTTGCTTGAATTTTTTAAACATACAGCAATGCAGAAGGAGAACTTTGTATGCTTTACACATTGATGTATCAATTAAACTCACCTAATGAGAAACACTGATATCTAAATTATAAGAGCAAGAATATTTGAGCAGGCATCAAACAATGAATGACAGGTGCACAGTGGTGTCCTGAATACACAATCTGCTTTCACATCCTTCTCTTCCACAGCTCCCACTTATTTGTTTATAAAACTAAAGCTTTGTTAATTTGACATCCAGATAGTCATTCTTTTTCACCTTTGATATTCTTTCCAGTGCAGCTAGTATAGAGGCCAAGAGGCAAGAAGTGTCTTAGGCGAAAACATATGCACACTAAATCTTGCCCCCTGTAACCCATACCTATTGAGGGAAGGCAAATGTGCTATATTTTATTGATATGGCACCCACTTGTTAATTACCTATGGACCATGTCCAGTGCTGGGCATCTAGAAATAACAGGAAGATTCCTAAGATTTAATCCCTGCCCCAAGAGGAACTCACAGTTTGGTAAAGGAAGCAAAGACACAACATGAAGGAATCTGACAGAAAAAGTTGGAGTGTCGACCTGAGGGAAGAGGCTCATTAAATAAAGCCTAGAGTTGGAGTCTTGGTCTTGTCCAAGGGAGGCATCTGTCAGTCCATCCACTGGGTGATGACAATCTCACTTGGACTTGAAAATGGGCGGCTAGGTACAATGGCGAAGAAGTTACTTACAAATACTTATTTTTACTTCTTTCCTGAAGAAAGAATTATAGTAGAAAATTTAGTGGAAAATAAAAAAACTCAGGTAAATATAGCCATCAATCTCATTCCAGAAGTGATCATGGATTGTGCCTTGATGTATTGTTTAAACTTTTAATGTATGCCTCTAGGAGTACACCCATTTTCCCAAGAAATAGTTTATTTTTCACTCTCTTTTCTTTGTCCCCCTTTTCCCTACTCCTATTTAGCTCTTTATAAATGTAATTATGGCTTTTTTCTTCCTCTTCACCAGACAGTCTTTACAGGACAGATTCATCTAATTATGCGCTTAGAAACTCAGAGTGGAACTTTAACCCACCAGGTTGCCTTTAGAGATAACAGTTGATTCCAACCCAAAGTAGGCCCACTTTTTTTATCCACCTTTACAACCTATTTCTGTCCATGAAGATGCCAACTAAACTGCCCAGTAGATAGGGCACTGAAGCAACTGTACAGCCCCCCAAACTGCTCACTTCCATTTCTGCTTTAGAAGTACCCTACTTTTCTGCTCCTAAAGCAAAGTGGTCTCCTTAATACAGGAAGCCTGTACTTCTTCCCCTACCTAGCTTTGTAATAAAAAGTCACTTTAGATGATCTTGTTCTTCTCAATTGAACTCTGCAAGCAGCGAGCAACTGTACCTGCATTTCAATGGCATGTGTACACATATGTACTTTAAATAATTAAAAAAAATCTCTTATGAGAAATAGAAGGGATAAGTTCAGGGGCAACTCATTACATGCATTCTTTTCCCTCCTACATTTTCCCTTAACTGTCTTGAATGTCTTACTATATTACTTGAAGTTATAATTTTAGTGGCTGTATAATAGTTGATCAAATATATAAACCATTATGTATGTAATGAATCCTCAGTCATTGGACATTGAGTGTCACCATTCCGTCACTTCAGGGAGCACCCTTGTTTTCTGCAGCATCCTTGATTATTTCCTTAAGCTAAATTCTTAACAGTAGAAATGCTGAGCCTAAAGTCTGCACATTTTAAAGTCAAAATTTGGTTTGTTATTAGAGCAGCAACTTTTTTATTGTAAGATATATACAACATAAAATTTACCTTTTTATCATTTTAAGGTATATAATTCAGTGGCATTAAATATATTTACATTGTTGGCCAGGTGAGGTGGCTCACCCTGTAATCCCAGCACTTTGGGAGTCCAAGTTGGGTGGATCAAGAGGTCAGATCGAGACCATCCTGGTCAACATGGTGAAACCCTGTCTCTACTAAACTACAAAAACCTAGCCAGGCGTGGTGGTGCAAGCCTATAGTCCCAGCTACTCGGGAGGCTGAGGCAACAGAATCACTTGAACCCGGGAGGCAGAGGTTGCAGTGAGCCAAGATTGCGCCACTGCACTCCAGCCTGGCAACAAAGCAATACTCCCTCTCAAAAATATATGTATATTACATTGTTATACAACCTCACCACCATCCATCTCCAAAATTTTGTCATCCCGAACAGTAACTCTGTTTCTATTAAACAATAACTCCTCTTTCCCCACTCCCCTCAGCCCCTGGTAACCAGTACTCTACTTTCCATTTCTATAAGTTTGCCATTTCTAGGTACCATATGTAAGTGGACTTATACAATATTTTTTCTTTAGTGTCTGACTTATTTCACTTAATATCATATTTTCATGGTTCTTCCATGTATCAGAGCTTCTGTCCCTTTAAGGACAAATAATGTTCCATTGTATGTATAGTCCACATTTTATCTATTCAGCTGTCCATGGACATTTGTGTTATTAAGCAGCTGCTTTTTTTATGATGTGTAGAAATTAGAAACTTTATTTGCTGTTATTGGGGATATAAATAACTGAAAACAATTTGTCAGTTCCTCAAAAAAAAAATTTTTTTTTTTTTTTTCAGAGGAGTTCTCACCCTGTCACCCAGGCTGGAGTGCAGTAGTGCAATTATAGCTCATTGTAGCCTTGAACTCTTGGGCTCAACCAATCCTCCTGCTTCAGTCTCCAGATAGTTGGGACCAGAGCTACATACCAGCATGCCTGGCTGATTTTTTTAGTTTTGTTGCAGAGATGGTGTCTTGCTACATTTCCCAGCCTGGTTCAAAATCGTAAACACAGAGTAGCCATGTGTCCTAGCAATTCCACATTTGGGTACATGTCCCCCCAAAATTAAAAACATAAAAACAAATGCAGAAATATTCATTACAGCATTATTTATATTAAGCAAAAAAAGGAAACAACTAAATGTCCATCAATTGATAAGTAACTAAATAAAAAATGTGATATACATAATATGTTATTTGACAATGGAAAGAAAGTACTGAAATGTGCTGCTACATAGACAAATGTTGAAAGCCTTATTCTAAGTAAAAGAATTCAGTTCCAACAATCTTTGTATTGCATTACTTGATTTATATGACATTCCCAGAACAGGCAAATCCATAAATATAGAAAGTAGATTAGGCTGGGCACAGTGGCTCATGCCTGTTTCCCAGCACTTTGGGAGGCTGAGGCAGGTGGATCATGAGGTCAGGAGTCATGACCAGCCTGGCCAAGATGGTGAAACCCCATCTCTACTAAAAATACCAAAAAAAAAAAAAAAAAAAAGATGACAGGTGCTGTAATCCCAGCTACTGAGGAGGCTGAGGCAGGAGAATTGCTTGAACCCGGGAGGCAGAGGTTGCAGTGAGCCAAGATTGCACCACTGCACTTCAGTCTGGGTGACAGAGTGAGACTCAGAGAGAGAGAGAGAGAGAGAGAGAGAGAGGGAGAGAGAGAGAGAGAGAGAGAGAAGTAGATTAGCAGTCACCGAGGGCTCAATGGCTGGGTGAGGGGAGGATAATTAATGACTAATAATAAATATGGGCTTTTTTTTTGTGAGGGAAGGAGTGGCAATGAAAATATTCTGGAACTAGATAGTGGTGATGTACAACTCTGTGAATACACTAAAAACTCCTGAATTGGCTTCTTTTTAGGGTTGAATTTTATATTATGTTCATTCTATCTCAATAAAGCTATGTTTTAAAAAAGACAAATTTGAAATGAGTAGCAGTGAAAGATAATATTAATAATGACTAAACTACCTCAGTTACTTTTAAAATTTTTGACTCAAGTTTTTTAAAATTGAGATACATATCACATGCTATAGCTGTCACTCCACGTTCACTCCCTCCCATCCAGCCCCTGGAAACCACCAATCTACCTTCTGTCTCCACAGATCTATCTATTCTTGACATTTCATACAAACAGAATGATAAAATACATCACCTTTGTGTTTGGCTACATTCTCTAGCATTCTGCTTTAAACTAACTGAATTTCTAAAATACCTTTCTAAAGTAAAATGCTCAAGCTCTTGGTCAAACTAAAAGTAATTGCATGACATTTTACAAAATTTGAAAATATAGAGAACAGTAAATTTGACAAAAAGTGAATCGATAATTTTATTATTTTTGTACATGCATGTGTTTCTCTGCCAAGTTTATTTTTATTTTCCCTTCCAACTTTTATGTTCAGTTGGTACCTGTGCAGGTGTGTTACATGAGTAAATTTTGTGTCATGGGGGTTTGATGTACAGTTTAGTTCATTACCCAGATAATGAGCATAGTATGCAGTGCTTTTTTGATTCTATCCTATACCCTCAAGTGGGCCCTGGTATTTATTGTTCCCTTTTTTGTGTCCCTGTGTGCTCAAGGTTTAGCTCCCACTTATACATGAGAGCATGTGGTATTTGGTTTTCTGTTTCTGTGTTAATTTGCTTAGGATTATTGCCTCCAACAGTATCCATGTTCCTGGAAAGAACATGATCTCATTCTTTTTCATGGCTGCATAGTATTCCATGGTATATATGTGCCACAGTTTTATTATCCAGTCCACTGTTGATGGAGCATCTAAGTTGATTTTGTGTCTTCAATATTGTGAATACTGCTGCAATGAACATCCTCATGCATATGTTTTTATGGTAGAGCAATTTATATTCCCTTGGATATATACCCAGTAATGGGATGCTGGGTTGAATGGTCATTATGTTTTAAGATCTTGGAGATATCTTAAAACTGCTTTTCACACTGGTTGAACTAACTTACATTCCCACTAGCAATATAAGCATTCCCTTTCCTCTGAGACTTTGCCAGCATCTGTAATTTTTTGACTTTTTAATAACAGTTATTCTGACTGGTGTGAGATGGCATCTCATTGTTGTGATTTGCATTTCTCTAATGATTAATGATGTTAAGCTTTTTCTTATATGCTTGCTGGCCAAATATATGTCTTTGTTTGAGAAATGTCTATTCATGTCCTTTGCCCTTTTTTAAATGGGGTTGTTTGTTTTTTGCTAATTTATTTGTTTTCCTTACAGTTTCTGGATGTTAGATCTTTGTTGAATTCAGTTTGCAAATATTTTCTCCCATTCTGTAGGTTGTCTGTTCACTCCACTGATAGTTTCTTTTGCTGCACAGAAACTCTTTCACTTAATTAGGTCTCACTTGTCAATTTTTTGTTTTGTTGCAATTGCTTTTGGAGTCTTCATCATAAAATCTTTGTGGAGGCCTATGTCCAGAATGGTATTTCCTAAGTTTTCTTCAATTTTTATAGTTTATTGTTTTACATTTAAGTCTTTAATCTATCTTGAGTTGATTTTTGTATAAGAAAGGGGCCTGGTTTCAGTCTTCTGTGTATGACTAGCCAGTTCTCCTAGTACTATTTATTGCATAGGGAGTCCTTTCCTCATTACTTGTTTTTGTCAGATTTGTCGAAGATCACATGGTTGTAGGTGTGTGGCATTATTTCTGGGTTCACTGTTCTGTTCCATTGGTCCATGTGTCTGTTTTTGTCACCATATCATGCTATTTTAGTTACTGTAGCCCTGTAGTATAGTGTGAAGTTGGATAGTGTGATGCATCCAGCTTTGTTCTTTTTGCTTAGGATTGCCTTGGCTATCTGGCTCTTTTTGGGTTTCATATAAATTTTAGAATAGCGTTTTCTAATTCTGTGAAAAATTTCATTAATTGTTTCATGGGAATAGTATTAAATCTGTAAATCAAAGCAGATACTTTTAAATCAATCAATGTAGACCCACTGACATGATAGACAAGGTCCACTTTTTCGGTTTTATGTTTTATCTGAGCCCACTTCATCTATGCTATGATAAAACTGAAAAGAGCTATCATAATTTACTATTTTCTTAGGTGGAAGGGAGATAATTACTTCAAATCAAAATATGAAATAATATTTTTTTAAAGCCACCTGATCCAAGTAAACATAGCCTAATTTTAGAAGCCTGGTTTAAAGTCAGAAAAAATATCCTATTTAAGAAAACTTTATTGATGAGTATATTGAGTTAGAGAAATTATATAGATCTTTACCAGAATAATGATGTACATTTTGGTATTCTTTGTATATTATGTGTTTCATAGTTATATAATTACAGTCTAATCAGTTTGGGCAGAAACTAGAAATTTAGTTTTAATCAAAAGAACTAGGCCAGGTATGGCAGCTCAAACCTGTAATTCCAGCACTTTGGGAGGCCAAGGTGATCAGATCATGAGATCAAGAGATAGAGACCATCCTGGCCAACATGGTGAAACCCCATCTCTACTAAAAATACAAAAATTATCTGGGTGTGGTAACATGTGCCTGTAGTCCCAGTTACTTAGGAGGCTGAGGCAGGAGAATTGCTTGAACCCGGGAGGCAGAGGTTGCGTGAGCCAAGTTCGTGCCATTGCACTCCAGCCTGGTAGGGACAGAGCAAGACTCCATCTCAAAACAAAACAAACTAAACTAAACAACTAAACTAAACTAAACTAAACTGAACTCTTTTGGGTTAAAGGTAGTAGGAATGTTTCAATCTTATGATAATCCTCTTTAAAATCTTTAGTAGAGAATACCGGAAAAAGGTTGATAGTTGTTAGCTAAGGAATATAAAGGAGTTCATTGTTCTATTCTCTTTAGTTTGGCATATGTTTGATGTTGTTCGTACTTCAAACTTTGAAAGAATTAAATTTTACATGGCCTTGGGCAATATACCAATACTGTCTTGCTTGGATAACAGTGCAGTGTGTTGGTTTTTTTTTTTTCCTAGAAAACCAGTGTTTCACAATAATTTTCCTACTGCAAGTGAGAACTTTGATATAATTCTGGTTTGGCATCTAAATCTGTTTCTTTGCTATGTAATTAGGTTAGGGATTGGTGCAAAAACAACCCAGCTGCCCTCAAGAGCCTTGACAGATGTGTTCAGAGCGAGCACTCTAAGGGCACTGAAACCTAACCTGTTTCACAGCACCACCCCTTGCATCAGAGTCCCTAATAAACCTTCTTGATTAGTTTGTGAAACTAGAAGGGCTTTGCAAGCTTATACATCAACTAAATAAACACTACAAGATTGTTAAAAATAGAATTCTGGGGCATCTGTTAGATATAATTTTAAAGCGTATATTTAGCTTTTAAATGTTAAACAGTTTGAAAAGTTAGCAGGTTTGAAAACTGATGGCCTTCATCTCAGGGCAGGCAAAGTAACATGTTTTTGAATAGCTTTGTTTTTTTTTTTGGTAAGTCCTCACCTATTAAGTACCTTAAATTATACTCTGTTACATGAGAGAGGAAAGTGCTAATTTTAAGGCTGTAACAATACAACTAAAATTATGAGTGATTCCAGCTTTTGCTAATATTTAGAACCCTTTGAAGGACATGGAACAATAGACGGGAGTGATGGATACAGAAAATGTTGGTCTTTTAGTCAGTGATTTAGTGGTCTTAAATTAGGTTGACTCTTATTAGTAATTCTGAGAATAGTAAAGAGACCCAAGATGGGCCTTGGATTTGAGGCCAACAATATGGAACATTATTCTAAGTAAGTATTTTTACCAAAACCAAGGCAAATGATAAGAGATATAGAACCTCATTTTAAAAAGAAATTTATCTAGAAATCCATGTAAGTATGTAGGGTTAGGAATTTATGACCAATTCGTTCTTATACTGTCCTGAGGACTCACTTTGTATGAAGCATGAGAGCATTGTACTAGGTCTTAGGGCAATATATTAATGAAAGTGGCATCATCTCTCCCTTCAAATTAATCTGCAAGTACAGAAATGAGTTCTGAAAAGATGAAACCCTCAGTCTGACACACACACACACACGCGCACACACACACACACACACACACACACACACACACACACATGGGTGTGTCTTTGGTTTTGGGTCTATATAAATTAAGTGAAGATTTTCTTTAGGGCAGTGTTAGAACTGTAGATTTCAAGTGATAGAAACTTAACATAAACTAGCCTAAGTAGAAAACATCTGGCGAATTTTGAACTGCAGAAAAGGCAGGGGAGGAACTGAATTGAAGACAACTGAACAGGGATCTGTCAGATCTTTGTTTTTCAGACTCTCCCTCTTTCCTCCGACCTCAATCTCTCTCTCTCTCTCTCTCTCTCTCTCTGTCTGTATGTGTGTGTGTGTGTGTGTCTGTGTGTGTCTGTGTGTGTGGTGGGAGCTGTGGGTGTATGAGAGGCAGGAGACTTGTCTTATTTTACTACGTTAAGTTTACATAACCAAATGTACCATTTTAACCTTTTTATTTTTAATTTTTATGAGATGGAGTCTCTGTCTCCCAAGTTGGAGTGCAGTGGCGTGATCTCAGCTCACTGCAATCTCTGCCTCCCAGGTTCAAGTGATTCTCCTATCTCACCCTCCCAAGTAGCTGGGACTATAGGCACATACCACCAAGCCTAGGTAATACTTTTTCCTGTATTTTTAGCACAGATGGGGTTTCACCATGTTGGCCAGGCTGTTTTCAATCTCTTGACCTCATGATCCTCCCACCTCAGCCTCCTAAAGTGCTGGGATTACAGGCGTGAGCCACTATGCCTGGTCATTTTAACCATGTTTTTTAAATTGCATTTTAGGTTTCAGGGTACATGTGAAGAACATGAAAGATTGTTGCATAGGTACACACATGGCAGTGTGATTTGCTGCCTTCCTCCCCATCACCTATATCTGGCATTTCTCCCCATGCTATCTCTCCCCAACTCCCCACCCACCTCTGTCCTTCCCCTATTTCCCCCAGACAGACCCCAGTGTGTGATGCTCCCCTCTCTGTGTCCATGTGTTCTCATTGTTCAACACCCACCTCTGAGTGAGAACATGCGGTGTTTGATTTTCTGTTCTTTTGTCAGTTTCCCGAGAATGATGATGTCCAGGTTCATCCATGTCCCTACAAAGGACGTGAACTCATCGTTTTTGATGGCTGCATAGCATTCCATGGTGTATATGTGCCACATTTTTCCTGTCCAGTCTATCATCGATGGGGATTTGGGTTGGTTCCAGGTCTTTGCTATTGTAGACAGTGCTGCAGCAAACATTCGTGTGCATGTGTCCTTATAGTAGAACAATTTATAATCCTTTGGATATATACCCAGTAATGGGATTGCTGAGTCAAATGGAATTTCTATTTCTAGGTCCTTGAGGAATTGCCACACTGTCTTCCACAATGGTTGAACTAATTTACACTCCCACCAACAGTGTAAAAGTGTTCCTATTTCTCCACATCCTATCCAAAATCTGTTGTCTCCAGATTTTTTAATGATCACCATTCTAACTGGCATGAGATGGTATCTCAATGTAGTTTTGATTTGCATTTCTCTAATGATGAGTGATGATGAGCATTTTTTCATAGGTTTGTTGGCCTCATATATGTCTTCTTTTGAAAAGTGTCTGTTCATATCCTTTGCCCACTTTTGAATGGGTTTGTTTGTTCTTTTCTTGTATATCTGTTTTAGTTCTTTGTAGATTTTGGATATTAGCCCTTTGTCAGATGGGTAGATTGCAAAAATTTTTTCCCATTTTGTTGGTTGCCGATTCACTCTAATGATTGTTTCTTTTGCCGTGCAGAAGCTATTGAGTTTGATTAGGTCCCATTTGTCTATTTTGGCTTTTGTTGCCAATGCTTTTGGTGTTTTGGTCATGAAGTCCTTGCCTACGCCTATGTCCTGAATGGTTTTGCCTAGATTTTCTTCTAGGGTTGTGATGGTGTTAGGTCTTATGTTTAAGTCTTTAATCCACCTGGAGTTAATTTTAGTGTAAGGTGTCAGAAAGAGGTCCAGTTTCTGCTTTCTGCTCATGGTTAGCCAGTTTTCCCAATACCATTTATTAAACAGGAATCCTTTCCCCATTGCTTGTTTTTGTCAGGTTTGTCAAAGATCAGATGGTTGTAGATGTGTGGTGTTGCCTCTGAGGTGTCTGTTCTGTTCCATTGGTCTATATCTCTGTTTTGGTGCCAGTACCATGCTGTTTTGATTACTGTAGACTTGTAGTATAGTTTGAAGTCGGGTAGTGTGATGCCCCTGGCTTTATTCTTTTTGCTTAGAATTGACTTGGCTATGCAGGCTCTCTTTTGGTTCCATATGAAGCTTAAGGTGTTTTTTTCCAGTTCTGTGAAGAAGGTCATTGGTAGCTTGATGAGGATAGCATTGAATCTGTAAATTACTTTGGGCAGTATGGCCATTTTCATGATGTTGATTGTTCCTAACCATGAGCATGGAGTGTTTCTCCATCTGTTTGTGTTCTCTCTTATTTTGTTGAGCAATGGTTTGTAGTTCTCCTTGAAGAGGTTCTTTACGTTCCTTGTTAGCTGTATTCCTAGGTATTTTATTCTCTTTGTAGCAATTGTGAATGGCAGTTCATTCTTGATTTGGCTCTCTTTAAGTCTATTATTGGCGTATAGGAATGCTTGTGATTTTTGCACATTGATTTTGTATCCTGAGACTTTGCTGAAGTTGCTTATCAGTTTGAGGAGATTTTGGGCAAAGACAATTGGGTCTTCTAAATATACAATCATGTCATCTGCAAATAGAGACAATTTGACTTCCTCCTTTCCTATTTGAATACTATTTGTTTCTTTTTCTTGCCTGATTGCTCTGCCTAGAACTTCTAATACTATATTGAATAGGAGTGGTGAGAGAGGGCATCCTTGTCTAGTGCCAGATTTCAAAGGGAATGCTTCCAGTTTTTGCCCAGTCAGTATGATAATGGCTGTGGGTATGTCATAAATAGCTTTTATTATTTTGAGATACGTTCCATCAATACCTAGTTTATTGAGGGTTTTTAGCATAAAGGGCTGTTGAATTTTGTCAAAGGCCTTCTCTACATCAATTGAGATAATCATGTGGTTTTTGTCTTTGGTTCTGTTTACGTTGTGAATTACGTTTATAGACTTGCCTATGTTGAACCAGCCTTGCATCCCCATAATGAAGCCTACTTGATCATGGTGGATAAGCTTTTTGATGTGCTGTTGCAATCAGTTTGCCTGTGTTTCATTGAAGATTTTTGCATCTGTGTTCATCATGGATATTGGCCTGAAGTTTTCTTTTCTTGCTGAGTCTGCTGGGTTTTGGTATCAGGATGAAGTTGGTCTCATAAAATGATTTGGGAAGGATTCCCTCTTTTTGTATTGTTTGGAATACTTACAGAAAGAATGGTAGCAGCTCCTCTTTGTATATCTGGTAGAATTTGGCTGTGAACCCATCTGGACCTAGGCTTTTTTTGGTTGGTAGGCTGTTAATTGCTGCCTCAACTTCTGCCCTTGTTATTTGTCTATTCAGGGTTTCGACTTTTTCCTGGTTTAGGCTTGGGAGGATGCAAGTGTCCAGGAAGTTATCCATTTCTTCCAGGTTTACTAGTTTATGTATATAGAGTTGTTTGTAATAATATCTGATGATGGTTTGTATTTCTGTGGAATCTGTGGTGATATCCCCTTTATCGTTTTTTATTGCATCAATTTGGTTATTCTCTCTTTTCTTTTTTATTAATCTGGCTAATGGTCTATTATGTTGATCTTTTTGAAAAACCAGCTCCTGGGTTTATTGATTGTTTGAATAGTTTTTTGTGTCTCTATCTCCTTCAGTTCTGCTATGATCTAAGTTATTTCTTGTCTTCTGCTAGGTTTTGAGTTTTTAAGTCTTGCTCCTCTAGCTCTTGCCATTTTGATGATAGGATATCTATTTTAGATCTTTCCTTGCTTCCCATGTGGGCATTTATTGCTATAAAATTTCCTCTAGACACTGCTTTAAATGTGTCCCAGAGATTCTGGTACATTGTGTCTTTGTTCTTGTTGGTTTTGAAGGACATCTTTATTTCTGCCTTCATTTGATTGTTTGTCCAGTCAACATTCAAGAGCAAGTTGTTCAGTTTCCAGGAAGCTGTGTAGTTCTGAGGTAGTTTCTGAATTCTGAGTTCTAACTTGATTTCACTGTGGTCTAAGAAACTGTTTGTTATGATTTCTGCTCTTTTGCATTTGCTGAGGAGTGATTTACTTCCAATTATGTGGTCAGTTTTAGAGTAGGTGTGATGTGGTGCTCAGAAGAATGTATATTCTGTGGATTTGGGGTGGAGAGTTCTGTAAATGTCTATTAGCTTTGCTTGGTCCAGGTGTGAGTTCAAGTCCTGGATGTCCTTGTTAGTTTTCTGTCTCATTGATCTGTCTGGTTTTGACAATGGGGTGTTAAAGTCTCCCACTATTACTGTGTGGGAGTCTAAGTCTCTTTGTAAGTCATTAAGAACTTGTTTATGTATCTGGGTGCTCCTGTATTGGGTGCATATGTATGTAGGATTGTTAGCTGCTCTTGTTGCACTGATTCTTTACCATTATGTAATGTCCTTCTTTGTCTCTTTTGATCTTTGTTGCTTTAAAGTCAATTTTATCAGATACAAGAATTGCAACTCTTGCTTTTTTTTTTTTTTTCTCTCCATTTGCTTGGTAAATCTTCCTTCATTCCTTTATTTTGAGCCTTTGTGTATCCTTGCATGTGAGATAGGTTTCCTGGATACAGCACACCAATGGATTTTGGCTTTTTATCCAATTTTGATTGGGGCATTTAGCCCTGATGGTATTATGTTCACAATATTTTGCAACCTTCACAACTAACCATTTCTAGACCTTTTGTATCATCCCAAACAGAAACACTGTACTCATTAAAAATAACTCCTTATCCCTCCCTACTCCCAACCCCTGGTTACTATTATTTTACTTTCTATATCTATAAATTATATATGCAAGGTACATCATATAAGTGAAATCATAAAATATTTGTTCTTTTGTGTCTGGCTTATTTTACTTAGCATAGTGTTTTAAAGCTTCATCTATGTTATCATATGTATAAAAGTTTAACTTTTTATGGCTGAATGCTATTCCATTGTAGGTATATTCCACATTTTACTTTTGTGTCTGTGTACATTCAACATTGATTACAATTAATTGGCGATGCAATAAGACAGTGCTCACATGGCCTGAATATTGGTCATTGTCATAACAAAGCTTAATCTATCCCAGCATATACAAGTGAAAGTATAAATCATGAAGACATGTCTACATACTTACAAGTACTTAGAAAAGTGATGCTGGAAAATTATATAGCTGTAAAAAATGTAGGGCCAGCTAATGCCCTTTTACTTCATTTAACTCTCACTTTTTTATATGAAAGGTGAGGTCAGGAGTTTGAGACCACCTGGTGAAACCGTGTCTCTACTAAAAACACAAAAATAATTAGCCGGGTGTGGTGGCAGGTGCCTGTTATCCCAGGAATCCCAGCTACTTGGGAGGCTGAGTCAGGAGAATTGCTAGAATCTGAGAGGTGGAAGTTGCATTGATCCCAGAATGAGTCACTGCACTCCAGCCTGGGCAATAAGAACAAAACTCCATTTCCAAAAAAAAAAAAAAAAAAAAAGAAAGAAAGAAAGAAAGAAAGAAAGAAAGAAAGAAAGAAAAGAAAGGGTTCATTTAAAATTTTTGTAAGACTTCTGTTAACTAGGCAGTGCCATGGAAAGAAAAGAAGCCACTGTGAAGTTTATAGCACTTTTACATGGAGGGAAGAAATAGGGAAGCAAAACAAATTTGGCTTTAATAAGCACCACAGAAGGAATATTATACTTCATATGTTGACTTTACACACAATACTTTGTGAAGAGAGCAGCATGTTTTCTGTGTGATACTGTTATAAACAATCTCTGGCAAATTAACATTTCTACCTTATTTTGGGGCATCAAAAACAATCCAACTAAATGATTATGAGCACAAAAAATTCATTTCGAGTCAAATGTGCCTTCATCTTAAAAATTGCTTGCTTGCTATCATAAAACAATCCCATTTTTCATTCCAGGTTCAGAATGCCTAAGAAATAATTTTTAGTGTAAAAAGCATCATTCCAATTTAGTCATTTAAAATAATCTATATTCTCCCCCTACTCGCCCCCCACTTTTTTAAAGGTGTATAGCTTCAGTAGGAGTCTTTGGCATAAATCTGCTTTCTAAATTTTCAACAAGGTTAAGTTTCCATTTATTCAATAGGTGACATGCCAATTCCTTTTACTCTTATGTACACTGAAATGTTCAATAGTCTTTGGTTTTATAAAATGAGGTTTTACATTATAGTTTAAGAATTTCCTTTGTCAAATACAGTAGTTAATAAATGTATTTTGCCTGGTTGCTTCATTTTACATGTATACAGATGCGTCGTTTTCACATGTGCACATAATCAGATTAAGAGAAACTGACCTATAAACTGTAAAATATCCACAAAAGTCAGATTTTTCGGTTCCATTCATATTTCAGTCCTTTAACTTATCATTTGATTAACCAAAGTTCCTTCTTAGAAAATTGTATAGGCTTGAATGAAGTGGCTTAGAAAAACAATAAGACTAACAAGACATCATTTTACACCATTAGCTAACATGGATGTGAAGACAGTGGTCATCTAAGTGTGTGAAATGTCACAAGAAGTCATCAACAAGGAGGAGGGTTATGCAAGTCCAATTTTTTCGAGAACTCTGTATGGGGTTTAAGCTTCCTCCTGCAGTAGATCAGCCTGTGCAATTGCCTTAAAGACATTTTTCTTGGATGTTTGCTGAACTTCCCCTCCCAAAAGAAATTCATCCAAAATAAAATAAACCTTTCCAAAATTAAAGATGATATCAAGTTCACACACACTTTCAAAATACTTGTCAAGTAATTCCATGTAATGATGAATTGTTTCCAGGGTAGTTAGTTCATTGCCCTGATTCTCAATAGCATAGCAAAAATACAGATTGGCATATCTTTTGTAAACAATCTTCAAACATCTATACATTTTAGGTTTATGTGCTAAAGTGGTTTGAACAAGTTCTGTCATCTTTTCCTTCTCTTTGTCCAATACTGGGATATACCATTTTTGCAGTTGAGGCTTTCCCTGACACCTCTTAATAAAAAGCAACATAACTGCATGGTGGTCTCAGGCTGCCAGTGCGTGGTCTGCCTGTGGCAACAGTTCCTGAGGGAAAGCCAGTCACCATGCTGAGAAAGAGAAGCTGCCATGTTGCTGTGCAGAGGGGACCCGGTTGGCCCACATTTTCTTTATACATTTATCTATTGAAGGACTTTTGGGTTGTTTCTTCCTTTTGGTTATTGTGAATAATGCTGCTGTGATCATTGGTGTACATACCTATTTGAGTCCCTGCTTTCAATTGTTTTGGATATATGCCTGAGAGTAGAATTGCTGGACCATATGGTAATCCCATGTTTAACTTTTTGAGCATTCTTTCTCTTTCTGATTTGCTTCATTATCTCTGAGTAACATTTCCACAAGAATATAAACATGCTTCCAGCATCTCCAGGTTCACACAGTCACAGTATTTAAACAGAGAAGAGAGATTATCTTCCTCCAACAAAGGGTTAAAAACCTGGGAAGGACATTTAATTGGATAATTTGTTTCTTAAACTCTGAAACGTTCCCTGAAGGTCAGGGATGCTGTGTGGAGGTATAATTACTGGAGAGTCCTAGGATTAAGCGCATTGAAATGAGTAGAGTCAGGTTCCCACCTCATTGCTGGAGAAGTGCAGTCATAAGAAAAGGACACTTCACATCTGGCACATGTGTCTGTTTTTTTTTTTTTTTTTTTTTTTAGACTGAGTCTTGCTCTGTCCTCAGGCTGGAGAGCAGTGGCGCAATCTCGGCTCATTGCAACTTCCGCCTCCTGGGTTCAAGCAATTCTTCCGCCTCAGCCTCCTGAGTAGCTAGGACCACAGGCGAGTGCCACCATGCCCGGCTAATTTTTGTCTTTTTGGTAGAGACGGGGTTTCACTATGTTGGCCAGGATGGTCTCTATTTCTTGACCTCGTGATCCGCCCACCTCGGCCTCCCAAAGTGCTGAGATTACAGGTGTGAGCCCCCGTGCCTGACCACATGTGTCTAAATCTAGGAGGAAGGGAATATAATTCCCGAAAAGAAGGGAGGGGTTGCCTAGACATGACTACTAGAGAAATCTTTGTGCGCTAAGCAATCATCCCAAATCTGCAAACATCAAAAGTTTTGTTTTATTTTGTTGCTATGCTTTGTGGTTAATATAATCAGTCAAGGTAGCATTGTATACTGCACCCTCCCACCCCCACCAATGAAAGGAACCTGTCTAAAACAATATAGGACATTTCATGGAATAATTCATAGTAAATCTCTTTGAACACTTGTTTAACATGTACAGTGACATTTTTCAGGGGAAAAGCCCATGAAAATCACTTCATATAGATAAACAGTTGACAATTGTGTTTTTTACACTCTGTGTTTTCAATATGAGCTGATTTTTCGGCTTTAGTGCCTTCATAGATACATTTCCAAACTGTATTACAGCGGCAAAGAATAAAGCGTGTACTTTGACTTTCAACTACTTATATCATTTCTACTCTTAGCTTGGATTCAGGTGATGTCAAATAGGTGGAAACTGCCTCTTGAGAGGTGAGAACTACATTACCAGCAATTTTTTACTCCTACTAAGTTTGGAACACAGAACCAAGAATTGGTATGACTTATTCAGTGGTTGCATCTAATCAAATTTAGTAAATTATTGATCTGATTTAGGATTCATGAAGTTCCCTATGCTTTTAGAAATTCTGTTTTATATTTATATATCCAACAAAGAAAGCATATAACACAAGCATAGGAATAAATCTCTTATTTATTCCCTAGTACCTCATCCCAATTAACCTTCTTTATTTCCCTTCGTGATTACATTATTACACTATTTCCTGTATTTTATTTTTTTTATTTACTCTGCAACTTACATTTTATATTTTAAACATTCTTTCAGTTTTAGGCTTTCATTTAATCATCATCCATTTCATATCTCTTATTCCTCTCATAGGCCATTCCCTTTGTATCTTATTTATCACCAGATAATTTATAAGCATAATGTTCAAAAGAATGCTTTGGTTACGTATGTTTGTTGGCATGCTAAATTACTGCTTTTACGTGAAGGAAGAGGGGAGTTAATACAGTTCAGAGAAGGAAAGAAAAGACACAATGGATAATGTCTGTTCATTTCCTCTTAAAAACAATGCTTATCTAGTTATAAATTGACTTGTAGAAGTAAATTAACTTTTTGATGTATTATGGCATTTCTCTCTTTTTTTCTGTTCCTTTTTTTCTCTCTCTCCCCCTCCTTCTTCTGCCTCTTTTCCCTCTGACCCATCCCTTCTCTGTCTTTGTCTCTATCCCTTTTTCCTTACCTCCATCTTTCCCTCCTTTTTTCCCTCCCCCACTTCTTTCTCTCTTCCCCCCATCCCTCTTCCAAATGTAAACAGTTAAATTTTCTAGGAAAAAAAATATATCTTTTTAAGATGGTTATCTAAGTCTCTTCAGTTTACCCAAGTAGATACCCGCCCCCCAAAAAAAGGGATTAAGTCTGTCTGTTGTCCTTGGAGGTGAATCTCCAAAGAAGATGTGCCTTTGTTAGCCTGGATTTGCCTATGAAACCTCCGATTACTGCTACCACCAGCCTCATCCACCAACTTTCCTGATAGAATGTGAAGGGAATCTTTGGAGAAAGGTACACAGGAAAATGACAGGTAGCTGTGAAGCAGAGAAGCATACATAGCAGAAAGAGAAAGGCTTTCAGAATTTTCAACGTTATGTTAACATTCCATTCCTATCTTAGGAGATTTCAGTGTATTTTCAGGTAATCAATTGAATGTTAGTAACTAATTCCTTTTGCTTCTCTTTGCCTCCCTTCTTCTCATGTTAGTCATTCTCTTCTCCCATGATTAACCTCACTTATCCTATTGGTTTTCTTCTCAATAACTAATAATGATAATATTTTTAAATGTACATTCTAAATGGACATCTTGACCTGTATCTATTTCTCACTCATGGCATACTGCTTATCATACCTTTTCAATCAATAAACTCATATTGGACTTTCTTTCTGATGGCTTTGCCTACCCTATGTTGAAAAAAGATGTTCTTCTTGCTATACAGTGCACTCGAATTTCCCACAATCTTGGGCCCATCCCATTCAAGAAGAATCTCCTTTGCAATATTAGAAAAAGAATTGCTCAAATGCTATTTCTTTATATACTTGATGGAAGCTGTGAACTTTAGACAATTTAACACAAGGTCTTTAACATTTTCAATCGATTCCATTTCCTACTGTTTTAATTTCTGTCCCTTTCTTTTAAGATTTCTCAGTTTTCAAGATAAAGAGCTAAAGCCAGACTCATTACTCTAATAAGATTCTGGGCCAACGCGAATATCATGAGATGATTCCCACAATGCCTAAGTGCTGATCTTTTACTGTACTCTCATGAATGCTTTTAAAAATGTTACAGGAAGTCTGGATTTGCAGTTTCCAGTATTCCTACTCATATAATTCTTTCCAGACATCAACTTGCAGGGAGACTGTTGAACTTTGTATGATTTCACAGTCCTTTCTTCTTAAAATCTCTTCAATAAAGTGTTTCCTGTCACTGGGCTAAGAGAGAAAGCAAGACATTCCCCATAACCCTGTTAGTTTAGGAGAAACTTGATTGCAAGACATCTTACAGACTTGAAAGGTGGTAAGTGAAATTGGCTACATAGTTTTCATGACCCAGTACCAAATGAAAATGTGAGTTCTTTGTTCAAAAATTAAGAATTCAGCATTAAACCAAACACTGGGCTCTTCTAAGCACGGGGCACTGTGCAATTCCACAGATCAGGTATTTGTGAAGTGAAGAAGTGGTGAGGAATCCTGGGGAGAGGACAAGGGTATCATATTTTATGTTATTTTCTTTCTTCTCTAGACAGAACTCATTTATACCAAATAAGTGAATGAAGAAGACTTTCTGTTCATTAGGACATTAAAATGTATTCTTCCATTTGCAAGGCAGGTTTAGTATTTTTTGCTAAGTATTTCAATGCATTGTTCCTGTCTTCCTTATAGCCAGTCAAGTTTTTACTCCCATCCCAGTATGCTAACCTAAATTTGCTTTTACCAAAGTTATTTTCTTGTCAAATATTGTTATTTCCTATCAATATACATAACCACACAAAGGAGGTGCACAAGATACATGAAGCCTACTTATTTCACATTTTTGGATGTATTATTTGTATAAAATATAGCCCTTGCCCTCAAGTGGCTTTCTGTTTGAGGAGATAAGGCAAAAATAAATAAAGACCTAAATAAATATTACTTAAAATTGCTATAAAGGGTAACTCTGTGGCATGTAGACATACTGAAATGACATTAACTTTGTCCAGTTATGTTTTAATTCTTAATTGTGATTTGCTGGTTTAAGATGAGACTAGCCCCTTCCCAAGCACTACTCTGCATGTCATAGTCCTTTGTTCTCAAGTAAGTAGCAGATAGCTTAGGGATAAGTGCTTACACTCATTTGGTAACTCAACCTGTCCTATTATAGCACAGAGCTATAATAAGAGTGGTGTTATGGAGTAGGAAGACTTCTAGATTAGGAATCTAAAGATCATGTTTTGGTCTGCCTTATCAGATAATGGAGTTTATGACACATTCCTTTCACCCACTTCAAGCCTTAGTTTCTTCGTCTGCTAAAGGTTAGTCATGCCTTCCTGATCCAGTAACAAATTTGCCACAAGTATCAAATAAAATTAATTTGTTAAGCATGTTTAAGAGTTTTCTTTTTGTAAGCAATACTCTTTGAGAGATGCTGACATTCTCAGAGAGACTTCCTGCCCACAAGGACCCCACAGTTCATAAAAGAACTGAGACAAATACAGAAAAAACATACTATAAAAGAAGTAGGACATAATAAAGCCCCTAAAAGAGGTCAGACTGGTTAATGAATTGAGTATGGAAGGCAGGTAAGACATTATAAAAAAGAAGCACTGGAGTTGAGCCTGGGCTGGCTTTGTCAGCAAGATGGAAGGTTGAGAAAATATACTCTAAGGAATGAAAATAATATCAGCAAAGTAAGGAATATGAGAAAGCCTACAACGTTTGGAGAACCCAAAAGAAGATAACTCTATCAGGAACCTAGGGAGTGTGAAGGGAAGAGAAAGTTAAAATTAGGTCATTATGAGGCTTGACCATCCTGCAGAGCTAGAAGCTTTTTTTGCACATAGTATGGAATCTTTGGAAGAGTTTGGAAAAAGAGGGGATGTTATAAGATCAAATGACATGTTGTATATGATAACTATTTTAAAACAAGCCAAGATTATGATATAATAGACTTCTTATATCCTATCAGATGGATTGTGTGTCCAGCCATGATATCGATGTACCAGTTGGCAAGACGAATCTGTTGTTCACTCTTGTAGTGCCTACTCCTTCCAAATAGTGTAGCAGTTAATTCTGCCTCCCAAGGGACTGGAAACAATCAATCTCATTTGTTACCTCAATAGTTAGAACAATGGAAAATAACCCATGGGTACAAAAGCTTTACAGATATTGGAACCTTAAGGGCTTTGAAATAACTTCATAACGATCTTAGCAAACATGGTTGAACCAAAGTTATCAGTGAGATTATGGTGAGTAATAATAAAATATAATAACAGAAACAATTACCTTCTATAGAGCACTGGCTATTTTTCAGTAATTGTATAATTGCCTTAACTGTGTTATTAAATTTAGTCCTCACAACAGTTCTGTAATATAGATTTTATAGTCTCCTTACAGGTAAGAAAAGTAATATTTAGAAATACTAAGTGACTTCACCAAGAGCACACAGCAATAAGGCATTGTTGCTGATTTTTCCAGCCCAAGTGTTTTATAATACAGAACAGCTCTTAGCAACCTTGCTGTTGGCTTCAATTTTTATTCTCTGTTTCCTAATGCTTTTTCAATGAATATTCATTGCTCATGGATTTAAATAATGAACTTATTTTATTTTTTTAACATCACCTTAAAGAATAAGATTTGCTACCTGTCTGAAATTGATTATGGCTTTTGCTTCTACATTTTAGGGTCAAGTTTTATCAAGATGAAAGAATCTTTTCATCTTCTTAATCATGCTTGCCAAGATCACATTTCAATCTATCCTATTGGAGCACTTTAAAGCTATTTTACTTTTTGTGACCTGGATTCCAAGTATAAAGTACAATATTAAAAATCCTTGGCTGGGTGCAGTGGCTCACACCTGTAATCCCAGCACTTTGGGAGGCTCAGGCAGCGGGATCACGAGGTCAGGAGATAAAGACCATCCTGGCCAACATGGTGAAACCCCGTCTCTACTAAAAATATAAAAATTAGCTGGGTATAGTGGTGCATGTCTGTAATCCCAGCTATTCAGGAGGCTGGGGCAGGATAACTGCTTGAACCAGGTAGTCAGAGTTTGCAGTAAGCCAAGATCACGCTGCTGCACTCCAGCCTGGTGACAGAGCAAGACTCTGTCTAAAAAAAAAAAAAATTCCTCAATCACAGCTTTTGCAGAAATGTAAGATAAGCCTGATTCCAGTGGAATTGCACTTCTGGTCGTGATGGTGAAAGGGGGCACTACAGGGTCAGACACTTTGCTGTCCATTACCTGAATGCAGAGAATGGTGAGGAACAACCCAATGTCTATCTCTCTCGACACAGTTTGTTTATCAGCTCCTCCTGCCTCTTCTATGGTCTTTAGGTCCCAGGAGGAACAGGAGCCAACACACCAAACCCTTCCTCACTAGGGGTCATTGAATGATTAATATAGATGCAACCTCCAGGTAGTCTCTTCAAATTATCGCCATTACAGTTAAGGAAGCAAGTGACTTTGATCAAGGTCACCCAGTGAGTTAAAGTTTTAAAAGGATCTTCTAGAAATTGCCAGGCATTCAGAAATAATTACAACAAATTTAGGTACGTGCATATGCATGGTGGGGGCAGAAAAAGGAAGTAGTCAAGAGTCAATAAAAGAATCTTAATATTAGGCCAGGCACAGTGGTTCATGCCTATAATCCCAGCAATTTGGGAGGCCAATGCAGGCAGATCACTTGAGGCCAGGAGTTTGAGACCTGCCTGGGCAACTGGGCGACATGGCAAAACCCCATCTCTACTAAAAATACAAAAATTGGCTGGGCGTGGTGGTATGTACCTGTAATCTCAGTTACTCAGGAGGCTGAGGCACAACAATCACTTGAACCTGGGAGGCAGAGGTTGCAATGAGCAGAGATCATGCCACTGCACTCCAGCCTGGGTGACAGTGTGAGACTATCTCAAAAATAAAAATATCTTAATATTTTATAAAGTGAACTTGTAACTGTTTGATGTATCATTCAGTTTGTATGTCATTTTAGAATCCTAATCTTAAAAAAAAATTTTTTTTAAGTCAAGGCTTCAATTTCTAGACATACGCATATGCTAGTGCCAGCTATTCAACTGAGATGCAAAGTATTTTTAGCCTCCCAACTTTATATTAAAAAGAAATTCCTTTAAGTAATCTGAATATACTTGTTTTTCTTCTGCTCAGAGTGAATGTCTTTATTCGCCCGTCAGTCTTATTTGGTGGGCAAGCTGTCTTTGGAATCTTCCTCCTCTCCAACTGTCTCGTTGATTGTCATTTGAGTCTGTTAGTCATACGTCCTTGGGTGAATGGTGGGCGGCAATTAGCAGCCTCTCTTCGAGGTCTCTCCAGGTGCACGTGGCCTCCTTGTCAGTTCGTTAGGAAAATGGCTGGATAATAATCGTCATCTCACGGCGATCTGCCTTTCTGAAGATAGGATTGGCATCTCATTTCTGATTATGCTCATTAAAAGTTGTGTTGTCAACTTACGTGAGAGAAGCAGCAGTCTTATGAAGCACATGACTTGCTCCTGAAACATTCATTAAAATCTCATTTAAGTTAGAGGAAGAAGCAACTTTTGTTATGGGCATACTAGTGAAACAGATGTGAAATCTGTAGGTAGCAGCTGTTGGAAAAGATAAAATAAAAATTGGTGACATCCAACTAACAAAGAATGTTTGAAGACTGAAATACTTTGGGGCTCAAACTGATTTCTAAATCATTGTTGGTGTTCTTTGAGTATAGAGAATGATCAACAACTACTAATTTGAAAATTAAAGCTTTAGGCATCTACAGCTCTTTGATTTTAACAAGTAAGAAAATAAAATTATTCCCCTATTATTAGGAAAAATGTAGGATATCTAAGACTATATAGTTAGGGCCATTCATGGCAGACTAGAGTATCCTCTACGCCATCCAGGAACCTGTTGGTACTCAAAGAATCACAATAATCCCTAAATTCTAGTTCCAGGAAGGTGGGAAAAAGGTCAAATCAGTCCTCTTTTCCCATAGAAAGGAATTTCTTTGAAAAGGATTGATCTGACCTTTTCCCTCTTCTCAATTTGCTTCCTCCTCTGACAATTTAAGACAAAGCCTTAAAAAGCCTGAATATTCCCTGCCAACCCCAAGTCAACTTCTACTCTGTACTTCCATGGTTAGTCAATTACTTGGTAACTTGGTATTTAAAGAGATACAAATTTCTGGCTGTGCAGTGGACCTTGATAAATGATTAGGGTGGCGATGTGGGTTTGTGGTCTTGCCCTTTCTTCTACTTATTTCCAGATCTTTGTTAATTTTATTCTTCTTTTTGCTGGTCAGTTGTTGATAAGGGGAATAACAGTTGATCTCATTTTTCGTGTTATGTATCATCCTAAAAATCCTGTATTTATATGTTAAACCATATGTCTAATTAAGGCATTACAATGTCAAACTCACTTTCCAAGGGAAAAGATAATAAATTAAGTGATTTAAAAATCTCAAAGTTAAAGAAACATTCTGCTTTTGTGTAATCTATATGTAATTACCTCAAAAAGGTAAGAAAGTGGCAAGACAACCATCATTGTAACTGCGTATTCATTTAAAACTGCAGATACACCAAAATGCAGGTTGCAGCACACATATGCAGCCTATTTGGAAACAGGATATAACCTTGAACTTGAAGAAAACTCAGGGCCTTATATAGCAGTAATAAAATAATAAGATTTTTCAAAAAAGAAAATAGCAGAAATTAATGCATGAAATTAGTAGGGAATATGGAATTCAAAGCCCATTTGTACACATGGGTTCTCATTCAATTTTTTTATGGCTAAGAAAGCAAGACAATTCAAACAGGAACAATATGTTTCACTTCCTTTGATCACTTATAAGGTTCCGGGTATTACTGATGCAATCAGTAACCCCCTGAAAGAAGACCATGGCATAACATAACAGCTTCTAGGACCAAATCTAAAGGGTTACTATTATCTTTCTTCATCATGAATATTTTTTGATGCTACCATTAAATGACCTTAAAAAGTTTTTTCTCCTTATGTTATTTCACTTAGTAAGTATTTATTTTTATGATAGGGATAATTTCTAAATCTTTGACCTTAATGAAAGAGAAACTAACTTCCTAAGTTGAAAATATCAACAGTGTTAATTATTTCTTTCATCTACTACATTCAAGTTATTAAATTTTAAATCAAAACAAGAACTTTGAACACTGTGATTATGATATTTACATCACTCATAATTGTATCCCTCTCTCTGGATATACTTCTTGATCTTTTTCATGGCAGGGGCCGTATCATAGTCATTTCTGTATCTTTAGTTTCTTATTTGCACTCTTGAAGATATTTCCATGATAGCAGAAAACAAAAACTTAAATTACAGGATTATACAGACTCATAATATTGAGACATATTGGCTTTGTGTTATACTTTGCTAGAACATTTTCCCCCATATTTCAGCTATATTGGTATCTTACTACTGTGATTATCATGTCACTGATTCTTCTTTATTCAGGAAACTTTCATATTAAATCTTCAAGAGAATGGAAAGTGACAGGTGAGAAAATCTGCTGTTCTGATCGTTGCAGTTTATATAGAAAAGGCTTCCTGGGACCCTGACAAAACCTGGAATGGGGTCGTCTTCTGTGCTACTGGCAAGACTCTCACAAAGGAGTGTTTTCTCCTGCCTCGCTCCATATGTGGGGGATTGAAGAGGGTAGGGGGCTGATAGCTATGAGGTGTGATTTAGCAGACTTTTGGTGCCATTCTGGAAGGGGGTGACTAGGAACATACTATTAGCTTGACTCAAGATTCATTGGACCGTGTTTTCCCAACACTATATTCTTGTGATTATAATTGCCTCTGCTGTTTGTCCAGAAGCCTTACAAACCTGGAGGAAAAAAGCACACTTTTAAAACATGAGCACTTTCTATCAATGCTAAATTCTTGTGTATTTAAACAGAAATAAAATCCTCTTATATAGGATTCAAAAAATCATTGGCAGTTCACCAACAGAATTTAAAGAAGCAACCTTGTTTTTAACTTTGCCAACTTCTCCTCGTTTTATTTTCTCAGAAACCTGACTGCTATTGATATTCTTCACAGTGAGCATGCTTTGACTCAAAGCATGTACAACCTGAATAATACATGAGTCTGTGGCAAGATGAGTTAGAAGTATGCTGAAAAAGAACAGCATTCATTGCAAATAATTTTAAATCCTAGATTAAAGCTCAGATAATTTAATATAAGGATTGGTTATGATTGAAAGAAAACCTTTACTTTCTTTAGTAATTTATTTTTTATTTCATTTTCTGTATATTCTTAGCCATTCTTCTGTATAGACTACCTTCATGAGATTTTTATTTTTAATTTAATTTTAGCTACACAGGTTGGGAATTAATGAAGAGATCTCTCCACTCATATAGACCCAATTATCTGGACTCTGACAATAATCTCTATTTCTCTTTAAGACAGATGAAATCTGCTTCAATCATATTTGTCCAATTACTTAATCTTGGCCCAGTGTGCATAGAAATGTCTTCTGCTGCTATTTGCCCATGTAGAGATCTTGTGCCATTTGTCACCTGTCACTACTCTGCTCATAAACAGCTTGTTTGAGATATTATGGGAGCTTTATCAAATCTTTTTTCTCTTTACCATTTGCATGTTTAGTAGAAATGGCTTGGGCAAAAGGAATAGCCATTTTTCTATCAGGAGGACTAAGTCATCAGGTGGCCTTATTTCCAGTAATACTATATCCAGAGGCGACTCCTCTTGGGATTCAAAGTGAGTAAAAAAGTCGAAAATGAGAACAGTCTTTCTCACTCCACATATATGTGTGTGTGTGTGTGTGTGTGTGTGTATACGTATATACCTATATATATGTATATACCTATATATATACATATATATACACACATATAATTTACATATATAATTATGTATATATAATTTTATATATAATTTTCTCTATATTTCTCATTTTCAATCTCCATGTATGCATATATACATATAAATGTATAAATATAAAATATATAAATATATATATACATAACATATAAAATATACATGTTGTTTCCCTTTTATAAGAAACTGCCATAGGAGAAAATAGCAAAGAATATCTTCTGGAACCCATTTTATCCTGGCAAAAATAGTAAAATGATATAAAAGTTCAGTAAAACTTACTGAACAATCAGTGCCTCTCCTTCTACTGCGCCATCCCATTTTATCCTATTTCAGGACCTTACAAACTTTCAATAAGAAAATAATATGAAATCCAAGACATCCTTGTCATGACAGGTAAAGGACACCTCCACACAAATAGACCACCCTTGACACTAAAGAGCCCTACATTAAATGGCTTTTTATGTCAGGCTCCTTATTTTTACTAGAACCCAGAAAAGTGTCTATATTGTTTAAGTCTAATATTGGTACTTTTCCTGAGGCAGATGACTGAGTCGGAACCAGCACCGGTGTGACAATCAGATGCTCCTACTTTCAAATCCCACCTCCCACTCACTGGCTGTATGGCCTTGGGCAAGTTACTTCAGCAAACTTCGCTTTCTGTATCTTTAAAGTCAACATTTAACATCAACTTCATATGTAGTCTAAATGATTTGTACCTTTAACTGGATCCCCTGAGGCCTAACATTGGGAAGAACTTCCTGAGCACCCTGTTTGTGTGAGAAAATTTTTATAGGGAATCTGCCACTTCCATATTTTTAACAAGATGAAAAATGATTAGGAAGTCATAGTTGTAATTTTTAAAAACTGTAAAAGGTGGCTTATCTGACTGATTTTTGTTGTTGATACTACAAAGAGCTTTTGAATTTTTTGTGTCCATGCCTAGAACAATATTACAGGAAACTCAATGTAGACCTCTCTGAAACCTGCCTAAATCCCCCTAGGAAGGAAACTGAGGCAATCCAAGGAGAATATGAAACTACATGAATAGTGGAATATGCGAATGAAAGTGAGCCTTTAGTCAGGCTCCTATTATGGTCATGACTTTCTGAGGGATATTTGTATTCTAGAGAGAACTCAGGACAGGTGACTATAGCTTTCTCCTTCTAAGGTTTTTGTTCCAAATTCCAGTGGGTCAAAAGATATCTTTTGAGAAATATGTGTTTAGAAGGGCATATTAGTCTGTTATCATACTGCTAATAAGGATATACCCAAGACTGGGTAATTTGTAAAGGGAAGAAGTTTAATTGACTCACAGTTCCACATAGCTGAGGAGGTCTCACAATCATGGCTGAAGCGGACTGAGGAGAAAAGTCACATCTTACATGGTGGCAGATAAAAGACAGCATGTACAGGGGAATCTCCCCTTTATCAAACCATCAGACCTCATGAGACTAAAAGCAGCACTGGAAATACCCACTCCCATAATCAATTGCCTCCCACCAGGACCTCCCCTGACATGTGGGGATTATTAAATTTCAAGGTGAGATTTGGGTGGAGACACAGAGCTAAACCCTGTCAAAGGGAAACCTAGAGAAACAGTGACTACATGGTAGCTGCTTAAAATCCTTTAGGGGATAAAGCATGACTAAGTATGGGAAGAGTGAGAAGAGTGGGGTGAGGAGAGACAAGAGAAAAACAAAGGCAAAAACTATGTGTCCTAAACAAGAAAAAGCTGAAAGGAGATTTTACCTAACCCTGTTCCTGTGAAGAAATATTGCAGAACTGAGGCTGGGCTTGGTGGCTCACGCCTTTAATCCCAGCACTTTGGGAGGCCAAGGCAGGCGGTTCACGATGTCAAGACACAGAGACCAGCCTGGCCAACATGGTGAAACCCCATCTCTACTGAAAATACAAAAATTAGCCAGGCATGGTGGTGCATGCCTGTAGTCCCAGCTACTCGGGAACCTGAGGCAGGAGAATCGCTTGAACCCAGGAGGCGGAAGTTGCAACGAGCTGAGATGATGCCACTGCACTCCAACCTGGCAACAGAATGAGACTCTGTTTCAAGAAAGAAAAAAAGGGAAGGAAGGAGGGAAGGAAGGAAGGAAGGAGGGAGGGAGGGAGGGAGGGAAGGAAGGAAGGAAGGAAGGAAGGAAGGAAGGAAGGAAGGAAGGAAGGAAGGAAGGAAGGAAGGAAGGGAAGGAATATTGCAGAACTGACCACGACTGGGTTTTCTTCCGATTTCCCACTGAATATAGGAGAAAACAAACCTAAATCCATTCAACCACTTTTTAAATTTGGATCTCACTCTGTGTATTATCTTAACCTCTCCAGATCTCAGTTTCCCATCTGTACAAAGGGTAGAGTGTGATCCCCAAATTACTTCTAATTTGTAATTTTTTAATTTGTTACTGGTAGTTGTGAAATTTTAGAATAAATGCCCTTAAGCTAGAGAATTTTAAGCAATAATAACTATTTTTCTGAGATGCTTTGCATGGATTGTTGCCTGAGGGTTTGAGGAGACAACCCATGATATCTAAATCCTCCTTAATGCAGAGGAATATGGTGAAAGCCTGAGTGGTAATCTGGCAAGGTTTCCAGGAGGTGGTAAGCTCTGAGTCAGTTTGGAAAAGAAACTGGTAGAAAGGGTAGAAAAAGGAGCATATTGTAAGAAAAACATAGGACTGGATCAGTCAAATGCTGGGCTTGGTAAGTGAAGGGCAGGAAAGCTCAGATGGAGAACAAGTCACTTCTACAACATCCCACCGTGTTAGGAAGCAGTCTGTTTGTGTGATCATCTAATTGCATGATAGCTTTTGAGTCACACAGGCCAAGTTTGGATCTCAGCTTGTATCCTTGAGCAACTTCCCCCACAGAGCTACAGATTCATTATTTGTATAATATATAGAGATAATAATATCTATTTCTATTGGGTGATTTAAAAATTAAATAACATAAGAAATATAGACTGTCTAGCATAATGCCTGTATGCTTTGTAGGAGGGGGACAGCAGATATTAGTCACCACCCTTCCCTTTCTGGGGACAAGCCAAATACTCTACTGGGAATTGTACATACAATTGTATTGGGAAAGGGCAAAATAGTTTAGGAACAAGGGCAGTGGGCTGGAAATCAGGAGACAAGATTGGTCATCACAGATGTGTCTTCTAACCGGCTATGGGATCCCATGCCTGTGAATCAAAATTGCTAAATTCAGTTTTCTTATAACAATTTTGAGTTTGTGATAAATAATCCCCAAGTTCTTTTAAGTCTCTAAAATCCCAAATTCAGTCTTTGTCCTTATGACGTCAAAGAGACCATGCACATAAAAGAATTTAGTGCCAGTCCAGGCTGAGAAAAACAGCAGGAAACAATGCCACAGCATGTATTAAATAGCTTTCCCATTTAGGAATGTGAGCAAATAGAAGCCCAAAAATCTGGAATGCATTCCTGGGAATATATTGAGGGCATTTATTTTGGAGAAATCTATTCAGTAGACATTTGTTGAGTCTGTATTATGTTGTAAGTACTGCATCAGGCCTGGGACATAGTGACACATTGCACAAGCTACCTCACAAAGGTGTTCCCAGTTTACGGGAAAATGCGGCCACAGCTGGGCAGTGTATTGAGCAAAATGAAGTGAATGCAGGGCATGCTATGGGAGCACATGCTATGTGCAGAATGGAAGGAAGAGAAGCTTATGGAGACTTCCCAGAAAAACCAAGAGGTCAACTGAAGTTTAAAGGGTGACTTGGAACTAGACACCTTGTGCTTTAATGAGTCACAGAGCTTTACACCAGGAGTCCCAGCAGGGAAGCAGAACATCAGCTGCTGGGGCTGATAACCTCCAAGGCAAGTGGGTCTCAGGGAGCTACTCAGGTTTCCTGAGCAGGCTTTTCATTCTAGAGATTTCCCCTTCTACTTCTTGCACCAATTTTTCATTTCAACAACATTTTTTAATCAAAAATAATAATTTTGAACACTTTGTGGCAGTTGAGATTTTGGATGCCAAAAATGAAAACCAATTCAGACAACTTAAGGAAAAAAAAAAAAAAAGCATGCTTTAGAATATTGGGTACCTCAAAGAATCAATTAAGATACTTGAGAAGTACTAAAAAACAGTAGGAATCAAGAGAAGCAAGGCACAGCCAAGATCGCCCAACAAGACTAATGTACTTTGAATACAGACTCTGGTGCCCTGCCCATGGGACACTTGTAACCACAACCTAGACTCTGTTGCCCTCAGACACCTGCATTTACTCCTGGACTCTCACTTCAGCCAAGCCAGTATGAATAATCTATATCTTCATACCTTTGTTTCATTTCCATGCCTACACCACAGTTTCTACAGAGCTTGTGGGGAAACATCTGCTCTAAAGGGACTTGCCTCTTATATGTTTACACCTGTAGGATAGCCAAGGAAGCACGCACACTCAATCTCCTCTCTCTCTCTCACCCTCACAAGCACACACAAGCACACATCCACTAAATGCTATCTCCTGCCTGGCTCACAGAGATGTTTTGAGCATTTGTGATAATAGGCATTAAATACACTGAAGCACAGTGTTATGTAAGTATAAAGTATTATTAACATGAGTGATTAACTTTAGTCAGTAAAAATTATAAATCATCTCATTTATGCTCTTTGTAACAAGGGAACAGTTGTCATTTTCTCTGAAATGATCTAAATTAGCTACATTTTGAAGTGAGGCTGAATGTCATTACAATATAATGCACTACGCCTCTCTTTAAAAAGGGATATTTACATATTTAAATTTAAATAAAATATGAATAGACCTATTATATCAATGTCCTAAAAGATAAGAGCATCATTATTATATAATGTATCTTCTACTATTTACAGACAGTATGCTAAGTATTTTGAATAATATATTTTAAAGATCATTTCAATTTTTAATATAATATCTGGAAATATTCCCTAAGGATAAAAGGTATTATATTCATTGATTTGTAAGATACACATAAATTCTACTAACACAGTGCTTTTGACGTCAAGTTATCATGAGAACTGAGATTTATGTTGTATTTGAAATGTTAGGTCAGCTGTTTTAACCAAACAAAAAAAAAAATCTCAGTGGCTTAAAATGTTAAAGGAAAATTTCTTGCTTACATTGTAGTCCCACATGGACCAACAGAAGTATCTTCTCTTCACAGACATTGGGAGACACAGGTTTTTTCTGTCTAGTGGCTCTGCTTTTCCCTAAGACTTCAGAGTCCTCTACTCAGCATTCTGCATCCGGCAAGAAGCCAGGAGAGAATATACAGGAATCACAGGGGGTGGTTTTAAATATCTGTATTTATTTCTTTTATCCTGAAGGTAAACATGAAGTTTCTGGATCAAAGATCAGACTTATTATTGCTAATAGCAAGAACTGAACTAATCTGTTTCCCTTTTTGGAATTTATATAATGAGGAAAACAGACTCTACAGATAAAAAAGGAGGATTTTGTACCACAGAAGAACTCAATTATGAAAATAGTAGTTTATATAGAAGCCAAGTATCTACCCCTCCTCTTCTCTGAGACAAGGAGAGATGCATGTTTCCAATATAACCAAACACCTTCTTTACCCAGAAAATATTTATTTACATTAGAAAAATAAGGTTTCTTTATCTTGAAGGAAGTTTTCTTTAAAGATAAGCTTTCTTTATCTTGGCTTGGCAGTGTCATACATTATTCTAAATCCATATTCTATTAGTCAGAACTCAGTCACATGGCCATACCTAACTGCAAGACAGCCTGGAAAATGTAGTCTTCCCATGTTCCCAAGAAGAAAATCATGTTTGATTTGGTAAATACATACAGAAACTTCCCTGTGTCTGGGGGGAGCTTCAAGTAGGAAATACAATGCACCACAATTCAGAAATACCAGTAAGCTCCAACCTGGTGTGCATTTGCTGGGTGCCCTGTTTGCCAGACAAGAATATCTGATAGATAAGGGTGCTATCTTCCTGGAGAACAAAGGCAAGGGAAATAGTCCAAGTCAGATTCACTCTGGGTTCCCACTCCTTTTGCCTCCCCAATTCTGAATATTTCCAGTTAGATATTCCTTAACACCTGGAGATAGCACATACTAAGGTTCTAATTCCAGAGGGAATGCTCATACAGTCAGAATCACATCTTTTTTCTTTTTTTCAAACTCTTTTTCCATAGAAGGGTGAAAAAGATGACTCCAATGGAATAAATGTCTTTAGTCATCCAAGGTACATGGACTTGGTTTATACAACCATAATGTGGGCCCATTGGTACTGGCAGTGAAAGTGTCATTGGCAGAGGAAAAGTGCACCATGGATGGGTTCCAGCAGAGCCTCCACAGGGAGTTGTGCAGTGCGTATGCCTTTCAGTGTGTGCTGGAATCCAAGCCTGCAAGTAGCTCACCAAGCCTTGCCCCAGCACCTGCATGCATCTATCTGGAGAAAGGGGAACCTTTCAATTTACCAAAAAGTTGGTCTGTTTGTCAAGTGGTACACTCGTGGAGTACATCAGGCCAAAAAGGTGACTTTTATTTATTTTGAGCACCCCAGAACACCTTCCTTAATACTCACAAAAGCATTATATAAGCTAGCGGGTTGTTCTGAACCCTGAGCAGTCATTAAGAACAGCCTGGAAGCAGCAGCAGCAGTGGCAGCTACAAGAATATTGCACAAGGAGTATATGTTTGGAGAAATACACAGTAAAGAAGAAGAGAGAGAGTGCAGCAGAACAAGAGTGCAGGAGCAAACAATGAATACAGGCTGAGCTGTTGTAACCAAGAGACTCTATACATTTAACAGCTTTTAAAACAGGAACTTCCCGTTTCTTATATTCCAGACCTAGGTAGGGATTCTAGTTCAGGGGCAACTCTGATAACACTTGGCCATTGAGGAGCTTTCAGTAGTCAAGCCATTAGATTCTAAGGTCACCACCATCATTTCCAACACAATCAGGAGGAAGGGGGAAAAATACAGAAGACCACTGCAGGAGGATTTTATGAGCCAGGCCTGGTAGAATCTTACACTACCATTAGCTCAAATCCACTTTATGGCCACACCTAACTTCAAGAGAGGCTGGGAAAAGTAGTCTATCTGAGGACCAAGAAAAAACAGACTTTGATTAACAGTTCTCAGTCTCTGTCACATGAACTTACAGGGTTTCTTAGCGACCGAACATAGAAAGAGGTAAATACAGAGGGAGCTCTCTCCTTGATTAATTTGAAAAAGATAAGAAGAGGGAAAAAACAGTTGATCAGTCACAAAACTATACCCTGAACCCTAAGTATGAGGCAAGGCTGGTTGATAAAGCTAAACTTATACTCTTTGGTGTGACTGGCTGATTAAAACCACCTTTGTTTTTAAACACAACGTAGGAACTGTATCAAGCAGAATAATGACCCTCCAAGATATTCCCATCTAATTTTCAGAATCTTTAAATACATTGCCTTACATGGCAAAGGGGAATTAAAGTTGCAGATGGAATTAATGTTGCTAACCAGCTGATCTTAAAATAAAAACAATATCCTGGGTTATCCAGGAGGGGTAATCACAAGGTTCCATAAAAGAGAAAGACAGACAGAAGGAGATCAGGGTGATGCCCTGTGAAAAGGACTCTAACCACCATTGCTGGCTTTGAAAATGGAAGAAGGGGCCACAGACCAAGGAATCTAGGTGCTGAAAGAGGCAAGAGAGTATATTCACCTCTAGGGTCACCTGAGAAATGCATAGCTTTGCTGACACCTTGATTGGAGATCCATGTCAGATGTATGACCTACAGCATTGTTAGATAATAAATTCATGTTGTTTTAAGCTGCTAATTTTGTGGCGGTTTCTTAGAGCAGAAACCATAAAAGGTCCTTGCTCATGTAAAAGACATTAAAATAGGAAGAAGCCTACAAAAATGCTGGTCACTAGAAGAGCTGCCCAGAGATGACTGGTTCCATCAGACTTATTCAAACAGTAGCACAAGAAGACCTACCACTGTTTAAAATGTTTCCTAAACTTGCTGAGAAATTACTGCCTAAAAGGTGATTCTTATTGCTTTTTAAACAGAGAGTTTCTATAGGAGGTAGAAAAACAAAGTTGTCCAGGGTCTAACAGAAATCTGATGTTAGGTAATGTCAGAACCTTGAATTACCCTGAATCCTTTTGACCTGCTTATGTCAAAATGAAAAGCCATTAAGTTATGGAATTGAAATCTGTGTCAAATCTCTCTTACCTTATATATAACATGAACTTCAAATGAATAAATGCATCTATGCCTCCAAATCCAAAACCTTCCGTTCTACTGCCCCCTAAAGAATTTCTAGGCAAGTATTTCTCTTGCTGTTTTACAGCCTCATTTCTTCTTTTCACTGTGGGCAGTCTTCCTGTTTACTTCAAAGTGTTCCATTCTTTCTACCTGGGAGAAAGGTGTTAGCAGGTTTCACAGATCTAATGTTTCAGGATAGACGTGTCTGCATGTTGTCCCAAGTATTAACAATAGTTTTTAATCAGTGCTGAACTTTTGGAAGAAATGTACTAGTTAATAAATCAGAGCATATAAATATATTCCAGTTTACTAGCTCAAATAATAATAAAATAGCAATACATCAATCAAGTGAAAAGCTAGAGAACTTCATTTGGAATTCTGTTATACTCTTTTTGGAAAATTAATAAGAGCCAAAGAACTGAATAACTAAAGTCTTTTGTGTTGCCACTCATCTCTCAAACTGACAGGACATCCTATTTTTTCATAAAGAACCTTGATATGGCTAGAATTTGATGTGATTCCATCAAGAAATCATAAACTGCGCAGCAAAGAGAAAAAATATTACAGGCAAGGTTGAGCCTAGTTTTTGTGCAACAATTTTTACATCTAAGGAGCACAACTAGAAGATAATTTGATTTTCTTTCATGATTATAAAGTATTTCGTTCCCAGAAAACTTTGTCTTGAGGCAGTACTACCACATCCATGAAAAGCTCCAGCTCAATTGATTTCTTTGTGGCATAAAATAAGGTGAGAGGTGACTTTTGCAACGTGGTCCATTTTGAATTGAGAGCTAGTCTGTCCAAAGTTTAAGGGCAAGTAATTAATTTTAAAGTAAATGCTAAGGGCATGTATGTGAGAGCAAAGTTCACATAAGAAAATGATGATACTAAAACAAATTCTGAAAATAGTTAACTTTTCCATTTTTATGGCATATTTTCTACAAAAATGCTAAGGTTCTTCAAGCATTGGTAAAAGGCAGGAGTCCTCTTTGCTAGCTTCATAAAAAGTATAGCCAATGCGGTAATGAAAGAATAAAGGTGCAGGTCCATTTACATCATTACGATGTTTGCAATATTGAGTAGAAAGTTAGAGGCTGGTTTTGGTGTGTGCTTTGGACCTACCTCATTGCTTTATAACCCTCATATGTATATATGTATCTCTCCATTTCTCAGGCCACTTCTGCCTGAGAGGTAGAAAAAATACATCACATCACACTGTGGTCATGTCAAGTCATCTCATGTCTTGTAGTCCTCATTTGTGAAATCCCTAAAACCCCAACCACACAAATCTTTTCCTTCCAGTTTCACAGATTGCAATTTCTCTTCCAAACTGTGCCCAGTCATAATAGTCTTCCTTTGCAATAAGTGCCAAAGTCTTGCTTTGGAGTAGCTAGCCCTGTGGGTTAGCTAACATAACTTCTGTTTCCAACCTTTCTTGGCTACCTCTGCTATAGATGTGGATGCAAAACATTAGACTTTCTGGACCACCTTTGAGCTGGCCTGGCTGTGTAACACATTTCTGACCAATGATGTATAAGGGAAGTCTTCTGGCACTACTGATCCCCATTCTCCTTCTTCCTGCCTGGGACATGGGATGTCTGGAGCTGTAATAGCTATCTTGTGCCCATGCTGGATACAGCAGACAGATTCTAAGATGGACCCATGATTCCCTCCTTCTGGTCTTCATACCCTCATGTATTATCCTCTTGAGTATTGGCAGGATCTGTGACTTGCTTCTAACCAATAGATTAGTAAAAGTGGTAAGACAGCACTCTTGTGATTAAGATTGTAACATCTGTTTCACTGAAGTACTCTCTGTTGCTAGCTTTGGTGAGGCAAGAGGCCGTGTTGGGGAGGTAGATGTGGCAAGGAACTTAGGGCGGTGTCTCTCCAAGAACCAACTGAAAACTGTGTGTTGTGTCTAGCCAAGAGCCAGCAAAAAACGAAGCCCTCAGTATAGCACTCCACAAGGAATGATATGCCGTCAATAACCATCACAGCTTGGAAGCAGCTCTATCTCATTAAGCTTTGGATGAAGACCCAGCCTGGCCAATGTCTTAACTGCAGTCCTGCAGAGGACCCTGTTAAACAACATTCTCAGCCTTCTGACTCACAGAAACTGAGATAATAAACTTGAGTTGTTTTAAGCTGTTAAGTGTATTGTTGGTGATCAGAAACTGACATCCCAAAATAGGGTGCTTTGATATGCTGAACTGAAGAAGAAGCCTCAAGGTCTCTCTGACCTTCCTCTCTTCCCATCTCTCAATTCTCTTTCCCTCTTTCTCAAAGCACAGCATGAAGTTTCCCTATCTGCCTACTCTGGACCCATCAAAGAAGAAAACAATTACCTCTGGACCCTTCCCTGAGTTTTCATAAATAGAAATAATATGCAGAAAGAAAGACTGAAGTCTGTCAACACATTTGGAGAGAATTTTGTCACAAACCATTGTCTGTCCTGTGTGCCCAATAGACTTTGTACTAGGCCATTGTATGTTCTACAAGCCCATTGAATTCCCCTAAAAATAATTTACTAGCCCTCCCTAAAATTATCCACACTTTCTAATCTCCTTTTCCCCTAAGAAGAAGTAAGGTATATAACCATCTGTACCCCATTGTGTGGTGGAGTCATCACACTATAAATCCCCCCATACACGCTAATAAATTTGTCATTTCTCCTGTTAATCTGCCTTTTGTCACTTGATTTTTCAGCAAATCTTCAGAGGACAAAGGGGAAGTTTTCCCTTGGCCCCTACAGTGTGATGATGCTTTCAGACAGCAATAGGTAATTTATTCACTAGAGATGAAGGAGCAGATAGAGGGCCCTGGCTTCTTCAATGCGCTTATGCTGGACTGTAGCTCTAGCTCTGGATGGCCCATTTCTGGATTCTTAAGGCATAAGATAAACAAACCCTTGATGTACATAAGCTCTGTAGTTTGCCATGTTTTCTGTTACTTGGAGTTGAAAGCAATCCTTACTGGTTTAAGGTGGCTTGTATCTCAAATTGTGCCCCCAACTCTGAGCACAATCTCCATCTTATTAACTCTATGATTTGAAAGGCCGTAGCTGCTATTTCTATAGCTGTCTCAAGATACATCCCCCCAAATGGTATGGTTCTAACTCTTCCTTTGCTTTAATAATTGTTCAGGTGAGTTAGGGGAAGGGCTCTCCTTCATTCAATGATGAAGAGAAAGAGGAAGAAGAAGAGAATAAGGAAGAAAAAGAAATGAAAAGAGAGGAAAAGAAAAGTGAAAAGAGAAAGGGAAAGATAACTTTTTTAGCATCCAAACTACTTGTCTAGACCATTTGTAAACATGGTTATAATATATCACATGTTAGAATTTTAATCAGACTGATGTTTTAAGTTATGACATTTTTCCTTTCTATCCCAACTCCCAGACTTGACACAAAGCCCCCATAGAATATTCTTTTCTACCTACCTACTGTATATCGCAAGTCCTTATCACTGCCAACATGGTAAGTCTTTTGGAACCTTTGGGAGATCATAGCTCTACTTTTTCTCAGTGTCTTGAATAGTTAGTTCTGAAAATTTTCTGCCAGGTCCAGTCACCTGAGTCTTTACCAAGTCTCATGAAAACTGCAGGCTGTTAAGTCTCACTTCACACTTGGAACACTGGCTACCTAATAAGCCAATTGATGTGAACTGTTGCACCAATGTGTGATAATTCTGCAATACTGAGTCAAGTAGGCATAGTGTTAGGTCCATAATAGACATAAGGAAGCTGAGGTGCAGAATCATAAAATTTTAGCTTTAGAAGTGGCTTTTAAGAAGCTATGATATTCTTACTATACAATAGAAAGTGGCTTTTAAGAAGCTGTATGTTCTTACTATACAATAGAAAAGTTTTATGGAATAGAATGAATTATGAGTAAGACTTGGCTTCTTGTAAGGACTTCAGCATTTATAACCCTGTGACCTTGGTAAACCCTTTACCCTTACTGACAGTTTCTGTCTGAAAGGTGTAACTTCTTCCTACTCCATAGTGTAATGGTATAGACTAAAATAATTTGTCAATATGAACAGATTTTGAAAGCCCCATAACTTTACATTAAATAAAGAGCAAAACCCACACATTCTTGAAGACTCATTGTACCTCATAGCTGTATACTATCCCATGATTAATGAGACTGCATAAAAACACAAAATGTCTTCAAATGGGAATTATACCAATGATATTTTAAAATGCAAATTTCACAAGCATAAATATTTTGAACAACATTTTTAGTTTTTATGTTTGGGGTTGGTGTTTGTTGTTGTTGTTGTTTTGAGATAGAGTCTCAATCTGTCACCAGGTTGAAGTACAATGGTACAATCTCGGCTCACTGCAACCTCCACCTCCAGGGTTCAAGTGATTCTCCTGCCCCAGCCTCTTGAATAGCTGGGACTATAAGTGCATGCCACCATGCCCAACTAATTTTTGTATTTTTAGTAGAGATGAATTTCACCATGCTGGTCAGGATGGTCTTGATCTCTTGACCTCATGATCTGCCCACCTCAGCCTCCCAAAGTGCTGGGCTTATAGGCATGAGCCACTGCACCCAGCCATTTTGGGTTTTTTAAATTGCCTTGATTTTATAGATTTGTTTGGTCTTCCAAAGATATCTAGTCTGTATATGATAGTTTTTACTCTGTAATGATTATCTCTCTGTTTTATAAAGAAAGAGACTAATCGGTATTGGTTTACAGCTGACTTCAAACAACAGTCACGTAATTTTTGAGAACACTGGACATAAATTTTATTTGCATTCTCTTTCATTAAAATATCTGTCATGAATATATGACATTTTAGTAGTGAGTAATTGCTCCCATATCAAATATTTTAAAACAAAAAGATAATTAAAACTAAACAGCTTGAGACTATAATGTATGAATAATAGTCAAAAACACAAGAATTTTAAATATTTATTTGTCCTCCTCTTAGACTTCAAGTGAGGAATATCTCATGGCAACTGATGTCTGCAGATACTCCACATGGTTTCTGACCATAATGATTTACCTCTTTGTGAATTCCCAGCAACATAGGCAAACATGAGGAAAGGTAGTCTAAAAATCTTTGAGGATTATCAATGTCTCCATTATTAAAAATGTTTCAAATTCTTGTAAGATTTTGCTTTATGTCAGCAGTGATGGGATATACTAAAAAATGAGTCTAGTTTTTCTTTTAAGCAATAGATAAATATAGGGATTGTTGTGGTTCTTACCCCACAGGAGCTCATCCTCAAATAAGCAAAACAAATAGGGAGTTTCCTCAATTTTACTGAACTCTGAAACCAGCTTACTCTTTCTATTTTAGCGATTGCTAATATCCTAATCTAGAATTTTTTTGTCTATAATAGTGCAAAGAAAATGAAATTTTGTGTATAAAACTAATTTACATGCAAAGAACTGAACATGGAAGTACTTTACATGTACTTTTTGTCATCGCTTTAAAGTTAAAACTTCTATGTGCAAGGGTGGGGAGTGGGGAATACAAAAGTTTTTAAAAAATGTAATTTATGTCTCCTGACTTCCCAATTTTTTCAGAAAATCCGTAATCAACATTCCTATTCCTCCACAGTGTTGACCAATTCATTACCAGATGTCATAATCCTCAGAAAGGAACAATGCATGAAATTCAGCAAAATGACTGCCCCTGTTTGTACAGTGCTGTGCTGTGAAAACCTAGACATCAGAAGCCTGATGAACTTGTCCTGAGATTGCCTTCCCCAACCCCACATGGGTGTCTGGGCACTATTAGTATGAAGAGCTAGACAAGAGCACTGCTGCATCGTTTAGCTCTTCCTACCTACTTAACTAGTTTTCACCCACTAAGAGATGCTGTTTGATGTAACATTGGATCAAAAGTGTTGAAACTTTGAAAAATAGAGACATCAGATAGGTAATTTAACAAGATAAAGCATGTGAGATAATTAACACAGTACCTTGTACAATAATCACTCACTAAATTTAACTGTTTGGGATTTTTTTTTTTTTAATGATGAGAGTAGTGTTTTTCTTTAATTATTCTTGCTGCTTTATCTCCAGTTAAAAGTTGTTTGATGTGTAGGCCATGAAACATTTATCGTATCTAAAATATACAATTTGTAGACATTTCACTTGCTCCTTATTCAGTCTACATCTCAGCACAGGTTTCTAGCATGTTTTGATGTATGGTCATTTGTCCTGCCACTAAAAATGACATCAACAACCAAATGCCTACATTCAAAGAAATGCTTACTATTAAAAGTAAAATCTAAATAATATTCCCAAGTAACAATTTTCTCTGGCTCTAACTCTTGGGATTGTGACATGTAATTTGAGATGGTATAAGAGGATTTCTATTACCTTCATAATATACTGGGAATTTAAAGAGAAAATAGTGCAAAGAAAATGAAATTTTGCATATAAAACTAGTACATTCCCTAGCAATTTTACACACAAAAGAACTGAACATGAAAGTACTTTACCTGTACTTGTGAATTATTTTATTGTATAACTATTCAAGGATAACAATAATGTTGAAAATGAAAAATACATGTTTATGAGAACTGATCTGAAAGCAAAGGTCACATCATTATTAGAAATATAAAATATGAACTCTGTACTTCTTGGTTCATTTTCTGTATGATTTAAAAAACACAAAGGAAAATCTTGGTCATAGGCAGCTGAATTTTTTTTTAAGGAAATAATGTTTGTTTGCTTGTTTGTTCATTTGTTTTAGACTTCAGCTAGCCACAATCTTGAGAAATGGTTGCCGCTGGCTTTCATTTTTTACTCTATGATCTTATTTCTCAGGTAATTTTAGATCTTTAGAATTACTGTTGTTTTTCTAAGCCTGATTCATACTTTCCCCTTCATCCTCTCTCCCTCTATTTTAGATGTAATTCAGATGTCAATACTATCTCTTTGAAAGAGATGATTGATAAGTATGTTCCTGTTAGATTCTTTGCAGGAACAAAATAAGAACTTACAATAAAATGAAAAATGAGTTAAAACTGTTGAAAGTGGAATTTTAAAAACCTTTTTGGCTTTGTGCAAAGAAGGCTATTCTTATTTGTGTTTTTATTCATGACAGAAAAAAACATTGCTTTCAGAAGCAAGGTGGATTATAAAAATTGCAAAACAAATTATGCATCCATAAAATGAAAAACATGAAGTTGTGTACTTAAGGTGGGAAACCACTGGTAGGTAACTAGGGCTAAGATAAATAGCTGTGGATCTATTCCCTTTAACAGCTCAGAGTCTGGAACAGGTGTTGGCATATTTTTTTCTGTAAAGGTCCACATAGAAAATATTTTTGAACCTTATGTGTCATATGAACTCTATTGCCTTTGAATATTTCTGCTTTTGTACTTTATAACACAAAAGTTACCATAGACAATAAACAAATTAATATGGCTGTATTCCAGTAACATTTCATTATGGACACTGAACTTTGAATTTCATATCATTTTCACATGTCAAATATATTCTTTGTTGGCATTTCCAATTATTTAAAAATGTAAAAACCTTTCTTAGCTCAGTGGTTGTGCAACAACAGGTAACAGGTCATAGTTTACCAGCCCCCTAGTCTAGGGAGTTAGAAAGAGACTTTCATTTCATAATAAAATGTTAGGGCTAAAATTATCACTAGAATGGTAATACTTTGTTAAGAGTGGAAAATAATGTTTTTCTTCTTATGATATTTCAAAATGTGTTGCAAGAGCTTTTGGTTCTATCATTTGTAGACATTTTACTTGATAGAATTTATTTCTTAGACACACAGAGGTCAATAACAGGGGAGTCAGAGAAGATGGTAGATGATTTCAGTTAGGGCAGCTGAGGAGGGGTTAGATGGGCTTTGCCTTCCATTAGCACTAGAGAGGAACAGCTTTTTAGTATTTCAGATGCAGAAAAGCTGGCATTGGAGAATATTGATGGGCTGGTTGTGGTGGCTCACACCTGTAATACCAGTGCTTTGGGAAGCCAAGGTGGGCAGATCAAGATGTCAGGAGTTGGAGACCAGCCTGGCCAACATGGTGAAACCCCATCTCTACTAAAACTACAAAATATTGTCTGGGCGTGGTGGCACATGCCTATAATCCTAGCTACTCAGGAGGCTGAAGAAGGATAATCGCTTGAATTTAGGAGGCCAAGGTTGTGGTGAGTGGAGATTGCACTATTGCCCCAGCCTGGGCGACAGAGTAAGACTCCATCTCAAAAAAAAAAAAAAAAAAAGTAGTCAACATAGGATCTCATGAAAAAGCTAGTGTACACAGTATATTTTAAATGAGATCTACATCTGCATTACTTTTAAACATGTCTGTTTCATGAAGTAAGATCCCTAAGTATTTACCCAACAGTTTTAAGTTGTTTGCTTAAGAGATTTGCTAGTCAATAAGAATATGGGAATTTTAAGAAAGCAAAGGCCTGTCTTCAGTAGGTTTAAAGCTAAGGTATGTGTGTATGTGTCCGTAAGGTGAGGCAGTAAGCATGAGTGCTTTGAGGATGGAAAATATGTTCTGGAAATGTAGATACTTTCGAGAGCATCACTGGCAGAGAACCTACTTTATGGGAAAGGTGAAATCAGGAGTGAACCCAGATCAGCATGAAGGAAATATAGAAATCAGTTGACAAGCTTAGAGGTAATAGATTGAGATAGGAACCTCGGTGTCCCCAACAGGGAGAACGTGATCCTGAGTGAGCATCTGCCCTACCCAGGGGCTTATGCACTGGGCCAGGAGCCAACCCTAGGACATGTCCTCTGCCATGGAAGGAGGCAAGTTGGATAACGACTGTGCAGAACTGGGGGAACACAGAGAAATTCTGACGCTCTGTTGCCAGCTTCGTCATCTCAACCAAGACTCGGAGATGGGTGACTGAGGGGAGGCAACAAAAGTAAGTCTAGATCTGACATTTCTATTGAGGAAATTCAAGAAACTATAAAACATGAGTTCAGTGACAGGGCTAAAATTTCAGAAGTTAAAATTAGGCAGAATGTTTGTAGCTCTCTCCCACCATCCACTTAATGCATACCCTCTCTGACAAGTGTGCCATTTAAGATTGTGTTCCAGTAAGTATCATCATTATACATCTATTTTAGTGGTAGCAAACACCAGCAAAGGCTGTTATTTCTCCACGGATTTTCTTCTTTTCCATCTCTCTATTGAGCTCTTTTCCAAATTTTGGCTCTCTTGTAGATATAGCACTGGTGAATAAGTATTAGTTCTTATAACCTCTGGTTCCAACAAAAATACAATACAAAGATACAATCAGATGAAATCTGTTGGCATGACTATTTGTCTAGAGTGAGTGAGCAGGAAGAGTGTTCTCATGCTGCTGCACTTAGAAGCTTCATGATTGTCAGCATTTAAATAGTAGTGGGGACTTTTTCTTCATTATGATACAGTTTTTTAAAATATCTATTGGCTACTTCAAGGTGCTCATATGAATGCATTCCTCCATTCCTCCAATAATGTGAGTCAGGTTAGAAGAAAATTCTTTGTTATCAAATTATTCCTTAACAATAGAATTTGCAGTGAAAGACTCCTGCTTGAAATTTATTGTTATTTTTTCTGAGGATAGAAAGCCAAATAAGTTTGCCTTCTTTGAAATTTACTGGCAAGGTTCTGAAACTCATTTGACTTATGAAATCTCAGAAGCATTTTGTTGTTTTAAAATCAACAAAGGACTTAAGCTAGTCACCTGGAAATTAATAAATACCTCTCTGTATTTCTCCATGACTCTGGATGAGACTTGGTCTTTCTACCATTTCCATAAGGTAGACAAGCCCTTCTGTCATGCTCTTTGGATTTAAGATAATACCACAAATAAGGTTTTCACTGTGCAGATGAGGGAAATGGAAAGAGCATTTTACTTTCCTCTGTCCCTCCAGGTATTTGCTGAGCAAGTTACTGCACTAGCCGCTGCAGAGATATAAAGGGGAATTAGATACTTCAGGAAGTTCAGCACAGAGGAAAGTTGACATCCCTGTTTTAGGCTTTGGCTAAATCCTGATTGAATTCCTTCTCTAGAATGAATTTGAGTCTTTTGAAACTAGTCCATGAGGTTGTAGAAAAAACCTTGGACAGAGCTGAGAGGATTTTTCTGCTGCTCTTCATTCCCACTTCAAAATAACGTTGAAAAAACTTTTAGGTTTCCTCATTGTTTTTAGCTCTTTGTGGGGCTTTCTTTCTTTCACATGTCTGAACAGCTCTGGGCTCAGAGGCTGGGAATGGGAGTCAGAAGGAGATGTCATAACACTTCCCTCTGGTGGGGAGGCGTGGCTCTGAGAACAGTTCACCATGTTACCTCGTTTAACTGGGTTCACTAGGGAGGTCTCTGGCTGCACACTGAAAGACAACATAATTCTCAGACAGAGGTACCTCTCTCAGGAATTTTGTCAGCATTACATGTCTGTTTCTCCCATGAAATCTCTTGGCATGATTGTCTATTTGTCTAGAGTGAGTGAGCAGGGAGAGTGTTCTCCTCCTGCTGCACACAGAAGCTTCATGATTGTTAGCATTTAAATAGTAGTGGGGCCTTTTTTCTTCATTATGATACAGTTTTTTAAAATATCTATTGACTACTTCAAGGTACTTATATGAATGCATTTGTCCATTCCTCCAATAATGTAAGTCAAGTTAGAGGAAAATTCTCTATTGTTATCAAATTATTCCTTATCGACAGAATTTGCAGTGAAAGATTCCTGCTTGATATTTATTGTTGCCCTTTGGATTTAAGATAATACCAAAAATAAGGTTTTCACTGTGCAGATGAAGGAAATACAAAGATTTTTTTTCTGGGAAAGATACCAATTTTTTGTTGACTTTCTAAGTAGATGATAGCCACAATTACTAAACCTATTTGTTTCCCACAAGAGGAAAAAAGAGCCTGTAATTATTTGATGAATGTCAGGAGGTGTGTTTAGCCCCTTATTCAAGCCATAAGGGGGTCTTCTGAAACAATGGCTTGCAAAGTTCCTTTATTCAAAGTGGATCATCCTTCACCCTCTGCTTGTGTGCCAGATTGATAAGTAGCAATCTGTCGTGGTCGACAAATCAGTGGCTGAATGTTTAATGTACAGGATAGGCATACAGCCAAAGTCATGCAGTGGCTGAATGTTTAATGTGTAGGATAGGCATACAGCCAAAGTCATGGGCAGCATATCTCAGAAAAGAGTTAAACTTGATTTTCAGTGGCATCTTTTTCAATGTGTATATAATCCCAGTTGATAAGTTTCTTCTAAAACCTCCTGTGGATACCCACATAATGTAAGCAAGCTTGTAAAAGAATCAGAATGTAAATGCTGAGACATGTAAATTCAAGATCAGATTACAGCTTTTAGATGTCTTCCAAGAGAACCTAGAGATTCAGAGTAAACAAAAAGCATATGATACAAAGTTTTAAATATGTGGAACAATAAGCAAAATGATTTTTTAGGATAGCAATTTTTAAAACTATACATAAAGACTTAAAATAGATAATGACAGCTGGGTGCAGTGGCTCATGCCTGTAATCCCAGCACTTTGAGAGGCCAAGGTTGGTAGATCACTTGAAGTCAAGAGTTTGAGACCAGCCTGGCCAACATGGTGAAACCTCGTCTCTACTAAAAATACAAAAATTAGCTGGCTATAGTGGCACGCACCTGTAATCCTAGCTACTTGGGAGGCTGAGGCAGGAGAATCACTTGAACCTGGGAGGCAGAGGTTGCAGTGAGTTGAGATCATGCCACTACACTTCAGCCTGGGCGACAGAGTGAGACTTTGTCTCAAAAAAAAAAAAAAAAAAAAACTACTTAAATGCATATATTTAAAGTATTTTTTCAGGCTATACTGACAAAATGTCCCAGAAACTCAGAGTTTAAAGCCATTGAGATTTCTACTAGTAACTCAAATTTTTGCCAAGCCATTGGGAGTTAGTTGAAGTCTCAGGAAACACATGCATTTTAGAAATATCTTAAGTTTTGTTTGTGTTCATTCATTTAGGAAATAGGACTTTTAATGTTACAAAAATATTCACTAGTTTCTTATAATATGATTATGGTTGGAGGGTTTTGGCCTGGAAATAGTGAGTTGACAAAAGCCTGTTCTATTACCCTTTAGTAACTGTGCCCTACCTCTTCTGGTCATGCTGTGTATGTCGTTGGGCACAATTTTCTTGTAGGTATAGAGTAAACTTTTCTTTCTTTTCTTTGTACATTCTATTTATGAATACAAAATAAACTGCTTCATAATTAATTGGCAACATTGTCCAAGTAGGAGTTATGCATATGAAGGGTTTACGAGTTATTTCTCCTGCTTCATATGACCCAGGCAAAACATTTTGTGGGTTTTGGTAACTATAAGGAAACTACAGCAAGGCTATTGTAGTGTAGTTCTTTGTTCAAGTGTCTATCCCATTTCAAATTATATATATATATATATATAATTGCACTTTAGGTTCTGGGGTACATGTGCAGAACATGCAGGATTGTTACATAGGTACATACATGGCAATGTGGTTTGCTGCCTCCATCCCTGTCACCTATATCTGGCGTTTCTCCCCATGTTATCCCTCCCAAACTCCCTACCCCCAGCTGTCCCTCCCTTAGTCCCCCACAACAGACCCCAGTGTGTAATGCTCCCCTCCCTGTGTCCATGTTTTGTGATTGTTCATCACTTGCCTATGAGTGAGAGCATGCAGTGTTTGATTTTCTGTTCTTGTGTGAGTTTGCTGAAAATGATGGTTTCCAGATTCATCCATGTCCCTACAAAGGCATGAGTTCATTGTTTTTTGTGGCTGCATAATATTCTATGGTGTATGTGTGCCACATATTCCTTGTCCAGTCTGTCATCGATGGGCATTTGGGTTGGTTCCAGGTCTTTGCTATTATAAACAGTGCCGCAATGAACAGACATGTGCATGTGTCTTTAAAATAGAACGATTTATGATCCTTTAGATATATACCCAGCAATGGGATTGCTGGGTCAAATGGAATTTCTATTTCTAAGTCCTTGAGAAATTGCCACACTTTCTTCCACAATGATTGAACTAATTTAAACTCCTACCAACAGTGTAAAAGTGTTCCTATTTCTTCACATCCTCTCCAGCATCTGTTGTCTCTGGATTTTTTTAATGATCACCATTCTAACTGGCATGGGGTGGTATCTCAGTGTGGATTTGATTTGCATTTCTCTAATGACCAGTGATGATGAGCATTTTTTCATATGTTTGTTGACCTCATATATGTTTTCTTGTTAAAAGTATCTGTTCATATCCTTCACCCACTTTTGAATGGGTTTTTTTTTTCTTGTAAATCTGTTTTAGTTCTTTGTAGATTCTAGATATTACTCCTTTGTCAGATGGGTAGATTGCAAAAAATTTTTTCTCATTCTGTTGGCTCTACTGATTGTTTCTTTTGCTGTACAGAAGCTTTGACGTTTAATTAGATCCCATTTGTCTATTTTGGCTTTTGTTGCCAGTGCTTTTGATGTTTTAGTCATGAAGTTCTTGCCTATACCTATGTCCTGAATGGTTTTGCCTAGGTTTTCTTCTAGGATTTTTATGGTGTTAGGTCTTATATTTAAGGTTTTAATCCATCTGAAGTTAATTTTAGTGTAAGGTGTCAGGAAGACGTTCAGTTTCTGCTTTCTGCACATGGCTAGCCAGTTTTCCCAACACCATTTATTAAACAGGGAATCCTTTCCCCATTGCTTGTTTTGTCAGGCTTGTCAAAGATCAAACAGTTGTAGATGTGTGGCATTGCCTCTGAGGTCTCTGTTCTGTTCCATTGATCTATATCTCTGTTTTGATAACAGGACCATGCTGTTTTGATTACTGTAGCCTTGTAGTATAGTTTGAAGTCAGGTAGCATGAGGCCTCCAGCTTTGTTCTTTTTGCTTAGGATTGTCTTGGCTATGCAGGCTTGCTTTTGGTTCCATATGAAGTTTAAGGTGGTTTTTTTCCAGTTCTGTGAAGGGGGTGATAGGTAGATTGATGAGGATAGCATTGAATCTATAAATTACTTTGGGCAGTATGGCCATTTTCACAATAGTGATTATTCCTAACCATGAGCATGAAATGTTTTTCCATCTGTTTGTGTCCTCTCTTATTTCCTTAAGCAGTGGTTTGTAGTTCTCGTTGAAGAGGTCCTTTACATTCTTTGTTAGTTGTATTCCAAGATATTTAATTGTCTTTGTAGCAATTGTGAATGACAATTTGTTCTTGATTTGGCTCTATTTAAGTCTATTATTGGTGTATAGGAATGCTTGTGATTTCAGCACATTGATTTTGTATCCTGAGACTCTGCTGAAGTTGCTTATCAGCTTCAGGAGATTTTGGGCTGAGATGACGGGGTCTTCTAATAATACAATCATGTCATCTGCAAATAGAGACAATTTGACTTCCTCCTTTCTTAATTGAATACACTTTATTTATTTTTCTTGCCTGATAGAGAGGGCATCCTTGTCCAGTGCCAGATTTCAAAGGGAATGCTTCCAGTTTTTGCCCATTCAGTATGATACTGGCTGTGGATTTGTCGTAAATAGCTTTTATTATTTTGAGATACATTCCATTGATACCTAGTTTATTGAGAGTTTTTAGCATAAAGGCTGTTGAATTTTGTCAAAGGTCTTCTCTGAATCTATTGAGAAAATCATGTGGTTTTTGTCTTTGGTTCTGTTTATGTAGTGAATTATGTTTATAGACTTGCATATGTTGAACCAGCCTTGCATCCCCAGGATGAAGCCTAATTGATTGTGAGGGACAAGCTTTTGACATGCTGTTGCAATTGGTTTGTTGGTATTTTATTGAAGATTTTTGCATCTATGTTCATCAAGGATATTGGCCTGAAGTTTTCTTTTCTTGTTGAGTCTCTGCCAGGTTTGGGTATCAGGTTAATTTTGGTCTCATAAAATGATTTGGGATGGATTCCCTCTTTTTGGGTTGTTTGGAATCATTTCAAAAGGAGTGGTACCAGCTCCTCTTTGTATGTCTGGTAGAATTCAGCTGTGAACCCATCTGGACCTGGGCTTTTTTTCTTGGTATGCTATTAATTGTTACTTCAACTTCAGCCCTTGTTATTGGTCTATTCAGGGTTTCAACTTCTTCCTGGTTTAGACTTGAGAGGGTGTAAGTGTCCAGGAATTTATTCATTTCTTCCAGGTTTACTGGTTTATGTGCATCAAGTTGTTTGTAGTAATCTCTGATGGTGGTTTATATTTCTGTGGAATCTGTGGTGATATCCCTTTTATCATTTTTTACTGCATCTATTTGATTCTTCTCTCTTTTCTTTTTTATTAATCTGGCTAGTGGTCTGTCTATTTTGTTGATCTTTTAAAAAAGCCAGCTCCTGGATTTATTAATTATTTGAAGGAGTTTTTGTGTCTCTGTCTCCTTCAGTTCTGCTCTGACCTCAGTTGTTTCTTGTCTTCTGCTAGCTTTTGAGGTTTTTATCTTGCTCCTTTAGCTCTTTCACATTTGGTGATAGGGTGTCAATTTTAGATCTTTCCTTGCTTCTCATGTGGGCATTTATTGCTGTAAATTTCCCTCTAGACACTGCTTTAAATTTGTCCCAGAGATTCTGGTAAGTTGTGTCCTCATTCTCGTTGGTTTCGAGGAACATCTTTCTTTCTGCCTTCATTTCATTGTTTATCCAGACAACATTCAGGAGCTAGTTTTTCAGTTTCCATGAAGTTGTGTGGTTTTGAGTTAGTTTCTGAATTCTGAGTTCTAATTTGATTGCAATGTGGTTTGAGAGACTGTTTTGATTTCCATTCTTTTGCATTTTCTGAGAAGTGATTTACTTCCAATTATATGGTCAATTTTAGAGTAGATGTGATGCGGTGCTGAGAAGAATGTATACTCTATGGCTGTTAGGTGGAGAGTTCTGTAAATGCCTATTAGATTTCTTGGTCCAGCTCTGAGTTCAAGTCCTGAATATCTTTGTTAATTTTCTGTCTCATTGATCAGTCTAATGTTGACAGTGGAGTGTTAAAGTCTCCCACTATTATTGTATAGGAGTCTAAGTCTCCTTGTAGGTCATTAAGAACTTGCTTTATGTATCTTGGTGCTCCTGCATTGGGTGCATATATATTTAGGATCATTCACTCTTCTTGTTGCATTGATCCTTTTACCATTATGTAATACCCTTCTTTGTCTCTTTTTGATCTTTGTTGGTTTAAAGTCTATTTTATGAGACTAGGATTGCAACTCCTGCTTTTTTTCTTTGCTCTTCATTTGCTTGGTAAATCTTCCTTCATCCCTTTATTTTGAGCCTATGTGTATCCTTGCATGTGTGATGAATTTCCTGGATACAGCACACAGATGTGTTTTGACCTTTTGTCTAATTTGCTAGCCTGTGTCTTTTGATTGGAGCATTTAGCCCATTTACATTTAATGTTAATATGTTATGTGTGAATTTGATCCTGCTATTTTGATGCTAGCTGGTTGTTTTGCCTGGTAGTTGATGCAGAGTCTTCATTGTGTTGCTGCTTTTTATCATTTGGTACATTTTGGAGTGGCTGGTACTGGTTATTCCTTTCTATGTTTAGTACTTCTTTCAGAAGCTCTTGTAAGGCAAGCCAGGTGGTGACAAAATCTCTGAGCAATTGCTTGTTTATGAAGAATTTTATTTCTCCTTCACTTATGAAACTTAGTTTGGCTGGATATGATATTCTAGGCTGAAAGTTCTTTTCTTTAAGGATGTTGAATATTGGCCCTCACTCTCTTCTGGCTTGTAGGGTTTCTGCTGACAGATCCACTGTGAGTCTGATGTACTTCCCTTTGTGGGTAACCTGATCTTTCTCTCTGGCTGCCCTTAGCATTTTCTCCTTCATTTCAACCCTGGTGAATCTGACGATTATGTGCCTTGGGGTTGCTTGAGAAATAATTTTGTGGAATGCTCCGTGTTTTCTGGACTTGAATGTTGGCCTGCCTTGCTAGGTTGGGGAATTTCTCCTAGATAATATCCTGAAGACTGTTTTCCAGCTTGGATTTGTTCTCTCCATCACATTCAGGTACACCTATCAAACGTAGATTAGCTCTTTTCACATAATCCCATGTTTCTTGGAGGCTTTGTTCATTTCTTTTCCCTCTTTTCTTGTATTCTTGCCTTCTCATTTTATTTCATTTAGTTGATATCCAATCTCTGATATCCTTTCTTCTGCTTTGTTGATTTGGCTACTGAAACTTGTGTATACTTTGCGAAGTTCTCGTGTTGTGTTTTTCAGCTCCATCAATTCATTTGTATTCTTCTCTAAGCTGCTTATTCTCATTAGCATTTCATCAATAAATTAAACCATTTCAAGGTTCTTAGTTTCTTTGCATTGGGTTATAATATGTTCTTTTAGCCCAGAGAAATTTGTTATTACCCACTTTCTGAAGCCTGTTTCTGTCAATTCATCAGACTCATTCTCCATCAAGCTTTGTTCCCTTGCTGGTGAGGAGTTGTGATACCTTGGAGGAGGAGATGCATTCTGGTTTTGTGTGTTTTCATCCTTTTTGTGCTGGTTTCTTCCCATATTTGTGGCTTTATCTACCTGTGGTCTTTGTAGTCGGTGACTTTCAGATGGGGTCTCTGAGTGGACATCCTTTTTATTGATGACGAAGTTATTTTTTCTTTTTTTCAGTTTTTCTTCTAACAGTCAGGCCCCTCTGCTGTAGGACTGCTTGAGGTTCACTCCAGATCCTGCTTGCCTGGGGACCATCTGCAGTGGCTACAGAATAATAAGGGTTGCTGCCAGTTTCTTCTTCTGATATCTTTGTCCCAAAAGGACACCTGCCAGCTGTCAGCCTTAGGTCTCTTTTATGAGGTGTCTCTTTGGATATATGGTGACTGGGGTGCTTGAGGAGACAGTCTGTCCATTATAGGAGCTCAGGTGCTGAGCTGTGAGCTCCATTGTTCCATTCAGAGCTGCTGGACAGGTACGTTTAAGTCTGCTGCAGCAGAACTCATAACAGCCTTTATTTTTTCCCAGGTGCTCTGTCCTAGGGAGGTGGGACTTTATTTATAAGTTCCTGATGTGCTGCTGCCTTTTTCAGAGATGCCCTGCCCAGCAAGGAGATAACCTAGTTACAGTCTGCCAGCAGAGGCGTTGCTGAGCTGCCATGGGCTCTGCCCAGCTGCTGTGTGAACTTCCTTGTGGTTTTGTTTATAGAGGTATAGTTAGAACTGCCTTTGTAATGGTGGTCTGCCTCAGTAATGGTGGACTGCCTCTGTAATGCCAGACTGCCTTGGTAATGGCGGATTGCCTCAGTAATGGTGGACTGCCTCTGTAATGGTAGATGGCCTCAATAGTGGTAGATGGCCTCAATAATGGCAGATGCCCTGCCCCCCACAGAGCCAGACCATCCCAGGTCCAGCTGTGCTTGCTGTGAAACTCTCTGTCCAGATCATTTCAGATTGCTGGTCATTGTGGGGGTGGGACCTGCTGTGCCAGATCACCTGGTTTCCTGTTTCAGCACCCCCCTTTTTTTTTCAGTTGAATGGGCAACTCTGTCTCCCAGGTGTTCCAGGTGCCCGTTGAAATGCCTGCCCAGATTTGTGTGAGTTTTTGTGCAAAGACTCTCTGCACCAGCTGAAACAGCTGTGCTGGAGACTTGTGGTGCTTTTCCACTCAGGAATCTCCTGGTCTGTGGGCAGTAAAAAACTCATTGTGGAAATGTGTTGATCATTCACCCTCTGTGTTCTCACTGGGAACTGCACTCCAGAGCAGTTCCTATTTGGCCATCTTGGATCTGAGAACCATTTGAATTTTTAAAATCAGGATGCTATTTTTCCTGGAATGGTCACAGTACAAACACTGTTGCCTTAAATTGTTTTCATTTGACCTTCACCCAAAAACATTATGTAAGGCTAGGATATTGGGAAAGTCCGGATATGTTATATATATTATCAGTTATCCAAACTTCAGTGAGTTCTCTTAAGTGTTTGCCATTGGGGTAGGAAATAGTGAAGTTTTATTTTAAACTTGAAAAGTTTTTAAAAAATCATGATTATAAGGGAACATACATGATACATCATGAGGTAAGTCACTAGGAGCAGAAAGCTTATTAAATCTCTAGTTGAAAATGTATCTTTTGGAAAGAAACAGACATTCTGATTTTCAGTTTTTCCTTTAGGTACAGCGTTAGTCACAGCTTCTTCCATAAAGTTACTCGTCATGTTAATTGTATTTTGAAAAAGTACAAGTTTACATAAAACCACTATTTCTTTATAATATATAAATAACTTTTCTTGACAAGTTTTAAAATGTAAGACATATGACAGAACAGTTTTCTTCAATTATATGATTTTATTTTCCACAGTGGTACAATTGTGTAGTTGTCATTTTACACACCAGTTCTGTTAACAGTTGCCACCATTCTTTTTTTCTAAAGTTTTGGAGTTTACCTTTCCAGCTTTTTCCTCAGTCTTCAGATACAACTTTATTACATTTTATTTTTAAATTATTATATATTATTATTAAAATGTTACAGAAATTATTACATATTATATTCTTAAAGAAGATAAAAAGAATTAATTCAGCCAGCAGAACATTCTTTAACTGTATCAATCCAATGAATTAAATTTAGTAAATTCATTCTATATATTAAATTGCAAAAAAAAATACTAAAACAAAAATTACAAATTATTTTATTGTTTATTAGATTTGATTATTGAAATTAGCTGTACAGTGTTTACCAAAATATGTGAAAAAAATAAAGACATTTAAAGGTAGTGAATGAAAAGATGGGAAATTATGCTTTAGGCAAATATCAACCAAAGCAAATATCAACCAAAACAAAATAGACTTTAGGGCAAAGTAGCATCAGAATAACAGGCTGACAGATATATAAAATTTTTAATTCACCAAGAAGAGATAACCTGATATCATATATACCCAATGACATAGCTTAAAATATTATGCCCTTTTATATCAGGAACTTGATAATGTATAGATTTTGTTATGTGTGGGGATTCTGGAATCAATCCTCAAAGGATATCAAGGGAAAGCTGTATATAGAAGGAGAACTCATATTCAGTAGCAAAATGCTAAAAGCATTTTCTTTAACATAAGGAACAGCGCAAGCATACTTACTATCATCACTAGCATTTAACATTATACTGGAAATCTTAAATAATTTAGTAAGGAGAAAATGATATAAGAATAGAAAAAGAAGAAAAATATCTGTCATCCACAGATGAAATGATCATCTATATAAACAATACAAAGGATTATGCAAATATAGGAATTATGAGAATTTGTCAAGGTGGTAAGATATATGATTAATACACAAAAGCTCACTGCATTTCTTTAGACCAGCAACAAACGGAAGATTCAAAAAAAGTGTAAAAGGTACTACTATTTACAAAAGCAACCAAAAATAGATGGTACTTAGGAATATATATATCAAAAGATATGTAAGCCCTCTATAAAGAGATTAATAAAGTCCGGGTGCAGTGACTCACGCCTATAATCGCAGCACTTTGAAAGACTGAGGCAGGCAGATCGCTTGAATTCAGGAGTTCAAGATCAGCCTGGCCAACATGGTGAAACCCCATCTCTATATAAATACAAAAATTAGCCTGGTGTGGTGGCGTGCACCTGTAATCCCAGCTACTTGGGAGACTAAGGCAGGATAATCACCTGAACCTGGAAGGTGGAGGTTCTAGTAAGCTGAGATTGTGCCACTGCCCTCCAGCCTGGGCAACAGATCAAGACTCTGTCTCTAAATAAATAAATAGGATCCAAGGACATTAAAGAATACCTAAATAGATTGACATATATGTTATGTTCACATATTGGAAAGGTTAATATTATGAAGATGTGTTTCCCCAAATCTACATCTTCATTGGAATTACACATTTAAACAAATAAAATTCCTAGATTCAAAAACCTACTGGAAGAGCAAAGAGCCAAGGTAATCCTAAAGATGAAGAACCAAGTAGAGAGAATTTTATTAACCAAAAAAATATAATAATAAAACTGTATAATTACAGATATAAAGAGAGCAATGAAACTAAATAGAAAAACAAGAAAAGTACCTATCTACATATAAAACTTGAAATATGACACAACATAATTCAGAATTAGTAGGAAAGAATTGATTATTCCATAAATTATTCTAGTGTAATGGGAAAAAATTGGAAAATTGACCTTTAGTTCATACCTTACACAAAAATAAATTTCTGATATATTGTCTTAAATGTGAAAGACAAAACATTTTAAATTTTAGAAGAAAATGTAAGTGAAAGATTTCTATCTCCTTAGGGATCTCATAACTAAATAATGTAAACTGTAATAAAATATTAATTTAATCTTATAATTAATAACTATTCATTAAAAGACCCCATAAAGCATGTTAAATCACAAACTTGGAAAATATTTTTGCGATTCCTGTAACGTAAAACATAAAAACTAGTTCAAAAATATATAAAAGTGTTGTGTATCAGTAGGACAATACAAATAATCAAATTTTTTATATTGAATAGTCATGTCTCATGAGCAGCATGGAAAGCCAGTAAATAGCTGATGATTCTCCATATCATTAGTATGAGTGAACCTATAAATTTCAATGATATATCAATTCACAGCCACCAGCCTGGAAAAAAAAAAAATTGAAGTCTGACAAAACCAAGTAATGGGAAGAATATGGAGCAGTAGAATTTCTCAGAGCAAGTAAGAATTTAAATTGGCACAAACATCTTGAGGGACAGTTTATCTACCAGCGAAGTTGGACATGCCTATAACCCTTGTCCAAGCAATGCTACTTCAGGGAATATATGCTAGAGAGATCTTTGCACATTTGCATCAGGAAACATGTATGAGAATGTTCATAATAGCATTGTTTATGATAGCAACAAACACTAGAAAACAGCTCAATTGTCTATGAAAGTAGAATAGGTTTTAAAAATTGTAATATAATCCTACAATTAAAGATGATAGAGTAGTGAAGATGAATGAACTACAGCTATATGCAACAGCATGAATGAATCTCAGGAAAAATAATTTTGAACTCAAAAAACGAACTAAGAAAAGATACAGAATTATAGTTTCATTTGTATCAAGTTCAAAAATAGGCAAGGCTAAGCAATATGTTGTTCAGAGACACATGCATGTGATTAAAATATAAAGAAAAGGAATGGAGAGATTATCACAAAATTCAGGATAGTGGCTGCCTCTGGAAAGGAAAGAGGTATATCGTCATGAAGGTGCACACAGGAGTCTTCAAAAATATTGTTACTTCTCTATTTCTTAAGTAGGTGAAAAGCACAAGATGTTCCTTTCATGTTATTTTATGACTTTATTTACATTTTAGGGGAAGTGAAACTTTTCCTCTACCCTCTTTGGTCTCCAGGTATCCCTGAAAATTAAATTAACATAGATAAATTAACAAGAAAAAAGCTTATACATTTTTATTATGTACCTGGGAGACCAATAGAAAAATAAAGATCCAAAGAAGTGGCAAAAACCTAAGTGTTTATGTACTGGGTAGAACAAAGAGAAGCAAATGTGGAGAAGTAACTGTTATTGAAACACCAGAGGTTCAGTTTAGGCCCTTTTGCTCACCACACAGAAATCTATCACTGAGACGATGAGTACTGCCAGAGAAAAAGCCTTTATTTGGGTCCTTCAGGCAAGGAGATACAAGATCAGCCTCCAATTCAACTCCTCAACTGACTAAAATTAGGGATTTATATAGCAGGGAAGAAATGTAACCATATGTGAGAAAATACAAATTAGGGAGAGGTGAAGAGAAGTTGTTCAACAGGAAGCAGATGGTCAGTTAGGCAATAATGAGCAAAAAAAAAGAAAAAGCAGGGATTACAGTTTTAGTCTCTGATAAAATCGACTTTAAGCCAACAAATATCAAAAGAGACAAAGAAGGACACTACATAATGCTGAAAGGATCAAGACAACAAGAAGAGCTAACTATCCTAAATATATATACACCCAAGACAGGAGTGCCTAGAAACATAAAGCAAGTTCTTAATGACCTACAAAGAGACTTAGACTCTCACACAATAATAATGGGAGACTTTAACACTCCACTGTCAACATTAGACAGGTCAACGAGACAGAAAATCAACAAGGGTATCCAGGACTTGAACGCAGAACTGGAACAATTGGACCTAATAGATATATACAGAACTCTCCACCCAACAGCCACAGAATATACATTCTTCTCAGCACCACATCGCACTTACTCTAAAATTGACCACATAATTGGAAATAAATCACTCCTCAGCAAATGCAAAAGAATGGAAATCATAACAATCTCTCAGACCATAGTGCAATCAAATTAGATTGGAGGATTAAGAAACTCACTAAAAACTGCACAACTTCATGGAAACTGAAAAACTAGCTTCTGAAGGTTGACTGGATAAACAATGAAAGAAGGCAGAAATAAAGATGTTCTTTGAAATCAACGAGAATGAGGACACAACTTACCAGAATCTCTGGGACAAATTTAAAGCAGTGTCTAGAGGGAAATTTATAGCAGTAAATGCCCACATGAGAAGCCAGAAAGGATAAAAAATCGACATCCTATCATCAAAATTTAAAGAGCTAGAGGAGCAAGATTAAAACAAACAAACAAACAAACAAACTCAAAACCTAGCAGAAGACAAGAAATAACTAAGATCAGAGCAGAACTGAAGGAGATAGAGACACAAAAAAACCCTCAAAAAAATCAATAAATCCAGTAGCAGGTTTTTTGGAAAGATCAACAAAATAGAGCACTAGCCAGATTAATAAAAAAGAAAAGAGAAAAGAATCAAATAGATGCAATAAAAAATGATAAAGGGGCTATCACCACCAATCCCACAGAAATACAAACTACCATCAGAGATTACTACAAACAACACTCTATACATAAACCAGTAAATCTGGAAGAAATGGATAAATTCCTGGACACTTGCACCCTCCCAAGCCTAAACCAGGAAGAAGTTGAAACCCTGAATAGACCAATAACAAGGACTGAAGTTGAGGCAGCAATTAACAGCCTACCAACCAAAAAAATCCCAGGTCCAGATGGGTTCACAGCCTAATTCTACCAGACATACAAAGAGGAGCTGGTACCATTCCTTCTGAAACTATTGCAAACAATACAAAAAGAGGGAATCCTCCCCAACTCATATTATGAGACACCAACATCATCCTGATACCAAAACCTGGCAGAGACTCTACAAAAAAAGAAAACTTCAGGCCAGTATCCATGATGAGCATAGATGCAAAAATCTTCAATAAAATATTGGCAAATTGATTGCAACAGCACATCAAAAAGCTTATCCATCACAATTGAGTAGGCTTCATCCCGGGGATGCAAGGCTGGTTCAACATAGGCAAGTCTATAATTGTAATCCACCACATCAGTAGAATCAAAGACAAAACTGCATGATTATCTCAATAGATGCAGAGGCCTTTGACAAAATTCAACAGCCCTTTATGCTAAAAACCCTCAATAAACTAGGTATCAATGGAACATATCTCAAAATAATATTTACAACAAACCCACTGCCAATATCATACTGAATGGGCAAAAACTGGAAGCATTCCCTTTGAAATCTGGCACTAGACAAGGATGCCCTCTCTCTTCACTCTTATTCAGTATAGTATTGGAAGTTTTAGCCAGAGCAATCAGGCAAGAGAAAGAAAGGGTATTCAGTTAGGAAAGGAGGAAGTCAGGAGGCACATGTACAGGTTTGTTGTAAGAGTGTATTATGTAGTGCTGAGGTTTGGGCTTCTATTGATCCCATCATGCAGATAGTGAACATAGTACCCAACAGATAGTTTTTCAGTCCTTGCCCCTCTCCCTCCCTCCTTTTGGAGTCCCCAGTGTCTACTGTTCTCATCTTTATATCTGTGTGAACCCAAGATTTAGCTCCCATTTATAAGTAAGAACATGAAATATTTGGTTCTGTTTCTGTGTTAGTTTGCCTGCAGCTCCATCCACATTGTTACCAAGGACGTGATGTCATTCTTCTTTATGGCTGCATAGCATTCCATGGTGTATATGTACCACATTTTCTTTATCCAATCCACCATTGCCAGGCACCTAGGTTGATACCATGTCTGGTATTGTGAATAGTGCTGTGTCTTTTTGGTAGAATGATTTCTATTCCTTTGGTTATATACCTAGTAATAGGATTACTGGGTTAAATGGTAGTTCTGTTTTTAGTTCTTTGAGAAATCTCCAAACTGGTTTCCACAGGGGCTGAGTAAATTTGCATTCCCACCAGCAGTGTATAACCAGTCCTTTTTCTCTATATCCTCACCAGATTCTGTTATTTTTTGACTTTTTAATAAATAGTAGCCATTCTGATTGGCCTTTTATACCACTTTTGTAGCTGCAATTTCCCATTCTATGTGGGAAGCATAAATATGAATCTCAAACTCTAGGAAAAACTACCCCGGGGTAAAGAACTCTCAGGGAAACTGTTTTGCTCCCTACACCTGGAGCTGAGACCAGGAAAGACAAATTTGTTGCCTAACAGTGCTGAAGGGCAGATTTTAACTCTAGACTTCCCCTTTACTGAGGGTATAGTTATTCAAAGTCCCCTATTTTTTTTTAATGAGGGTTTCAATTCTACTTCTGGCCCAGGCCCTTTGATCCCAGGGCCTTATTTCTTGGTCTGTTAAGGATATTTAACTTCAACCTTCTTCAAGGATTCCTGTCAGATTTTATTTCCCAGTTTTTGCTTGCCTCCTGGGAATTTCCCTTTCTTTCTTGCAAACTTGGCTATGTAGTTCAAGGTGTTTTACAGCAGAAAAGTTCTCAAGCTATATACTCCATCTTGCTGCAGAAAATGAAAATCTCCCACTTACCTAATATAAGGTCCCACCATATGACTTGCTAATATTTGACCACTTTTGACCTACAAAATTTCATATATTTTGTGTTTTATAATTGCATATAATTCTTAAATCATTCATGTGTTTCTTAAATATTTAACTCAAATATCTTCTAGTCCTCAAATCTGATGTGAGGATTAAATGAAATAATATAAAGTCCTTGGTATTTTGAACATAGAGTAAACAATGGTATCTTAGCATTATTAACATATATATGTCAACTGCATGGAGTATTATGGGAAGAATAAGTATCACAAATACACAAACTGGTAAGAGGATTTGCCTTCAGAGGGGGGATCTGAATTGCTGGGAATGGAGAAGAGACTTCATTTGATCTGTAAGCCCTTTGGTAACTTTTGAATTTTGAACCATGTGTGTTTCCCATGCAAAAATTATTTTAAAAATCAAAAATGAACAGTATAAAACCATACTCTGCCTCATGATTGTGCGTGCTTTTAGATTTTTTAATAATAAGTGTGTTTATGTGCTTTATTGACCATTTAGAAATTAAAGCTCAAAAAATCATTTGGACATATGTCCATATGAGTACAAAAATAATTAATACTTTATTTTTTTCCTATTTGCATGATGAAACCAAGGCTGTATTAGCTTAAAGGTAATCAGTGGGCAACTCAAATCTAATTTGGTATGAAATGCAAAAGTTTTTAAAAAAGCATTTAAAACAAGGCAACTTCAAAAGCTAAAGTTTAAAGTTAGCAGAGATATTTTATAGTTATAAATTACACTCTGTGCTTTGAATATTTTATAGAAGATATTCAGCCTCAGAGTAGAGAAAATAGTTGTCAAAATGTGGTAGAGAAATGAAACATTATTTTGTTGTTGTGGTTTCTTATAAAACAAAGCAGCGGCTGCTTTTTAAAACACGCTCACACCATGATTCCTCTGTGGTGTGGTACTGAAGACATTTACAATAAAGATACTAATGGGTTTTAAAAACAGTATCCTAGCTGGGATGTTTTCCTAAGAAATATGAGGCCATTAAAAGTAATTATCACAGCAACCTTCCAGGGGGTCCCCCAATATGCCTGGGAGGAGCCTATTGTATATCTCTGGACTATTGGAATTTACCTTAAATTGATGGTCCCTGAGTTATTTGAAGTAATATGGTATTCTGTTGCCTTTTTATTTCTTCTTCCATTTGGTCTGCATCAAGGTTTCTCAACCTCCACACTATTGATATTGTGGGTCTGATAATTCTTTGTGGTGTGGTACTGCTCTATGCATTGTAAGAGGGTTGGCAGCATCTCTTGCCTCTATCCACTAGACACCAGCAGCATCCCCTCCTCAGCTGTGACAACTAACACAGAATACATATGTCAAATGGCCTTTAGGGAACAAAACTATTCTTTATTGAGAACCACTGTTCTGCATTTTGCTAAATTCTTTAATCTGAGCCTGGATTAGTGAGGATATTGTCAAAGTTGGGAAGAGATACCTTTGGAGTCCTTTGTGGCTTACTGAGGAAGAAGAAATTTCTCTGTTTTAGAATAAACTCCATAGTGCAGCCTGCTCACTAGATAAACTGAAGGGAACCAGTGGCTATGTTCCAGCAGTCATAATATATAGCATAACATTCTAAATATAACTTTCTATACTTGTGTGTTTTTCATCACTACAAAGAGTAGGCACTGGGGATTAGTTAACACTTTCCAGGATGCGACATGACAGCAAAAAAAGGGACAGCCCTACTTACCTTTTGGTCTGAAAAAGGCCTGAAGAGATTGCCTGTCTACTGATAAGAGACAAGTTATATGTGACAATGATAGGCATACACCTGCAGTGACCCCTGCCTATAACCCAGCAGAGAGGCCATGAGTCCCTGCTGTCATCATTCTGGGACGGAGACCTCAGGAAAGTTGGTGTTTCCACCATTCAAGTTCCCTGTCACACTCCATGACTAGACAGTGGTGTAACCTGGAGCAAGTTCCAAGTTTCTTAAACTCTCTGAGTCCCAGTTTTAATTCCTGGTATGTTGTAAGAATCGAATGACAGGCTACCAGTAACACATAGTAATTGGATCTCAGTAAATCTTTGAGAGATATGAGGAGAGAGATAGAGGGCCCTATCTATTGGGACTCCTCCTTGTTCTGGTTCTCCTGCCCATTATTCCTGCCAGTGGTAGTTTAAATAAAAACAAAGTTGAAATATGAACAGATGCTTAATAGGAAAAAAATAAAAATTTATTTGCAAAACACACAGTCTTAATTTGGGGTTAATTGCTCTGTTTACTGAGTGAAGTTCATGAGGCACTGTGCTTTGGACTGCTCTCCTCTCTTCCCCGACTATTATTTTTGCCCTAAGTTGTTTAGCAAAACCAACATGTTAGTTCATTTAGGAAACTGAGCACTGATATGTTTCCATAAGGAATTTAGTCGACTTTCAGTCTGGAGGCTGGATCTGGAATGTAAACAATTAGATGGCAGTAGCTCCCTAATACTGAAACAGTCCCTGATAGTCTCTGTGTTTCTGAACCATCCTTCTGCTTGTCCTGGTGAGGAATTAGCCTACTACTGGCAGCAGCCTCCATTCAATCCCTACAGCCCCAGGGAAATGACAAGAGCAGCCAGGCCGTCTATTAGATGTGAGCATCCCACACCACACTTTGACACTTGTACCTATTTCCTTTGACCCTTAATGAAACTGGCAGTTTCCTCGTTTGTTGTTCTGTTTCAGGTTTTTGTTTTTGGGTTCCCCCCGCCTTACTCATTTATAGTTTACAGCTGTCTCTTCCCCATCAATGTTAACTTTACATCAACTAGCTGGAAATTTTTCATGTTTATATTTTATATTTTATGCTTTTTCCAGCTAAGAAAACTTAAGATTTGTTTCCTAAAGACATTTCAGACTTTTGCCTCCAGAGAGAATAACATTCATAGCAATTTTTCCATCCTTCTGTCACATCCATAAATTATGGATATTAGATTATTGTAATGTAGAATCTTCAGCAATCTGGAAATTTCCACTTTCTAAGAAAGAGTAGGCAAAGTGAGGGTATAAGAAATTCAAAGGTCAAAATAAAGTTTTTGAAATTAAGCAATTGTTAAAAAAAAAAAAGTGCCAGCTATAATATTGGAAGTCTGAGTTCCAACATTTTTCCTTTAGGATTTGCTTTTACCATAAGTCAGGTTTCATGAATATGTAATGAATTTCAGCTTGCCATTAGTCCTACTATTAAATAAACAGCATTATTTTAGAAGGAAACTTCTCTTATGATTCCCAGAGAAGTCTATTAAGCTAAGACTCTTGTTCAAGTAGGTTTTATTTCTACTTGTGTTGGTGCCTTTATCACAGGAGATTGGGAGAATAGGGTAGAGGACAAGCCTGCATCCTATATTTTCTATAACATGTAAATCATCAAGTGGAAGAAAAAAAGCAGAAAAACTGCTGGTTTGTAGAGCTATTCAACTTGTGAAGAACCAAATTCAGGGAGCAGACAAAGTTTTGATTTTGAAGATAAAATATTCTCTTTCTTTTAAGAGAGGAGAATTACAATTTGAAGACATAAATGACTTTATGGAATAAGATATACTCATGGTAAAATATCTAGAGTTGGTCAAAATAGTGCCATTTTCTAACAGGTGCACAGGAATCCTGTAGCTGAATCTACTATGTATATAATTATATAAAAATGGTAAATATAGATAATTCTCAGGTGTTGGCCATGCCAGAAAACTTTTAAAGGTTCCCTGCCAGCTCAGGTGAAAAGAGGCATGTGTTAGCCCCAGGCTCCAGGGCTAACTTTTTAAAAGAAAAGAATATAACTTGTAGCCCAGGCCTTTGGAAAAGAAGACACCACTTTCATATCAGGAAAACATCTTAGCTAACCCCCTGAATGCCCCTGTGGTCATCTTTTTTCTCAGCTAAAGGATGGAGAGTAGCTTTAGAAAAAGTGTCACCAGCCTCTTGGTTTCTCTCATCCTGACAGACCACGGACTCCACCATTCCAAACTGGTCAGAGATGAGGCCATTAATCACATAATAGCTTTCTTTAAAGATCTCAAAATAATTCACCAAAGTTTTTGAGTAGAGATAATTTTAACATTTGTATAGATAGAAAATACGGTAAGTGGTAATTGCATTTTTCAGCTGCCAAGTAGAGAAACTTTTACCTTGCCTAGGGAAATTTTGGCCTAGGTAAAAAAATGTAGAGGATTATTTTCTCCGAAAGAAACAAAACTTTTAAGTTTAGGTTAGTAAACCCAGAGCTATATTTGTTGTCTCCCTATGTCCTTGCTGTCCTTGTTAAGATGCCCGAAATGTATTATTTTGCCAAGAACTGAATCGAGTCATTTGAAAGATGAAAACTTGCAAGGTTTCAATGAGCACCTGGGACAGGCACATATTAAAAACCAATAAGGAATTCTCTTCTTTCTGCTGTTTCCAGCATGAGTCCTTCCCTCTTCTTCCCATGTATCCCATGATTTTAAAGTGGGTGCTCTACGCCTACTTTATGGTTAAAAATATTGAGGTAAATAGACTCTTACGTGTTTAATATGGGTTATTTTCCCTTTTACAAAATAGGGACTATCTTGGAATAAATATAAAGCTTCTGTCTAGGAAAGGAAAATTGCCAAATGATTAATCCAATAGGAGATAAAGCACCGACCATCACTTTCTACAGCACAAAGATACGGCTTTGGGTAAACCATGGCATAGCTTGTTTAGGTATCTGCCCAATGGGCATGATAGTTTTGTTCCGAATATTTGGCTTTAGAGAAACAATTTTTTTTTCTATTGCAGCAATGCTTAATTATATATGCCTTGAGGCTACTGGTTGTCTCTATAAGTTCATTGTAAATTACACTGACATTTTAACAAGGTTTGGTAGTATGTATTTGAAAACCACAAAACCCAGAGATGTCAGAGTTAACCTGTCAAAGTTGGATTTCAAGTACTTGCTGCAGGCACTCTCAGCATAGCCAGAATCACATTCTTTTTAGAGGACAACTGAGCCTGAAACTTCAGGGCGGCTTAGTACATTGTCAAGGTTATTTACTTGTAAAGATATTTGTACTTATCCTTACCAGTAGGTAATTTCTTAGGTAAGTGAATGAATAATTTTAACCTTTCTTCAAAATATAGTTATCTTGAATATATATAAACCTTATGAATGAATAATGAGAAAAACATAAACATGAAATTTTATCTAGTTTGTGAGAAACAAATAGTGTTTATACCACAGTGTTATGCCAGAGAGATTTTTATTTTTTTCCTAAAACATAATGTAGACCATAAAATTATTCATAAAATAAACTTAGCCATCATTTATCAATCCTATTAGACATTTAAAATATTTAGCTCATCTGCAGAACATATCATTGGGAAGAAAAATTATACATTCCATTGTAACGTTCAACATCATTTTTTCCACTACTGCCCAAAATGAAAACAATGTTTACCTTTTACTGGAGAAAACACATTATAATCTTACTTCATTGAAGGCCAAACATGAGAATTATATGTCTGACAGAAGAAATTTCCTTTGTTTAAAATGTAATTCAGTGTATGGGAATGAACTGTCTAGATAATGTTAAAACTTCCTCTGGTTTCTGAAATATTCTTAAAAATGAATGCACATCTAAAGAGGACCTGCATGTTGAGTGTGGCATCCAAGATTGACAACAAAGAAAAATAAGTAACTTTAAAGGGGAAGGAAAGCTGAATTCATGAAAGAAATCCAAGAAGAAATGATCAGAAACTTTATAGCAAGATGCTATAAAGGTTCCATTTTCTTTTTTCCCTGGGGCTGTAAGAGCTTTGTAGGAGCTTTGTCTGAAACCTAAACACAGTTTGGTTGGCTAGAGTCTTTTCTTTATGAAGAAAAGGCCATTGAAGAGGAGACCTTCTCACTCACTATAGGTGACCTGGTCATCTGCTGTTGATGATGCTGGAGCTTTTGCTACCCATTCACACACTAACTCAGCTGTTAAATTTTGTGTTCCCATGGTCTCTGGCTACACTGGAATGTATCATACATGTGTGTATGTGTGTGGGTTTGTGTGCACATGCACACACATGCTATATGTTCATGTAGAGACATAGATAAATATTAGAGAAAAGTAGTAAAATGAGAGGTGAGTCTTTAAACATTCTACCTTCATTTATCAACCACTTCAGATATGGCATAAACATCCTCCAGTCATACACATTCTCCTTCCCTCTTCTGTGCTCCAGCAGGATGTTTTTTAATATCTCAAGAGTAGCATGTATGACACTTTGTGTTAATATTCATTCACTTGTCTGCTTTTTCTAGCAACCCTTAGGTTTCTTAAGGGACAGACCATTTCTATGTAGTTCCTAGTCGTCTCTCCAGCACCTGGAAAAGAGTCTGCATATAATAGTAGCTTAATACATACTGGATAAATGAATGATCAGGTGCAAAAACGAATTTGACTATACCTACTTTCTGGATATAATAAAATTCATTTTCGTACCTGATCATTCATTTATCCAGTACGTATTAAGCAACTATTATATGCAGACCCTTTTCATATATTCCCCCTTGTAGTCTCAGTACCTTGCGCAACTCCTGTACTAGCTGGATCTTGGTATGCATGAGTAAGTAGGAAAGACCCAAGACTCTAATGGAATTAGACCTGATTTGGAACCCCAGCTTCACCATGTAGAAACTCTGTGAGCTAGACCATATTACTTTATGTCTCTGAGCTTCAGTTTTCTCACTAGTAAAAGTGAATGATAGAGTAACCATGTAACACATGCAATAAGGCCTCAGCATAGTGCCAGGCAGAATCACGCCTCACTTAAATACTAGCAAATCTTATAGGAAAGGCTAGAAGGCAATATTCTCACTCTCCTTTTGACTTAAATGTTTATTTAATTTTTGAGGCCAAATTCCATGACAGAAAGGCTGATGTGATAATAAAAAGTCTTGGGGCCAGGTACAGTGCTGTAAACCCAGCACTTTGGGAGATCAAGGCAGGTGGATCACCTGAGGTCAGGAGTTTAAGACCAGCCTGGCCAACATGGTGAAACCCTGTCTCTACCAAAAATATGAAATTAGCTGGGCATGGTGTCACATACTTGTAATCCCAGCTATTCAGGAGGCTGAGGTAGGAGAATATCCTGAGCCCGAGAGGAAGAGGTTAGAGTGAGCAGAGATTGCACCACTGCACTCCAGCCTTGGTGACAGGGTGAGACTCCATCTCAAAAAAAAAAAAAAAAAAAAAAATTCCCACCTGGATACCATCCAACTAAACATTTGGCCAGGCGCAGTGGCTCACACCTGTAATCCCAGCACTTTGGGAGGCCAAGGCAGGTGGATCATTTGAGGTCAGAAGTTCCAGACCAGTCTAACCAACATAATGAAACCCCATCTATACTGAAAATACAAAAAAATTAGCCAGGCATGGTGGCACACGCCTGTAATCCCAGCTGCTTAGGAGGCTGAAGCAAGAGAATTCCTTCAACCCAGGAAACGAAAGTTGCAGTGAGCTGAGATGACACCACTGCACTCCAGCCTGGGTGACAGAGCGAGACTCCATCTCAAAAAAAAAAAAATGATGGCCGGGCGCGGTGGCTCAAGCCTGTAATCCCAGCACTTTGGGAGGCCGAGGCGGGTGGATCACGAGGTCGAGAGATCGAGACCATCCTGGTCAACATGGTGAAACCCCGTCTCTACTAAAAGTGCAAAAAATTAGCTGGGCATGGTGGCACGTGCCTGTAATCCCAGCTACTCAGGAGGCTGAGGCAGGAGAATTGCCTGAGCCCAGGAGGCGGAGGTTGCGGTGAGCCGAGATTGCACCATTGCACTCCAGCCTGGGTAACAAGGGCGAAACTCCGTGTCAAAAAAAAAAAAAAAAAAAAAAAAAAAAAAAAAGAGTGAGGGGAAAGCCTTGTATGTGTGGCTCATTATCCATGAAACAAGTATATAAATGGAATTTCCCCAAATCGAGGAGTCAAAATTTGTACAAATAAGCATTTCTTGGTTCCAGTTAGGTCTAGATGTTCATTTAGCTGGCCCCACTGTTCACATGGCCACTCTACACGACCTTCACTCCCAACTCACCAAATACTTTTTATGTGGCCATAAAGTAGTGTGCTGTTGTATCACAAGATAAATTCATTTACCACCTTTCATCCCAGAGACATCCTCAGAGCTTCATACACAGGCACTTTAGCTTCACAACATTCTTGTGCCTGATGAAGAAAATGTGGTTCTCATTTTTCAGAATTGAGGTAATTGAAGATTGGGTTCAGTAATCTGTCCTAGATGGTCAGTATTTCGTAAGGAAATATTCAACTAACAGTTGGGTCATCCTAGCTTAGTGTCTAGGTCTGCCTTAACTAACCTGGATTCACTTGGATTCAACTTCTCTAAACTATAAAATATTTATAAAATCTGAGTAATAGTCCCTGCTCCTCTTACTTCACATAACTTTTGTGAAGATCAAATAATATCATATCCATGAAATATTTTTGGAAAGGATAAAGCAAATATTAAATGTTAAGTCCTACAACAAAGTACAGGCATACCTCAGAGATATTGCAGGTTCAGTCCAGGCCCCAATAAAGCAAATGTCATGATAAAGCAAGTCACACAACTTTTTGCTTTTCCAGTTTGTACAAAAGTTATGTTTACACTCTCCTGTAGCCTATTAAGTGTGCAATTATAGTATGTCTAAAAAACAACATACATGCCTTAATTTAAACATACTTCATTGCTAAACAATGCTAACAGTTATCTGAGCCTTTAGGAAGTTGTAATCATTTTGTTAGTGGAGCGTCTTGTCTTGATGTTGGTGGCTGCCAACTCATCAAGCGTAGTTGTTGCTGAAGGTTAGGGTGATTTTTTTTAATTGCATTTTAGGTTTTGGGGTACATGTGATGAACATGCAAGATTGTTGCATAGGTACACACATGGCAGTGTGGTTTGCTGCCTTCCGTCCCCTCACCTGTATCTGTCATTTCTCCCCATGCTATCTCTTCCCACCTCCCCACCTCCCGCCCCTCCCCCATTTCCCCCCAACGGACCCCAGTGTGTAGTGCTCCCCTCCCTGTGTCCATGTGTTCTCATTGTTCAACACCCACCTATGAGTGAGAATATACGGTGTTTGATTTTCTGCTCTTGTGTCAGTTTGCTGAGAATGATGGTTTCCAGGTTCATCCATGTCACTACAAAGGACGTGAACTCATCGTTTTTGATGGCTGCATAATATTCCATGGTGTATATGTACCACATTTTCCCTATCCAGTCTATCATTGTTGGGCATTTGGGTTGGTTCCAGGTCTTTGCTATTGTAAACAGTGCTGCAATGAACATTCATGTGCACGTGTCCTTGTAGTAGAATGATTTATAATCCTTTGGATATATACCCAGTAATGGGATTGCTGGGTCAAATGGGATTTCTATTTTTAGGTCCTTGAGGAATCGCCACACTGTCTTCCACAATGGTTGAATTAATTTACATTCCCACCAACAGTGTAAAAGTGTTCCTATTTCTCCACATCCTCTCCAGCATCTGTTGTTTCCAGATTTTTTTTTTTTTTTTTTTTTTTTTGAGACGGAGTTTCGCTCTTGTTACCCAGGCTGGAGTGCAATGGCGCGATCTCGGCTCACCGCAACCTCCGCCTCCTGGGTTCAGGCAATTCTCCTGCCTCAGCCTCCTGAGTAGCTGGGATTACAGGCACGCACCACCATGCCCAGCTAATTTTTTTTGTATTTTTAGTAGAGACGGGGTTTCACCATGTTGACCAGGATGGTCTCGATCTCTTGACCTTGTGATCCACCCGCCTCAGCCTCCCAAAGTGCTGGGATTACAGGCTTGAGCCACCGCACCTGGCTCCAGCTTTTTAATGATCGCCATTCTAACTGGTGTGAGATGGTATCTCAATGTGGTTTTGATTTGCATTTCTCTGATGACCAGTGATGATGAGCATTTTTTCATATGTTTGTTGGCCTCCTGTATGTCTTCTTTTGTAAAGTATCTGTTCATATCCTTTGCCCATTTTTGAATGGGCTTGTTTGTTTTTTTCTTGTAGATCTGCTTTAGTTCTTTGTAAATTCTGGATATCAGCCCCTTGTCAGATGGGTAGGCTGCAAAAATTTTTTCCCATTCTGTTGGTTGCCGATTCACTCTACTGACTGTTTCTTTTGCCGTGCAGAAGCTGTGGAGTTTGATTAGGTCCCATTTGTCTATTTTGGCTTTTGTTGCCATTGCTTTTGGCGTTTTGGTCATGAAGTACTTGCCTACACCTATGTCCTGAATTGTTTTGCCTAGATTGTCTTCTAAGATTTTTATGGTATTAGGTCTGATGTTTAAGTCTTTAATCCATCTGGAGTTAATTTTGGTGTAAGATGTCAGGAAGGGGTCCTGTTTCTGCTTTCTGCACATGGCTAGCCAGTTTTCCCAACACCATTTATTAAATTAGGGTGATTTTTTGGTAATTTTTCAAAATAAGACATCAGTGAAGTTTGCCGTACCAATTGACTTTTCCTTTCATGGAAGATTTATCTGTAGCATGCAATACTGTTTGATAGCATTTTACCCACAGTAGAACTTTTTCAAAATTAGTCAGTATCCCTCAAACCTGGTCAGTACCCCTCAAACCTGGTCATTGCTTTATCGGCTAACTTTATGGAATATTCTAAATCCTTTGTTGTCACCTCACCAATATTCACAACTGTATCAAGAGTAGTCTCTATCTTAAGACACACCTTTCTTTGTTCGTCCTTTAAAAGTAACTCCATATGCATTCAAGTTTGATCAGGAGATGCAGCAATTCAGTCACATCTTTAGGCTCCAGTTCTACTTGTAGTCCTTTTTTTTATTTTCACCATCTTGGTCAGGCTGATCTTGAACTCCTGACCATGATCCATCTGCCTCGGCCTCCCAAAGTGTCGGGATTAGGCATGAGCCATCACCCCCGGCCATCCCTTTTTTTTTTTCCTACCTGCTTGCTTGAGCTGAGTCATCAGTCTTCACATTGGAGTGGGATTTACATCTTTGGCTCCCTGGTTCTCAAACCTTTGTTTTAAAAATAATAATACATAGTATTTCTACACTTTTGTGAGATACATGTGATATGTTGTTACATGTGTAGAATATGTAATGATAAAGGGCCAGGGTATTTAGGATATCCATCATGTCAAATATTTCTCATTTCTATTGTTGGTAACATTTTAAGTCCTCTCTTCTAGGTATTTTGAAATATACAATACATTTTTGTTAATTATCATCAGTTTATTCTGCTATCAAACATTAAAACTTATTTCTATAGGTCATAACCAACCCCCACGCATCCACACACACTTCCTTTCCACCCTCAGGCATCTGTCATTCTATTCTCTACCTTTAGTTCTCACATACAAGTAATAGCATATGGTATTTGTATGTCTGTGCCTGGCTTATTTTACTTAACATGATGACCTCCAGTCCTATCCATGCTATTGCAAATTACAGGATTTTACTCTTTTTTATGCCTAAATGGTATTCCATTGTGTATATATACCATATTTTTTTCATCTATTTGTTCATTAGTAGACACAGGTTGATTCCATATCTTGGTAATTGTGAATAATGCTGCAATAAACATGGGGTGCAGGTATGCCTTTGAGAGAATGACTTTCTATCCTTCGGATAGATACTAAGTAGTATGCTTACTGAATTGTATGGTAGCTCTATTTTTACTATTTTTCCTTTTAAATCTGTATACTGTTTTCTATAGTGGCTATACTAATTTACATTCCCACCAACAATGTTTAAGAGTTCACTTTTCTTTGCATTCTCACCAGCATCTGTTTTTTTTGTTTTGTTGTGTTTGCTTTTTGTCTTTTAGTAATAGTCATTCTAACTGGAGAAAGATGATATCTCATTATTATTTTAGTGTTCATTTCCCTGATGATTAGTGAAGTTGAGCTTTTTTTTTTTTTTTTTTTTGTATACCTGTTTGCCACCTGTAGATCTTCTTTGGAGATATATCTATTCATGGCCTTTGCCCACTTTTTATTAGTTTTCGTAATGTGTGTTTTTATTGTTGAGTTGAGTTTCCTGTATACTCTGGATATTAGTTCCTTAGTGGAAGAATAGTTTGCAAACATTTTCTTCCATTCAACAGGCTGTCTCCACTCTGTTTGTTGTTTCCTTTGCTGTGCAGAAGCTTTTGCAAATAGGGATTATTTGACTTTTCTCTTTTTCAGTTGGATTCCTTATATTTTTCTCTTTTGCCTAATTTCTCTGGCTGGGACTTTCAGTACTGTGTTGAATGGAAATAATGAAACTTGGCATCCTTGTCTTGTTCCAATTCTTAAAGGAAAGGTTTTCAGCTTTTTCCCATTCAGTAGAATGTTAGTTGTGAGTTAGTCATATATGACCTTTATTATGTTGAGGTATGTTCTCTTTATGCCTAGTTTGTTGAGTTTTTGTCATGAAAGGATATTGAATGTATCAGGTGCTTTTTTTCTGAATTTATTTAGATGTTTGGTTTTTATCCTTCATTCTGTTGATGTGATGTATTATGTTTATTGATTGGCTTATGTTGAACCTCCTTAGAGCCCTGGGATAAATCCCACTTGATCATGTGTATTATCTTTTTGATGTGGTGTTGGATTGGGTTTGCTGGTATTTATTGACGATTTTTCTTCTATATTCATCAGGGCTACTGGTCCGTCATTTTCTTTTTTAGTTGTGTGCTTGTCTGATTTTGGTGTTCCATATGTCACAAAGGCTTTGTTCATTCTTTTTTCTTTATTTTTGTCTGAATGTGTTATTTCAAAAATGTCTTCAAATTTTGAAATTCTTCTGCTTGATCTAGCCTATTGAAGATTTTGAATTGATTTTTTATTTTATTCAATGGGTTTTTCAGTTTCTAGAATTTGTTTGGTTCTTTTTTATGTTATCTTATCTCTTTGGTAAATTTCTCAATCATATCCTGAATTGTTTTTCTCATTTCTTCCTATTTTTTATTTATGTTCTTTTATATCTTAATGAGCTTCTTATTATCATTATTTTGAATTCTTTTCCCAGGATTTCATAAGTTTCTTTTTCACTAGAGTCTGTTGCTGAAGAATATTGTGTTTCTTTGAACATGTCATATTTCCTTGCTTTTTCATGGTTCTTGTGTCCTTTCATTGATAGCTGCTTATCTGATATACCAGTTGCTTCTTCCAATCTTTTGAATTTTCTTTCATAGGAGAGAGTATTTCCTGAGGATATATCTATGGTGTTGGTTGTGCAGGGCTCTTCGATTTTGATTCTAAAAATTTGTAATAGTGTAATCTCCATGTGATTTATTTGGCTGTAAATAGCACCAGTGATATTTGTGATTTCCTTAGGATGCAACTGTTATTGGAGTCTGGTACATTTTTACTGGGAATGGGACAGGAAGTAGGCCAATCCTTAGACCCCACTGTTGGCAGTGACAGACCAAGCATGTCCGTCCTTGAGCCCCAGGGTGGCATACACTAGCACTAGTGTTAGCAGGTCCAGAAGGGTTGATTCCTGGGTCTCCAGGTAGCTTGCTCGTGTGCCAGTAGTGGCAGTAATGGACCAGGTAGATGGGCGGGTCCTTGGGCTCCCAGGCAGCAGACGTAGCATGGATGATGGCAGTAGCAGTGGTGAGACAACCCTCTGGCTGCCAAATAGGCCATATTGGTGTTGGTGATGGCGACAACAGGCTGGGAGGGCCTGCCCTCAGTCACACAGGTGGTGCATTTGGGTCGGTGCCAGCCATAGTAGTAGCAGCATGTTGGGTAGGCCTGACCTCAGGCCCCCAAAAGGAGTACTCAGGTAGCAATGGTGACGGAAGGAGTTCAGTGGTCCTGAGGTCCCCAAATGGCATGCTCAGACACTGTAGGGGGAAGGAGGATCTGGGCCACATAGGCCTGTCCCCAAACTCTTTGGTGGCACATGCAGCCACTGGCTGTGGTTGGCAGGGGTAAGGTGATCCCCAGGCCCTTAGTAAAATGCTTAAGTGGATGCAGTAGCAGCTGCACTGTGTTCCTGCTGCTAGGGAGGGTGGGTTTGCTTTCAGTGGCAGGTGCCTGGGGAACACACACTTGGCCACAGGTCATGGCTATGGGCAGAGTTGCCGCCTGTGCTCAGGGCACTTGTAAATGCATGGCAGCTCTGCTGCTGTTGGCAGCAGGGTCTCTGTCAGTGGCTCATACTTCAGCGCCAGTGGTGGCAGCCAGGGGGATTGGCAGCTGCAATCAAGAGACCGTGTTCTCAGGGTGCATGAAAATGTGCAGCAGCTCTGCTGCTGGGGGCAGCAAAGTCTCTGTTAATGGCTTGCCTTGTAGTACTGGTGGCAGCAGCCAATCACAGTGGCTGGTGCAGATGAGAAATGTCAATGGGGCTACTGGGATGTGGAGATACAGGGACTGTTGGATTGTCACCAGGGCAGAATGCAATCTGCTGGGTGCTGGCTCTCAAAATGGTACTGTGCTGCAGCTATTTAGGGCTCAGGGAGTGCGTGAGACCCAGCGTGAGCTCCCTGTCTGGAGTAGTGCCATTATGAGGTCTCCAGGTAGCTCCTTATGTTAGTCTCAGGGCCTGGGAGGGTTGAGTATTCCCACTGATAGGATTGCAGGAGTCTGCAATAGAAATATGGACCACTGGGGGTCTCTCACTTACTCTTTCTCCACATTGAGAAACCTCTCTGTGCTCCCAGCTAATCCTGGCTGAACAAGATGCCTGGCTTCCCTCTCCTTCCTTGCCTTAGATGTTTCCTACCTGTCACTTATCTGTTGAATGCCACTGTTCTCTCTTAGATAATCTATTTGAAATGTGATTATCTACTCACTATTTTGTTTCTTCTTTGTGGAAGAGGAGAGTTCCAGATGCTTTTAGTCAGCCACGTGTAGGCCTTTGTTATTGAGCTAGAATTACCATCACTGGTTTTCTTGGGTCTTTAGCTTGCAGATGCAGATGGTGGAACTTCTCAGCCTCCATCATAACATAAGCCAATTCCTCATTATAAAGATGATAGATAGACAGACAGATAGATAGATAGATAGCTAAACAGACACATGCATACACACATACACACACTACTGGTTCTGTTTCTTTGGGGAAGTCTAATACACGGACTTTTGGCCTCCAATACTGTTATGTAAGATTTTCTGTCTTCTCATTAGTTTTTTACTGGGGACTTACCAGCTATTTTCAGCCATTTAGATTCAGATAACTTTTATTTTCCTCTTGAGTCAGTAGGTTTGTTTTGTTCTAGGTTGTTTGATTAATGGATTTTACCATGCAGTTTACTTTTACTGTTTCAGCTATTTTCCTCTATAATTTTACTTTATCTTTTAGGTTACTTTCCCCTTTTTGTCTTACACATCTTATTATCTTTTATTTTATTTTATTTTATTTTATTTTATTTTCAGAGACAGAGTATCCCTCTATCTCCGAGGCTGGAGTGCAGTGGTGTGATCTTGGCTCACTATAACCTCAACCTCTTAGGTTCAAGCTATTCTCAAGCCTCCGCCTCCCAAGTAGCTGGGATTACAGGTGTGCACCACCACCCCCAGCTAATTTTTGTATCTTTAGTGGAGACAGGTTTTCACTATGTTGGCCAGGCTTCTCTTGTACTCCTAACCTCAGGACATCCACCCGCCTCAGCCTCCCAAAGTGCTGGGATTACAGGTGTGACCCACCACACCCGGCCTATCTTTTATTTTTAACATGAAGAAAAGCTAGCACAGGGAAAAATAGTCTCAAGCACAACCCTGCCATGAAAAAGAAATGTACTTTTCTTTCCCAATTTCTTGGATCTCATTAGAGGTAAAATCAAGTTTCCAGGAAAACCTCATTTTAAACTAATTTTGGGCCCTGGTGGACATAGCAACACGAAAAAAATACATACAAAATTGTTTGTACCTTCCTGTCACACCATCATCACAAGAACACATTATAAATAGAAATATTAAACCTGTTGTCCTCTACCTTTAAAACTGGTTTTGAACTACCTATTTCTTCTTGGAGGTGGTTAATATTTGTTAGCTAACTTGGGCAAATAGCCTTACTAGACTGACCCTGAGTAAATTATGAAGCATTTCTGTTTACTGGGGCACCCTGATATTTTCTTTCTTGAATATCAAATGTTTGTCATCTACTGTGTACAAACAGAATGAAGCATAATCCCTGGCCTCAAGATGTTCACAGTTCATTACGTCATGTCAATTTTATATGTGGAGCCCTGTATCTGACACATGGCTGACACTGATTAAATAGGAGAGCAATTGTGTCTAACTGTATGCCCAGAATATGCGTGTATATAACTTTAACTCCTAGGTCTAAGGGCCTGTTGGCCACCTCTTCACTCATTCTTATACGCACTCATTACTCCAAAACAAGTTTCACTGCTAACATCTCCACTTCAGGATCTCCACTCAGACATATCCCAAAGAGTAGGATGATATTAATTTGTGTATTTCAAAGAGCTGTTCCTTAGAAATGTAAACTCTAAAGCTTTTTCTGGCATAACATTGAGTTCTATTTTTATATTCAGAAAACAATTTCTTGGGATTCTACCAACTTTTTCCTTTGGAAAATGATACTTATCTGCTATATTTATAATTATGTTTATTTACCTGATTTGTCCCCTGTGGTATTTTATCTAATAACTTTATAATAATTTCGTGTCATATATATATATATATATACACATATATATGACATATGTGTATATATATATATATATATATATATATATATATATATACACACAGTTGATTTAAAGGAGCAATGTTTGTATGTGAATTGCATGCTGCATTCCCTTTAATATTTACACTAGCTGGGCTTTGTTGAAATGGGTTAGGTATGATGGGTGTTATCTAACTCCTTTATTCTGACTATATTGTCTATATATCTAACTATGGATTTCAGTGTTTCTCCAAACATAATACCTTTTATGCTTGAATAATTTATTTGATAAAGTTAAAGGGAACATAACTCATGAAACTGAGATTTATAACAATGAAGAGATAAATAGGAGTTTTATTCTGCATTTTACATGAGAACAAATAATGGCATTCTTTTAAGGAGCAGGTTCTCTTATTTGTGTAAGATATTAAAGTATACATTAAATCTTAGGCAATTATAACCACCCCTTTCAGCTTTTCTGAGGTGGAAGAATTCTTTGTATCTGTCTCTTGGCCATGGAGCTTTTGTGTGGTAGACAGGTACAAGAAAAGAGATACAAATGTAGAAAGTGGAGTGAGGACTATAGTTGTGAAAGAAAAAAAAATCAGAGAAGAGCAGTGTGAGGGAGCTTCAAAGAGAACAGTTTTCAGAGAGACAGAAAGAGAGAGAAAGTGACAGAATACATACATTTGCATAAGTGCTAAAGAAATTTCGATGAGTTGAGTATTAAAGGATTGGGAGGAACTTTTTTTACTGTGATGTGCTCTTAACCCTTCCTCTACTTCCTCAATGCATTTTAATGAATATTTTTATCATATAATTATATGTAGGTTAGATCAAGAGCATAGACTGAGAAGATATGTTATGTAACTCTGACATTATATAGCTCTTAAAATATCATAAAATAGATGTTTCAAAATAAAACTTCATAATAATACTGGGAGAGTCTTAATATTTACTAATATTCAAATATTCAAGTAACAAATTATGTCGACATGGGGAATTGTGTGAGGAAAATAGTCAGAAATTATTAGGTTCCTGATCTGTTCAGTGAAAGGATAAAAGTGAGAATTTATTCTAAACAGGAAGATAAAAAACATAGTTTCAACATGTACCTCAAACATAAGGAAAGAAATAGAGTGTATAACTTCAAAATCATTAAGAGAAAGAAAATGAAATACTACACAGTTAAAATAACACTAAGCTTTAATCAAACAAAAAGAGATAGATGGTGTACAAAGGTTAAGTTTCACTTCTATATAACAGGAAATCTGAAATAACAGTGCATTAAAAGTTTAAGAAATGTATTAAAGAACAATAACAACAGGCTAGGCATGGTGGCTCATGCTTGTAATCCCAGCACTTTGAAAGGCCAAGGCGGATGGATCACTTGAGGTCACGGGTTCCAGACCAGCCTGGTCAACATGGCAAAACCCCACCCCAGGAGGTGGAGGTTGCAGTGAGCTGAGATTGTACCACTGCACTCCAGCCTAGATGGCAGAGTGAAACCCTGTCTCAGAGAGAGAGAGAGAGAATTAACACTAGGCAATCTAAAACAGATATGAGTGCTCCAAAACCCTCACAAACCCAAGTTCCTCATATCTCTGTATAGAGTACTCTATCCATGGGGATTCTTTCTTTAAGGCCACTTTCTGACATAAGGTAGCTGCTGAAGCTCAAGATATCGTATCCATGTTGCAGACCAAATGAAAAAGAAAAGACAGAAGAATGAAAAACTATAGACCTTTCAGTCAATTAAACTTCCTAGAAGCAGCTTTCCCAATGGGAAAGAAATAAAGGGAGTTCACTCACACTCACACACACACACACACCCACACACACACACCCCTAGAGTGCTCTGAATCATTATCTGGGGCACCAGAAGAGTGAACAACTTTTTCCCAATTCTGGCTTTCTAACTTCTAGATTTTTATGAATCATAGAATCATAGATCAGTGCTTAAGATAGAGATAAACAACTACCTGATGTATAACTTACTGCCAGCTTTGCCAGTCAGAGGAGAAAGTCTCCAGTGTCCAAAAGCTCACTAGAACAGACCTGTGTTAGATGCATTTTATCCTTTTCCCTCCTGATACTTTTTTGTGTGTGTATGGCACAAACCCCTACCAAACTTCTCCCCACACCATCCACGCAAAAGGATAGAAATAGAGTGAAAAACTCTGTTACCAAAGTAAACCTAACTGGAGTCTGTAGCCACCCCTACATTTGATTACTGTCCATAACATTTGTATGTGGTTTATCTGACTAGAATGTCATCACTGTACACTAGGGGTATGGAATGTAACTGGACTGATCGAGAATGGATTATGAGATTGCTGCTTTTACCAAGAGCCATAATCTAGTTGGCCAAATCCCTTCCTTGCTTTTGTCTGTTCCAATACCTGCACTTAAAATAATTCAAACCATTCTTTGGTTGTTTTCTCCCGTTAAGTCTCTTGCAAGATCTTGTTGATTTTACCTATACTAACTAAACTTGATTCTGCACTCCTTCCATACAATGAAAACCTCATTATATATTTCCTTCTTGATTTCTCCCTCTGGTATACATTTCTACCTATGATATACCTATGTAAATGCATAGAGAAATATCTGGAAAAAACATGCATCTGACTCTTTTTTTTTTTTTTTTTTTTTTTTTTTTGGCCAAGCTGGAGTGCAGTGGTACGATCTTGGCTCACCACAACCTCCACCTCCCAGGTTCAAGTGATTCTCCTGCCTCAACCTCCCGAATAGCTGGGATTACAGCATGTGCCACCACGCCTGGCTAATTTTGTATTTTTAGTAGAGATGGGGTTTCTGCATGTTGGTCAGGTTGGTCTCAAACTCCTGACCTCAGGTCAACTGCCCACCTGAGCCTCCCAAAGTGCTGGGATTATAGGCATGACCCACTGCACCCAGCTGAACTCTTAACAGTGGTTACCCCTAAAGAAAAGAATAAGATAGGGAAATGGAACAGTGATAAAGGACTTTCACTTTCTAGATTACATACTTCTGAATTTCCTTATTCTGGTGAAAATATTTTGTGTTACATTTTTACAAGAAAGAAAATAAAAAAATTTTACACTCTTAATTGTAAGTTGTTAATTTCCTTTTCCTTTTTTGTGTCATTGCTTTTGGGTAACTGTACAATTACCTTTAAGTCAGACAAATAAAGAAAGAGGGAGAGAGAAGAGAGAATAAGAAATCCAATTTTATTTTAGTTGCATATTTAAAACTAATATCTGGGATTTGGGATTAGAGATTCCCAATCATCTACTTCTCTCATTAAATCACTGCAGAGTGAGTCAAACAAACAAACAAAAAACACTTTTGTGGGGGATCTGTCAGAATGACAGGAGAAATTATAGGGAAAGAAGCAGGCGTTCTCTGAAAGGTCAGAAGGCCTGCATACCTTCAGGGGAGAATAAGCTGAAGACAGCTGTTCGCTCACCCTAAGGCAGAGGGCAAGAAGCAGGTGCAAAGAAATGTAGGGGAGTTTACCTAAATAGGCTTGTTTACTTAAGTTTTCCAGAAACTGACCTTTGATAATCCGTGCATCCACTTGTAGGACTGCGTCCTGCAAGGGAGAACGACAATGCTAGTTACCAACAGATTGTGTTGGCTCCAGGCTTTTGGCATTATGTCCGTAATGAATAAAAAACAAGCAGCTCCAGCTTACCGAGACTGTTCACTCTGTGGGCAGTCCCCTAGCCGCTCATTCACTGGACACCTGTGTCTGAATACTCCTTGTATTGCTCACTCAGCCAGGGTCTGTGGAATAGACCCAGCAGACTTTCCCTATGCCTGACAATGTAACCAATTTATGAAGCAAGCAAAAGAAAATGAAGCTAATATAAGCTGTGATGGCTCCTGGAATACCGTCTCAAAACCAGAAACTGTAGAAATTACTCTGACATGAGAATCCAACCTTTGAGGGAAATATACTTGTGACTAAAACATCTCATTACAAAACTGTATTGACCTTTCTCATTTAAATTCACATAACCTTGGGAGTATCACTTTCATAATGAGTTGCTGACTAAAAATTAGTTTGTAAGCCAGCCTGCATTGTCATACATTTCTTCATTAGGCTCCTGAATAGGGTGATAGGCTGGTGTCCATTTGCTCCGGTTGCAAATCTTTGCTCTGCCTTTCGCATGAGAGACAACCCCCAGATAATTAGCCTGATGAGTTCAGGGCTGGTTCCATTTTCATATGCAGGCTGAGGAGGTCCAGTGACAGTGTCACCATCTGGAGATTCTTAATAATTTTATCTGTGAATTTGTAAGTGAAAACCAATGGAACAATAGAGAACACACCAGGGGCATAGAGCGTCAGCTCACCTATGGCCATGCTTCCTGCTGCCTTTCCAGAAGTGGTGTGAGCCACCTACTCCCCCATACCCTGGTGCCCAAAAGTAAATGAAAAATTTTGCTAAACAAACTTCCTTTAACCAAGGTCACAAGAATTTTCTCAATCCAAAATGAAAAGAGGAAAAGACAACTCACCAAAAAAATAAAAACAAAATAATTATTAGACTGAGACTATAAAATAAGTAGGCCTAAAATAATTAAAAATATAAAATGAAATATAGCATAAAAAGACCAGGATATTATAAAAAATAACATATTTGTAAAGTAAATCTTTTAAGAAATGAAAAATATAGCCATTCTCATAGAGTAGGTTAGAGAGCAGACAGACAAGCTGAAGAGAAAAATAGTGAATTGGAAGACATACCTGAAAAGCTAAACTAAAACAATATAGCAAGATACAAAAGATGGAAAGTATGAAAGATAAATTCAAAAGCTTGGAGGATAAAGTAAAAAGGAACAACTTAAATCTATAAGAGAGTCTATAAAAAAGAATAAATAGAATGTGGACATAAAAGTGTTTAAAGGGACATTAGCTGAGAATTCCCAGAATTATAAGAGCCACAAAGTATCAGAATCAATAACTAAGAGATCTGAGTATAATAAGTAAAACCAGAATCACACCAGATATACAAAATGCCAAAGATAAAAGAAGATCATTAAAAATAAGGTGAGAAAAAAATATCTACAAAAAAATGACAATTAGGCATACAATTCACTTCTCAACAGCCACAACAGATGCCCAAAGACTACAGAACAAGATCCTCAGAAAGATGAGAGAAAATAATTATCAACCTTGAATTGTACAACCAGATTCCAAATTACTTGATGTAATTGCAGTTTCCAAAAAGGATAAGAGGAGAGGGAAAAAAAGGAAAGACGTGAGAGGAAGGAAGAAAAAAGAGGAATAAATGGGAAGAAAAGAGTAAGAGGAGAGAAAGAAAGGACAGCCCTACCGTTTTTGTTGGCCAAGCTTGAAGAGTAAGTCTGAAAGTTGTCAGTGGCCATTCCTCAAATGTGTTAGACAAGTCCTATTTGCATTGAAGTCTTTAGTCTCTTTATTCCTGAGTCCCACTTCTACCCTCCCCATAGTTTAATCAAAGGTCTCAGTTAATTCCTAAACAAGTTCAAGTGGGTTTTCTGACCCTTGCAACTAAGAGATTTGACATACTTTATAGACCTTTACGGACTAGGAATTATTCACACAGGATAGCAAGGATACTTGCTAGATACCCTAGCTATCAAATACTGCTGTCACATGTCAGAATTTGACCTGAAGAAGGTGATATCCTTTGAAATTTGTTTACAGCAGATTTTAAATCTTAGGATGGCTTTCTTTTACTCTTCTGCACATTGACATGTAAGCTATTTCAAGAATTTATGGATTTATCGACCTTTTAGAGGCAGAAAACACCAGAAACCAAAACCTCATAATTTATTCAGAACAAAAACAACTGAATTATTTGTCTAAGGGAGATGGATATTTGTCTTAAATACTGACATTAAGAGTAATGGAATTAAAAGGAAAGTAGCTTCCATCCGGTACAGACTGACAAATACTGTCTTGCTAAACCAATGGAGATAAATAGTATACTGTGGTGAAGAAAACAAAGTCTAAAATGTAAATATTTGAGATGTTTTTCTGCAAATTCAGAACAAACATTTTCTTAAAGGTAACATGAGGTCAGATAAAGTTTTATTCAGTGAGAGAAAAGCCTTATGGCAGGCTACCAAATTTGTCTGGTTTCCAAATCCATGCTATTATCTGTGCTGACATTTTGCTCACAGACCCTTCAGGTCCCATATGGATTGGATGAGAGCCTTTGCTTTACTGTACACCTTGTTAAGCAGTGTTTGAGCTAGTCCCACTTTGGGACTCCACAAAGCCTCAGGTTCTCATCTCATCCAAGCTCCTACTGGGTAAGTTTAATAAAGTAGCATTTGCCATTCCTCTAAGAAAGCAAAGGGCTGCAGCTCTCCAATGCTCAGCACGAGGCTGCGATGCTTGCACCACCTCCACTAACTTCAGTCCTTTTCCCTGAAGTGTGAGCCGTTTCTCCTCTATTACCTCCAATTTGAGAATATTTCTATTATTTGAGAAGAAAAATCACTTTATCTCTTTATCTACCATAGCTCATCTGTCATAGCTTCAGGCACTATAAACTTTTCTTCCAAACAAATAGAACTGTTAACTTATAAATCTTATAAAAATATAAGGAAAGTCCAGGTTTCCTTACTGGAATTTTCAAAACCCTCTATTGCAAATAACTGCAAATCAGGACATCTTTTTATTCCATCTGTCAATATCTATCCACAATGCCCAGGTTGGCTAGCATTACAAATGCTTGAGTCAGTGTTTGTTTAAAGCTCTTGATATACCCAATCTCACATAACTGTTTACTCACTAACATTACTTAGCAAGTCCTTTTCACTGACCAACTAAAGAAAATTCCACTATCTATCTTTTACGGATACAATAGAATTTTTATAATATTCCTGCTCAAGAGCAAGCATGTTTCACCTAAGTCATTCATAGTACAGATGGAGTGTATGCGTGCATGCATGTGTGTGTGGGGGGAATGCAGATTTATATTTGATATTTACCTTAAGATGGATACTAGCCAATGCTTCATGCTCAAAGAAAATAAAATCACATTCTTCTCTGTTCCACACTACTCACTACACACAATTTGCATCAATTGTCAAAGGATTGCAAGTTGAAGATTCATTATACTGTATTGTACCTGAGAGTTCCAGAGATAAGATGTATTTTGATCTAAACAGCAACCTTCTGTATTATGAAACCTGACTCCAGGAGGAGAGCCAGCCCTAGACCTTGAGAGGAAATTTGTAGAAATATTGACATGATGAATAATGATTCCAGCTTGACTTCTACTTAATATTCAGGATAGATTAAAATGACCTTGTAAATCAGGCAGCAAATACATATTAAGCGATTACAGGAACGTGCATGAGAATCTCTTCTTGGTTATCAAAACTTTGATGGGGTGGAACATTAACTAATAAAAACAGTACACAGATTGCCAGAACACCCAGGAAAGCACTTATGTCTCCAGAAGATACAAAAATGGTCTTGCGATTTTATTCTAAAGAACCCCAGAATTCTCTGGACATCTACCTAGTCCAAAATGCTTAGCAATTGCAGAAAAGGTCTTTCTTTAAACTTCTCAGTTTTAATTCCAGCTTAGGAGGCCAAAGGCCACATGGTATACCATCTTCCACCCTTCAAAGATTCTGGGTTTCAAAATGAATGCTTAACAGAGCTTGTCATGGGCACAAGAATGAAGTAAGCAATTATGATATTTGATACTGTTCCTTATTTTATTCACCAGCAACTTCCCAGGATTGTCCTACCTCTTACCTGCTTTGCATTCCAACCCTTTCCTTAAGGAACTAACTAAATCCCACTATTAACAAAACTAACAATCTATGGTAATGTGTCCATTTTGATTGTGAACATCCATGGAAAGTAAGATTTCTGGTGTCATTTCTGTAAGTATAAAATAATGAAAAAAGAAAGACACAAATTTAGAGTCAGAGAAACCTGAGTTCAGATTCATTTTCTACACTCTGTATTTGAATGATCTTACACAAGATATTTAATTTATCTGAGCCTTACTCTTACCCTCTTTTACTACAAAATAAGAATAACATCATTCTATCTAATTTCAGACAATTTTTTAAACTTTTTATTTTTAGAACATTGGAAATTTGAATGAAGGTGTAATATACAATACAGAGGCATTCCGTGTAGCCTTTATTTAGTTTTCCCCCAATGGCAATATCTTGAAAAATTATGGCATAGTGTCACAACCAGGAAATTGGCATTGATATAATTAACCAAACTTATTCAGATTTCAGCCATTTTTATTCATCTGTGTGTTTGTATGTGTATTTAATTTTATGCAATTTTATCCCATATGTAGTTCTATGTGACTACTACCACCATCAAAACACAGAACAGGTCCATTATAAGGATCCCTCATTTTACTTTTATAGCCACCACTACCTACCTCCCATCCCATCTTTGCCAACCACAAACCTGTCCTCCATCTCTAAAAGTTTGCCACTTCAAGAATGCAGTATAAATGAAACCTTGCAGTATATAATCTTTTGGTATTGACTTTTTTCACTCAGCATAATTCCGTTGAGATCTATCCAACTTCCTGTATCAATAGTTGCTTTTTATTACAACAGAGGTATAGATGTACATACACCATAGATGGCATAAATGTACATATACTATAGATGTACTACAGCAGCAGTCCCCAGCCTTTTTGGCACCAGGTACCAGTTTCATGGAAGACAATATTTCTATGGACAAGGTAGGGTGTATGGTTTGGGAATGAAAATATTCCACCTCATCTTCAGGCATTAGATTTTCATAAGGAGCAAGCAACCTTGATTCTTGCATGTACAGTTCACAATAGGTTTGCCCTCCTCTGAGAATCTAATGCTGCTGCTGATCTGATAGGAGGTGGAGCTCAGGTGGTAATGCTTGCTTGCCCACACTTTACTTCCTATTGTGTGACCCAGTTAACAGACCACTGACCAGTACCAGTCCACAGCCCAGGAGTTGGGGACTCCTGTACTACAAGTTATTTAATCATTTGCTCACTGAAGGATATTTGAGAAACTGTTTCCAGTGTTTGGCTATTATGAATAAAGCTCTGTCAACATTCACATACAGGTTTTTGTGTGAATATTAGTTTTTATTTTACTGAGATAAATGTCTAAAACAGTAATTGCTACATCATATGTTAAGCATGTTTAGTTTTGAAAGAAACTGCCATATTCTTTTCCAGAGTGGCTGTTCATTTTCCACTCCCACTAAAAATGTTTGAGGGCTCTAGTTTCTCCACATATTCCCCAGAATTTGGTATTATGACTATGTTTTTATTTTTGTTTTTATTTTGGCTGTTCTGATAATTGTATATTTCTTTGTGGTTTTAACGTGCGTTTTCCTAAAGAGAATAATATTGAACAGCTTTATATGTGCTCATTTGTATTTCCTCTTGTGAAATGTTTCTTTATGTCTTCTGTCCGTTTTTAATTTGATTGTTTGGATGTCTTACTGTAAAGTATTGAGAGTCCTATATATATTCTAGGTATTAGTCCTTTGCTGAATATGTGGTTTGAAATATTTTTGCCTAGTCTGTAGCCTGTAGCTTTTCTTTTATCTTTACAAGATCTTTTGCAGAGCAAAAGTTTTGAATTTCGAGGAGGTCTAATCCAGCAATTTTCCTTTTTTGGATTTTGCTTTGGATGTCAAGGCTAAAAAAATTTTCCCTAGGCTGGAAACAGTGGTTCGTGCCTGTAATCCCTGTAATTCTAGCATTTTGGGAGGTTAAGGCAGGCAGATCACTTGAGGCCAGCAGTTCGAAATTAGCCTGGTCAACATGGTGAAACCCTGTTTCTACTAAAAATACAAAAATTCAGCCAGGCATGGCATGCAGCTGTAATCTCAGCTACCTGGGTAACTGAGGCAGGAGAATCCCTTGAACTTGGGAGGCATAGGTTGCAGTGAGCCAAGATTGCGCCACTGTACTCTAGCCTAGGCAACAGAGCGAGACTTTGTCTCAAAACAACAAACAAACAAAAACTTTTCCCCTAGCCCTAGATCCTAAAGATTTTCTTCCATATTGTAAGAGTATCTTTTTAAACAAAAAAGAGCTGCCCAGGTGTGAGTCATCAATCTTCTCAGCAGCTTCTTTTTGTCAGTATTGTTCTATCCTTTTTAGATGCTGAGGCAAAACTTAGTTTTTTAAACTAGTTCCACTCTGGTCTCGGGGCTTGGAAAAGCCAGAAGAAAACAGCATATGTCCTAAAGTCTCAGACTATGATGGTAATGTGCTAATATTTTAAGTAGATCTATAAAATGTTTTTTCAGTGCCTGCTATGTATAAGTTAGCCAATTTCTAGAACTTAGGGAAACAAAGATAAATAAGGTCAGGTCCCTGCTCTGTAGGAGCTCAGCATCAAACAAAGAAACTGTTACCAGAACAGCACAGAAACTTACCCATATGGCACATTATAGCTGAGAATATGAAGTTTAACCCTACTGAAAGCCTACCAGGAGAAGCTTATTTTCAGTGTAAGAGATAGAGCTGTAAATAATATCCAGAATTTAGAGTTGGAATAATCTCAGTTCTGACACTTACTAGTTGTGTGGAGGTTGTTTACTATCTGTGAGCCTAAGAGTTATCCCTTATACAATGGAGATGCTAATACATTATTTACAGTTTTGTAATGAGAATTCAGCTAGAATATATACAGATAGTCTTTACTCTAAATAAAGTCAATGTGATTTGGTGATTAATGGGATAGATGTGGGGTGGTGGAAAGAATGCAGTGCAGGGTGGTTCCCAGGTTTCTGGTCTCTGACAGCACAACTGGTTTGCTATTGTCCTTGTACATTGTCTGGGGGTTTATCCTAGGTTTTCGCTCTAGTGGAGCCAACAACAGCCAGCATACATACAGACTAGAGGAACAACTCTAGTGGTTTTGTTCAGGAGCATAGACAGATGTGGTCGGGGTAAAGGGGGAGAAATCAGAAGAAGGCTTAGAAGATGAAGAGAGTGGTGCCTGTGTGGCCTTCAGGGAAGATGCTCAACAGATAGTTGAAAAAAAAAATCTGAATTTAAGGTAAAAGTGTAGCCTGGAAATAGTCATTACCAAACAGTCATCCATCTTGGTGACATCAACTACAATATTCTAGAATACTCTCTATCTGCATAAGAAGGCAACTGGATATTTCAGAATTTTTTTAGTCCTTGAGACCTAATCACCCCAGCTTCAGTTTTGACTTTAAAAAAAAACTTTCTAATTCAGCCAAAATTTATCTTTGCCCTATTACAAGTCTTCTTTAGAAATGTAAAGGTCACACCTAAATATATTGTATTAATGTACTTTTTTCCATTTAAAAATTTAAATGTACTGTACTCATTTTAAAAATTTCCACTTATGAATCATGCTTTTCTGGACTTTATGCACTACACTGCAACCTGTTAGATGTCACTCTTTAGTTTGCAAAACCTTTCCTACACATCGAGTCATATGATTCTTACAAAAGCTCTTCTAAATGAGGAAACTCAGGCTCAAATTGCTCAGATGACTTGACTAAACTAACCCAGCTAGCAAATGGAAGATCTGGGACTCAAGCTCACTTCTCCTGACACCTAAGCCAGCACTTTTACCAACTGGTGGCTGGGTGAAACCCAGGCCCATCCTGCCACACTACCTTGACCTCCCAGAATCAAACTTGGTGCACTCTGATGGCTTCAATATTCTGAAACGCTGGTGGAAACTCTACCTAAGTGGTAAAGTGGTAGGGAAAATGTAAACCCCCTAAAATCTAGTTGAATATTAAGTATTAGGGTGAGATAAGCTACCAGCTTATGTTCCCAAAAAAGATAGCATGGCACTAAGAAATTCTTTTATTCATTCATGATTTATTTGTGCATTTTGATCAATATTTTGTCTCACATATATGAAAAAAGCAAAGCCTAAAACAGATTTGTTAACTGCCAAGAATATTCATTTTCATTCATTTGTCTCTCTTTTCACTAAAGGTCAGTTAATCAAAAAAATGTGGTATCCATGATCAGTCTGAAATTATTAAAGACCTCAGAGATAGGCGGCTGTGATCTCTGAACTGAAAAGCCCCCGCTTGTTCTCCAGGAACAGCAACAACAAAAAAAGATGAGTCAATTGACACTGTATACAGCTTCCGTTGTTTTTGTAAAGAACAATTTATTATTATCTCTTGTCTCAGGTAGCTGTCATCTGCCTGGGGATTTGATGAATAGAGTATATGAAAGTGTGGGCATCAGTAAATTAACCAGTGATTCAGACCTATTGGAAGGTCACATCTCATTCTTTATGCCTAGTTGAAAATCTGAAGTGTTATCAGTGTAGGATACCCAAAACAGGCTTGCAGCCCTGAATACAAGTTACATTTTAATCAGTAACTTAATACTAAATTTATTATTTGATAATAAATATATTCAAAACTCAAAACCCTAGGTGTTTTTTTAGGTATTTTCTTACAAGCCATATTATTTTACAAATATGGCAAAGTTTAAACATGATTTTAAGAGGCTTTTGATTAATGATTGGTCCCAATTACAAACTAATTTCATTAGATCCTTTAGATATTTTAACCTGCATTTATAAATTTAGCATATTTGATTACCTTATACATGGTACTTCCATTCGCATTCTATGGCCATGCCTAGAGCAAGGAAATCTGGGAAATACAGTCTCTACATAGGTGGCTATGTATCCAATTAAAACATGCAAGATTCTATTTTTAAAAGGAAAAGAGAGAATTAGCAGTCTTTGCCACATCCATGTTCTTCTGCAGAGTTAGTCCAGTAGCTTACCCTTCCCAGCCTTATTGTTTCCCAGCAGCCCCTTAGAGTGCAGTGCTTCTTTTGTAATTACTGTGGCAGCTTTGAGCACATAAATGTTCCACTTATGCTCAGAGTACGGCCCTGGCCTCAGCATAAAAGTTCTCTAGGTGACTGCATCTTTCTGTTCGTATTGTTATGTACAAATTAGAACTCAGATGAAAATACTGCTACAGTTCTGCCAGGTATACCAATTCAGTGTAAGAGAAGGTGTCCATAGAAATTATTTCCAGTACTATCGCTATATAAGATCTTAAATGTGGAGGATTTTCAAACTTGTCCTTTGGTGATTCTCTGTACTCATAACCTTGGTTTGGGGAGCTAAGAAAATGAAAGTTAGAAAATCAACATAAGGTCAAAATTCAGCATTTAAAAAGCTAAACAAAACTCTTCATTAAAGGGTTTCTGATGAAGGCTCTTTCTACTTGGTATGGAAGAAAAGTTTACGCAGACAATGGTTGAGTTTGGTTTTATAACTATATATGTATATACATTTAATGACTCAAATTTGCACCAAAAGAATCAGCTTATTTTCTTAAAGGTCTTTGCTGTTTTCTAAAAGATTACATTTTCAAACTACTGTTTTGCTTGGGGGGATTTTTTCCCAATCACCTTTGCTTGACATTGGATAAAGTTATTTCTCTTTGATAGCATAATAAGTCTTTAGTATTTCCTGTATCAATAACTTGAGCTCAAATGCAGAAAGGAAAAGCAAGGATGATTGGGAAAGGAAAGAAAGAATAACATAAAGAAAAAGAATAATAGAATAACCAAAGTTCCTATCCTTTATCACAAATAAGTCTTTTTTTCCTAATACACATTATTCATACTACTTTCCATTATCCCTAAAAAATCCTGAATCTACCCACCATGTGAAAAGTCATCATATTTCAAACAAAAACCTCCTGTTGACATTGCACAAATATTTTTATTTTACATTATTTGCAGAGATTTTGCTACCATTATATATTTTTTAATGTAATAATTAAAATTTTCAACTTTCTCTATTTAAAAAATTACTTATTTCTACATGAAGCTAAAGATAGAGAAAGAGTGATTTCCTTTTATTCCTTATTTGCTTCCTTTCTGACTGGTTGAGCATGAGCATTTGGATCTGTTTCCTGAGTCCCTTTCCTTGCTTTCAGAAGCTATTTAGTTCATTTCTGTAGTACCCCAGAAGGAGGAGAGTTAGTCAGTGCAAGGGAAGAGATGGATTCAGCTATAACCACAAGTGTGCTTCATGGAGCCTAGAAATTGATCATGGCATTGTCTGTAGGAACCTACTGCAGTTTTCTGAAGACAGACTCCAAAAGTTTTTATTCGATTCTCAGAGGTATCTCTAATCCAAAATAGGTTGAAAACTGTTGACTCTCTTCCTTCTGTAAGTTCTCAAGGGCATAGCTGCACCTTTAAGAAAGTTGTCATATTCTAGGTCTTCTTCCTCCACCTGTGGGAGGTATGGTGAAGTCTGGGAGAAACATGATAGGAGTGTTTCTCCTATCATGAAAGGGCTAGCATGGCCAAAGTAGTAAGAGTCAACCCAACCAGAAGCACCTACCCATCTCATCCAGCCTGGGCTACCTTCATTTCTCCACTCAGCACCTCAGGTTCACCTTTTGTAAAGTATGTATTTTGTGCAGGAAAACACTACCTAGTCCTTATTTCATCAAGATGTGTATTTTAGGTGGCCATTTACATATAAGAGTAGTATACTTGTTAGCTTCCTGAGGGCAGGAGCCATCTTTTCTCCTTCCTGCTCTCCTGCCATCTTGTAGAGCATCTCACATATAATGAATGCCCCATAAACGTTTATTGAATTGAGTTAAGCATAAGAATTAGACATGTTTTATACTGTGTGTTTATCAAGTTACTTGGGATTTATATAAAATGCTGTTTCTTTATTAAACAAGCAAAATTTCCCTTGGGCTTCGAGTACTGTATAAAACAACAAATTCAATTAAATCTAACAGCAAAATTGTCCACAGACAGAAGAGCACATCTATATCCACTAGGACAGCCTTTTCACCTGACAGAGGGATTAACCTCACACATGCCAGATCTTCCTTCAGTTCTTCTGCAAACCTGGATGTGTGAACATATTTAGAAGAAAAGACTAACTCACAGAAAATGACCAGCCTTTGATCTGCTGAGATTTGAATCAAAGAATATTTACGTTCTTTTATTTATTATTGGTTATGGTTGATGTTTAACATGATACATCAACCTAATGTTACATATTTAATTGGTTTCTGTTCTTGTAGTTTCTTTCCCCTTTATAGTGCAAAGACTCTGAATAAATAAACTTTAAATTAAATATCCTGACCCTGAGTAATTGATAAGGGGAATGGAAACAACAAACAGGTGAGCAGAAAAGAGAAAACAGAAGGAAATTAAAAGTGAAGGAAGTATATGCAGTCCAAGCGCTTTATCTTATCTCCTGGAGTTTTATTTCTTCTGTTTGATGTCACTGCAAATATTTGCCAAGAACCTAAGTCAGGCTCTGTGCCAGGCATAAGAAGCATGACAATGAAGAAGATAAGGATCTTGAACTCAACTGGGAGGGTGGGGTGGCAAGGGAGTCGGGGGGACACAAACAAATCACTTTTTATGAAAAACGGCAAAAGAATATGAATTCTGAATAATTGCAAGTAAGTGGGCATGCCCATGAAAGAATAATTCATTCAGTCTAGAGACCTGGGAAAGTATAACAAAGAAGGTATCAAAAGTATTGATCAATAATATTTTAGAAAAGAGGAAGTTTCTGGCACTTAGATCCAGATCCAGAGACAATTAACTCTAGGCCTAGTGTGACAAGCTGACCTTAGTCTAGACAGAGAAGTAGTTGCTTCAGTCCCTTTCCTGCTGTGAGTTTTAATGTTCACCACCTGCAATGTGAGAGTGGAGATTTGTGGGAGGAAGACAAAAAGAAAGAAGGAAATTGCTAAGTGAAAACAAAATACTGGCTTGCAAAATAGTGACCTCTACATATTCAATTAAGAATAGGATTTATCAGGCATGGCGCAGTGGCTCGTACTTGTAATCCCAGAAGTTTGGGAGGCCAAGGTGGGTGGATCACTTCAGGTCAGGAGTTCAAGACCACCCTGGCCAATGTGGCAAAACCCCGTCTCTACTAAAAAAAAAATACAAAAACTAGCCAGGCATCATGGTGGGCACCTGTAACCTCAACTACTTGGGAGGCTGAGGAAGGGAGAATTGCTTGAACTCGGGAGGCGGAGCTTGCAATGAGCTGAGATTGCACCACTGCACTCCAGCCTAAGCAACAGAGCAAGACTCTGTCTCAAAAAAAAAAAAAAAAGAAAAGAAAAAAAGGATTTATCTAACCCACCTTCAACCTCAGCATGTTAATTTCATTCTGATTAAATCATATTTACACCAACTAACCCCATCCCACTTGCCAACTTCGCGAACACAATGCGCGCACACACACAAACACACACAGACATACCCCTACCTTGCAGGCCATGTACTCATAATTTTGGCTTCTAAATATTTCAATCATTATGATTTAACACCATGATTAACTGCTAATAAGAACCACCCTTATGCTCTGCCCCACTAAATAACCCCACCCCAACTATCTCCCTCCTGAAAACTGTGTACAAAAAACCCTCTTCAAAACAGCCAACAAAGATTCCTGCCTTCAGGCAACAGCCAAGGGACATTTTCAATGTTTAGTGAGTGAAAATCTAAAAAAGAAGAAATGTAACTTTATTTAAAAATGCACATGTAGTTTTTATTTCTATTTAAATTAAAGTAAATGTTCACATTGCAATAGAAAAAAACCTAAATGCCCAACAATGGGGAATAGGGAAATATTGATATCCACATATATTAAAATATGATGTGGCTGTTAAAAATTATTTAGAAAAACAAAGATGTTGTCAATATATAGTACATGATAAATTAAATGAAAGAAGCAAATTATAAAACAGGATATAGAACATAATTGCATTTTTTAAGTATGCATATTAATAGAACAAAGATTGAAAACATAAACATCTAAATAAGATGTGATGGGATTATGAGTGATTTTTCTTTTATACTTTCCTGAATTTTTTAAACTTTTAAGCATAGACACTTATTACTTTTAAAGTAATTATAAAGGTCAAAATTGTTCATTTTCTTAATACATATTATTCATACTAACAACACAGGAAAACCGTTTTTCTGCTTCCTATTCAAATACCAGGAATCTTTTTAAAATACTGCTTTTGAATCTCACTTTTGCCTTGAAATAAATGAAGTGGCTGTTGATTGAGGTACAGGGAATCAAGTTATAAAGTAATTTTCCCTTTCTTTAAGCAAAATCCACCATCCTGCAGATAATTCTCTATCTATCTGCCAGGGTGTTCTCTTTCCCTGCCTATCCTTATTTGCAAGTAGGAAAGAGACAGAAACACCCCTCTCTGCCTCCAAAGAACTTATTATCATGGTTGGCCCCATTTATCCCCAAGTGCCCAATTTCTAGGCTTCCTTAGTGTCAGATCCCACAGGGAACAGCCTCTTTTAGTTCAGAGACAACGGCATGTGTTTTCAGGGAAAAATACAAAAAAAAAAAAAAAAGACACACAGAAGCCTCTGGGGGTTACATGTGCCTCTTAGACGTAAACAGTTATTATGTAATGTGAAAAACTTCCCTTTGCTGGAAACTGCTTTATTCCACCAAAGACTCAACACATGAGTGATGGAGCATGCGTGTGCCTTTGTTCTTGCTTGGTTCTGATCCAGAGGCTGAGGTTTGAATGTGTCTCCAAAGCAAAATTCATGAAAAGCCTACTCTGTTCTTTGCCTATCAAAAAGTAATTCCAGCAGAAATGGCTTGCTTTCCACATAGGGCAGTTTGGATTGTATGTATGCATATAAAATAAAATAAAATAAAGCAGGGAAGGGGTGTGGAGAGATTCATGCCTTGGAGAGGGAAACGGTATGGCCAGGGAAAGCCACACTGAGAAGGTAACTCTGAGTACAGACTTGAAGAGGAGAGGAAGAAAGCCATGTAGGTATCTGAACAGGGAGCACTCCACACAGCAAGAACAGAAGAAGGGCCATAAGGAAAGAGACTCCTATTGTATCTGAAGAACAATCAGGAGGCCAGAGCGGCTGGAACGCAGTGAGAAAAAAGAGAGAAGTCAAGGATATGGTTAGAGGGGTCAAGGGTCAGGCACCACACTGACTACTGACCATGTAGAGATTTAGGTTTTGCTCTGAGAGACATGACATATTGAGCAGCAACACCCTGATTGTTTTGTTGACCAGATGGCAAGAAGGCAAGGGAAGTAGCAAGAGATCGGATAGAAGGTTTCATTTGTTTGTTTTGGTTTTTGTTGAGTCCAGGTCTTGTTCCCTTCGCTCAGGCTGGAGCACAGTGGCATAATCATGGCTCACAGGGGCAGGACTGTGTACACCCCTGTGAATCCTAACCTGGATTCCTCTTCCTCTTACTGCCTTAGGAATCCTAGCTTGAGGTAAGCTGAATGAGTTAGCTTCTTGCAACTAAAACTGCCTCCACACACACTGAGAAAAAGAATACTGTCTGAGACCTATTTCCAACTCTTGATGGAAGATACTTCAAGGAAAAAAGTTATTAATCTTCAAAACGTATCTTACCAGCCAATGAACTATATATTAGGAATGATTATTCTAGAAAATGATTTTTCTAGGAAAGGTATAGGAAATCATTTCCTAGAAAAATCATTTCTAACATATAGCTCATTGGCTGGCTAGTAATTTTTCTGGGCTTGGTCTCAGACATCACTTCTTATCTACATGATGCTTGTCCCAATGTCTGGCTAGAAAAAGAAGTCTATGGCCACCATGGCACAGAAAAAAAAAAAAAAAAAAAAAAACAACTCAATCTTTCTTGTCATTGTAAGCCCTGTAAGAAATTGAATTGCTCTCTATAAATAATCTTCTTTGTGAACCACGTGGCCTTTTGAATAAATTTGTTCAATAATAGTCTATTCATAAACATGATATAAATAATAAATTTATTAGCTACTACTTACCAGCACCTAGCAAGTTTCAGGCCCTGTGTTAACAGCTTTATGTTCATTATTACAATTAATCCTTAGATGCGTGAGGCCACATTTTTATCCATTTTTACAGAATTGAGATCATTACTTACAGAAGCTCTGTGGCTGATAGAGTCACATAGCTAGTGAGGAACAGCCAGGATTTGAAACCAAGTATGTCTTTAGGCCACTTCCTTATTCCCCAACCACATCCAAAAACTAGAGGCACATTGATGGTGGTTGTGTGGGAAGGCAGGGTTGAGGTTCAAGGCACATGAGTGAGATACTACCTAAACTAGTAACTTTCCTATAGTTACAGAGCTGGTGAGGTGCTGGGACACTACCTTTACTTGCTGCCAATGAATATTTAGTCTCAAGATACCTGCTTTATAATGACCAAACAGAGGAACAGGAAGATAGAGACAGAGGTGTTAAATAAAGCTTAGCCTAAGGCTGCCTCCTTACATATTTTAAGTTCAGTCTAAAGGTTTTTCCACACAGAGTGAACTATAACCTTACTGGATGTTTCAACACACTATTTTCTTATACTAATCACCAAATTTCAGCCCATCAAAAGAAGCCAACTATTCAAACCATATTCAAATAAGGCAAATGACCAGCTGTAATCAATCTAGTGCTTCTGTGCCTCACTTCTGTTTTCTGTATGTCATTTTCTTTTTTCTGTTCACAAATCTCATCATGTGTCAGTGCCAGAGTTGCTCTGAATCGATTCTGGTTTGGGTGGGGGGGTACTCAATCTGAAATTATTCTTTGCTCAATTAAACTATGTTAAATTTAACTTGTCTAAAGTTTCTTGTTTTGTTTGAGGGCATTAGAAGTGGAACCCAAAGTAGTACGTCTAGCAACCCCCAGGAGCACAGAAAGACCAAGAAAAATACCTGCCAGGCCCATTGTGTTCATTGCTCTGTTGCAGGAACTGGTGATTACGGATAAGTTCTCTCTTGGATTCCAGAGCTCCATAGACTTGTGTTTTGCGCTACCCAAATTAGTTTGAGCAATTTTTTTTAAAATCTGAACTGGATTAGGAAGTTAGGACAGAAACTGGACAGAGGCTAGGATTAGACTGGATCTGAAAAGTAACTAAGTAACTGGCTTGGATCCAGTTAGAGGCCTTGGATACATGATGGGATGAGACAGAAACTGGCAGTAAAGAGCAAAATACTATAGGAGGTGCAAACTTTGACTTATGGAAATTTGCAGAGATTTTTATGTTCTGTCTCCTTTGATGTTTTTTCTCTGGGATGTTTAGGTAGGGAAAAAAATCATTGATTAAGTTGATCATGGAGATTCAGGAGCCAAAATCAAGATTCGAGGTAAAAATTGGATTCTTAATTTCTAAAAAACTTAGCACTGTACCTTCCAACTATACCTACATTTGCGTGTGCAAGTATTAGACCCTGGAAGCAGCAAATGCTTACAAAAATGTTGAAATCTTACTAAAGATAATATAATGAGAGAGTTCCCTGAGCCCTTTACAGGACTTGCAATGGGGGTGTGGCTCATTTGCACAGCTGCCGCACACTCAAACCCCTTACGGGAGGAGGAGCACGCAGACAGGCCGGTACAGGAGCCAGGGCAAGCACTTTTGGGCTCAGGCCCCGTGGTAGCATCTAGGGATGTGTTACAATTAATGCTCTTTTAGCAGTTGCCACCCACAGATGGCTAAGTGTTAAACCAGCTCAGTGGAGAGCCAGGGTGAGAGCCTTTTGCACCCTGCCCTGTTGGTACCCAGGTTATTGTCCAGCATCCAGGAAGAATCGTGTTACACAGACTTGAAGGATAGTGAATGCAGGGATTTTATTGAATGGTAGAGGTGGCTCTAAGCAGGATAGATGAGGAGCTGGAAAGGGGATAGAGTGGAAAGATGATCTTACCCTGGAGTTTGGCCATCCCACAGCTGATCTCTCCAGCCATCCCCAGACAAACTCCTCTCAGTGTTGAGGTGCTCCTTCTCTTCTTCTCTGTCATGCCACTCTGCCACTCATCTGTTTCTCTGCTCATCAGTTTCTGGAGGCTGAGGTTTGGGGTTTATATGGGTACAGGATAGGGGGGTATGGCAGGCCAAAAGGCAACATTTGGCCATGAAAACAGGAATGCCTGTTCCTATTTAGGGCCACTGGTTTCCAAGCTTGAGAGTGAGGCCTTTGCAGGGCAACTGCCCTCTTCTATCCAGTATTTCCCTGACTCCTGTTTGTATCAATAGTTTTAAATCCCTGTGGAACATTCCAAATGAACAACACTGAACTTTAAGAAGTGCATTTAAAATGAGGACTCCCAAATAAGTCTCATCCAGGGAGGCTTACTGATGTGCAGAAGCTTCTAAAAAGATTTCAATATTTTTATTCCCTCTTTTGAAAGACTCTTTATATGAGGCAAATAAAAGACTTATGCAACTGATTGATAAGAAAAATTAAATCTAATAAACCTTTTGCTTAGTTACTATCCCACCCTAAAAGCAAAAAAAAAAGCTATCTTGAATAAAGTATTTATAAAAGATAAGCCCTCAAGTGAAGTATGTTTGCTGCTTCTTTTTTTCTTTCAAAGCTATCTATGCTGAGTGCTGAGTCCAGTCATAGAGAATCCATTCTTTGCACTTTTTCTTCTTAGTGAGTTCCACCCTGAATTCAGTAATTTTAGCTAAGAAACAGTAGCTAAATTAAAAAGATTAACTATTGAACTAAATCACTCTCCAAAACATAACTTTCTGGCATTTAGCTATTTTGAAACTCTTTGTAAAAAAATTTACATCTATGAAAAAGTCTTCATTTTTAAGGGTGTGTTCCTCTGTACACCAAGAAGAGAGGGAGGATTGAGTCACTAGAAATTCTTACCATTGTTTCAAATTTATATAACAAGTCTTTTGTTTAAGGTACTTTTGATATGGACAGGAGACAGGGAAATACTGGGTAGAAGAGGGCAGTTCCCCAGGAAAGGCCCCACCCTCAAGCCTGGAAACCCACAGCCCTAAATGGAAAGAGGCATTTCTCTTTTCATCCCCAAATGTTGCCTTTTGTCCTACCACACCCCCCTATTCTGTGCCCATATAAACCTTAAACCCAAAGCTCCATGAGCAGAAGAGCAAAGGAGCAGAAGAGCGGCATGGCAGAGAAGGAGTGTCTGAATGTCAAGAGGAGTTTGGCTGGGGATGGTTGGGGAGATTGACTACAGGACAACTGAACTCCAAGGGAAGATCATCTTCCCACTCCATCTCCTCTCCAGTTCCCCATCCATCCTCCTGAGAGCTACCTCCACCCAGCAATAAAGTTGCCGACATTTACCATCCTTCAATTTGTCCGTGTGACCTGATTCTTCCTAGATGCCAGGCAAGGACCCAGGTACCAAGACGGCATTGAGCTTGTTAATACTTAAGCTGCCCGAAGATGGCAGAGCTAAAAGAGCACTGTAAAATGCTCACTTGGGCTTTCAGAGTTGCAGGCACCCACTCCTAGATGCTACTGTGGGGCTGACAGCCAAAAGCGCTCACCTCTGCTCCTTCAGCTACCCATCTGCTCCCAATCCAATAAGGGGTTTAAGCACCCAATCCAATAAGGGGTTTGAGCATGGGTGGCCAAACAGATGAGCCACACCCCTGTCACACATTCTGCAAAGCGGGGGACAGGGAACTCTCCCATTTAACTTTTTCTTGTAAAGTTAACTGGGCCTTACCTATACCCTTTTTCCTTGGTTTGGACAAATGATGGTACAATATTTAGGCCCAAGACCAGCTCTGTGATTTTGAGATATGAACTTTCTACCATGTTTCACCTAAGAGTCATCTTATTAGAAATGCAAATTTGGTGTTGCCTAGCTGATGATTACTCAGAGCAATAAAACAGGTCATTGGAAGATTGGTAGTCTGAATGGGAAAAAGTAAAACTATTTGAAAGCCAGAAAATGAGAATTCTTTATGACAGTTTTAAGACCTGCTTCTGCTGGGCGTGGTGGCTCATGCCTGTAATCTCAGCATTTTGGGAAGCCAAAGTGGATGGATCACCTGAGATCAGGAGTTCAAGACCAGCCTGACCAACATGGTGAAAACTTGTCTCTACTAAATACAAAAATTAGCTGGGCATGATGGTGTATGCCTCTAGTCCCAGCTACTTGGGAGGCTGAGGCAGGAGAATTGCTTGGACCTGGGAGGCAGAGGTTGCAGTGAGCCAAGATTGTACCATTGCACTTCAGCTTGGGCAATAAGAGTGAAACTCTGTCTCAAAATAAATAAATAAATAAATAAATAAATAAATAAATAAATAAATAAATAAGGCTGGGTACAGTGGCTCACACTGTAATCCCAGCACTTTGGGAGGCCAAGGCGGGCAGATCACGAGGTCAGGAGATTGAGAACATCCTGCCAACATGGTGAAACTCCATCTCTACTAAAATACAAAAAATTAGCCAGGCATGGTGGTGCTACTCAGGAGGCTGAGGCAGGGAATCGCTTGAATCCGGACAAAGGAGGTTGCAGTGAGCCAAGATTGCACTACTGCACTCCAGCTGGGTGACAAAGCAAGACTCTGTCTCAAAAAAAAAAAAAAAAAAAAAAAAAAAAAAAAAAAAAAAAAGACCTACTTCTGTCTGTCTGTATTTCTATATGTCAATATGTATTATGCTATGTGATAATATTTTGTAAAGAAAGCTGGTTTTAAAATTATTAGTAAAATAATGAATTTATAATTGTCAGTTTAATATAATTCAGGCTTCTTTATCTGAATATACTGGTCAGAGAGGTTTATGCTGTATCTGATACCTGTTTTAATGTTATGAAATTGCTTCTTCTGTAATATTTTTGATACTTGATTTATCTGTAAGCTAAAGGTGTAAGGGCTGGTCGCTGGACTTCCCTGAAGCACACATCTTACCGTGTGCTTGGTTTTGAGCCTTTGGATTCTGGAGTCTTGACAAGTAGCCATGCTGAGGCCTAGGTACATTTTCTCAGTGCTTGGATGGCCAGATGCAAGGCAGAGTGCAGCCCAGTATGGCCCCTTCCTCCCTGGTCCAGCTTTGCCTTCTGGCTATTCTGGGAGATGTTGAATCCTCCAGGGGTCCCCTTCCCAGCTCTGTCCTCCATCCTGAGCTCTATAGACAGTGTGTAAATTCAGGACCTAGGTAGTCCCTACCCTTCCTGGTTATCCTTTGGTACCACATGAGTACTTGGAACCTGTACAACTGGAGAAGATGTCAGGGAGGGTACAAGTATCATAGTTTCACAACTCTTTTCAGTAACTTAAAATCTTAAACTCATGTTGTATTAAATCAACTAATAGGTAGTCACAAAATATCAAGTCATCTCTAAGTTAAAATAATGAAACATTAATTATTAAACATGTTTAAGTTTATATACTTTGCATCTTATTTTTATGTGGTATAAAGAAGCTAAATATATCTAGATTAGTTATTTAAAAAATTATAGGAAACATCTTTCTTAAAAATTATGAAGTGGTTTTCATCTACAAATACTCATATAAAGCAGTTCAAAATTACTTTCTTCCTAGAATTTCACTAGAAATTAGGGTTACTAAGTTGAATTTGTAGCTAATAAATGTAACTAAAATTACTAGATTGGCCTGGCGTGGTAGCTCACGCCTGTAATCCCAGTACTTTGGGAGGCCGACGTGGGAGGATCACCTGAGGTCAGGAGTTTGAGACCAGCCTGGCCTACATGGTAAAACCCCGCCTCTGCTAAAAATACAAAAAATTAGCCAGGCATGCTGGCACGTACCTGTAATCCCAGCTACTCAGGAGGCTGAGGCAGGATAATCACTTGAACATGGGAGACAGATGTTGCAGTGACCTGAGATTGCACCACTGTACTCCAGTCTGGGTGACAGAGTGAGATTCTATCTCAAAAAACCAAAAAACCAAAAAAAATACTAGATTTACAGTTGTTTAATAGAGAAATAATTTTGTATACAGAATGTATAAAGAAAAGTAATATATGTTTTTGGTGAGGAACATTGTAAAGGCATGAAAATATGTACTTGTTGAAAAACAAATAATTTTATCAAAATTAGAAGTTATTTAAAGTTTGTTTCAAAATAAAGGAATAAAAATGATATAGATAAAATTAATTTCTAAATTAATATAGAAAGTTGAAAAGAGAAAGAATAGAATGAAACTTTGTAAAAAAAAATTATAAAAGCTTTTACTGAAATCTTGTGTGGTAAAAAGCTGATTGAGATTGAATGGATTTGTTTATAAGATTGCTAAAGTTAGCGTTAGTATTGATAACACACTGATAAAAAAGTAAGATTTTGTTTTATATTTTGAACAAGAATTTCATGTAGTGTTAGTAAGTGCTAGCAAAATATTTTTGTTTACCTTTTGAGTAAAGTGCACAAAAAAGAAAAAAGGAAGAAGAGAGATTCTGTTTCATGCTGTCTTTTTTAGGTCTCTTGATTGTTTGGAAAACTGAGTTTCCTCTCTATCAAAGAATAAAGATTTTTGCTTTTTAAAAACTTTAAAAAGCTAAACATTTATATGATCTGAAGAGAAGGCAGAGAATTGCTTTTTTAAAACTTTGGTCAGGCACGGTGGCTCACTCCTGTAATCCCAACACTTGGGAGGCCGAGGTGTGAGGATCATGAGGTTAGGAGTTCAAGACCAGCCTGGCCAACATGGTGAAACCCTGTCTCTACTAAAAATACAAAAATTAGCTGGAGAATGGTGGCAGGTGCCTGTAATCCCAGCCAAGATCGAAGATCCCACCATCGCACTTCAGCCTGGGCAACAGGGTGAGATTCCATCTCAAAAAATAAAAATAAAAACTTTAAATTCTCATTTACACATCACCATTATTTTACATCACATTTATATTTATATATCACTATTATTTTACAGTCATCTTTGATCCTGTTTTGATTGTTTTAAACCTTTGACACATTTAACAAGCTTTCTAAAATCAAATTTAAAATTAAATCTTTTGACTGAAAACTAACTTTGGGATGTTGCAGAAGGCCCTTAAAGCCTCCTAAAGGGAGATAATTAAGAGATTTATTTGAAATGTTAAATTACATGGGAATCATTGTCATGAGAAATGATGTTTAACTTTCAAGTTATATTTTGTGACTATGTTATCAATATATGTTTCAAAATTGTATGAGGTTCCTAAAATTCTGATATGTCTTGGTATGTTATCAGTCATAATTATGGTTATTATATTAAATTATTATAGGCCACAGAAAAAAATTTTCTCATAAATTTTATCTTTAACATGACCATTTTAAGTCATTTCCACAGTTAATTGTTTAATTCTTTGTTTGAGACAGAGTCTTGCTCTGTCACTCAGGTTGGAGTGCAGTGGTGCGATCTCTGCTCACTGCAGCCTCTGTCTCCTGGCTTCAAGCAATTCCCCTGCTTCAGCCTCCTGAGTAGCTATGATTACAGGCAACTGCCACCACCCCCAGCTAATTTTTGCATTTTTAGTAGAGACTGGGTTTCACCACGTTGACCAGACTGGTCTCAAACTCCTGACCTCAGGTGATGTGCCCGCCTTGGCCTCCCGACATGCAGGGATTACAGGCATGAACCACCACACCTGGCCACTTGCTTGATTCTAATACATTTTCTGAAAGCTTATAAGCAAGTATAATCCTAAAATGTTGTATCTTCAAGGAGGTTCATGGAAAGACCCCTGACAACCATTCTGGAATACAGGTTTTGGATAACTTTAGGATCATATTATTTAGATTGGGTAAAAATTCCAGAACTCTAATGAAGAAATTGATTGGATTATAAAACTGCAAACCCAGGAGGACAAGAATTAATACCAAAGAAATATTCTGCCAGATTTTCATGCTAAATCAGCCAATACTAAAATGTGATTTGCAGTTCAAGAGAGCTCCATGGTTCAACTCAAATTACCTATGACAAACCAATTGATAAATTGAGTTATTACATTTATATCCTCTTAAATACCAATTTGTTTCTCCAATTCAGATATAATTACCTATACACCTGAATTGGAAAAATAAAACTACTATTTAAAAGACTATAAATTCAATATTAAGCATGGGTTAATGGAGAGCCTGGATGGCCATCTGGTCCTTTTTGGTTAAAGCTTCCATTACTAAAAGCTTTCCTGAGCTTATCATGGAAGCAATACAATGATCTAAATAGGAAAATATAGATATAGATATAGATAGAGATAGAGATAGAGATAGAGATAGAGATAGAGATAGAGATATGTTGGTGTGATGGGTGTTCTAAATTGCTAAAATGGTTTATGACCAATGTTTGATTTGCCAAACCCGTAATCCTGGAATACAATCAAAACTTCAGGTACATCTCTGCTACCTGGTAGTAGCATTTTAACATTTGATGGGGGACTTTCATTCAGTTGTCATTTTCAATGAATGTTTTCTGGTTGTATAAAAGCTTTCCCATGCAAGAATACTGATGCTATAACAGTAGCTAGAACATTATTAGGAAATATGTTTCTTTCATGATGCATTACTGGAGAAATCTCCAGCAATAAAAGTACTCATTTCACTGGCAAGTTGTAAAATCATTGAATAAGGTATTGCAGATAAATAGTATTAGGCAAAACTAACTGAATTGACTAGATTTCCTGATCAAAGGTAATGCGGACTGATGACAATGAGATCCACTTCCAGTGGAAAACGTAAGTTGATCCTTTATGAAATAGTCACTGGAAGGCCTATGCTCCTAATAATAAAACCTCATGTGTCTTCTCCTTCTAGATTCTGATATGAGTAAATGATGCAAGGCTTTAATGCATTATGCCAAGGTGTATTTTCATTAGGTAAAGAAAGTTTTTCATGATCTAGCAAATGAAGACAATTAAACCCTTCACAATCTAGAACCCAGACACTGAGTCTTCTGAAAACATCAGAGAAAGACTGCCCTTTCCACCTACACTGCAGCAAAACTTCAGGACCCTGAAACTTGGTTCCATAATATCACAGCCCAGAAGGACCCTTCCAGACTCTTGGAACTGGACACCCAATGGAGGCTTTGAGGTAAAGCTTACTACGGCAGTTTGTCTCCAGAAGCACATAGCATTCTAGATGTGGATAGCTTTCCTAAGATCACAAAGCAAAACTTCTCTGCTATCATGAGCCTCTCTCCTGTCTTAATTTTTCCCTTCTTTATGCTCCTATGAACAATAGAACTAGAAAAGAGGTCTTGTGTGCACCCATGGAGCATATTTTATTTGTGGAAGATTTCACAGCCAACTTTATATATGGGAAACCTCATACTTTGATGAATAGAAAATGAAAAGCAAGTTTGGGTGAGGAATTTAATGGTGCATTTGTTGGTTCATCATCAGTCAGAAACAGAATGTTCGTCCATTTTCGTTAACCTACATTCTAGGTTAAAGAGAATATTGCCAGGAGGTCTTCACTTTTCAGGATGGGAATAGTTTGCTAGCTTCCTTTATCTGTGGTTTGGAATAAATGAGAACAATGAATAGAAGTTTGTCCCTCATAAAAGGCTTATATCAGATTCTACTGCAAATGCTGTGGGTTCACAACAGACTTTTAAAAATTATCTTGCTAAAGTGATGCTAAATAATGCAATTGCTCTGAATGCTTGCTGGTGTAACACAGAATAATCTATAGAGTGGCTGACACTTCTTTTGTACATGTATAAATACATGGGGCATTATAGAGATTTTGTTGTAGGGAATTCATGGGCTTTTTTGTTGAAACCAGTAGATTTTTTTCTAGCTCATTGTTTGCTCTATTTGATTTTAGTTGGTTTGGTTTATGGAAGCTCTGGCTAAAAAGCATACTCCAAACTCTTAGTATTATCTTCCTCATAGTAATAACTGTAGTCTCTGTGGCACATCTCAAAAGTTTGCAACGTTTTCATGCAGCCTTCTGTAGAGTATCAAATAGTCTCACTTCAGCTGGAAAGACAAAAACTCAAAGAAATGCGTGACCACGAGGACACCATCACCTATGAATGACATGTTGAGACCAGAAACTCAACATGATGTTAACTGACAGTAGTGCCAAAGCCTAAAGTTTTGGTCACACTCTCACCTAAGAGAGAACTAGACTGAAAGAGCAGAGAACTTTTAAACAAAATTGTCAAATGCCATTGTACTGAACTGAGCTTGTGTACTAGGCCACAACAGACCGGACAAAACTAAAATGTCATCACTCACAACAAATGCAGCATAATCAAACTGAAACTACAAGGCAGCAGACAGATCCCAAAGCAAACCAGTTTTTTTACTCATGAAAACAGGGGATTCCAGCATAATAAAGTCCCTTTTGCTGTAACGCTTACCAAAAAATACTAACCTAATGTCCTTGTACCGCCCTTACAAAACCCACTGTTCTGCTATGTTTCAGTGGGATTTGAGACCAAATAAATACATTTATAATGGTGACAGAGTGACTTGAATGCCTAAAGTTTTGGTTGGCCTCTAAAAGAGGGGAATTGTTCAATTAAGTTTGGCCTAAAGCTGCTTCCTTACATATTTTAAGTTCAGCCTAAAGGTTTCTCCATACGTAGTAAATGTAACCTAACAAGATGTGTAAAGAGCATGTAACCTACTCTTGTCCCAATTACCACATTTGGGCAAATCAAAGGCAGCCAACTGTGCAAACCATGTTTAGATGAGGCAAATGCCAAACTAACCAATCCAGCTGTTTCCATACCTCACTTCCATTTTCTGTATGTCACTTTCTTTTTTCTGTCCATAAATCTTCTCTGACCATGAGGCAGCCCTGGAGTCTCTCCAAACTTATTCTGGTTCAGGGGCATAATTTGAAAATTGTTCTTTGCCCAATTAAAGTCTGTTACATTTAATTTGTCTAACATTCTGTTTGTCTTGTTTTAACGGAGGGCACCATCCTGGTTAGGGCTGGGAGGACTCAGTCATGCTCTTCAGACTTCCCAGTGGTTTGTGTGGACCAGTAAGCACTTAAGACTCATCCATGTGACTGTCCTTTGACCTAAGGAATTAGTGTCTCTTCTGACTGCAAAGTCTTTCAGAATGAGTAACAGCACACCCCCCACCCACCCTCCCACACACATTCCTTCTCTAAACTTCATTTTTTAGACAATTCCACATCTAAACACACCCTGCCTCTCAACTACTTACATGCAAAAGCCCACACATAATACAAAAAATACCATAAAATATTGCTAAAGGTGTTGTTCCTTGAAAATAAACTCACATGATTATGCTTTTATGAATATAGTAAGAACAACACAGAAAGCTTCTTAGTTCTGGGTGGCTAATTAGTAGCTCAGAGTTCTAGCTCTCAGGTAACATTCTCAGATACTAAATTATTCATGGATATCCTCCCCAGATTCAAAGGCTGATTGCAAACCCCAAGTGACTTCAGGAAAGCCCACAAATTGTTCACTATGCATTTGGCTTAATTAGCTGTCTGAGAAAATACCTTTTACATTTGCTCAGATAAACTACTTTGTGAGGAAAACGTTTTGCAAGTAATATAACTTATGGCCCATACTAACTGTTGTGTTATCCATCACCTTCCCATAACCTTCCTGTGCTCTCTCCACTCAACCACACAGGACAGGCTATTCATGCCAGGAGCAGACTGGATGCTGGAAAAACAAAACTAAAAGTGAATACGCTGCAGTTTATGCAGATTCACGGCATAGAAATGAAGCATTTGAGATGCTGGTGAAACAGGAGTTCCCTGACCACCCCCCTTTATGGGAGGGAGAGCACACAGACAGGTAGGACTTGAGGTGAGTGCTTTTGGGCTCCAGCTCCATGATAGGAGGCTAAGGCGGGTGGATCACTTGGGGACAGGAGTTCAAGACCAGCCTGGCTAACATGGTGAAAACCTCATCTCTACTAAAAATACAAAAATTAGGCTGGGCACAGTGGCTCACACCCATAATCCTAGCACTTTGTGAGGCCAAGGCAGGTAGATGTCGAGGTCAAGACATCAAGACCATCCTGCCCAACACGGTGAAACCCCATCTCTACTAAAAATGCAAAAATTAGCTGGGCATGGTGGTATGCACCTCTAGTCTCAGCTACTTAGGAGGCTGAGGCAGGAGAATCACTTGAATCCAAAAGGCGGAGGTTGCAGTGAGCTGAGATTGTGCCACTGCACTCCAGCCTGGCTACAGAATGAGACTCCATCTGAAAAAAAAAAAAATTAGCCAGATGTGGTGGCAGGTACCTGTAGTCCCAGCTACTCAGGAGGCTGAGGCAAGAGAATTGCTCAAATTTGGGAGGCAGAGGTCACAGTGAGTCGAGATCTCTCCATTGTACTCCAGTCTGGGTGAAAATATATGTATCAGGCCAGGCACAGTGGCTCACACCTGTAATCCCAGCATAGGGATTGGGAGGTGAAGGCAGGTAGATCACTTGAGGTCAGAAGTTTGAGACCAGCCTGGCCAACATAGTGAAACCCTGTCTCTACTAATAATACAAAAAATTAACTGGGACATAGTGGTGCACACCTGTAGTCCCAGCTACTTGGGAGGCTGAGCCAGGAGAATCACTTGAACCTGGGAGGCAGAGTGTCCTGAATTGCCTAGGTTTCCTTCTAGTGTTTTTATGGTGTTTGGTCTTATGTTTAAATCTTTAATCCATCTGGAGTAAATTTTTGTATAAGGTGTAAGGAAGGCATCCAGTTTCAGCTTTCTGCTTATGGCTAGCCAGTTTTCCTTGCACCATTTATTAAAAAGGGAATCCTTTCCCCATTGCTTGTTTTTGTCAGGTTTGTCGAAGATAAGATGGTTGTAGATGTGTGGTGTTATTTCTGAGGCCTCTGTTCTGTTCCATTGGTCTATATCTCTGTTCTGGTACCAGTATCGTGCTGTTTTGATTACTGTGACCTTGTAGTATAGTTTGAAGTCAGATAGCATGATGCCTCCAGCTTTGTGGGGTTTTTGTTTGTTTGTTTGTTTTTTGTTGTTGTTGTTGCTTAAGATTTGGCTATGCAGGCTCTTTTTTGGTTCCATATGAAGTTTAAGGTGTTTTTTTCCAATTCTGTGAAGAAGGTCAAGGGTAGCTTGATGACGATAGTGTTGAATCTATAAATTACTTTGGGCAGTATGGCCATTTTCACAATATTGCTTCTTCCTAACCATGAGCATGGAATGTTTTTCCATCTGTTTGTGTCTGCTCTTATTTCCTTGAGCCATGGTTTGTAGTTGTCCTTGAAGAGGTCCTTCACACCCCTTGTTAGTTGTATTCCTAGGTATTTTATTCTCTTTCTAGCAATTGTGAATGGGAGTTCACTCATGATTTGGCTCTCTGTTTGTCTATTACTGGTGTATAGGAATGCTTGTGATTTTTGCACATTGATTCTGTGTCCTGAGATTTTGCCGAAGTTGCTTATCAGCTTAAGGAGATTTGGGGCTGAGACGATAGGGTCTTCTAAATATCCAGTCATGTTGTCTGCAGATTGAGACAATTTGACTTCCTCTTTTCTTAATTGAATACCTTTTATTTCTTTAGCTTGCCTGATTGCCCTGGCCAGAACTTCTAATACTATGTTGAATAGGAGTGGTGAAAGAAGGCATCCTTGTCTTGTGCCAGTTTTCAAAGGGAATGCTTCCAGTTTTTGCCCATTCAGTATGATACTGGCTGTGGGTTTGTCATAAATAGCTCTTATTATTTTGAGATACATTCCTTTAACACCTAGTTTATTGATAGTTTTTAGCATAAAGAGCTGTGGAATTTTGTCAAAGGCCTTCTCTGCATCTATTGAGATAATCATGTGGTTTTTATCTTTGGTTCTGTTTATATGATGAATTATGTTTATAGATTTGCATACGTTGAACCAGCCTTACATCCCAGGGATGAAGCCAACTTGATAGTGATGGATAAGCATTTCCATGTGCTGTTGGATTCAGTTTTCCAGTATTTTATTAAGGATTTTCACATCAATGTTCATCATGGATATTGGCCTGAAAATTTCTTTTTTACTTGTGTCTCTGCCAGATTTTGGTATCAGGATGATGTTGTTCTCATAAAATGTGTTAGGGAGGATTTCCTCCTTTTGTATTGTTTGGAATAGTTTCAAAAGGAATGATACCAGCTCCTCTTTATACCTCTGATAGAATTTGGCTGTGAATTTGTCTAGTCCTGGACTTTTTTTGGTTGGTAGGCTATTAATTGCTGCCTCAATTTCAGACCTTGTTACTGGTCTATTCACGGATTCGTCTTCCAGGTTTAGTCTTGGGAGGGTGTAAGTGTTCAGAAATTTTTCCATTTCTTCTAGATTTACTGGTTTATTTGCATAGAGGTGTTTTTAGTGTTCTCTGATGGTAGTTTGCATTTCTGTGGGATTGGTGGTGATACCCCATTTATCTTTTTTTATTGTATCTATTTGATTCTTCTCTATTTTTTATTAGTCTAGCTAGCAGCCTATCTATTTTGTTTATCTTTCCAGAAAACCATCTCATGCATTTGTTGATTTTTTGAAGGGTTTTTTTCGTGTCTCTATCTCCTTCAGTTCTGCTCTGATCTCAGTTATTTCTTGTCTTCTACTAGCTTTTGAATTTCTTTAATCTTGCTCCTCCAGTTCTTTTAATCGTAACGATTTTAGATGTTTCCTGCTTTCTCTTGTGGGCATTTAGTGCTATAAATTTCCCTCTACACACTGCTTTAAATGTGTCTCAGAGATTCTGGTACTTCGTGTCTTCATTCTCCTTGGTTTCAAAGAACATCTTTATTTCTGCCTTCATTTTATGGTTTATCCAGTAGTCGTTCAGAAGCAGGTTGTTCAGTTTCCATGTAGTTGTGCAGTTTTTAGTTTCTTAATCCTGAGTTCTAATTTGATTGCACCATGGTGTGAGAGACTGTTATGATTTCCATTTTTTTTGCATTTGCTGAGGAGTGTTTTACTTCCAATTATGTGGTCAATTTTAGATTAAGTGTGATGTGATGCTTAGAAGAATGTATATTCTATAGATTTGGGGTGGAGAGTTCTGGAGATGTCTATTAGGTCCCCTTGGTCTAGATCTGAGTTCAAGCCCTGGATATCCTTGTTAATTGGTAGCATTCTTTTAATGCTCTGCTATTTTGCTAACATTGCATGACACCAGAATTGGAAAGATGAAGCCATCAATAGAAATCAATTGCCACAACTCAGAGAAAGCATTTAAAGAAAGTTCCCTTCTAGTGATGTCATGAAATATTCTTTTTTTCTACAGGTAGTCTATTTGATGCAATATTTTCTTGTAAGTTTATAGATAAATCATTTTCTGTAAATAAAGTTATCTTTTAAGCGTACATGGGGAGCTTGCTATGTAAAAAAGAAGAGGAAACAGAATAAGCAAAATGAACATAGAGGAACAAAAGAGTGCATTTTGTGAATTATTGGGAATCCCTTTGTAATCCAGAGGATGTTTTGTAATGAAGAGCATTTATCTTTTATGTAGTTCTGAATGTTCATATATCAGGAGTGCTTTACCAGGCATACCCGCATAGGAAGAACAGCATTATCTGTTATTTTATATTTTATTAGTGTTCCTTTTGTATTACGTGGTTCATTTGAAATTCTATAATGAGTGTGTACTTGGGTCTCTCTCTCTCACACATGAATTTTTAAAGCAGTTTTAAATGACTCATGAAAGATAGTGCTTGGAAAACAGCATCATAAGATAATTCTGATATGATTATTTACATAAACTTGAGTCCCAGCTATTTATGCAGTGTTCTCAGAAAAGAGGTTTGGGTCTATGAATTGAGATCAAAGTCTCTAAAAGAAGCTCACTATAAGGCTTTTACATAAATATAAACTGTTGCAGGAAGATAGGAAGAAAGAAAGAGAAGGAATGAAATGAGGTAGAATGGGAGCTAGAAATGGGAAGAAGGGAAGGGAGGGAGGGAGGGGAAAAGGGCGAGGAAGCTCTTTTCTTGAATAACTGTCTTGTCATTATTGAGTACAGGAGTGCCTTACATGTGAGAAAAAAAAAATCTGAAACCAAACTGCTGAAAACACAACCATTTAAAAAATAAGTAAATACTTTTTTAACAATTAGCAAGGTATTAAGTACTATTATTCGAACTGGATATGAAAAAGCTGCAATTTAGCTAATGACATTATAGGGTTTTTTTTGTTTGTTTGTTTGTTTGTTTTTGAGACGGAGTTTGGCTCTTGTTACCCAGGCTGGAGTGCAATGGCGCGATCTCGGCTCACCGCAACCTCCACCTCCTGGGTTCAGGCAATTCTCCTGCCTCAGCCTCCTGAGTAGCTGGGATTACAGGCACGCACCACCATGCCCAGCTAATTTTTTTGTATTTTTAGTAGAGACGGGGTTTCACCATGTTGACCAGAATGGTCTCGATCTCTTGACCTTGTGATCCACCCGCTTCAGCCTCCCAAAGTGCTGGGATTACAGGCTTGAGCCACCGCGCCCGGCTACATATAGATTTTTAAATGCTTGCAAAATAGACTGATGAGTTGCATTTTCAAAACTTCTACAAATCAACAGAAGGAAAACATACAACCCAAGTTTTAAGATGGGCAAAAGGCTTAAACAGCCACTTCACAAAAATGGATATCCAAATGGCCAATAAACAGTGGTATCCAACATTCTTACGAGGAAACTGCAAAGTAAAACCACCATCAAGTATCAAGCACACCCACCAGAATGGAAAAGAATGGGATTACCACTTTGTACCACCTGGAATCCTCATATACTGCTGGCAGGAGTATAATTTAGTACAACCACTTTTGAAGAAAGTTTGTCATTATCTACTGAAGCTGAACATATGCATAGCCTGTTGCCCAGAAATTCTACTCCTCTCTATATACCCATCAAAATGCACATTTATAGGCACCAAAAGACATGTACAGGGATGCTCACAGTAGCACAATACATAGTAGTCAAACACTAGAAACAACTCAAATGAGGCTGGGCGTGGTGGCTGACGCCTGTAATCCAAGAACTTTGGAGGCCAAGGTGAGTGGATCACCTGAGTTCAAGACCAGCCTGACCAACATGGTGAAACCCCAACTTTAAAAAAAAAAAAAGAAAGAAAGAAACAACTCAAATGTCCATCAGAAGCAGAACAAATGAACCATGGTATATTTAAGCAATAGGAACAAATAAATCATTGCTACATGCAACAATATGGATGAATTGAAGGAACAAAAGCCAAAGCAAAAGAAGCCAAACAAAAAATATTAAATATGTATGGTTCTGTTTACATAAAGTTCAAAAACAAGAAAACTAGTTTATAGTGAGATAAGTCAGGGTGCTGGTTACCTTGGAACAATGACAGTGTAAATAAATTAGAAGGGTTATAAAGAGGCATTCAGGTGCTGGTAATTATCCATTTTTTCATCTGGATGTTGGTTACATGGGGCTATTCCCATCAAGAAAGTTCTTTCAAGTGTGAAGGTATACCTTGAGCAGTTTTCCATATGCATCTTTCAATGGAAAGTGTAAGGGAATAAAAGAAATGTCTTCTTCAACCCTCATAAAGTCTTAGTTGAAACAGAACCCTATAAAAGACAAGCTAACAAGAGAAAAACAGAGTTTATTAACACATACATTTCATATATATGGGAGACACCCAGGAAATGACTTATCAAAGTGGTGGCTTTAAATTTCAGCTTATATAACATATTCAACAAAGAATAGTGAATTTTTAGAGAAGTGACAAGACAAAAATGACTTTGAGTCTCTAGGGATGCCAACTCTGAGGAAAGTAAACGAATGGCAGATAAAAGATGGTTAGTAAATCTTAATATAGATTCCTCTGGTGCCATCTCCAGGCCAATAAGAGTGCCAAGTTGTCTTCAGTGTTAACTTCTGCTCTCCCTGGGAAAACAGGCCAATCTATGCCCTGTTTTTCAACAATAGGTCAGAAAGCTTTCTGGAATCTGTTTCTCTTAATTGCCTTCAGCTCAATAATTCTTCATTTTTTAATGGAATATTTTGGTCTCCCATAAATGTTAATTTAAAAATGAATAGCAATGGTGAGACAGAGAACTAACTGCATGTGTCTGTCAAACTTTATGTTTGGTGCACACTGGGTACATACCTTCCATAACTCTGATGTTAGACAAAGTCCACCATCATCCTTCCTTCTCTTTTTCAAATACATATATATTTTTGCCATATTCTGGACCAGTTGTTGGCAATGCTTTGTGTCATTCTCTCCTGGATCTTCCATGGTGCTTCTCCCCATGGTAGGCTACACTCCCTGTCCCATTGACAACAGGTATGGCCATCCTCAGAACTCGTATCATCCTCACCACATGTCCTTTAGGAAAGAAATCCTCACTAGACCTTCAATCTCAGCCCTGCCACTTTGGACTGGTGTGATCTCAGACAAGGAATTTAAACTAAGTCCTCAGTTTCCTCATCTGTAAAGCAAGATTAAAAGTGCAAAGCTTTGTTTTGAGAATAACATGACTTAATTCCAGTCAGAACATAGCAACCTCTGGCTTATAGTGAGCACTCAATAAATGCAAGTTGGTGTTATTAGTGGAGCAGTGGTCAGGGGCTGGATTATGCACCCAAGCAGAGATTGGATGAGATTTATGTAGGGAAACTGAATAGCTGAGAGGAAAGACCTAAATGTATCAGATTTATTTGTTTATTCCTGAGTGAGAATCTGGATTTTATTTGGAGTATATGGCAAGAACTATGGGAATAAGCCCAGGTTGAGAGGCCCACATGAGAAAGAAAGCAAATGTGATGACTGTTAACTCATTCTTGCCTTGAATTTAGGACTCAGGAAATAAGGAGTAACTTGGATGCTTTGATAGGGAAGGGTTTTGAATACTTTCACTGATGCAATCTATTCACACCAAACTCCTTGCCAAAGTCAGGAAAATACAGTTTGGATCCTACCTGGGATGCTGCCAAATAAATATTTGGCTTCTCAGTAAGCTCCTTTATTTCTCATCCTCTTTTGTCAGATTTGACCATTATCTTTCTAGTGATGTCCCTTAGCAGAAAAAAAAATTGCCCCTTGAAGAAGCGATTATATGGAGAAAAGAGAAGAGGCAAGGAGAAGCACTGGTTGCCAAGAGCGGAGACAAGGGCATTGGGAAGAAAGTAGAAAGCATTAAAGACAAACTAAGACTTCCACACATGAAAACCTCACCTTTCAAAGAAGTTACCAAAGTAATCCACACTGTATAGCATAATACTGAGAACTCAAAATATGCTTAATAAATACTTGCTAATAAAATCTTCACACAGATCTCATAATTTTCAAATATGTAAATATAGATTTTCAGACTCATGAAGGGAAACATGGTGAATTTAGGACTAATCCAGCTTTGAAGAGCATAAATCCATTTCAAGTTCAGATTAACAGAACAGTACGGCTCTTTTTCTGCCGTGTAAAACGTCTTTTTTTTTTTTTTTTTTTTTTTTTAAGATGAAGTCTTGCTCTGTTGCCAGGCTGGAGGGCACTGGCATGATCTCAGCTCACTGCAACCTCTGCCTCCCAGGTTCAAGTGATTCTCCTGCCTCAGTCTCCCAAGTAGCTGGAACTACAGGTATGCCCTACTACACCCAGCTAATTTTTATATTTTCAGTAGAGACAGAGTTTCACCATGTTGTCCAGGCTGGTTTCAAACTCCTGACCTTGTGATCTGCCAGCATCAGCTTCCCAAAGTGTTGGGATTACAGGTGTGAGCCACCACGCCCAGCCCTAAAACATCTTGTTTTTCAAATGGTTAACAATTATATTTTCAATAGAGTAACATTTGAAAATTTTGAAAACTATAGAATTAGGAAAGACTGTACATATTGAGCACATTTGGATTGAACACTGAGTTAGATATTCTACACAGTATTTTATCATAATAATATGTCAGTAAGCAGAGGCACTCACACAAACCCACTGTTAAATTTTTAGAGGCAGTTCTCTTAGTAACTTGATATCAGCAATGGTGGAAATATTTGTATCTCAAAAATTGCCAAATGCCACAAACCAGCTCTCCTTCCAGAGAGCCAGTAGTTATGCATTTACATCACACTATTGCAAGGAAGTATTATTATCATCTTATAAATGAGGAAACTCAGGTGCAGACAAGTTACTATGTTCTCCAAAGTTTTCCATCTACTACTACAAAGTCAGGTTTTGGAGCTAGGTCTTCCACTTCAAGCCCCATGCTGTATTCTTTTAAGTATTGCTTCATAATTTGAAATCATTACTAATGATCCACTTCATTAGAGGTGTAATTTGAGTTTAATTGAAAAGTCTAACTTGCAATTCTAACAATCACTTTCTTAATTTATGTTACTACTTTATTATTTAAAAATTTATAAGGACGCTTCAGATGGCACAGCTGAGGAAAACTTGCTTAATTATGTTTTCATTAATTTTGCTAAGCCAATCTGATGCCAATAGCTGTGTAATTTGATCCCAGAAGCAAAATCACTTGGAATGCAGGACTTGCTCAGAAAAAGATACCTACTATCACATGAGAACAAAACAGTCCCCTAGTAATAATCATGCCGTTTTATTCAACATCCAGAGACCAATAACCTTAAAGTAGTGACTTATTTCCATGAAGAACACCTGTGAAGGTCAGAGCTGTGGTAACAGTGAGGCCAAATCCCAATGTTCAAGAAATGAAGTTAAATCCTAGAACAGTGTGTTCTCAACCTGTACTGCACATTGTATGGTCCTGCACATTACCCCAGGGCCATATAATCAGAATCTCTGGCTATGGAACCTGAGAATCCATATATTTTACCAATCACTTCGGTGATTGTTCCCTCAAGACCAACTCTCATCAAAGGTCTTGCTTTCTTCCTCTACCAGATTGTCATAATGTCGTGTGTAAACAGCTGGGTCTCTCTCCCCATCAATGTAGGTATAGAATAACCAGTGGGCCCTGCCCTACATTCCAGCACCTTCTAAGTGTACATTCTGTGCTCTGGCACTCCCTTCCAGCAGACCACACCTTTTTTCAAAGAGCTGAAAACTGAAAAAAATCCCCAGCTTTCCTTCCTTCCACCTCTAGAATAAAATAAGATTGAAATTCTGATTAAAATCTCATTTATCATTCCCTTAAGATGAATTACTTAGCTTTATACACTTCATTCTCTCATTCATTCATTTCTTTGTCCCATCCAGCAGTGGAAAGAGTACATCTTTTAAGTCAGTTAGAGTTTCCAGTCCTGCATTCTTTTCTGATTGTGCCCTTTAGTAGCTGTGTGAAAACAGACAAGTGCTTGACATTTCCAAACTTCAGTTTTCTTCCTCACAGTCTATGGATAACAATGCCTAACTCATAATAAATTTCAAAAATCTAAATATGATGTTATGTACAAAATACCTAGTATAGTGAAGTGATAATGTAATCAACTGATTCTTTAAACAAATATTATGAATACTGCCCTTGTGCATAGCATTATATGATGAACTGTAAAGAAATAAAATTATGAATAAGTTAAGAATCTGCCCTCAAAAAATCTAGAGTCTAATAAGGAAGACAAGATGAACCTTTGAATTACTATAAGATAGAAAGTACACACTTCCATAAAAGAGAGACAAGGAGACAGATTAGGGCTTTTAATAGAGAATGGGATGAAAAAGAAAAAAAAATTACTTAATTTTCCAGGTCTGCAGATGATGAGCTCCCAGAGCTAAGGTTATTCTGGAAAAATTTCCTTTGCACTTCAAATCTTATCTGTCAGCACCGGCTGGAAACTTTCCCCAGAAGGAAAGATAGAAGGAAAGAAACCAGCAATTCTAATCAACAAGTATTTACTGGCCATTTGTCTTTTCAGTCTTCTCAAGGCAGGCTGCTATGACCTCTATGCTTTAGTCAGGAGAATCTATTCATTGCTCTTTTTCATAGGAACCATTTCCAAATCTAGCCTCTAGCTCACAGTACTTTTTTTTTTTATGCCAAAGACTCTCTCTCTCTCCCCTTTCCATACATAAAAACCCAAGTCATGCTTTACAATCCTATCCTATTCACCACTTCCCTGAAGTTTTCTGTGACAGATCTTTGGCCTAAAATAGCCATTATTTTGCACATGACTATAAGCTCCAATTATAGTCTTGCTCAAAATGAATTACCAGAGCATTTTGAAAAATCAGATCTATCAAATCTGAATCTCTGGTGGTAGAGAGCTAGGAATCAGCATGTATATAAAGGTTAGATGATTTATATGCACATTAATATTTAAGAACTATACGCGAGTCTGTTTTGTTTCATTTGTATGTTGCTGCCTCAACAAGAATGCACATTTTTGCATCATAAAAAGAGGTGGTCTTTTGTAACAACAGTCTATTTCCACCACCATCACCACCAGCACCTAGCACTGTGTTAATTGTTTAGTAATAGAAGGACCTTGAATGTGCAGCCTTATGCATTAGGTTGCCCATAGACAATTGAAGGAAACTCTGGGACCTTAGTTAGGAACCAATGTTGAGGGCAAAATTTCTGCAGTGTTAGAGAGAAAAGATTTATGAGATAAAATTGTCAACCAAATGTAATTAAAATAAGTAACATTTTAAAATTATGATGATATTCTCCTTGGCTTCTAAATAATCCACTAAGATAAATTTATGAAGGAAATGGATGTAAGATTTGTTTAAACAAGTGTCTTGGTCTTGTCATTTCTCAGAACTTGTACCATTCAGGCCTATTGCTACCTTAGACTTTTGACTTGTAGTTGCCTTAACCTACTGGATTTTTTTTTTTCCAGGAAAGTTTCATTAAGAACTTTCAGTTATTTATCCTATGGAAACAGATAACTATGAGCCTAACAGTCTTTAACTCAGCCTTTGCTAGAAAATATAACTACTGTACAAGGAAATTTAATGAATATACTTTTGAAAGAATGAGAAACTTGAAACATGGGGCTTTTAGAAGAAGCATCAGGCATTTATTCTCAGTTATTGCGTCTTGTTAGATAAGGAGAAGGTTAGAAATATGTACATACCAATTGCCATAAACATTAAGTAAATTTCAAGTTCCTGCCTTAGACTGCTTGGAAAGCCAAAATGCATCTCTGCAATATTGAAAGTTTTGTTTTAATGTTTCCAAAGATTATAAACTTACAACCTTGAGAATTAGAACACTTATCATAGGAAACATTGGTTAAGACATTATTGTAAAAAATGTGTTTACTTAAAATTAAATATACCCACCAACATTATCAAGATTACCTATAACTAAGTCATTGGAGATCTATCTCTAGTTAAACAATACTAAAATGTGGCATAGATTCCCTTAAAATTGGGAACATAACTAAATGTATTCTTTTCTACAAATGAAAAAAACAAAAACTTTAAAACTTAGTGCATAAACTCAATTTTACATTTTAAAGTCCTAGCCAGAAGATACATGCTCCTATAAAATTCCAGCCAGAATGGATACAGTGTTTAGAAAGAAGAAGAAAAATAAATTATAGACCTCTGTTTCTAGCAACAAACTGCACTAGAGATCACTATGCACTCTGGCTACAAAACACCCAAAAATGCAAGAAAAAATTGATAAATGGATAAAATATTCTTTTAAATCAATGAAGGAGTTGGGAGACAGTAAAAACAGATCCCCTGAAAATAGGAACCATGCAAAATGGGCAATGAGCTCTTAAAGCATCGTGTACCACCTGACCTCTAACAGCACAGGAGGGCCTATGAGGAGCATGGGGATGGGGTGGTGATAGGGACTGGACCTTCAGGCCTCATTGGTACATTGGTGAGGTGTTGGACCAAAGGCCACATCACAAAAGTCTAGGAATCAAGAAAGGCTGTATTGAGGAAAATGCTCGGCAGAGGCAGATAGCAGGAAAGGAAAATCTAAAACCTGGAGGAAGATACCACACAGACAGTTGACATAGGGTTCAGAACAGGAATACATCAATAATTCCTAAAAAGAAAAATCCAACTCAGTATAAACATGAAAGTGACATGGTCATTTCACAGAAGAGAAAACACACTGACAATAAATGCAGGTAAAATATTCTTAATCTTATTTGTAATTAGAGAAGTGTGATTTGGGAGTACTTTATTTAAACAAAAAGACTTTGTTAATGTGTGCATAAATGTATGTGTGATGATTCCACAACTGGGTTCTCAGAACCCTAAAAGCCAGTTCACTAGCACCCAAACAGAAGATTGGATAAGATTTATGTAGGGAAACTGATTGGCTGGAGAAAAGACCTAAACGTATTGACATCAAATGTTCTTTCCAGATGGTTCAATGAAATCACTCAATAGGTAACACCACAGGCAACAAAGCCCTACCTATGCATTCAGAAATACCAATAAGCTATTTAGTCTCCTGTTTTTAGTGAGCAAACAGCTAAAATTATTAAGCATCTAAAAAAAAATTCCCAACACAGAAGATAGAGACTGTAAATAACACATCATAATAAAAATAACTCCAGCAGTTTGGGAGGCCAAGGCAGGAGGTTGCTTGAGACCAGCAATTTGAGGCAAGCCTAGGAAACATAGTGAGACAAAAAGTTAAAAATTAGCCAGGCACAGTGACATGCATCTGGAGTCTTAACTACTCAGAAGGCTAAGGCAGGAGGATCCTTTGAGCCCCGGAGTTCAAGTTTACAGTGAACTATGATCACAGCGTAGGTGACAGAGTGAGACCCTGTCTCTAAATAATAATAATAAACCAATTTAGAGGAAACAAAAACTAGTCAAGGAGATGAAAACCTCTTATCTTTAATGGATAGGAAAAGATTTTGAAATTTTTGAAAAGTGTTTTTTTTTTTTTTTTTTTTTTTTTTTTTTTTTTTTTTTTTTTTTTTTACTAGAACTATCAGTCCAGCCCGAATCAGGTCAGCCGGGGAATGTTGAAAGACAGTTCGCCATGAGCTGCTCACATTTCTGCACATATAGCCAGCAAGGTACTTACTGTTCTTTGTTCCAGACTATTTAAGAATGTTTCTAGAGCAAACAGTCTTGGGATAGTGTTTTCTTCTAGAGCAAAGGGCAGGCATGCTTACTGCACATTATTAAAGATTTGGGTTCTCTACCTCAAGGTTTCTCTCCTGTAACACAACCCACTACATGTGCAGGTGTCATCTGGTCCTTTTTGCATCACTTTGTGGAAATTGGATCCTCAATATGGCCTAACTTTAGCTTTTCTGAGAATTTGCAGAAGCCCTTCATAAATTAGTGGGCAAAGTCATAAATGGGTTCTAGGGAACATAGGGCTTACTGCTCCTGCAGCATCCAGCTGCAGAATAGGGGAATTCTGTATATCATGTATCATTCTATATTCAGTAATTTTGCAATAGGAAAAAAAATTTTTTTTGAGACGTAGTCTTGCTCTGTTGCCCAGGATAGAGTGTGGTGGCATGACCTCAGGTCACTGCAATCTCCGCCTCCCAGGTTCAAGTGATTCTCCTGCCTCAGCCACCTGAGTAGCTGGGATTACAGGCGCCTGCCACCATGCCAGACTAATTTTTGTATTATTAGTAAAGATAGGGTTTCTTCATGTTGACCATGCTGGTCTTGAACTCCTGACCTCAAGTAATTCACTCACCTTGGCCTCCTAAAGTGCTGGGATTGCAGGGGTGAGCCACCACGCCCAACCCAGAAAATCATTTCAAAGTTACTGGATTCACAATAAAGCCTACTGCAGATCTATTGCTGTCAGCTTTCCCCTCAGACTAATTCCAGTCAAGGTGTGGTAGCTCACACCTGTAATCTCAGCACTTTGGGAGGCTGAGGCAGGCCAATCACCCAAGATCAGGAGTTTCAGACCAGCCTGACCAACATGGTGAAACCCCGACTCTACTGAAAAACACAAAAATAAGCCAGGCATGGTGATGCATGCCTGGAGTCCCAGCTACTTGAGAAGCTGAGGCAAGAGACTCTCTTGAACCCAAGAGGTGGAGGTTGTATTGAGCCGAGATCGCGCCACTGCACTGCAGCCTGGGTGACAGAGCGAGACTCCATCTCAAAACAAAAAGAGAGAGCGAGAGAGCAGTGAACTCCTCTAAAGTGGAGAGTTATCAGAAAAGAGTATACCTGGGTAGAAGACAATTTTAACACATTTTATATGCTTTTTCTTTGTGCTCTAAATTTGAGGTTATAAATTCTAATTCTTCAAAATATTTACCCTTGGAATTTGTCTTCACACAAAGAAAACTATTTTTTAAACCAAATCAAAGTAAGAGATTATTTCAAAACTTTTTCTCATTTAGGTATTATCTATCATAAAGATATATTTAGATATTTAGAGAATTTTTAAAACTTTTTCCTCAGAAATATTTTAAAATAATATTCTTCCCTAGTACATAATAATAGTTGCTTCTAAATAGATATTAAGCCTTTTGAGTAAGTATATTATTCCACATTCATAAACTTTTCCTACATACATGATTCACCAATATTAGGCTACAAATTATATTCTATAATTCCAAGGAAAAATTATTAAGGCTGATTTTTGCACTATCATTTCATTTTAATAGGTTCTTTAATGCAAACTTCTTAATATGACTCCAAGACATAATAACATAATTAAGTTAGTTTCTACCAATTTAGTCAAAGAGAAGCTATGTTGTTTTATTCCAACAAAGCATTCTGGGAAAAATCATTCATTTATTGATTCAACACACATTGATTCACTGTATGTAGCTGTAAAGCACTGTGTTAAATTCCATAGGGAAAAACTGATGATTGGAAAATGAGGCTAGCATCAAACTCACTGTCTAGTAGAACGAAATGTTCACAAATGACAAAATGTAGTGAGCACCATTAAAGCAATACAGATAAAGAATAATAAACTCAGTGAGGATAGAGATCACTTATATCCCACTTTCTGTTGCATCTTCTGCATCAGGAGTATGCTCTGGCACTTTATGTTTCCTGAAGAATAAAGAAAGAGGTAGCATTTGACCTAGGCTTGAAATATGTAGGGCTATGCAATTCTAAAAAAAAACACATTTGTAAAAAGCAAAGTTATGCTTGTATTATTTCATTAATACAGTTCTTTTCCAGCTTGTGATGAATGGCAGAATGTGGTTCCAAACCTCCCTCTTTGTATTGTCATGTCACTGCAATCCAGAAAATAATCAATAGGCCTAACAGCATTGCAAGTCCAGTAGGAATTATGGTTGCTCAATCCAATGAGGGTTGCGTCTTTCAAAGGAGTCACTTTGAAATACACAAAATAATATTATTCAGTATATGCTTGAAATTCTTATTTATACCACACCTTCAGAATCTGCATCAGTTGCTTTTAAACATTGTCAACAGTGTTCACAAAGGATCTTAAATCAGAATGGCCTTAGCTCCCTCAACAAGCCAAAAAAAAAAAAAAAAAAAAAAAACCAGTTGAGTAAAGTCTGCAAAATTCTGAAGGAATTGGATTATGAGACACCTTTACTGTCATTATAAGTTTCTGATTCATTTTAGCCTTTTCAAAGATTATGTAATGCAATAGTAGTTGGGGAGAAAACAAAGATTGAGAAAAAAAAAAATCTGTGTTCCCCCCATCCCAATCAATATAGTGTGACTAAGAAAAATGCAAGTCCCTTTTCTAAGTATAAATTCCAACTCAAGAATTTTTATTTTGGCCTTTGGTAAAAATGCACCCTACCCTATTGTTGTTTCTTTTTTTAAAATAAATTTGTTATCAAATATTTTAGACATACAAAAAGACATAAAGATTTACAATCATGAACACCGAGATGCCCACCTTTCAGTTTAAGAATTACAATATTATGATAGCTTAAGCTTATCACATTCCCTTTTTTCCTTCCTGAGTGGGCAATGATCACCCCAAATTAGATGCTCCTTGTTCCTGTGCATTTCTTTATACTTTTCCTACATCTGCTTAGGCCTAAACAATATGTTTTTTCATAAAACTGCAATACTTTAAGCAGTAACATACTACACTACTCTTTTGTAATTTTTTTTTTTTTTTTTTTTTTTTTTTTTTTTTTTTTGAGACAGACCAGGCTGGAGTTCAGTGGCGGGATCTTGGCTCACTGCAACCTCCACCTCCATGTTCAAGTGATTCTCATGTCTCAGCCATCTGAGTAGCTGGGATTATAGGCATACACCACCATGCCTGGCTAATTTTTGAACATTTAATGGAGACGGGGTTTCTCCATGTTGGCCAGGCTGGTCTTGAACTCCTGAGAGTTCCTCAAGTGATCTGCCTGCCTCAGCCTTCCAATTACTGATTACAGGTGTGAGCCACCATGCTCAGCCTGTAATGTATTTTTTGTGCAACATTATGTTAATATGCACAGTTCTGGTTCATTGATGGACATATAGTTTGTCTTTTTCCTGTTAGGTTGGTGCAAAAGTAATTGCAGCTTTTGCCATTGAAAGTAAAGGTAAAAGCTGCAATTACTTTTGCACCAACCTAACATTATGACCAATACAACCCTGAAGATTTTTCTTCCTATGACATTTTCAGGCTTTTGTGAATAATAAGAATTATCAGTTTACCAACTATCACCAAGTTGCTACAGTGGTTGAATTGATTTGTATACTCTCACAAGGAGTGTATAAAATTTCAATTGCTTCACATCATTCTTTATACTTTTAAAATTGTGTCAATCTGATTGATATTTTAATTTTCATTAAAATTACTGACTACTAGTAAGATTACTGACTACTAGTAAGATTATCTGTTTGTGTGTGTTTGTGTGCATGTGTGTGTGTGTGTGTGTGTGTATGTATGTGTGTGTTTCCTCTTCTGGTTGCTCTTCTGTGAATTGATGATGTTTTCTGCCCTTTTTCTATTAACTTGCATGCTTATTTTTTAATTTATGCAAGTTCTTCATATATCTTAGATATATGTTGCAAAACTTGTACATGTTTCAAATAGCTTCTTCCAGTCTATGGCTTATCTTTTTACCATAATTATGTTGTCTTTTGTTAAAAGTTTTAGTTTTCATGTAGTCAAATTTCTCAGTTTCTTTATGACGGTTTGTGTTTCCTATACCTTTTTTATCTTGTGATTATAAGGGTATTCTCCTATATTTTTCCTAAACTGTTACATCCTTTCTTTTTTATTTAGGTCTTTAATTCATCTTTTATGTGTGGTGTGAAGTAAGGATTTGACTTTATTTTTTTCTATTTTGGCAACTAAATATCTACGCACCATTTACTGGCTACTCATCTACAAAGCCACCTCTGTCAGATATCAAGTCTTTATGTATGTCTGTGTCTAAACTATACATTCGTTTCCATGGTTTCTATCAATCCCCACATTAATATAATACTTTGAAAGTCACTGGAACTTTATTATAAATCTTGTGTCTAGTAAAAAAATTATACCCACTCCCATCCTCCTCATCCTCTTCCTTTTTCTTCCTCCTCTTCCTCTTCTTCTTCCTCCTCCTTTTCTTCTTTCTTTCTTCTTCTTTTTCTGTATCAGATGATTGTGCTCCTTTCATATGCATTTTGGACCATTGCTCTTCTTACAGATTTCCAGATTAGCCTGTCAAGTTCCATAAAAACTGTACTTTAGTTTTGATTGGAATTACTAAATAATGTTTTGAATAAAAGCCACAAAACATCACACCTAAATTGACAAGTGGCATTTTTACAATATGATTCTGTGTAAGACACAGAAAAATATGCTTTTATTTATTTATTTTTTTCTGAGACAGAGTCTTGTTCGGTAACCAGGCTGGAATGCAGAGGCACAATCTTGGCTTACTGCAGCCTCTGACTCCCTGGTTCAAACGATTCTTCAGCCTCAGCCTTCCCAGTATCTGGGACTACAGGTGCACACTACCACACCCAGCTAACTTTTGCATTTTTAGTAGAGCTGGGGTTTCACTATGTTGGCCAGGCTGGTCTTGATCTCTTCACCTCATGATCTGCCCGCCTCGGTCTCCCAAAGTGCTGGGATTACAGGCATGAGTCACCAAGCCCAGCCCAAAATGTGCTTTTTAAGTAGCTAAGACTGTAAGAGTGTGAAGTCCTATTACTTAATATTCTTTTAACTCTTCTGGACTAAGAAATTGTAGTCATTTTTATGGTTCTAAAAAGAGAACAATTTTAAGCTTTTAAAATTTCGATAGCTCTTATTTTATATATAAACATTTTTATTTATATATAAACATTATATATATAAATTATATATATAAATATTATATAAGTTTTTATATATAAACAATTTACTTTTTTATTTTTTAGAGAAATGAAATTTCTTTCTCAGAACTGAGATCTTCATTGTAATTGAAAGCATGCTAAGCAGGCATGTGATAACAAGCACTGCCACATATTTTCTGCCACAATCATCCAATAATTTTCCATTTACATGAAGAGCAATACAAGTAACAAGAGAGAAAGCAGCACTTGAAGGCTGAAAAAAGGAAACAACATAGTCTGTCTCTTCTGATGAGTATTTGTGTTGGGGGAGTTCACACAAAAAAAGTGGAGGATCAAAATAATGTGAAAGTTATAGAAGAAAGCAACTGAGATAAAAACAAAAAAAAATGCAATTTTTCTTATATCTCAACAAAGCTGAAAAAAAACCTAAGGCAATGACAATAAAAGTTGAATAAACAATAAATACATTTTTGAAGTAAAAATATTATTTAGAATGTGTTTTAGAGGAGTTAGCAGTATTGTTTTATAAAAAATGCTCTTAGTAAATATCATAGCTTCAGTTCTCATCTCTTCCCAGCCTGTTTTGTAAATCTGCATTTTTGCTGTGTCTTGTGATTTTTTTGACTAGCTCTTACTCGTGTTCTCTTTCACTTTATTCTAACAGCTCCAAATTTAATTAACTGCTGATTGTTCCTGAAGATCTGCTAAGGTAAGTGTTTCCACAATTTTTTTTTTTTTTTTTTTTTTTTTTCAGTTTGCTGAGTGAATGAGAACTGGCTGTTATGGTTCCTTAGTTCCTGGGTAACTATGAAGTCTCAAAAGCTTTGGTAGCATACACTAAGGACAGCTAATATTTTTAATGCTAAGAGTATGTACCATCTCAAAAATTATATGAGAGTTTATTTTATGAGGATTAGCAAAATTAACTTGCCCAAGTTCAAACATCCAGTCAATGTCAGCTATGAGACTTAAACCCAGAGATGTCCAGCTCTAAAGTTTACAATGGTAAACATCAATGCTTCTACATTATTTATTGATATTGCTGTAACACACAATATACTTCTCTAAAAGCATGTAAAGTTTGTTCTGTTTTCCATACTGTTAATTTCAGCTGAAATAACATGTTTACAAAAGTTACAGAATAGGGGCTATTTGTAGCCAGAAGGAAAAACTCCCTACTCCCTAACATTGTGTTATAACCTGTTATTGTTTCCAGAAATCTTTCGATTTCTTTATTCTCTTTTTTTGCTGTTCTAATCATTAGATTTGCTTAGATGATTATCAGAATTTCAAAATTATATCACTAAAGCTTTTATAATGCTTAAGAAAGAAAGAAGGATAAGTCTTAATCTTTTCAAGCTGCTATAACAAAAGATCATAAATTGGGTGGTTCATAAACAACACATTTATTTCTCACAGGTCTAGGGACTGGGAAGTCCAGGATCAAGGGTTCACAGCCAAATTCTACCAGACATACAAAGAGGAGCTGGTACCATTCCTTCTGAAACTATTCCAAACAATACAAAAAGAGGGAATCCTCCCTAACTCATTTTATGAGACCAACATCATCCTAATATCAAAACCCGGCAGAGACTCAACTAAAAAAGAAAACTTCAGGCCAATATCCATAGTGAACATTAACACAAAAATCTTCAATAAAATACTGGCAAACCAAATGCAACAATACATAAAAAAGCTTATCCATCATGATCAAGTAGGCTTCATCCCAGGGATGCAAAGATGGTTCTACCTATGCAAATATATAAACATAATCCATCACATGAACAGAACCAAAGACAAAAAACACATAATCATCTCAATAGATGCAGAGAAGGCCTTGGGCAAAATTCAACAGCGCTTTATGCTAAAATCTCTTAATAAACTAGATATTGATGGAACGTATCTCAAAATAATAAAAGCTATTTAGGACAAACCCACAGCCAATATCATACTGAATGGGCAGAAATTGGAAGCATCCCCTTTGAAACCTGGCACTAGACAAGGATGCCCTCTCTCACCATTTGTATTCAATATAACATTGGAAGTTCTAGCCAGAGCATCAGGCAAGAAAAAGAAAGAAATGGTATTCAATTAGGAAAAGAGGAAGTCAAGTTGTCAATATTTGCAGACAACATGATTGTATATTTAGAAGACCCCATTGTCTCAGCCCCAAATCTCTTAAGCTGATAAGCAACTTCAGCAAATTCTCAGGATACAAAATCAATGTGCAGAAATCACAAGCATTCCTATACAACAATAGCAGACAAACAGAGAGACAAATCATGAGTGAACTCCCATTCACAATTGCTGCAAAGAGAATAAAATACCTAGGAATACAACTAACAAAGGATGTAAAGGACCTCTTCCAGGAGACCTACAAACCACTGCTCAAAGAAATAAGAGAGAACACAAACAGATGGAAAAACATCCCATGCTCATGGAAAGCTATTGCTTTCCTAGAGATCAAGGTTCCAAGAAAAAGCAAAAAACTGGATTTACAGAAGACTGAGTATTGTCTGACCTCAAGCTTATGGGATGCCAGACCAGGTAAGTGACTTTGTAAAAATAAATAATGGCCTTGGTATGTCTAGAAAGAAATAATAAACAAAAACATCTATTTCAATGTGGTAAAGGGAAGACATTTTTTAAATGATAGGACATACCTGAGACTTGATAATTTAAAAATGAAAATGAAAATGCAAAAAAAAAAAAGTTTTTTTCTTGCAAAACTGGCTTGCCAGTTTGAAAAAGAAGAAATAAATAGGACATTCTATTTTCTCACATCTTTCTCCAAAATAATTTCCAGGTAGATAAAAAAAATATTACGCCAGGCGCAGTGGCTCAAGCCTGTAATCCCAGCACTTTGGGAGGCCGAGGTGGGTGGATCACAAGGTCAAGAGATCGAGACCATCCTGGTCAACATTGTGAAACCCCGTCTCTACGAAAAATACAAAAAATTAGCTGGGCATGGTGGCGTGTGCCTGTAATCCCAGCTACTCAGGAGGCTGAGACAGGAGAATTGCCTGAACCCAGGAGGCAGAGGTTGCGGTGAGCCGAGATCGCGCCATTGCACTCCAGCCTGGGTAATAAGAGTGAAACTCCGTCTCAAAAAAAAAAAAAAAAAAAAAAAAAAAATTACAAGAAAAAAAGGCTTACGGATAAACATTATTGTATATTGGAGGAAAGTCTTTCTTACTATGATATACCATGCCAAATTCAAAAGGAAAATATTGTTGAATTTAACTCTCAGAAGTGGTTTAAAATTAATAATTATCTAATTAAAATAATAATAGGGAAAGCTAAAAGTCAAATAAATCCGTATGTTTGCATCAATATGATAGAGAATTATCTCCATTAAAAATGGTTTCAGTAATAGATGGACTGGACATTTAAAAGAAAAAGATACTAACAGGCAGTTCAAAGAATTAGAAATGCAAATGACTCAAAAACACTTGAAATTATAGAAATGCAACTTCAGACTTGAGGATGCTGTTTGCCACCTATCATATTAGTTAGTATTTTACAAAATATTAAAAATATCCTGAATTGATAAGGGCATAATGAAACAGGGTTCCCACATGCTATTGATAAGAATATGAATGAGTACAACCATGTTTGGGAGGTAAGTAGGCAGTATCAACTTCAAGTTTAAGTGTGCATATCATTTAACCCAACAATTCTACTTTTAGGTATTTATCCTAAAATGTTTATAGTATAAATATTTAATGTGTAATGACCATATATATATATATATATATATATATATATATATTCCAGCGATTTGATTGCAGCATTATATGCAAAAGCAAATATGCAAACTAAGCTAAATATACATACTTAGGAGATAGATTAGATAAGCTATTGCACATATAGCTTTTTAAAATTTGAGCGATTATATATATATAATCATAGAAAAATATCCATAATAATTTAAGTGAAAAAAGTAAGTAAAAAGGAATATTGTGTGAAAAAAAACAAGTTGTAGACTAATATGTTTGGTACATTTGTTTAGAATAATCCCATTTATAACATTTATATATGTGTGTGTACATATATGTATAATTTTATATATATATATATATATCTATGTGACAAAATATTGAATTGTTATAGAATTATATATTTATTATTACTGATAATAGAATAGATGGATCAATAGATAGATCAATAGATCTGATTTTCTTTCTCTTTGTCTTCTATTTCCCTTTCTCACTTCTTTGGTAAGGCATCCTTTCTTATTTAGGATGGTGACACATCAAAGCTATGCTAGAGAGCTGGTTAATATGAGTAAGAAAAAGGTGTGTTGAAGCTTTCATTGTGAAACACTGAAAAGACCCATATCTTATTCTCAAGGAGGACCTCCCAGGACCTTCCAGGAGGGAGCCAGAAACCAGTGTCATAACCTTGAGAGCCTTTTAGGAGGGAGGGAGTCCTCCATAGGCTGGGACAGACAGAGAAGTATCTGGAGTGGGGAAGGGAGAAGGAAGGAAACTGGAGTGAGAAAGGCCTTCCAAAGTCCATTACAGGCAGACTCTGACTGGACTAAGGGCAGCAACTTGGGAAAAATGACAAATTACTTTGTAGATGTTTGTTCTGTATTCTATTTGTATTATCAGCAGACTAATAGTAAGAGTTGTCTTTCTTCCTCTTTCTGGTAATGGAGTGTACCTGCACACTTTTCCAGATGTTGTTACAGGAAGCACTGGAAATATTTATTAGAAGATTCTGAGATTATGCATTGAAAAGTTAACATCCTAGGGAACAGGATGGGGATGAATATAAAACATTTTTCTACTTCATTCACTTCTACATTTTTCAATTTTTTGGAATTAAAACACAAATTACTAGAAAAAAACTATTATCAATCTTTTTTTCTGTTTCTGTTTTTCCTTAGGCAAAACATCACAGAAAGAAAAAGATTTGGTTTCTACCATTTAATTATTTTCATCCATCTTTAGTAGAACAGCATATAGGAATCAACACATATTTATAAAACATGTGCTATGTGAATATCACATTCTGCTATAGAACATGAAGAAAAAAATATGTTGAACTTTGATTTGGGGAAACCAGATGACACACGTGAAAAGCGATTAATGTAAAGCAGAAGTTATATGCATAGAAATAGTAAGCTTTATGGGTGATAAGATATTAAGTGACTTCTGCTTTACATTAATCGCTTTTCATGTCTGTCATCTGGTTTCCCCAAATCAAAGTGGTCAGAGAGGGAGATTTGTATAACGAGAGAAAAGACAGTCAAGTCACTACTGTAGGCCAAAATCCATTAGTAACCTTTGAGTGTATGGTGTCAGTAATGTGTTTAGAAGTTAGCTAACAGAGACAGAAGGAATTATGAAAAAATATGAGTCTAAACTGGAGGCATGTGAAGAGCTTTGAGAAAGCTCTTCTCTTCATAGAATGATAAACTTTAGCCCTGGCAGAAATCTGATAAGTTACTCTTTTCATTTTATATGCCTAAGTAAGTGAGGCCTGGGGAGGATCAAAAAATAAGCCACAGGTCTGCAGCTAGTGAGTTGAGGCTGGAATCCAGACCTATGGGCTTGCCACCATTCACAAGAATTACATTCTTTAAATTATGATCTTGGGTTTTTATTGTCTATCAATAAAACTAATGTTCAAATATATGTTCTTTTTTTGCTGTTGTTTGAGATGGACTCTTGCTCTGTCACCAGGCTGGAGTACAGTGGTGTGATCTCAGCTTACTGCAACCTCCACCTTCCGAGTTCAAGTGGCTCCCCTGCCTCGACCTCCCCAGTAGCTGAGATTATAGATGCATGCCACCATGCCCAGCTTTTTGTACTTCAATAGAGATGGGGTTTCACCATGTTGGCCAGGATAGTCTCGATCTCCTGACCTCTTGATCTGCTTGTCTCAGCCTCCCAAAGGGCTAGAATTACAGGCATGATCCGCCGTGCCCAGCCCAAATATATGTTCATTTAAAAAACCTATAATAGTCTTTGAGTGCCTATCCATGAAATCTAGGAAGCCATAGATGAGCATTTAAGCTTTTTTACAACCAGATTACCGAGAATGAAACTGAATTTTAGAGACTACCAGTCACCATGTAAGTTGCTCAGGCATTAGTCAGATTATTTATCCCAATAACCTCTGGATGTTCAGGAGGGTCTTGGTTAGCGCCAGTGCCTAGCCCTGCTTCTGCTGAGGATTTTAGCCCCAAGTAGGCAAAGATCCCCAAGGTGATAGCAACAGTTTGAAATACACCATTCATAGCCATCTAGGCAATATTTCAAGCAGATTAAAATTTACTAACTGTCACTGATTTTAATGACATAGATTTAGTACCTTTCAAAAACTCTTTTACTGAAGTGTTTGAAAGTTGGAGACACTATCAAGTCATATTTCCATCTTATACTCAAACCTTTTGAGAATTTAGAGAATGCTTTATTTTTATGATAGTTTATAGTGTACATGGGAAATATTGCTTTGAATTATCTTTCACAGAGTTTAGAAACAATTATTAAAAAAAGACCTGCTAGTCAAATATTAAATGGTAATGTTTTCCTTCATAATGATCATGCTCTAGCGCATAGTGCTACAATTACTAATTAATGGCTGTATGAGGCAGGGTCCAATTAGAAGACAAAACTACAGAATAATTTGAACAGACAAGCTTAAAATAAAATTTAATACACAGAATTATTAACTATAACAAGGGATTGAAGAATTAGCTGGTAAGAAGTAAAGACAATGCTCAAGAAATAAGAATAGCAGTTGTAAGAGCAGCTTCTGCCCTTAGAGCTGAAATACAGCATTTAAAGAAGTGACAGATCTGGGAAAGGCCCCTTCCAGGATTCCATCCCTCATTAGAAAGAGCATAGCCAGCCAGGTATGGTGGCTCATGCCTGTGATCCCAGCAGTTTGGGAGGCCAAGGCTAGTGGAGCACTTGAGGTCAGGAGTTCAACACCAGTCTGGCCAACATGGGGAAACTCCATCTCTACTGAAAACACAAAAATTACCTGGGCATGATGGTGGGGCACCTGTAATCCCAGCTACTCAGGACGCTAAGGCAAGAGAATCACTTGAACCCTGAGGCAGAGGTTGCCATAAGCTGAGACTGGGCCATGGCACTCCAGCCGGGCAGACCCCATCTCAAAAAAAAAAAAAAAAAAAAAAAAAAAGGAATCTCTCACCTATTCCATTTTTATTGAAGGCCCAACTCCCCAAGCGAGGAATCTCTTGCTTATTTCATTTACGGAAGGCCCAAACCCCAAAGCTGGGAATCTCTCACCTATTCTGTTTATGGAAGACTCAAACCCCAAAGCTGGGAATCTCTCACCTATTCTGTTTATGGAAGACTCAACCCCCTAAGCTGGGAATCTCTTGCCTATTCCATTTTTACAGAAGACTCAACCCCTCAAGCTAGGAATTTGTTGCCTTTCCTGCCACGGGAAGTTGACCTGTTTCTTCCCTTCCCCTTTCTGAAGGTTCCTTGCACTCTTCTGATTCATACCATCCCCCTTGAACGCTCCCCCAAAGGAGATTTAGGGTTCTCCTAGTGTCGGTGTGACAGTGTAAGTTCCATGGCAGGATCCATCATAAGCTGTATGAGGTAGCCACAGAACCAGAGAGGACCCACTCACTGCATCCAGCAGTAGGACTTGTCACCGTTCACACAAACAACACCACATTCACACACACATTCAACCCTTCAGAAGTTGACCACCAAGGAAGTACTTTGTTACCTCTTTGTAACATTTCCTACCTTGGTTTGTGCATGAGATTGCTGATTAAGGCCCCTGGTTGCCACGGTTTGGAATCTCTTCCTCCCCACACTGGCATTGCTGAGAATCCAGGTTTATTCCTTGCATGCCGTGGGGCACAGCTCTCTACCCATGAAGCCTCCACAAAGAGGCAGCAGGGCACCTCCTCATGAGAGATGATCAGAGACCACCCTGGTGGGGATGGCAATACAGGACAAGCCCCCAAATTGTTATGTGAATTTTCAGTGCTGCAAAAGTAGCAGCATTTGAATATAAATTTAATTTTCTCAGCAAGGCAACTTTACTTTCTGCAGAAAGGGTGCTTTGTTAGCCATCTTGCCACGAGAGGACACTGAACAAAGGAGACAGGGCTGTTTATATCTAATGCATTCACCCTACTGCTGTGTCCTAATTCCATTGGCTGGAACTGGACTTCACAGTCTAGGCTGCACCCAGTTGGCTAGCAACTTAAAACTTTTCTGAAGTGGGAAAGGAAAAGGAGAACAAAGGAAAACAGGAAGTAATTTGAGAAATGCTTAGAGAAGCAATAACATTTCCAAATAAGGAAGGGAAATAAGCTATGATCTATGACTTGCCTGGGCTTGTCCAGGCATGTCAGGGCAAATATCTAGGTTAAAGTGTAAGAACTAAGAACACAGGATACACTCATTTCTTTATTATGACTAACAGCTACTATAAGATTATTAGCAAAAGCTTTAAAATAAATTAACTTTTGAAGGAACTATGATTTATTCATAATGCACTAAGAGGAAAGCTTTGAAGAGGAACCTTTTATTTATTCTTGTTTCCTACAACATGGGTTTGAACTGTGTGGTCCACTTATACCTGGATTTTATTCTACCCCTGCCAATCCTGAGACAGCCTTTCCTCCTCCTCACCCTACTCCACATGAAGATGATGAGGATGAAGATCTTTATGACAATCCTCTTTCATTTAACAAAAAATAAATAAATTTTCTTTATGATTTTCTTAATAACATTTTATTTTCTCTAGCATACTGTATTTTGCAAATACCGTTATAATGTTAACCCATATAACATGTAAAATACATGTTAATTGACTGTTTATGTTATTAGGAAGGCTTCCAGTCAATAATAGGCTTTTAGTAGGTAAGTTTTTGGAGAGTCAAAAATTAAATGTGAATGTTTAACTGAGTGGGTGGTTGACACCCTAAACCCCTGCACTGTTGAAGGGTCAATTGTATATGCTTTTCCATAAAATAATCTGGTTTTCCAATGCAGTGGCATTTTTAAAAGTTATTTCCTGATTGATGTGTGAGGCCAAGTGTATTATAATTTCAAGATTGTCCATTTATTATGGATTGTCTCCATAATAACTCTCCAAGGATTATCTCTGAGTTCTGCCCTTTTGGTCTATTTTTCCACTCTTACGTAAGTTCCAAACTTTTGAAATAACTTTTTTTATATTATGTTTTAAAACGTGAGAAAGCATGCCCCCCACTTTCACACTTCATTTTCAGAATTATCCCATATAGTAGATCAGTCAGGGTGATAGGAACAATTATAAAAAAGACACAAACCTTCTTGGAAGGCCAGGAGATTTTGCAAAAGCTTCAGGAAAGGATTATGGCTGAAGGCAGCCTAACCCTCTTATCTTGAGCTAAAGGCAAAGGGCAGACAACAAGGGAGTGCAAAGAAATTTATCTAGATAAGTTTGTTTACCTATTGCTCTGGAAATCAATCTTTGATCATCTCAGCACAGGATTGCCACCTATTCAGGGGTTGACAATGTTAATTACCCACAAACAGTGGTTGCTTCAGGCCTTTGTCATTAAATATGCGAGCATCTCCAGCTTATTGAGGCCATGCTTTTTCGTTGGCTGTATTAAGTTGTGTGGTCCCCTAGCTGTGCTCACAGGCAAAAACACCCGTGTCTGTGTACTCCATTCATCCATTGCTTGGCCAGAGTTTGCAGGACAGACTTAGCAGCTGGTGCCCCTTGTGAGGAATGCTGCAACAGATCATGGCAGAACCCTCAAAAATGAAGGTGAAGAGACTGCACAGTCAGTCACTAAGTCATTGGTACCCACTTGGGATTTCCAAGTTTGAGGGAATTGTTCAAGCTAGGGTTTCATCATGGGACAATTATCAGCACAACAGAAACAGCATATCAATGTATTGAAACAGTTGCTTAAGGCTAGTGGAGCCTCAGTTTCACAGGCTCAATTAAGGGACCTAATGCAAACTGTTGTTTCCCATAACCCAAGTTCCCTGAAGAAGGCACACTTGATGTAGAGCTCTGGAAACAAGTGGGAAGAAATCTTAAGCACAATAATGTACAAGGGCAATGGGTCCCAGTAACATCTTTAACATTATGAGCCTTAGTTAGGGCTGCTTTGGCCCTGCTCTACACAGAAGAGCCTAAAAAGGGAAGGGAAGAGGAACTGTCACCTACCTTACCACCTCCTCCTTCTCCCTTTGTCCCACCAATACCAGGTAAAAATGCCAAAGAGGAAACAGAGGTTTTTGCCTGAGCCCCCTTCCCCAATAAATTGGAAATAAGACAAGGGATATGCTACAGTTACGGGATCCTGTCTTAAGCAACTGGCATTAGAAGGGTAGCTTCACCTGCCCAATAATGCAAAATTGACAGGCAATCAGGTATATGAACTCATTTTATTTTTATGCTTATAAAGACATAAGAAAAAGCATTAGAGAAAACAGAGCTGCTAGCCCATTTACAAAAGGATTAACTGAGGCCATAGCAGACAACTTCCATATGACCCCATGGGACTGGTCAGTGCTAGCTAAAATAACTTAAGAACCTAGTCAGTTCCTCCTCTGGAAGACAGAATATGATGAGTTGTGCAAACAACAAGCCAACCAGAATCAAGTCACTGGGCAAGACATAACAGCTGTTATGTTCCAGGGGAGGGGTCCCCATGCCAATGTACAACAACAAGTTTTGTTTCCCAATCGTATGCACAAGTATCATTGCACACTTTCAGGGATTGGGACCAAATTCCTGAAAGTGGAGTTCAACAGGGATCTTTTATAAATGTTCGACAGGGGCTTCAAGAGCCATTTGTTGAATTCATCAATTGGATAACCCAGGCAATTAAGAGACAAATTAGTCATGCTCAGACCACTGATATCCTATTGTTGCAAATAGCTTATGAAAATGCTAATGTCAACTGCCAGCAAGCAATGCAGGCAATCAGAGGAAAGGCAGCTTTAATCAGGGAACTTATACGAACATGTCAACTGGTGGGAACTGAAACACACAAAGCCAAAATATTGGCTATGGCATTAAAGCCTCCTAAAGTGAAAAGGGAGAAAATCCCAAATTGCTCTCTGTGGAAAACCAGGTCATATGAAGTAGGACTGCCCCAATAACAGAAAGCAAGGTAACTCAGGAAGAGAATCCCCTTCTATGTGCCCCTGATGTATATAGGGGAAACATTGAGCAAATCAGTGCAAATCCAAATTTGATAAAAACAGCAGCCTTCTAAGTAATCAGATGGGAAACTTCATGAGCTGCCATCGCTAGGCCCTGTTCCCAACTGGGGCAATGCCAGCGGCTTTCCTCCATCAGATGGAAAGCCCACAGTCCTCTCTCTCAGAGAAGCCACCGCTGGGCACGCAGGACTAGGCTTACTCTACCCCAATGAATTAGTGCTAAAGAAAGAGAAGACCCTAAAAGGATTACAACTAGGATCTGGGTTCCATTGCCTCTGGGAACAGTAGGATCAGTCCTAAGGTGATCAAGCCTATCCAGTAAAGGAATTAATGTGCTCACCAGAGTGATTGATTGTGTTTATCAAGGTGAGATATTAGTTGTGATGGAATGTAATGGTCTGCATATTCTTCCCCCTGGCTCAAAGATAGCTCAATTACTACTCTTACCATACTGGGTCCCCAACACCCAGGGAAAGGAAAGGGGAAAGGGAAGTTCTGGAAGCATGGGAGCCACAGGAGTATATCGGAGCCAATTAATCACTGATCAAAGACCCATGATTACCTTAAAATTGGAAATAAGAATTTTACTGGTTTATTGGACACAGGGGCAGATATTTTGATCATTAGTGATCAAAACTGGCCAGTAACTTGGCCTTAGGTCATTCAGAAACAAAAAATTGTCAGCAGCAGGGAAGCATGAGCAGCCAAGCAGAGCACATGCCCCCTCACATGCTGTGATTCAGAGGGAAGAAAAGCAGTTATATAACCTCTAGTCATGCCCATCCATGTTAACCTTTGGGGATGGGACCTGTTAGTCCAATAGGGGTATCACTTTGCAGACCTCTTTCTAATTACGGCCACTGTTGTGGCCTATATCCAGCTACTTAGTCATCTATATGGGCTGCAGACTATGCAATCTGTTGGTAGGTTATGACCCTGATGTCATAAGAATTCCTTTGAGTAAAAAACCAATTCAAAGCAGTATTGCCCCTATCTCTAGATCTTCAGATAGCACTTTATGATTCTGGAGGCCATATAAAGCATGCCCTTCCTGCTGACAAACTGCTTCAGTTCTTATCTCATACTCCTGTAGTTTTGCCTACAAAACTAATTCACTCCATCCTTAAAAATACAGAATGGGAAAAAATTTTTGCAGTCTACCCATCTGACAAGGGGCTGATATCCAGAATTTACAAAGAACTAAAACAGATCTACAAGAAAAAAACAAACAAGCCCATTCAAAAGTGGGCAAAGGATATGAACAGACACTTTACAAAAGAAGACATACAGGAGGCCAACAAACATATGAAAAAATGCTCATCATCACTGGTCATTAGAGAAATGCAAATCAAAACTACATTGAGATACCATCTCACACCAGTTAGAATGGCGATCATTAAAAAATCTGGAGACAACAGATGCTGGAGAGGGTGTGGAGAAATAGTAACACTTTTACACTGTTGGTGGGAGTGTAAATTAGTTCAACCATTGTGGAAGACAGTGTGGCGATTCCTCAATGACCTAAAAATAGAAATCCCATTTAACCCAGTGATCCCATTACTGGGTATATATCCAAAGGATTATAAATCATTCTACTATAAGGACACATGCACATGAATGTTCATTGCAGCACTGTTTACAATAGCAAAGACCTGGAACCAACCCAAATGCCCATCGATGATAGACTGGACAGGGAAAATGTGGTACATATACACCATGGAATATTACACAGCCATCAAAAACGATGAGTTCGTGTCCTTTGTAGGGACATGGATGAACCTGGAAACCATCATTCTCAGCAAACTGACACAAGAACAGAAAATCAAACACCGCATGTTCTCACTCATAGGCAGGTGTTGAACAATGAGAACACATGGACACAGGGAGGGAAGCACTACACACTGGGGTCCGTTGGGGGGAAATGGGGGAAGGATGGAGGGATGGGGAGTTGGGGAGAGATAGCATGGGGAGAAATGACAGATATAGCTGAGGGGAAGGAAGGCAGCAAATCACACTGCCATGTGTGTACCTATGCAACAATCTTGCATGTTCTTCACATGTACCCCAAAACCTAAAATGCAATAACAAGAAAGAAAGAAAGAAAGAAAGCCCAAACACTCACTCCCTTGGTGCTAGTGAGGAAGTTCGAGCCAAAAAAAAAAAAACAAAAAAAAAACAAACCTCTGGCCCATATGCATGGAACTTCCCTCCAACCCCACTCCTAACCACACTAAAACCCAGAGCCATTCATCCCTCTTTTATTTCAGCCCAATGGACAAGCTTGAGTGCTTTCCCTAATCTCTCCAGAAAACCTCACGATGTGAACAATACCCTCAAAAAAAAAAAAAAAAAAAAAAAAAAAAAAAAAAAACTCAGAAAACAAAAAAGGGGGAATATGAATAAAGACTCTTATTTACCTTTAATTTCTTAAATGTAGATGACAAATTTCAATCAGCTATTGGAAAGCACTTTGCTAAAACCTCTCAAGACATAAAACCTGCAGTTTTATGGAAAGAGGTGAGCAGTAATGTATGGTGTGGTTCAAATGATTTGCTAACATGAGGAAGAGGAAATGCTTGTTTTCACACCCCCTCAGGTCCTCTTTAGATTCTGGCACCATGCATCAAACCATACCATGGTGTGGCTAGGACCCAACCCAATACCAGAAATGATGGAAATGACCCTGCAGGACCCACAGACCTGGATGATGTGGCTTTCTCGAATGATACAAGCCCTGAACATTACCTAGGGGATGCTGAAGAAGACAACCCAGGAGGCTAAGTGAATCCTGCTTCAGACACAGACACCATTCATTCCAGATAATTTGATCCTTTTTTATTCTCTCATTCTGCCTGCAACCTGTACCTGCTACACTCTATTGTGACCATCTTCTAAATATGCCTTTTTTCCACCTGGTACTTGGGCAGACACCCCCTTCCTAGCCTCTAACAATGCAACTGCTTGGCTAGGAAGGATTGACATACCCATGGTGGGATTTCTCCCTAATGGCCCACAGTGGACTGAGGTGCCAAGTAACACTACAAGTCACACTTTGATTGGAAAAGAAATGTACTGATTATACTCATGTTTGTCTTATGTTATTTACTACTTCTAGGATGCAAAGCTAGAACACAACTTATAACCACTGTGGTTGACAAACCTGTTGCTGCACACATCTGTACTCCTCAATCAACAAAACCTGCTGCAAAAAACAGAAAGGTGGTGATGCAAGAGATCGGTCAGGGTGGTGGGAAAATAATAGGAAAGATACAAACCTTCTTGGAAGGCTGGGAGATTTTACAAAAGCTTAGGGAAAGAGTTATGGCTGAAGGCAGCCTAATCACCTTACTTTGAGTTAACTGTAAAGGGCAGATAACAAGGGAGTGCAAAGGAATTTATCTAGATAAGTTTGTTTACCTATTTCAACCTTTGATCATCCTCGCACAGGATTGGGGTGCACAATGTTAATTACCCACAAATGGTGTTTGCTATAGGCCTTTGTTATTAAATCTGTACTAAATAAATGCAGGCATCTCCAGCTTATCAGGGGCCACACTTTCTCGTCTACTATGCTAAACTATGCGGTCCCCTAGCTGTGTTCACAGGCAAAAACACCTGTGTCTGCATACTCCATTTATCTGTTGGTTGGCCAGTCTGCAGGACAGACTCGGCAATCCCAACTATTAAAAGACCTGTATTCTGCTATGCTATACTGATTGTTAAGCTATGGTCTTTCAGCTTCCAGTTAACCGCTGCACTTTCTTTGTAAAATTGCATTTTTCCTTTTCCGAGTGGGTTCCTTTTAGGCTCTGTTACTGGGGAATATTAAACGGTGCTGGGAGGAGAAAGACAAGGGACTTGTTCCTTCTTATCTGCTTTTTTTCCTGTTAGTGTTGCCCCAGCCAAACTTCTCCACCCAACAGTGGCAGTTGATTACAGTAGCAGCAGTTGACTTCATTTTATAGTCTCTCCCATTTTCTCAAAATCAGCCTCACCACAGGCACTGCCTCACACATGCCAGAATCAGCCAGATGAGTTGCCTTGTCAGAGCTCTGAGGCATTAGCCAAGTTGTTCCCCTTCCTCAAAGGTCTAAGTCCCAGCTCCACAAAACCCTTCCTCCAGAATTCTAACCTCTTCCCTTTGTTTCCCCAGGCCTAGAGAATGTCATTGCTTTCTTTTTGCCTCTTTGTTCTTCAATATCTGGTTGACAATTTTATATATATTAAATTCTATCTGTTAAAATCACTGGTATGCTTTTAGATTTCACTACATTCTGACTGAGAGAAATGTAAAGTTTAGAATAATTCTGTCAAATTTGAGAAGAAAAATTATATAATATTTTTATTTCAATTGCCTTAAATATACAGATTCATTTGGAGAGGATACATTTTGAAACAATACTAAGTTAACCATTCATTAATATGATCTATTTATTAATTCAGATCTGTATATTTCAATAGAGTTTTAGAAATTGTCCTTAGAGTTTCTCTTCAGAGCTATTTTTTTACTTTTATTTTAGGTTGAGGGGTACATGTGAAGGTTTGTTACATAAATAAACTTGTGAGATGGGGGTTTATTGTACAGATTATTGCATCACCCAGGTATTAAGCTTAGTACCCAATTTTTTTTTTCTGCTTTTCTCCATCCTCCCCATTCCCCTCTCAAGCAGGCCTCAGTATCTGTTGTTCCCTTCTTTGTGTTCATGAGTTCTCATTGTATAGCTCCCACTTTTACGTGAGAACACGCAGTATTTGATTTTTCTATTCCTGTTTTAGTTTGCTAGGGATTATAGCCTCCATCTAGAGCTAGAGCTATTATATTGAAGGAAAGAACAAATTTGGATTTTGTGGATCCTGAAGCATATGGTTAATTTGGGGAACTCTCTTTGAGAAATACAATATGATTACAAATACAAAGGTAGGTACAAAGGTGAATTAATTAGAATCAGAACAAAATAAAAATAACAGAAATTTTTAGATGTTTACAATATCAAAGACATTAAAAACACAGAAAAATACATGCTTTTATTAAATAACTATATAATATAACCATAAAATACTATTTTCCCTGCATTTTTGAGTGCATATTCCTTGATCACATATTCATATGTCAACAAATGTATAATATTTGTATAGAATTACTCTAAAATTAATTGAGTCTTTCCTTTTTCACTTTAGATTGAAATTTGCTTTTTATTATTGATAATTTCAAAAAAAAATTTTTCAGTTTAATTTCTCTGTCTTGGTATATCATATGAATTTTTTAACATTATTGTCAAATTTGAGACTACTCTTGTCAGTAGTCTCAAATTTGACATATCAGTATTTCAGAACATTTCAGTGGCTGACAACTATTAAAATACTCTTTTAATTGGAAAGCTGGGAACAGTGGTGCTTGCCCGTAGTCCCAGCTACTCCAGAGGCTGAGGCAGGAGGATGGCTTGAGCTCAGGAGTTCATATCCAGCCTAGGCAACATAGTGAGAGCCTGTCTCTTTAAAAAATAAAATAAAATACACAAATATGTTTTAAAATTCTTTTAAGTTGGTGATATTCAACCAGTTTGTCATTGATACATAGTAGCATATTATGAATCTTATAATTTTGCATATAAGCATTTCGTGTCAAGTCAGTATGTAATTTGAATTTTTTTGAAGTTTCTATATAATTCACTCTTCTATCATTTTCTGACAGGGTGTATAAAGTGTCTAACAACAAATACTGATTATTTGTTTTTTCCCCATATATCCATTCATTGCTGTTTTACATATTTGAAGCTATATTATATGCATATATGTTCTTAATCAAAACTTCCTAGTCTGTTTTTAAAATTAGGACATATACATGTCCTTCTTTATCTGTTCTCATTTCTTTCAGTTTTCAATTAGTTTTTCATGATGTTAAATAGCTACCACATCATGGTTCATTTTTCTGTGACATACATTTTTTATTTTCAATTACTCTGCATCCTTTTGGTTTAAATCTGTTTTTAAAGACAAAGCAGTAACAATTTAATCCAGTTTGAGAGCAGCTGTATTTTTATTAGGATTTTAAGCACATTTACATGCAAATTATTATGTAAGTATTTCATTCTATCTAATTTCTGCTTTTTTTTTTTACTGTATTTTAGGTTTTGGGGTACATGTGAAGGACATGCAAGATTGTTGCATAGGTACACACATGGCAGTGTGGTTTGCTGCCTTCCTTCCCCTCACCTGTATCTGTCATTTCTCCCCATGCTATCTCTTTCCACCTCCCCATCCCCGCCATCCCTCCACCATTTCCCCCCAATGGACCCCAGTGTGTAGTGCTCCCCTCCCTGTGTCCATGTGTTCTCATTGTTCAACACCCACCTATGAGTGAGAACATGCAGTGTTTGATGTGTTTTTTTGTTTTTTGAGATGGAGTCTTGCTCTGTTGCACAGGCTGAAGTACAATAAGATGATCTTGGCTCATTGCAACCTCCACCTCCCAGATTCAAATGACTCTTCAGCCTCAGCCTCCCAAATAGCTGGGATTACAGGCGCATGCCACCACATCTGGCTAATTTCTGTATTTTTTAGTAGAGACAGGGTTTCACCATGTTGGCCAAGCTCTTCTCAAACTCCCCACCTCAGCTAATCCCCCAACCTTGGCCTCCCAGACTGTTGGGATTACAGGCATGGGCCATCACACCCGACTTGATTTCTGCTTTCTTATTTTCTGTTTTCTTTCTTTCTTTCTTTCTTTCTTTCTTTCTTTCTTTTCTTTCTTTTTTTGTTTTTGAGACAGTCTCACACTGTCACCTGAGTTGGAGTGCAGTGGCACAATCTCGGCTCACTGCAACCCCTGCCTCCTAGGTGCAAGCGATTCTCCTGCTTCAGCCTCCCAAGTAGCTGGGATTACAGGCACCTGCCATCACAACCACCTTTTTTTTTCTTTCTTTTTTTTTTTTTTTTTTGTATTTTTAGTAGAGATGAGGTTTCACTATGTTAGCCAGGCTAGTCTCAAACTCCTGACCTTGTGATCTGCCCATCTCAGCATCCCAAAGGATTACAGGTGTGAGCCACTGGCCCTTATTTTCTGTTTTCTATTTAAACATTTTCTTTGCTTCATTTTTTCATTTTTTCTATCTTCCATTGTATAGGTAGATTTTTTTTTCTGTTAGAAACTTAAACCCTACATTTAGTGTTACAATAGATTTTCTTGAGCTTTGCTGCCCAAAAAACAAAAATCTTAGCATACATTCCCCTTGCTCTGCTCCTATTGCAACAATAAAAAAAGGAGAGCAAAGAAAATATTTCTAGTTAAACAATTCAGTAGGTTCTCATTACAATAATAATGTAGAGAAACAATCAGGGTCATGCAAAGCTAAGCCAGTCATACCAGTTGATTAATATGATATTGTAATAATCCACACAATGTAATAAGAACTTGATTCAGAGGGTTGAGAATGGAAATGTAAAAATTAGTTGAGATTTTTAGTTTATTAGAGCTGAAATAAACTTAACCTCAATTTCTACATTCTACATATAAACATGATACATTCACAACTTTATCAAATTTCCTTTTCATATATGTGAACATTGAATTAAACATGAATGAACAAGGGGGAAAATAATCTGGTTATAATTGAATTAAAATGAAGAGAAGGTCTTAACCAGGACATCTGCAGCTGGTGGGCTCACACTATGACCACTCCAGTTCTAGGAAACTTGAGTCACTGAAACAGAATTGTGCTAGGGTGAAAAATCACTCTGACCAAAGAACAGAACAATTACACAGTTTTATAGAAAATGTAACAATTAGGCCTACAGTTGAAGTCTGAGGAAGTACTTTTACAATTAAGTTCCCGGTATTAGGTCTAGTTTCAGCAAATAATTTCTCAGTGATTAATTTTTGCCTAGTTTAATTGCTGATGATGGATGGCCAGCAGTTGGAAGACCAGTCAAAATTACAGAAACAAAGAGATTAACAAAATAAATTTGTTCGTAAGATAAACATTGTCTACCCTAGAAAAGAAATGAAACTAAATTAAATTATATTTCTTTATTGCATTGGAGTATTCATTTTGACCAACCTGGAGATAGTTTTGGAGAATATCTTATGATTAATAAATATTAGCTAATAATTTTTTAAGCTCATTACTCCTTTGTCAGCATTAATTACTATGGATCTTCCTTCTTCCACAGAAGTAATACAACATGACATCTAAACTATAGTTGAACTTTTAAGAAGGGGTTTAGAGGATTTTAAGTTTGAGCTGTCTCAAGTTCCATAATTTCACATCTTTGAAATGAGTATTGAGATTTAGATTTATTAATTCAACTAACATTTGTCAAGCTCCTAATATGTGTCAAGCATTATACTACTTGTTGAGATACAGAGATAAGTAAGACTGGGTTTCTGCCCACAGGTCTTTCTGAGGTGAGTAGAAGAAAATAAAAATGTAGGTATAAGTTTTGCAAGGGAGTACAGTAGGGACCCAAAGGAAGGAATGGTGGACTGTACTAGCCCTGTCAGGTATAGTAGAAAGATATAAAAATGTTGAAGAGGAAGCCCTTGCTCTGTAAAACACTTTTACACTATAGGAAAGGTCAGTACTTTGACCAAAGTCAAAAAGCTGCTAGAAAGCAGAGCCAGGACCAAACTAGTCCTATCCTGCAAGTAAAAGCAGTGTAATTTGTCCCCAACCCCAAATTTGAGAGCATTTCTGGCTCCTTCCTGGGAATTTCACCTTAAATAAAGCCTTCTGGCTGACACCCTGCCAAACACACACACATACACAGAAACAGAGAGAGAGAGAGAGAGAGAGCTCAAGTCAGACCTGACTCCCCAATTCTTCATTCTTATTAATAAACAACAAAAATCACCAGACATTTAGAAAAACACAGCTGCCTGAAAGAAAAAGAAACCAGACTATTTAACTTGTACGTAATTGTTATAGAAACAAAGCAGAGCTTAAGATGGGGGAGGAATCCCTTAAGAAGTCAAGAAACTGGAGAAGCTATTTCAACTATAAAACAATATACTAAACAATCAATTACAGAACAACAACAACAACAACAACAAACCTTTAAAAAGTTAAAGTAGGCCAGGCGTGGTGGCTCACACTCTAATCCCATCACTTTAGGAGGTTGAGGTGGGCAGATCACGAGGTCAGGAGATTGAGACATAATGAAACCCTGTCTCTACTAAAAACACACACACACACAAATTAGCTGGGTGTGGTAGCGTGCTCCTGTAGTCCCAGCTACTTGGGAGGCTGAGGTAGGAGAATGGCTTGAAGCTAGTTGCTGTGAGCTGAGATCGTGCCACTGTACTCCAGCCTGGGAGACAGAGGGAGATGAAAGAAAGAAAGAAAGAAGAAAGCAAGCAAGCAAGCGAGAAAGAGAGGGAGGGAGGGAAGGAGGAAGGAAGGAAGGAAGGAAGGAAGGAAGGAAGGAAGGAAGGAAGGAAGGAAGGAAAGAAGGAAGTCTGTCAGTCAGTCAGTCAGTCAGTCCCACAAGGGCTGGATGCCAGATCACAGGCACATATTTTCCTGGGACTCATTAATAATAGATTTTCCTATAGGCCAGGCATCTGCTTATCTGATAGAGAACACATTTAAACCTAAACTTCCACATGCGCACACACACACACACACACACACACACACCCTGTCAGATTGAGCTGCACACCATTCTGTTGATGGCCTTATCACTATTGGTTTGGGCATTTTTACTGATTTACAATCCGGAGGCCCATATCAACTTAAGTAGGTACCCACTTAAAAGGATACCCCAGTCCCACATTCCACACAGCTTTGCAAGGGCCCAAATCTCAATGCTTCAGCTCTCATTGCAAGACCATCCCAAGACCTTATTGCTGGAGATGACTTTGTCCCCTGTGCTGGAGACTTCACCTCTTACACTAAAGTCTCCACTCAGCAACACCCATGGGCTGCCTCTCCTAAAGCACAAAATTGACACAGGATGTTTAAATTTTTCTTTCTGAATTCAGTGTCTGCTTAGCCCATGATCCGGGTATACTCCTTACTCTTTTCCAAAATACACCCTACACTTGCATGCCTAAAGGAAAACCTAATAGACATTACTAAAATTAATGATGATTATTGTTTTCCCCAGAAGGCACCTATCTCATATCAGACAACTCCACAGCCACCTGGGGAGAGAACGACTACTTTCTGGTTACTTCTTCTCCTGTAACCCCATTCAGCTTTCTACCACAGCCTCTTGCCTTGCACCTCCAACCACAACCACTCCCTTTGGCTGGACACAATACCACTAATATTTACATATACTTTACTCAATTATTAGCTCATAACCAACAATAGTGGCACACTGAAATGCTTATTTCTTGGGAATGATATTATTCTCTTTGCAGTCAATATCTTCACCACTCAAGTTACAACTGTCTTATATTTAAAAGATCAAGCCAGGGCACAACCCAGGGGTAGATTGCCATCGATTTGTTTGTTTAATACAGTAGCTGCCTCAGCATCCATTTTTAGGACTGCCATAAGTTTTTTGAAGTCCAGTCATATCCTGTCACCTTTGGCCCAGTTAAAACTTTCCCTCCACATGTGGTTGTTTGCAATACAACCCATTTTTTTTCCCTCATCTCACTGAACCAAACCCAACGTATTCCACAGGTGCTGCCCGTGTTAAAACTTAATGGTTAACACCAGAGTCTTGTAAACAAGTTCCCCACCTCACAGGTGTTTTCTTTAAATTAAAAAATTCACAACCCCTGAGGAAACTGTAAGGGATAACACCTGTGCACCTTAATAAAGTCCTGGCGCCACACCTCCTTCCTCTTCCTTCTTGCTCCCCACCCGTTGGTTGAGCTCCCTGCCACCGCCAGCCTTCCCATCAGTCTCCTGTTGGCACCCCTAACCTCTACGAGCTCTGTAAGTAATAACTTTCTTTTGTTTCATGCATTTGGTTTTACCTTCTCGTTGTGTCTCACCTGCCTGATACACCCGAATCTAACTTTGTCCTGCTCAGAGCTCTCCTAGAAAGTGGTTTTCTTGGTTTATGGTCACTCTCGAGAGAAAGACCTCAAAATCAAGTTAAAAATAAACCATAACTATAGAAATCATAAAAGTAAATTTTGCTGTTAAAAAGTCAAATTTGCTACTAGTAAAATGTACTATAACAGGAAATAGCTGTAACCCATAGACACATCTAACCATGGACACACTCAAAGTATATCAGCCCTCTGGATGGAAATCTTCTCAGAAATTAATCTACAATAGTTTTTTGCTAAATGCCCGTGCTGATTCTCTGAAGCTACAGAGCAGTGCATTCTAAGGACAGCAGTTATGCGGTGAGGCTAGAAAGCAGCAGATAAAGAGAGGAGCAAGAGGCTCCTTCAGAAGGGAGGTTTCAGGTGAAGTGGGACTACAAACAATTGATAAAATGCATGAAAAGTGAATCCGCATGATCATGAAGTTGCAGCATTCTCCCTGAGGTATGGAGCACTTGGGGATAGTGACCTCGGATCCCTGAACAAACTCTGCACTTCTTATCTCCAAACTACTAGTTGGTATTTTATTAACAAAATTACATCTTTGGTTATTAATTTTCATTTCCATTCATACATGATACAGAGTCGGTGCAGGGTAGAGAGGGATGGGGAGACTACGGCTTTTCAATTTTCGCTGTTTGTATTATTTAATTTGATACCATGTACACATTTTGGTTTTTAGAAATTTAAATTGATAGAGATCGCTAGGTGTGACAAAATTTTAATAACTTATCTTTACAAAATCATCACGCTGAAGCTCTCACTGTATTTTTACATTAGTTGTATTCAGGCTGCATCAGTTTTCTGAGAAAAGCCATTTTACCTTTTAAAAGGAATTGTCTTTGGCTTCTGGGCGGAAAATAAGGCACTGATTACCTAATCCCTTCCCCCCAGGAACTGACTTCATCTAAAGACTAAAATGGCCAGTACAGTTTTGGTCCCTGAACAACACAGGGCTTAAGGGAAATGACTCAACACACATTCAAAAATCCATGTGAAACTTCTGACTCCCCCAAAACTGAACTCTTAGCCTACTGCTGACCAGAAATCTTACCCATATCATAAGCAGTTGATTAACACATACTTTGTATGCTATATGTATTCATATATATGCTGTATTCTTAACAATAAAGCAAGTTAGAGAAAGGAAAATGTTATTAAGAAAATTATAAGAGAAAACATATTTACTATTAGGTAGAAGGAGATCATCATAAAGGTCTTCATTCTTATCTTCACATTGAATAGACTGGGAGGAAGAGGGAGTAGAGGGAGTGCTCTTGCTGTCTCAGGGGTGGCAGAGTTGGAAGAAAATTCACACTAAGTTGACTCATAGGCGGGTTACTGCTTATGGGCACATGAGCAGTACAAATCCATGTTATTGAAGCCTTAACTGCACTGTTTTCCCCTAGGCTGTATTCTAAATCTGGTCAGTCTCAGCTGCATGTGTGACTAGATTTTATCTATATGCTAATATCTCCTAACCTGAATCTCCTGCTTAATTCCTAATCCCTGAATGACATTTCCATTGTTCATCACAGTGAAAATCCACATACTGAATTTATTATCAGCCTTTTCAAAATTCTTCCGATGTCCCTAATAACGGTAAAGGGCAACTTCATTCCACCAGTCCTGTAGGTTAAAGACCTATAGAGGATATTAAGGTTTGTCTTGCTCATCCTCTGTTCACCCTCCTTCTAGTATGATTTTTTTTTTAATTACAAAGTTTGAAAAGCTAAAACTACATTTCTCAGATTCCTTTACAATCTTGGGTCAGAATAACAATTAGGTTCTGCCTATTGAATGCACTTACCCAGTTTGGGAAGGCTGTGTTTTTAGCTATACTCTTTTTCAAATCAAGGCAATGGAGACATGAGGTTCTACAGCCATATTTCCAGGTCCATTCTTCATTTTCATAGGTACTGAGAAAGAACTGTGATAGTTGCAGCAGGAAGGCTCCAGATTCTGGGGCCCAGTGACAGCTAAGGCAGTAGTGTTGACAGGAACCTAGCCATATGGTAGGATGTCTTTTGAATGCAATAATTCCAGTGATAGTATCTGTAGTAGTAACTTCTTAGCAGGTCAGAACTGGGATCTGGAAAGTATTTCTGGAGACCTAGGCTAGCTTCCACTCTTTTGCTTCCCCTATAATTTTGTAAGCACTGATTGCTACTATTAACATCTCTTCCTGCTTAGTAACTGAGAAGAGCCATCACTTTTTCTGCAAAGAACCTTAACTCCAAAGTTGTATTCGTTCTCTGTCATTACACCCCACATCTAAGCAGTAAGTCCTGCCAGTTCTTTTGCCATAATTTTTATTGCACCCAGCCACTCCTTTTCCTTTCTGTATTTTTATAACGTAAAGGGAGGAGCATCAGCCTTGGATCCTAACACCAACTTTTGGCCTTCCTATTCCCAAGCCATGTTTCTTTAGACAAATCACTTAATTGCTTGGAATCTTAAATTCCACAGCTGTAAAAGGAGATTGTTGTCAGTTTATAGGATTTTGTGAAAATTAGAGATAATAGTTGATGCTCTGAGAAAATCATCTGGCCTAATTCTTGGTATTTAGCCTTAGCCATACTATTATTATGATTAAACTCCTACCAGGTCTTGTTCTTGGATCTTTCTCACTCTAGCTCTGGAAAGAGAGTATTTCCCAAGTACGTTTTGAATAAACATGGAACTAAAAAAGTAGCCCTTGGCCTCAAGGAACTTTCAGTTTAAAGAACAAAACTGAAGTTTTCTGAAAAGCGTTACTCATATTTGAAAATAGAAAAAGTAACCTGAGATTCGTTTTGGGGTTTCAGACTAAGAATCTTTTTGGTGAAATCAATGGAGGGATTTTTAGTATTGATGATCTCTCTCTCTGACCAACCAGTGATTGAATTATTTTCCTTCGGTGTCTGAGATAAAATGATTAACCTCAAACAAATCATACTTGCTTTTGGAAAGATGGAGAAAGGAGATTTTTCCCTATTTCTCCTGATAAGTGCAACTGAAAACTCTGGAAGCAGTGTAGAACAAGAAAATGCTGAAAGGTGGAGAAAATAAGCTGACCATTAAGGAATATGGGAACAAGGAACAACATGGTGATGAGTTATCTGTTTTGTTTTGTTTTGTTTTTTCCTCTGCCTCAAATATTTCAGATTGGAATTCTACTATTATTATTTTAAATCCTGGGTCATTTTTATTTTCCACTCCTTACAGCAGAAACATTAAGGAGGCCAGAAAAAGGCAGAGAGAAATGAAACAAAGCTTTTGAAATCATAAAAGAAAAGGAACTTGGGTTTTGAGTGTGTTTCTGGAAAAATAAAAACAAGGCATAGATTCATTGATTCTGCCTTAAGTATTTCCCGTAGAGCAATAAAGCAACCCCAGGTGTGTTCCCCAGATGCAGGTACTGTGAGCTGAGAAGCTCAGAGGCAAGGTAGGGAGGGCATCTATCCCCATAACAATCTGCAGACTTTAAACACAGAGGGAGAGCCCTGCTGTCACCCGTAGGTGGTGGGGTGGGGTGGGGTGGGGAGAGTAGAGTCAGTGCCCATCCCCTGGCCTTCATCTGAGGGAAAGTGGCTTCTCCTCTGTGGCTTTCCGTGTTTTGGAATTCATTTGAGTCATTGAGATCAATTTTTCTACATATTTTGAAACATATAATTAATTGCTTGTTCATAGCACTTGTTTACTTCTCCATTAGGTTATCTTTTCTGTATTGATTTACAACAGCTTTTTTAAAATTATATCTACTAACTTCTTTTTCCATCATACATATTACAAATATTTTTTCACAGTTGGCATTTGACTGTGTGTGTTGTGGTTCTAACCACACAAAAAATACTAAATGTTTCTGTAGTCAAGTATTTCTGCTTCTTACTTGTGGGTGTATTGGTAGCCAGGCCCAGTGGCATGCACTTGTAGTGCCTCCCAGCTACTCAGGAGACTAAGGCAGAAGGATTGTTAGAGACCAGGAATATATTCAAGCCTGGACCACACAGTGAGATCGCCATCTCTTTAAAAAATAATCTAAATACAAACATTTAAAATTTTAAAAACTACCCAGTTCCTATTCTATACTTAGTGTTTGAAGTTTTTTTCAGATTTATATTGTTTTAGTAAGTTATTTTGCACATGTCTTTAAAGTGTGTGTGTGTGTGTGTGTGTGTGAACGTGCACATGTGTGCATGTTCCAATAAAACTTTATTTGTAAGAACAGGCAGTGGGCCAGCTTTGGCTCTCAGGCCATTTTCAACCCTTATTAGAATCCATGAGGATAAAGGTAGAAACCCAATTGCCACTGTTTTTCTCATGGGACTCTCCTAAAGCAAAATTCCTTATTTAAGCTCTTGGGACACACACAGGCCACTCGGAGGAGAGAGGAAGTTGGATGCACAAAAGCCTCAAGCCCTGGCTTCACCTGTGCCAGCCATGTGGCCAGAAGCAATTACATACTGCTCATGCTTTAGATTCTCATCTGTAAAATATTTGGAGATACAGTTTGAAATAAGTCATCCAACTTAATTTTTTCAAGTAGATAGCCATTGCTATCAATAAAGTTTTTAAACTATCCTTTTCATACTAAATTGAAATACTACTTGTCATATATTAATTTCCTAATTACTCTGGAATGCATCATAATAGCCCCTATTTTGTCTCATTGACCTAAGTGTATTTCTCTGGCTAATACACTATTTCAGTTGTGTGGCTTTATTTAATAAATTAATTTCCCCCTTACAGCTTTTATTTTTGATAATTTGTGACTGTTTATACAATTGTATATTAAAATTTAAGATAATCTTGTCCAATATTCCCCCCCAAAAAGCACTGGAATACCAGTTAAAATTGAATTTCATTTATATATCAAGCTTGAGAGAATTGAATTTATTTTCATATATATATATATATATATATATATATATATATATATATATTGCACTTTACATTCTGCAGTACATATGCAGAACATGCAGGATTATTGCATAGGTACATACATGGCAATGTGGTTTGCTGCCTCCATCCCCATCACCTATATCTGGCATTTCTCCCCATGTTCTCCCTCCCCAATACCCTATACCCTACTGCCCCTCCCCTGGTTTCCCACCACAGACCTGAGTGTGTGATGCTTCCCTCCCTGTGTCCATATGTTCTCATTGTTCAACATCTGCCTATGAGTGAGAACATGTGGTGTTTGATTTTCTGTTTTGTGTCAGTTTGCTGAGAATGATGGTTTCCAGGTTCATCCATGTCCCTACAAAGGACACAAACTCATTGTTTTTGATCGCTGTGTTAGCTAGGATGGTCTCAATGTCCAGATCCCGAGATCTGCCTACCTTGGCCTCCCAAAGTGCTGGGATTACAGGCGTGAACCACCATGCCTGGCCAATAATATTTTTATATAGAATTTTTACATGAGTGAGTCAGATTGGTCTACAGTTTTCTTTTTTACACTAATTTCATCAGCTTTTTCTGTTAAACTTAAATTCTGGCTTCATAAAATTCTTGAAATGTTCATGCTTTGTCTGGAATTGTTTAACATTGTAATTGGCTGTTTGTGAAGCTGTCTGCTTCTGGTACCATTTGTAATGAAAAATATTGACTCTCCTTCCAGTTTTTTTTAATTGAATTGATCCATTGACATTTTTAACTTATTCTTGAAATAATTATGCTAATTTATATCTTTTAATGAATTATCCTTTCCTGTAGGTTTTCAAGTTTTTTCCCATAAAGTAGTTGCAGATAGTACAGTGTTAAAATTATTTTAATCTCATTCACTTTCATGTTTATTTCCTTATTTTGTCATTTATAATTTTACATGATTTTGTTCTTGCTGTGTGATTTTTTCCCTATTAGGCTCTTGAAGGCATTAACTATTTTTTGTTGTTTTTCATTTTCTAAACATGAATACAAAATTCCTTTATTTTGGATTGTATCTTTAATATGAAGTACTATAAAACCTATAAATTTTTATCTGAACTGCTTCAGCTGAGTCCCATTGATTTAATATGTGGTGTTCTGTTTCATTTCTTTATAAATATCTTGTCATTTCAGTTTTAATGTTCTCTTTGATTCAGGGATTATTTAGACTCTTTAAATTCTAAGTTTTTATAAATCATCTTTTAATTTCTAATTTCATCAGATAAAGATCACAGTACATAGCTTAAAGAGTTCTCAACTTTATTTTTTAAAAAGGTAAGGTTTTCGGCCAAGCACAGTGGCTCACACCTATAACCCCAACACTTTGGGAGGGTGAGGCAGGCGGATCACTAGGTCAAAAGGTCGAAACCATCCTGGCCAACATGGTGAACCCATCTCTACTAAAAATACAAAAATTAGCTTGGTGTGGTGGCATGCATCTGTGGTCCCAGCTACTTGGGAGGCTGAGGTGGAAGAATTTCTTGAACCCAGGAGGTGGAGGTTGTAGTGAGCTGAGCACCGCTGCACTCCAGCCTGGTGACAGAGCAAGACTCAGTCTCAAAAAATAAATAAATAAGTAAGGTTTTCTTTGTGGTAAAATGCAAAATTTATGAAGAAAAGTATTTAGATCTGTTTTATCTATGGCATTAAAAATTCTGTACCTAGCTATTAAACTTGTATATTCTTCTGTATTCCTTTTATTATTGTATAGTAGATCATATTCAGAAAAAAATACGTTAAAACATTAATTGTGCTTTCATTAACATATTCTTACATATCTAATAGTAGTCGCTTTATACGATTAGCTGCATTGTCATTGTACACATATGATTCATCACTGTTAAATTATCTTCTGTACTTACAATGCAACTACTTTTAAAAGTTATTAAATAATAAACTGTACTTATAATACAACTACTTTTAAAATTCATTTTTATTGGCCTAAATTGTATATATTTATGGTATACATGTTTTCATATATACATTGTAGAATCAGTGCATCAATGTTAGTCAAGCTAATTATGCATTACTTATAATTTGTGGTGAGAACATTTAAAATCTACTCTTAGCAATTTTCAAGTATATAATACATTATTGTTAACTGTATTCACCATGATAGTTCACCATGATAGATCTGTTGAACTTATTCCTCCTGTCTAACTGAAGTTTTGCATCCTTTGATCAACATTTCCCTAATGCCCTCCCATCCCCACCCAAGACCATGGTAAGCAATATTCTACTCTCTACTTATATAAGTTCAGCTTTTTAAAACTCCACATGTAAGTGAAATCATGCAGTATTCAGCCTTCTTTGTCGGTTCATGTCATTCAACATAATGTCCTCTAGGTTCATGTTCATCCATGTTGTTGCAAATGGCAGAATTTCCTTTTTCAAGGCTGAATAGTATTCCACTGTACATATCTATATCACATTTTCTTCATTCATCTATCAATATATACTTTCGTAGATTCCATACCTTAACTATTCTGAAAAATGCCACAATGAATGTGGCATGCAGATATCTCTTCAATAAACTGATTTTATTTCCTTCAGATATATACTCTTCCTGGATCATATGATAGTTTTATTTTTAACTTTTTGAGAAAACCCCATACTGTTTTCCATAATGGCTGTGCTAATTCCCACCAACAGTGTACAAGAGTTCCTTTTTCTCTACATCCTTGCCAACACTTGGTATCTTTTCTTTTTTATAATAGCCATTCTAACAGATGTGACGCGATATCTCATTATGGTTGTAATTTGCATTTCCCTGATTAGTGATATTGAACATTTTTCATATAAAAATATGACCATTTGTATGTTTTCTTTAGCCAAATATCTATTCAAGTCTTTTGCCCTTTATTTAATTGAGTTGTTTTCTTACTATTGAGTTGTTTTAGTTCCTTGTGTATTTTGGATACTAACCCCTTATCAGATGTATAGTTTGCAAATATTTTCTCCCATTCCATTAATTGTCTGATTAGTCTGTTTTCTTTGCTGTGTAGAAGCTTTCTAATTTGATAGAATCCCATTTGTCTTTTTTGCTTTTGTTGCTTGTGATTTTGGTCATATCCAAACAGTCATTTCCCAGACCAATAGCAAGAGGTTTTTTTCCCCATTTTTTTTTAGTAGTGTATAGTTCAGGCCTTACATATGTCTTTAATCCATTTTCAGTTGCATTTTACATATGATGTGAGATAAGTAATTTCATTCTTCTGCACGTGGATGTCCAGTTTTCTCAACACTATTTATTGAAGAGGCTGTCCTCTTATTGTGCATTCTTGATAGCTTTGTCAAAGATCTATTAACTATAAATGCACAAGGTTTATTTCTGTGCTTTACATTCTGTGCTCTACATGGTTTATGTGTCTGTTTTTAATGTTAGGATCATGCTGCCTTTGTAGTAGATTTTGAGATCACTGGTGTGATGCCTCTGTGTTCTTTTTGCTCAGGATTGCTTTGGCTATTTGGGGTCTTTCAGGCTTTTCTATTTCTGTGAAAAAATGTCAATGGAATTTTGATAGCAATCTCATTAAATCTGTAGATTACTTTGGATAGTATAGACATGTAAACAATATTCTTTTAATCCATGAACATTAGATATTTTTCCATTTATCTGTGTTTTCAATTTATTCCATCAGTGTTTTATAGTTTTTAGTATACAGCTCTTTCACTTCCTTGATTAAAGTTCTTCCTAAGAATTTTATTTTATTTTTGTAGCTAATTATAATCTGGATTGTTCTCTTCATTTCTTTTTTCAGATTGTTCATTGTTACTAAAAAGAAACACTACTTATTTCTGTACATGGATTTTGTATCTTGCAATCTTACTGAATTTGTTTAGTAGTGCTAGTTTTGTTTTTTTGTGTGTGGAATCTTTATGGTTTTTTATATACAGTCATGTGTCACTTAATAGTAGAATACATTCTGAGAAATGCACTGTTAAGTGATATTTGTCATTGTGTAAACATCATAGAGTGTACTTACATAAAACTAGTTGGTACAGTAAAAATAAGATATTTCATTATGGCCTTATGAGGCCACCATTGTATATGCAATCTGTCATTGAAAGAAACATCTTTAAGTGGTGTGTGACTATATAAGATCATGTCATTTGGAAACAGGAACAATTTAGCTTCTTCCTTTCTGGTTTGTATACCTTTTATTTCTTTCTCCTTAGTAACTGCTCTGGCCAGGACTTCCAGTACTATGTTGAATAGAAGTGGTGATGCTATTTTTTCTGATATTAATAAAACCACTTGTGGGAAGCCCATTAAATTTATGGCTCCCCAAGTGTCATTATGTAGAAAAGTACCATATGGCAATATTAACACATAAACTATAAAACTTTCTATTTCCTAGATTATTCATTTAATTTCTCTAGCTAAGTCTCTCAGATTTTTGGCCTGGGAATATATTCTCTCTAGTCTATACTTAGGCAGGTTGAGGATAGGATTATATAGGAAGATATCTTTACTAGTAATTTGTTCTTTGTCAACCTCACTTTTTATTTCTGGCCTCAGTTACAAATGCTGAGTCTAAACCAGAATTAATTTGAGGTTCTCAAGTGCATCGGAGGAGAAGGGAAATTAATCTGAGAACATTTATTTGCTTAGGAAAGTTCAAAATCTGTTAGTACAAATACCTGTTAATATTCCTAAGGGCACAGGATTGGCAAAAGATGGAAGTTTGGCTGAAAAGCCGGGAAAATGTTTTCTCTCCATTGGTCCATCACAGGAAGGCTTCGATAGAGATTACTAGTTGCCCCAACTTTTTCTGTTTCCTGACAATGTGGCTGTTCCCAGTACACTGTCAATACAACTAACAGTGAGGCATAAAGACATCTTGGTTTCTATCAGGTTGTAACCATGGAAAGATAGATTCTTATAATGGTCCCCTTATTGATTATGGATCTATGATTGGAAATAGTACCTAGTGGTAAAAGATATAAGTTTAGACATAGACTTCATTGACTCAAATCTTGGTTCCATCGTTTAGCAATTGTTGTACCCCTTGGCCAAGTGTCTTCATTTCTATAAACTTCAGTCCTCAATTTGGGAAGAAAGCTATAATTATTCCTATCTCAGTGTTGGAGTAAATGATATAAAGTGCCTGTGTTTAATATAACACATGCCACCTAGAAACCTCTTAATAAGTAGTAGCCATTGTTGCTGCTATTAATAGCCACATAACATCCTCATGCTTCAGTTTTCTCAAGATGTAGTGGGTGGCAGTTAATTTAATTGCTATTTCCTTAGAACTGTGCACATGCAGATTTTCTCTGCCAGCCTTTCTGGCTTAGATGTATCTATAAATGTTGGGAATATATAGTTCTTGTTGCCTGACATGGTATGAGTTTCATCCCATTATCATCTCCCTCTGGTGCTCAATGCTTAGCCCTTAGTAATTACTATAGCCCACCTAATACTTAGAACACCACTCCACAGATAGGTAAAGTTGGCAAATAAAATAGCAATAAGAGCTATCATTAATTCACTATCTATTAGGTGCCAAGCACTGTGAATGCACTCTCTAAACTTCCCAACATCTCTGTATGGCAGGTATTACTATCCCCACAGTATAAAATGTCAAAATGAGTTAGAGAAGTTAAACATGACCAATATCACACAGCCAGCAGAGCTGATTCCTTGTCCTCTTCATGCTGCTGCTTTCAGCATGCCACCAACACAGATACCTGAAATTAGGTAAACATTTTTATATAAATGTAGAGCAAATATATTTGAAGTTTATTTATATTCAGTTTTCCTGGAAGAATGATTTTGATTCTAAAATCTTAGTAATGCCATGTGATTCAGGCATTGTTGTAGTAGCAGTGTCTGAGCCCAGCTAAATGCTAATGAGTAGAAGTCAAGAAAGGCATCCAATTAGATGATCACAGTGTGGAATGTTATACAGATGACATTAGACATGAAGAATCAGAAGGGTCTGTCTGGCGTCAGGAACAGTATGGAGGTTCTTCTTTCTGAGGAAGGGAAGATTGAGTCAGGCCATCATCCTTCTGTTTATATCCTCATCTGGTGGAGCCTGCTGAAGCCATGGTGATGACATACAGTAAAAACAGCCTTGCCTGTTTTTTTGTTTGTTTTTTCTCTTTTGTTTTTGTTGTTGCAGTTATTTAAAAGTTTTAATAGTAATCATCATTACAACAAATCTCATATATTTGAGTAATTACAAAATGACAGCTAATGTTCTGTCACTGATGATGGGTTATCTATGAACCTCTATTTTTGTATGATACAATCTAAAGTTTCTAGAACAGCAAAAAATCCCATTTTCCTTTTTGTTACAATTTTTGAATTTCCACACAAAATTGCACTCCGGCTATCTATGGTTATTTGCTCTTCTGAGGATGATGTCATGCTGTTTGCTTCATTCCTTTTGCACTCTAGAATATTCCACTTCTGCTTGGAAAACTGTTTTCTCCCAAGGTGTATTGGCCTTGCCTGTTTTTAAACTTACAACAAGTTTATCATTAGGAAATTGTTTATCTTTTACCTTGTGAACTGCCGTTTTTTGCCAAAAACTTAAAATACATCTATATTTAGCTGAAATATTACTTGTGAAGATTATAAAAATTTGCAATAGAAATTTACATATGGGACAATATGAAGGTGGCAGGGTAATTATTTTTACTCATCACCTTTAAAAATTTATCTGTGAAGATTTCAATGATATGGACTTACTTTTGCAAGTCTGTGGTATACAGTTCAGTATCTATGAACAATGCTTTCTTTAGTATCTAAAAGAAAGTGTTCCAGAGTGATCTCTTTAGTAGGTAAATTATATCTGCTGATTCCTCTGTTTAAAATTGTTCAATGGCTCTCCTATGCCTGTAGAATAAAATCCATATTTCATATCACAATAAAGAAAACTTGCTTGCATTTATTTTTAAATTTTCTTTTCTGACAGCTGATTATAAGCTGTCACAGTGATGTTTTGATGTATATACACACACATATGAACCCACACACATACAGTATGGGATGGTTGAATCAAACTAATTAACATAGCCACTTTAAATAATTATTGTTTACTGCTTCCCATCTAACTGCAGCTTTCTACCCTTTTACCAACATCTCCCTATTTACCTCACCCTTCAGACTCTGGAATCCAATCACCATTCTACCCTCTGCTTCTAAGAGTTCCATTGTTTTAGATATTTCACATATAAAGGAGAACGTGGTTTTTGTCTTCCTCTTCCTGGCTTATTTCAATTAATAAAATGTTCTCCAACTTTACCCACGTCATTGAAAACAGCAGAACTTCCTTCTTTCTTAAAGCTGAATAGTATTCCATTGGGTAAATATACTACATTTTCTTTATCCATTCATCTGTTGATGAACACTTAGATTGACTCTATAACTTGGCTATTGTAAGTAACACGGCAATGAACAGGAGAGTGCAAGTACCTTTGACACGTAGTGATTTCAAGCTCTTAGAATATTTACCCAGAAGTGGTATTGCTAGATCATATAGTAGTTATATTTTTGGTGTTTTCAGGACCTTCCACATTATTTTCCATAATGGATATACTAACTTACATTCCCATCAACAGTGTGCAAGGGTTTCCTTTTCTCCACATTGTAACCAACATTTGTTATTCATATTTTTCATGAAAAAAACAGCTGCCACACTCTTCTGAGATGTTTGAAATTTCACTGTGGTTTTAATTTGCATTTCCCTAATGATTAGTGATGTTGAGCATTTTTTTCATGTGCTGGTTGGCTATTTGTATGTCTTCATTTGAGAAATGTCTATTCAGTTCCTTTGCCCATTTTTAAATCAGGCTATTTGGTTTTTTGCTATTGAGTTTAAGTTCCTTATATTTTTGCATATTAATCCCTTACTGGTTGTATTGCTGACAAATATTTTCTCCCAGTCTGTAGAATATCTCTTCACTCTGTTGATCTCATGGCTGTACAAAAGCTGTTACTTTGATTAAAATCCCATTTGCTTTTTTTTTTTTTTTTTTTTTGCTTTTGTTCCCTGAGGAGGTTTTGGGGTCAACAAAAATTGCCCATCCAAATGTCATGAAGTTTTCCTCCTATGTTTTCTCTTAGTATTTTTATAGTTGTAGGTCTTAACATTTAAGTCCCTGAAGCATTCTGAGTTGATTTTTTTTTATTATGAGGTGAGATAAGATCTAATTTTATTCTTCTGTCTAGTTTTTATGATTGTCTAGTTTCTTTGGCACTCTATGGAAGAGACTCTCCTTTCCCCATTGTGTGTTCTTCACATCTCTGTTAAACATCAACTGAGTATAAAGGCATAGGTTCATTTCTAGGAGCTCTATTCTGGTTCATTGGTTGGTGTTTCTGTTTTTAATGCCAGCACCATGCTGTTTTAATTACTATAGTGCAATATAGTTTGAAGTCAGGTAGTATGATGCCTCCAGACTTTTTGTTTATGATTGTCTTGGATATTCATGATTGTTATGGTTCCATATGAACTGTAAGATTTGTTTTTCTATTTTTGTGAAAAATGACATGAGAATTTTGAAAGAGACTGTATTGCATTTATAGATAATTTGGGGTAGTATGGTCATTTTAACAATAGTCTTTCAATTTATGAACATAGAATATCTTTCCATATTTTGTGTCTTCAGTTTCTTGTATCAACACCTTTTAGCTTTCAGTATACACATCTTTTATTTTGCAGCTGTTATAAATGGGATTGTGTGCTTGTGCATAGTGGCTCATGCCTGTAATTTCAGCACATTGGGAGGCTGAAGCGGGTGGATCACCTGAGGTCAGGAGTTTGAAACCAACCTGGCCAACATGGCAAAACCTTGTCTCTACTAAAAATACAAAAATTAGCTGGGCATGATGGTGCATGCCTGTAGTCTTAGCTACTTGGAAGGTTGAAGAAGGAGAACCACTTAAACCTGGGAGGCAGAGGTTGCAGTGACATGAGATCACACCACTGCACCCTAGTCTGGGTGACAGTGAGATTCTGTCTCAGAAAAGAGGGGTGGTGGGGACTGTTCTCTTCATGTATTTTTTGGATAGTTTGTTAGTTCATAGGAAGGTTACTTATTTTTTATGTTGATTTTTGTATCCCAAACCTTTATTGATTTTTGTTACTAGTTCTATAATAACAGTGTTTTGGTAGAGTTCTTAGGATTATCTATATATATAATCGTGTCTTCAACGATTCTGCAACTTCCTTTCCTATGTGTGCCTTTTACTTATTTCTCTTGCCTAATTGTTCTGGCAAAAATCTCTATTACTATATTATATAGAGAAGTGATGAGAGTGAGCATCTCTGTCTTGCTCCTGATCTTAGAAGAAAAGCTTTCACCTACTTCCTTCCTTATTTGGATGCCTTTTATTTCTTTCTCTTGTTTAATTGCTCTGGTAACACTATGTTTAATAGAAGTGGGAAGAGTAAGCATCCTTGTCTTGTTCTAAAACTTAAGAAGGCTTCAATGTTTTTTACCATTGAACATAAAGTTTTGGGCTTGTCATATACGGCCTTTATTGTTTGAGGTCTTTACCTGATATGCTGGGAGTTTTTAACATGGAAGATGTTGAGTTTTGTCACATGCTTTTTCTGCCTCTAATGAGATGACCATATGGTTTTTGTCCTTCATTCTGTTAACATGATGTATCACACTTACAGACTTGTGTATGTTGAACCATATTTTAATGTGGTGTTGAATTTGGTTTGCTAGTATTTTGTGGAGGATTTTTGTGTCTATGTTCATTAAGGTTACTAGCCTGTAACTTTCTTTTTTTTAATGATGTTTTTGCTTTCTTTGATATCAAGATAATGCTAGCCTCACATAAAATGTCTGGAAGTGTTTCTTTCTCTTCAGTTTTTTGCAAGAGTTTAAGAAGGATTGATATCAGTTCTTCTTTAAAGGTTTGGTAGGATTCCGCAGTGAAACTATCAGGTTCTGGGCATCTCCCTGATAAGATGTTTTTATTACTGATTCTATTTCCTTACTTGTCATTGGTCTTTGAAGATTTTCTATTTCTTCTTGATTTAGTATTGGTAGGTTATGTGTGTCTAGAAACTTATCAATTCCTTCTAGATTGTCCAATTTGTTGGCATATGATTGTGCATATGATCTTATGATCCTTGTACTTCTGTGATACAGGTTTTATAATGTCTCCTTTTTCACTTCTGACTTTATTTATTTTTTTTTTTTCTTAGTCTAAGTTAAGAGTTGTGTAGGACTCACCTCTGTTTTGAGGCCCCAGCAGACAAGAGTCTACCTGGCCACATCAGTAACCCCTCATCAACACACCCTTTAGTGGTTCTCTTTCATTACTGTCTCACTTCTCCATCCCCTCACCATGCTTCCACCAATCACCTCCCACATAAATTCTTGCACTTAAATGTCATCATCCATCAGTACTGTGTTGCTCTTTTATTAGAATTCTTTGCTGCTCATTTGCTGCTTGTACTACCGAGACAATGGTATTGCAGTTCTAGGAAACACATGACCATTTTGTTGTCTTGGCTTGATGTTCTTGTCACATCAAGTTCCACCCCAATCTACACTGAATTCCAAGACCATTTCAACTCACTTTCTCTCTGATACAGCTCAAGTAGTCTCAACTGGAGCAACAACAGATTTCACACACAGACCAGTTTTACACACTGATTTATGAAGGATTAGTGGTCACAAATATATAACCACATACTGTAAACAGCAGGGAGCCTTTGAACAGTTTTTAAGCAAGGAATAACATGAATTTTATTTTACAAAGATCACTCGGGAAGCTAGAGTGGAACATGGGATGAAAGAGGGTAAGAATGAGGATACAGAGTAAGGAGCCCATTTATAATAAACCAGTTAAGATAATGAATTCAGGGAATACAGTTGGTGACCATGAGACAGATTAGAGAGAAATCATAGAGTATTCTCAGAATAGTGGCAGTAAGAACAAATGTCTCTAGGTGCCATAGACATTTGGTAACATCAGGTTTTTGTTTATATTTGAAACTATGAGTCCTACAAAAGGAAAATTAATATACAACATACCAAAGTCTACAACTACCTTGAATGGTATCTAGAGCTAAGACTTACCTTCTTAGGGAGTGCTATGAAAGAGTTTTCCAGAATCTGGAAACTACTGAAAGTGTATGTGTAATTACATGTACTTTTGTGAAGAGATGGTTCATAGCTTTACAAGTACTCAAATGGGTCCAAGTCTCAAAACAAAGTTTTAGCTTAAGAAATGAAAGAGAATGACTTCAAACACCATTCCTTCACAATGAAGCCTGTAAGTTAACTGTTGGTGCATGTTATGCAGAGCTTCCTCAGAGTGGAGAGTGTCTAATCCCTGAAACATGCAAGTTTACACTGAGAAGATTCTAATCAAAGAAGACAAGGCCTGGATATTAAGACAGGAAAAGTATTTTGTAGTAACTTATGGGAAAGCTTGAGATGGAGATACAGCACAAAAGCCTCCTGAAATTTATGTCAAATACCCCATCAGAGATGTTGGGTGCAGTGGCTCATGCCTACAATCCCAGAACTTTGAGAGGCCAAGGCAGGAAGACCACTTGAGCCCAGGAATTTGAGACCAGCCTGGGCAATATAATGAGACCCTATCTGAAATAAAAATAAAAATTAGCTGGGTATGGGACACACTTAGATCCGGCTCCTTAGAAGTCAGAGACAGGAAGACTGCTTGAGCCCAGGAGGATGAGGCTGTAGGGAGCCGTGATTGCACCACTGCACTCCAGCCTGAGTGACAGAGTGAAAACACATCTTAAAAAAAAAAAAGGAAAAAAACAAGCACAGGCTTTACAGAATGGGTGAGGGTAAAAGAGAGCTGTTTTCAAATATGGAAGGGGAAGATGGAAGCAGTATCAGTGCCTAAGGGGCCAAAAAGTGACCAGGAAAAAAAAAAGCTATTGGCCAAAGCGATACTAGCCCACATGGTGCTTTGCAGATTTTAAAAAGTCCCCCTGCTTCTTCCAAGGGGATGCCATCTTGAGACAGAGCCAACAGCTTGGTATGAGGCATCCACATCGGATTCCAGACCCCACATCCTGGCTCAGCTTGCTATTTAGTGCAGGCTACACCTGCACAGTGGTACACATGGTCCTGCTTCTGGCCGACATGGACATTTGGGTCAGTACATCCACAGCCCTCCTGCCACATCCTTGCAGCCTTCCCTAGCCATCCCCTTCTCCACACCCAGCTCTTCAGACCCCTAACCCCTATCAAAGCCATGCTAGATATTCCCTATATTCTTCCCATTATCTAGAAAAAAATGGCTGTTTACCCATTATCACCTTCTAACAGGCTTCTTAGCCAGGTCTTCTAACATCTTCCCAACCTCACCCTTCTCAAGGCCACTTCTATTACATTTGCACCCTGTTGTTGAGATGATCCCTGATTGTCATTGGGCCTCTCTGATTTCCCAAGAAGCCTCTCTTCCCTTTTCTCATTCTATCTTCTTTTCTTCACATTTCTCTTTGCTTTCCTGATTTGTGTTATGTGAAGGTTTCTTTGCTACCCATTGGTGTCTGCCATTTCTTCCCCCTTGGTCTGGTTTATTATGGTGTTATTTTACAGAAGAGGGCAGTTCCTCAGCAAAGGTCCCACCCTCAAGCCTGGTTACCCATGGCCCTAAATGAGAAGAGGCATTCCTATTTTTGTGCCCAAAAAGTTGTTGCTTTTGGCCTGCCATGCCCCCTATCCTATACCCATATAAGCCCCAAACCCCAGGCTCCAGAAGTAGCAGATGAGACAAATTGCAGAACAGCACAGCAGAGAAAGAGAAGAGAAGAAAAGAGAAGGAATGTCAGCAGATACACTACCAAGGTCTGCAAGACCTCTATTGCTCCCACCTAGAACTAAGCTATCAACGATCAATGTCAAAGGAGTTGATGTCTGTCCCATGGGGTGTCATCTGCCATTGATGCTGACACTCATACTGCTAACATCTTAGGCTATCAACATCTCATTATCCTTTTATCTTTTTATTTAGAGGTAAGGTCTTGCTCTGACATCCAAGCTACAGAGCAGTGGCAGGACCACAGCTCATTTGTAGCCTTGACTTCCTGGGCTCAAGCAATCCTCCTGCCTCTGCCTTCCAAGTAGCTGGGTCTATGGGTGTGCACCACTGCATCTAGCTTCACCATTCTTTTGATATATTCCCATGCTATCTTCAAGAATTAATCAGCCTGCTTTTCTCTTGTTATTTACCAAAGTTATTATAATTTGAGCTGCCAACAGTTTGGTAAATCATCAAAGAAATATTAGTTAACATAAAATAGCAATAAATATTTGCAAATCTAATACCTGGGTCAAACCTGTGTATAGAATAAATGATATTTTATTCCATTAACAATTATAAAGATTTCAGTTTAATTACTTTTCATTCATTTAACATTAGAGGGGAGGTCTAGATGAGAAATACTTTTATATCACTTGAGAGATTAATGAATTTCCTGCTATAGTATTTTTACCTCTTTTTCCTAATGTTTCATTTCTGGCTACTATTTATTAAAGCTGCCTGTGATCTTAATTTTAAATCAGGATTCAGTTGTACCATGATAGAGTGGAAGGCACAGACCATGCCTGCTGTGAGATTTCCTCTAAGATCCTTACTATATGTTTTGGTTGAATTATGACCCCAAGAAAGATGAAGCCCTAACCTTCAGTATCTCAGAATATGACCTTATTTGGGTCACTGTAGATGCAATTAGTTAATACATAATCATACTGGAGTAGGGTAAGTCTGTAATCAAATATGGCTGGTGTCCTTAATCAAATATGGCTCTCTGTCCAAAAAAAAAAAAAAAAAAATTGACAGAGAGAAGGGAAACAGCCATGTGAAGACTGAGGTAGAGATTGAAGAGTTGCTGCCATAAGCCAAAAAACACCTCAGACTGCCAGAAGCTAAAAGAGACAAGGTAATCCCAGCACTTTGAGAGGCTGAGGCAGGTGGATCACCTGAGTTCAGAAGTTCGAGACCAGCCTGGCCAACATGGTGAAACCCCATATTTAATAAAAATGCAAAAAATTAGTTAGGAGTGGTGGTGGGTAGCTGTAATCCCAGCTACTAGGGATGCTGAGGCAGCAGGAGAATTGCTTGAATCTGGGAGGTGGAGGTTGCAGTGAGCCAAGATTGTGCCACTGCACTCCAGCCTGGGTGACAAACTGAGACTCCAACTGAAAAAAAAAAAAAGAAAAAGAAAAAGAAAAAGGACAAGGATGGATTCTCCCCTTTGAGATGGGAGATTTCCATGGTCCCCCTTATAGGATATGCAATAGGGGTGTGGTGCTCTCAGCCACCGCAAGCTCAACCCCCTATGGGACAGGGAGCACACAGCAGGCAGGTGCAGGAACTGGGGTGAACATTTTCAGGCTCTGGCCCTATGGAAGCATCTAGGGTTGGGTGCCTACAACTCCTAAAGCCCCAGTGTTACGGTGCTCTTTCAGGCCATCCATAGATGGCTTAAGTGTTAACCAGCTCAGTATCCCCTTGGTACCTGGGCTTTTGTCCAGTGTACCAGAAGAACAGGGTCACACATGACTTGAAGGATGAATGCAGAGGTTTTATTGAGTGGTGGAGGTGGCTCTTAGCAGGATGGAAAGGGAGCTGGAAGTGGGGATGGAGTGGGAAGATGATCTTCCCCTGGAGTTTGGCTGTCCAGTGACTGAACTCCTCTTTAATCGACCCCCAGTCAAACTCCTCTTGGTGTTCAGATATTCCTTTTCTTCTCTCTTCCTCTGCTGTGCTGTTCTGCTGTTGGTCTGCCTGTCTCCTCGTCTACTGTTTCTGGAGCCTGAGGTTTGAGGTTTATATGAGGGCAGGATAGGGGGCATGGCAGGTCACAAGGCAACTTTTTGGGCTCAAAAACCAACATGCCTGTCCTCCTTCAGGGCCGTGGGTATCCTCCTCCAGGCCTGAGAGGAGGGCCTTGCTGAGGAACTGACATCTTCTACCCAGTATTTCCCTGTCTCTTCTCCATTATCACCTAGAGAATTCAGAGGCAGCATGGCCCTGCTGACTCTAGAACTATAAGAAAATAGATTTCTGTTGTGCAAGCCACCCAGTTGGTGGTACTTAGTTATGGTCGCTCTAGGAAATTAAAATACTGTCCAAGCAATAACCCTGCCATTAATTCACTTGTTGAATTAGTCAACAACCACTTATTAGATGTCCACTACTGGTTCTCTAGGCTAAGTGCTAGAAATAGAGATGAATGACATGGTTTCTACTTTTGAGGAACTAACAATCCCAGAGAAGTGGGAGCAGGGGCAAGAGGCAGACACACCAGCAGCCAGCACTATCCAGAGAGATACATGGTAAAAGATAGAAGTAGATACCAGACCCTATAAGAGTAGACACATGAACTATGCCTAAGGCAACTGGGCAAGTCTACACAGAAGTGACACTTAAACTCAATCTAAGGAACAAGTAAGAATTCTGTAAAAAAGCAATAAGGGCTTTCAGAGATAGAGGGAACAGCATTAGGAAAGGAATTCATCATAATATTTTGCTGGCAAGGCCAGTTAGATTAGATTATCATCTACATTCAAATCCACAGGTATAACCTCCGATACTGGCATTGGGAAAAACAATCATAGAGTCCTGACTTCTAATATTATAGGGAATCATCCCAAAGTATTAGTTTGACTATTCAAAACCGGTAACTGTTATCAAATGATAGACTCTTTCAAAAACATCTGGCTTAGGCTGGGTGTGGTGGCTTATGCCTGTAATCCTAGCCCTTTGGGGAGGCCAAGGTGGGTGGATAGCCTGACTTCAGGCATTCAAGACCAGCCTGGCCAACATGGTGAAACCCCATCTCTACTGAAGATATAAAAATTAGCTGGGCATGGGAGTGCACATCTGTAATCCCATCTACTCAGGAGGGTAAGGCAGGAGAATCGCTTGAACCCGGAAGGCCAAGGTTGCAGTGAGCCAAGATCGCGCCAGTGAACTCCAGCTTCTAGGAGACAGAGCAAGACACTCTGTCAAAAACAAAAACAAAAACAACACCTGGCTCAAATAAGGTACAATTCTAGTCCCTAAATTGTTCAACTTAAAGCAAAAATTTTAGTATTAAATGTCTTCTAGGAATAATAGGATCCAAAACAGTCACTAGTGCCAAATAACAGGTTCCTATGGTGAGACACATTGGTGCTTTTGCTGCTAGTGAGACCAGAGGAGGACCATTGCATTTGTCAGATTGATTAGCTGACTAGCAGAGAACCACTGGGACTAAATGAGAGCAAAATGAGTTCATTTAGGTGGTGTCAATCTGTGGCAGATTGATTCATACGGTTTTTATGCAAAGCTCCAAGGGAACAATGCCAATTATTTCCTCAAATAGAAAGGAACAATCCAGCTATCTGGGTAGTGTCTATAATATGTCTGTTCTTTTAGGGAATCAGACAGTTCTTATTTCCTTTCCCTCCCCATTCTTCTACTTCCTTCCTTTCCTTTCTTCCTTCCCTCTTCTTTAGGAAAATGATTTTGAAAATTAAAAAGGAAAAACTCAACATAAGTTTAAATTTTTCCTAGACCTTTGCTAGGAACATCACTGTTCTCATTTATGGACTACTTTTTATTTGCCAAGCACCATATTAAGAGCTTTGCAAGTTCTACCTCCTTTCATCCTAATAACCCTTTGAGGTAGGTATTATATTTCCATTGTGTTGTAAATAAGAGAATTAAGATTTAATGATATGAAGTAACTTGCCCATAGTGGCACCTTTAGAAGAATGACTATAACAGGTAGGACTCGACTCAGTCCTTCTAACATCATAATCTGTCTTCCCAGTTGCAGTCCCAGTGCTTCCTAAACTTAATGTGCATGGAAACCACCTGAGACCCTTAAAATGTGGGGCCTGAAATCCTGCATTTCTAAATTCCCAAGACTGCCTTTTAACTCACTAGGCTATTTACTGGCATAATTATGTGCTCTTTCAAGAAAAGTAGAATCCCAGTTTTCTGAATGTTAAAAGTCAAAATAAATGGTGGAACTACCTGTTCAATTTAAAATCTTCAGATAGCTTTCCTCTGTGCTCTGCTGGTTCATTCCTCTCTCTCTACTAATAGACTTCTCTACTAATTTTCATCCCTTTTTGTCTTTCCCCTGTCATTTAGGACAACCCTTAAATTACCAGAGGAATATTCTTTCCATAAAACTCTTCCTCAGCACCATCATGCTCCCAGGTAAACCTCAGGTTCTTAGTCTGTACTTTGAAGTCTTTCCAAATCTTTATTTAGCCTCTTTGATTTCCTGCTATTCATCCTACTCTTTATTTTATCTGATCCTGAAATACTCCCTCTCAGTCATTTCTTTAATTCATCAGGAACAAAACACTACTTAAATTTAAACCTGCAATCTTTTATATGTTAGGATCATTTTTGTGAGAAAACAAGTTTAGAGCCAACATCATAAAATAAGAAATATTTGATTAGCCCCAGACTTTATGAAGTCATCACAATGGAATCTTTGAGCACATTTTTAGTGTGAAATGAAGATCTGTGGACCTCAAGAAGGCTTGGCCATTTATTTTCATGTCACTGAGGTCAACAAAGGAAAGGATTCATTTTGTATTCATTTCCCCCAAGTGTTAATAAAGTTCCAAACAGCTCTTCTTTTTTTTTTTTTTTTTTTAATTGCATTTTAGGTTTTGGGGTACATGTGATGAACATGCAAGATTATTGCATAGGTACACACATGGCAGTGTGCTTTGCTTCCTTCTGTCCCCTCACCTGTATCTGTCATTTCTCCCCATGCTATCTTTTCCCACCTCCCCACCCCCCCGCCACTCCCCCATTTCCCCCCAACGGATCCCAGTGTGTAGTGCTCCCCTCCCTGTGTCCATGTGTTCTCATTGTTCAACACCCACCTATGAGCGAGAATATACGGTGTTTGATTTTCTGCTCTTGTGTCAGTTTGCTGAGAATAATGGTTTCCAGGTTCATCCATGTCCCTACAAAGGACGTGAACTCATCGTTTTTGATGGCTGCATAATATTCCATGGTGTATATGTACCACATTTTCCCTATCCAGTCTATCATCGTTGGGCATTTGGGTTGGTTCCAGGTCTTTGCTATTGTAAACAGTGCTGCAATGAACATTCGTGTGCATGTGTCCTTATAGTAGAATGATTTATAATCCTTTGGATATATACCCAGTAATGGGATTGCTGGGTCAAATGGGATTTCTATTTTTAGGTCCTTGAGGAATCGCCACACTGTCTTCCACAATGGTTGAATTAATTTACATTCCCACCAACAGTGTAAAAGTGTTCCTATTTCTCCACATCCTCTCCAGCATCTGTTGTTTCCCGATTTTTTAATGATCGCCATTCTAACTGGTGTGAGATGGTATCTCAATGTAGTTTTGATTTGCATTTCTCTGATGACCAGTGATGATGAGCATTTTTTCATATGTTTGTTGGCCTCCCGTATGTCTTCTTTTGTAAAGTATCTGTTCATATCCTTTGCCCATTTTTGAATGGGCTTGTTTGCTTTTTTCTTGTAGATCTTTAACAAGAAGGGAAACATTGAAGAGGAACTTTTTACTTTCTACAATTTCCTCCTCTTGACTTTATAGTTTTCCTCTTCAAACTTTTTTAACACGTCTTGGCTTAGTTGTTCTGCCTGAGTCTCTAAAAGAAAAAGCTTCTTGTTTTACTATGTTGTGTTTTTCTTTTTCTGGTTGATGAAATACAAGGTAAAAATGATAGCTAATTTAACTAGAACACAAGTACTGCTCCAACTATTTGGCAGAGTATTCAGTAAAGGTCCTCCGAAATACTACCATTCATCTGCTTGGGGATGAATAAGGGTGAACTGATGGGTCAGATCTTGGAAGTACCTGACCTCACTGTATTCTGTTAAGTCTCTAAGGAATGCCAAATTTTCCCCTTGTCATTGGACACACGAGGTAAAATTGGTCTTGGAAGATGGAGGCTGGATGGCCCTTGGGGGCTGACTTACAGGGTGTTGCACTTCAGGAAATAGCAGAGAGTATGGCACGGTTCATTATCCCAGGCTATAGGATTTTGGAAAATAGCTACCATGAAGTCCATGTCCTGTTGATTAGAGGACCATTCAAGTGGAAAGGGGACAACCTGGACCTCTGGCCTACCATGTACACAAGCGTAACAGTCACTTTCCTTCAGAGTGCGGATGGACTATCTAATCCATTCTAGCCAGGCATTTACATCTTGATACCCTGTCTCAATTGCTGTGGTTTGCCTTAGGTCTTTTACTTCTACTACAGATTCTTTGGTTTTGTCTCTGTGTTTAGGAGGAGTGATTGATAGAGAGGCTGAAGGAGCAATAAAGTGCATTTCAAGAATTCCTTTAGCCGGGCATGGTGGCTCAAGCCTGTAATCCCAGCACTTTGGGAGGCCGAGGCAGGTGGATCACAAGGTCGAGTGATCGAGACCATCCTGGTCAACAAGGTGAAACCCTGTCTCTACTAAAGATACAAAAAATTAGCTGGGCATGGTGGCACGTGCCTGTAATCCCAGCTACTCAGGAGGCTGAGGCAGGAGAATTGCTTGAACCCAGGAGGCGGAGGTTGCGGTGAGCCGAGATCGCGCCATTGCACTCCAGCCTGGGTAACAAGAGCGAAACTCCGTCTCAAAAAAAAAAAAAAAAGAATTCCTTTAGGATCCTTTCCCGCATGTCAGCTCCCATACTATAAATATGACTTAATGAAGGGGAAGAGTTTTCAGATGTTGCAGTAACAATAGTACACTGTATAGGATTGCATTGGTTATATTGACAGCTAGAAGGAGTAATTCCTTTAATGAAATGAATATATGGTTTTAAGGACTGACAAAGACATATGGAAGCAGTCCATCTTAAACCCTTAGTGTTCTATGGGACATCAGACTAAGCAAAACATAGAGATTCTGTTTTAGAGAGACAAGTCCAATTCCCACCAATTAATACAGCTACTATTCTCTGGATTATTAATATCCTTACAGGAACTCATTACATCTTCCCAATCTGAGAAAGTCCAAGAGGGGTAGATATTTTTCTGAAGTAGTAAGCTGTCTTTTGTTATGTAAATCTCTACAAGGTATAACTAAATAGGCATCAGAAGTAACAACTTGAGGTGAGTTAGATCTAATTACATTAATAAGATGAGGAATAGTTAAAGGGAAGCAAAGATAGATAGGCTAAGTTTTTCTTAGTTTTAATTTGGTAGGGCTTGATCCTGGAACAATGGCCTATGATTCCAACAGTGATGGTATTTTCTTGACTTGGGTGTGATGTGTCCATCACTTTTCTGCTGTGCAAATGACAGTCTCAGTGGTTAGCAGCACAAGGTAGGGTTCTGCCCGGGCTGACTCGAGTTTTCCTTCTTTCCATCCTTTGATGAGGACATGATCCCTAGGCTGGTGCTGGTGTACTGGACATTTTAGGGGTGGTGCCTATGCTAAGAGACTTGTTATAATCTTTGTTAAAGAGCAGATTAGTGCTTTAAGAAAAACCTATTGTGCTTTTATTTTAATGTCCAGTTTACAGAAAAACTAGATGATAGCCCTTTAACTGTAGCCAGTATGTTCACACGCAGAATTTCCTTTACAATTAGCATTTCAAAACTTGCTTAAACCTTCAAAACAGTTTTTTTTTTTTAATTTTTAATGTAGGTAAAAATCCACATTTTTATGCCTCCTTATAAAATACTTTTCTCAAAAGTATAATTTACTTTCCTTAGACACCTTGTACATAAACTTTCTTTCAGTTTTACATTTAGAAGGCCTAATTACTTTTATACAACATTTTTTGCATAAATTCCTTCTTATAACTTTTTTTCACAACTTTCACAGATGATCTTCAACATGCCTCAACTTTCTGTCTTTCCTTCTTTCTCTGCCTCTCCTGTTTTCTTGTCTTTCTCTCTCTCTCTTCCTTTCTCTCTCACCCTCTTTGTTTTACACTCTCTTTCCTTAGTCTCACTTTCTATGTCTCTCTCTGCTTCACTCATTACTTCCTTCTATCTTTCAATCACAGGGTCTCTTCCTTAAGTTTCTATCCCATTTATACTCTTTCATATTCTCTCTCTCTCTCTCTCTCTCTCTCTCTCTCTCTCTGTCATACCCTGTTCCCTCTCTCCCTTACACTTAGTCCATTCCTCTTTCTGTCCTATGAATCCTTATCAGTGGTTACTTTTTCTAGGCATAGGAGTCATATGCTGAACTGGAGATGAGGACTTCTCGGTCTGGGGCTGCTGCCTGGGACATCAGAAGGCCTGGTACTATAGTTGCTCCTCCACCTGCAGGGATACTTGGCCTTCCTCCAGTGGGACACAGCAGCAGTGGCCCAGCCTTGGTCCCAACCTCCCCTCAGCATGCGACTGCTAGTGGTCCCTGCAGGGGCTGCCATGGCCCCTCAGGGCCATTGTTGGGGCTCCTCTGTAGTTGCCTTAGCTGTCACTGCCTCAGCTTCCTCCATGCACTCACTCTTGGTGGGCCCCTCACCCTTCCATCTCCCCAGGCATCGGCATCAGGGCTTGTTCATCCCCTACCCCCTAGTCCCAGGCAGCAGAGGCAGAGGTGGAGACGGCAGCCTCAGTGCCGTTTCCCTACTAACCTTGCCTCCTGAAGCCTCTAGCTCACTCTCACCCTGTGCTCCTGCCGGGTTCTCTTTCCTTGGTCCTGACCAAGGAATACTTCACCACCCTCATGGCTTCTCTTTCCTATCCCTGTTTTTAGAAATATTTCCATACTGGGTACTGGTTAGACTTAGCCTCTCAACCTAGAGATTTTTTGCCTATCCTATTTTCCAAAGGCTTGCCTTTCTTTTCCCTGGGGAGGATTCTAACTATCCCCCTCCCTTCTGGAGACTTTTCTCATTCCTTTTCTTTTGTCTGAACCTCTCCAGCCTCTAGGCTGTATGAAAGTATCACAGATCTTGCAAATGCATTCATTTCACCCTTTCTGGCCTCTAAACTCACGAAGAAGACCACACTTACAAATGCACACCCACATTCACTCAACCCCCAGAATTTTGACCACCAAGGAAGTACTTTGTCACCGCTTTGTGACATTTCCTACCTTGGTCTGTGGACAGAGTTGCCTGGTTGCCAGCACTCCAAGCCCCCTAACTTTTTTTTTCTTTCCCACATTGCTGAGAGTCTGGGTTTATTCTTCTCACCAGGTGGGTCCTGGTTTCTTACTCCTGAGGCCACCATGAGGCAGTGGGTTGCACCTCCTCATGAGAGAGAACCAGAGACTGCCCCCAATAGGGAATGGGTCCCTGTACAAGCCACCATTTGTTAGAGACAGAATGCTTGTTCTAGGTACTGCAAGGACAAATTAGCATTCAGACAAAAAGTTTTCTCAGCAAGACAATTTTACCTTCTGCAGAAAAGGTACAGCTAATTAGCCATCTTGCCATTAGAGTGCAATGAAGAAAGGAAAGGCAGGCATATTTATTCCTTACACATAGGGTCCTTATTGGTGTGTTGATCTCCATTGATTGGAGCCAGACCTCATGATCTAAACTAAAACCTGATTGGCTAACAGCTTAAAAACTTTTCTAAATAGGTTAAGGCAGTGGAGAACAAGGGAAAAGAGGAAGTCCAAATAAGAAAGGGGGGAGAGGAAGTTGCTTGCAGAAGGACTTAGAAAAGTAGTAACATAAATATCTTGGTCACTTTAGTGACCATGCAGCATACAAGGACATAGAATGTACTATTTGCTTGTGAGCATGTCTAGCACAAATGTCTTGGTTAAAGTACAAGGACATAGAATGTACTTACTGCTTTACATCTAACGGCTACATAGAACAAGGCTTAACAAAGAGTTACTAGCAAAAAGCAAGAAAGCTTTGAAGAAAGTCTTTAAAATCAACTATTATTTCTAGCATTCATTATTATTCTTTAACAAGAAGGGAAACATTGAAGAAGAACTTTTTACTTTCTACATGCTATTTTCCTAATTAAAATTTTTTTTTCCAGAAATTGTGCCCCAAAGAATATAAAATATGCTTAGAGTTAAAGCTCGTAAAATTGAATATTATGTGAATCAAAGCCAACTGACTTCTATACAAGTCACATTAGAATAAGATTGAGTAAAATATTTCACAAATCTGAAAATAGCACAGAGGTAAGAGCTAAGGTCTGACATGGCATGGTATTTGAATTCAAATACATCAGTTATAGCCTATCTGGCCATGTGTCTTCTGTGGTGCTGAAGCTAAGCGGTTTAGAATAGATTTGCCCCCAAACTACGGAATAATATAATGTTACAGTTGAACAAACTGCTAAAGCAATACAGTCCAAATCTCTCTTGGGGCAGCTAAGGAAGCTGAAAACCAAAGTGAGCAGGTAATTTGTTCAGTCACAACTTAGGGCAGATAGTTTTAGTGGCCTATCACCAGACACCCAGAATGGAGAATTTTTAGATTACCTGTTTTCACCTTTAACTGGTCTGTGTTTTGGTCCACACAACATGTTTTCTAAGCTCCTTCTTTGATTTACTGGACTACTGATGTCAGAAAAACTGAAAACTGCAAATTCCCAGACTCCCTTTCAGCCAGAATTCCACACATGACCTGGGGAAAGATAAGGATTAGCAGCTGGACTGTCACTCTTAGAGTCTCAGGGATGCTTGAACATAGTTTGATCTTTAGTCGAACTTCTTGACACATCCACTGTGGCTAAATAACCCTTTCTAAGATGTTCCTAAGTACTCTACCTAGTTGTCAAGATTGTTCATTGTGTAACCTGTAATTTACGGACTATAGCTGCACTAAAGAATGGAAGCATGGCATGCAGCCTTAGGGATGCTGAGGATTAGAAAAGACTCCAGGCTTCAGGGATCCTAAACCCCATGACTTTCCTGTGCTGATGTGATCTACATTCACTTCAGCTTGTCATTTGTTCTGAACAAAACATGCCCTGATGTATGTGCTTGGGGACATCAGAAGATGCACCCAAGGCTTCTGAAATGCTATTGCTCTGGATACTGTTTCTTCTGTATCCTTTCTAAGAGCCAGTTAAATGTTATGGTGAGTAAGGTTGTGCTTGAAAGTTTGACTAACAATCCAAACTAGGAACCCACTCTAGTGACCATGCATATAGGGTCTGCCAAGCAGATCCACCTGCATCAGTCTTCCAGGCAGAAGTGAGCACGAGGTGCCCAGGTGATGAAACCCATAGGAAAAGCCATCAGATCTTCTAATGGGCATGACAAAAGTACTTGTTTTTTCTCGGGCAATTCCAGTGTCTTTCTATTGTCAAATCTCTAGCATCATAAAAAGAAGCAGCAAGCTATGGCAGCAGGGATTTTTTCTTTTTTTCCATTATAACCAACTCAGGTATAGTGGGATACATTTCCTGATTCTTTGTTTCTGACTATGTAGATTCTGTAGGCCAAGAAATTCACTTAAATATGTGTCTTTCTATTAGGTAGAGGGGACTCTCTTTCTGCATTAAGAACCCTGGTCAATAAAATTAGAACTTTTTGTCTATTGCTTTGAGGGGATTGTCCTGAGCATTTTACTTGAGTTTGGCTTTAACTCCTATGTAAAACCCAGGTGTGAATTCTAGCTGTCCACCTATACATTGTAAGGTTCACAACTCGTTTTTACAGGCTTTTGCCTGAAAGCCGAAATCCCTACAAAACTTCCTACAACTTGTTTACAATTCTTTGATCATCCACCTGAGGTTTTCAATCAGGCAGTCAGACAACCACTGGAAGAAGATAGGAAATGGAGGCCCATGGTTAGCTCTTTCTTGGGACCCCATTGCCGTGAGACATTTGGATAATTTGGGAGACCTCTCTGGCCTCATGAACATTAAAACAGTAAAAAACAAGGAAGCTTTAAGGAAAAAAACTGTTTCACAAGAGCCTGCCTTACACAATTGAAGAGGGAAGAAAACCAGTGCCATGAAGCAGTCCCCATGAGTCTTGCCAAAGTGAAAATGCTTCAGCCTGACTCTCATTGGCCATCACTTATCACATTAACAAGGCTTAGGCTTTAATAGTCAATGGTATAATTGGCCAAAATATGTTTATGGACTATCTGATAGGTATTGAGACATTGTAAAAATTACAAAAAGAAAGACACACAAGAAGCTAATGTATAAGAATTTAAGTATTTTTCAATGTTTGACAGTGTTAGAAAATTCCAGGGAAGGAGATACAGATCAGCATGGAGACAGGTCCCTAAAAATGAAGAGGCATCATTGGAGAGGAGAGAAGGAAGGCAGAAGGCTTTCTAAATAGGGGAAAAATTGTTTGAACAAAGTAGCAGAGGAACCAGAAATTGAGACAGAACTGAAACTCAGTGGACATATTTGCTTAAAAAGAGATTATTATTACATGGGTAAAGCAGGAAAAAAAATTAGACAAAGAATAGTGACTAGAATAGTCCTAAGTCTTTCATTCTACTGCTCTGCCTGCCCTCAGAGACATACAATACTGCAGTAAGTAGCAAGGCTGCTTTTCAGTGTGCAGCTGCCTCCTTTATGTCTTCCTAGGATTCAAATAGAGTGGCCCATAAGCTTTCAAAAGAAATAAGGAACTACCAGCTATTTCTAATTCTGATGCATGTGTGGAAATGTTTCCATCCATTTGCTCATTTATTCAATAAGCCTTAAGTACCCAGTAATAGTTATTATAACTGGGTACTCACCTGTGTCTGGCTCAATGCATTAATGTACAGAGACAGACAGTTACTTCCCATTTAACAGAACCCAGGACTTAACCCTTTTTATATTAGAAATGACAGTGAATTCAGCTAAAAGACTGTATTTCTCAGCCTCCTTTGTGGATATGGGTGTGTGGCTCAGATCTGGCCATGAGCAGTTGGATATGAGGCTTCTGTGAAAACTCCTTAGAAGAAATGTAGATTTGGTCCCTGATCCACCCTTGTTTTTGTTGCCTGAAACATGACTATGTAATGGACTTTCTTCCATGGCATCATGTTAGCATAAGTAAGCCGCAGTCAGCCTGGGACTCTAATGACCACATGAAGCAGTCATCCCAGGTCTTTACCACCCACTTCTCCTTTTCCTGTTATAAAAGATAAAAATAAATGCCTACTTATTTTTTTAAAACTGTCCACAATTCCTAACTGATTTTATCTCATTTAGTATTCATCACCCTATGCCCTTAACATATGTAAGAGCAGGAAGAATCTACTACAAACAAATAAACAACAAACCTTAGTATCTGAGAGTTAACCTTATTCACAGAGTCCAAGAAAGAAGAAAAAAGTTTGTTTCTCTTAACATGTGTCAGTCCATACGGAGTTTTTATATGAGCAAACATAAATCCTACCTTTTTCTTTTAATTTCTTATTTCATCTTTTAATTTCTTATTTCTTCCCCTAGGGTTCCACTTCTTTTCTGGCTCTGTTTCCCCAGAGCTGGTCATTCTGAGCTCTCTCCTTTGCCTCTTGGCCAGGCTGGAATGGGGTAAGAGTAGCAGTTAGAGGTTGGGGGTCAGTTACTGAGTAGGGAAATGGGATCAGGTGAAGGGTCCTCTAAATTGTCTAAAATTTAGAAACAAATTTTTAGACATTTTGTCTAATTGTTTAAAAAGATTCCTTAGGTGGGTGATAAGGGCCCTCTAAGCAGCAAGAAATGGGCTAAACAAAATACAGAAAAAAAATAGGAATGGGGAGGGAACTGTGAGTGACTCCCCTGTTTGCTTGATGAGAGAAGATTAACATAAACAAAAGATGGGGGATAATAAAAAGAAAAAAGCTTGAGCCAAATCCTGACATTCTAAATGTAGGAAAATCAAACTCAGGAAGAAATCAGTCTTCTATGGGTCTGTTTGATGATAAAGCATTTATACATAAACATTTTTAATTCTAAGATTGTCCCCTTTCAGTATAATCAATTGCATTTCCTAACAGAATGTATACTCTGCTCTGTATTACTGAAGGTCCCCTTTTATTATCCTAGTCTAGCATAGACCAGAAACCCAGGAGTATGGATGTACACTACACTTAAGGAGTGGGATGTCTACTCCTTTGAGATAGTTAATATTATTTCCATTTGTCATATGATAAAAACAGAGACCAATTATTTAAGTAATTTGCCAAAGAACACAACTGGTCAAAGGCAATCGGATAACTCAAATATGAATATGCCTCTACTACTTTACTACTTCCTTTAATGTCTGATACAATGTGTGGTACAGGAAATACAAGACTGGGTAAAAACTAATTCTTGCCTTAGGGGATTTCTCAGTCTATCTGAGAAATATAAATAATACTAGTAGATACATATAAATAATACTAAGAGCATAGAAGAAGAAAAAAAACAGGCAGTGGTTTGTAGAAAAGTCTCTTACAGTCCTTGAAGCAAATTCTCAGTGCAATCACATTTCTTTTTTGACCCCATCCTTAGGGTTTAATTGAAAACTGGTAGTTTCCTGGAAATTCTTAACTTAGTCACTTGAAATACTTCAACAAATATTCATTGAATACCTTATGTGTACAAAGCACTGTACTTTGTTTCTCTAAGGAGTTGACAAATGGATGAGGAATGGTCCTGGCCTTTAAAAAGTTTAGCCGAAAAATGTGTGTAAAAAATTAAATGAATAAAAATCATAGGCTAGCAAATTCTGTAGGGGGAATCAAAGGTAAAAAGTAATAGAAAACTAATCTGCTTTCATCTGTGATCTTCGGTCTCCTTTAACGGTTGATTCATTCATTTACTAACTCATTTGCTACAAATATTTATTGAGTCTTTACTAGATAAGTACCATGCTAAGCTCTGGTAATTTAACAAAGAACAAGACATAGCGAATGCCCTGGGAGTGCTTATAGACCAAGCAGGCATTCCCAAAAAGGGGCATAGGAAAGGGGGAAAGTGCTATCACCCACAGAGGGGGTGAAAGTTGGTTCTCGGTAGAAGTGGAAGAATATCATTTTTTAAAACATAAAAGATATATAACATGCAGTACATAAACATATAGCATATACAGGTCATTACATTTTCAAGGAGGAGGGGAGTGGTGATTAGAAACAAAATGTCTAAAAAGACTCAGACGGGTGATAAAGGGTTAAGACACACTGATATAGACAATTTACCAAGCAATTTCAACATAATATGCTAAATGCTGTGATAAGAATAAGTCAGGTGGGCTGTGGGACCACAAGGAAGGGACACCTAACCCAGGCTTAGGACGACAGGAAAGACTGCTTAGCAGGCAATATTTAAGGTCAAAAAGCAAGCAAGGGCCAGAAAACAGATAAGCAGACCAAAGTCCAATGTAAACAGTAAAAAGAAACAAGAGACTTTGCCAATCAGAAACTGCCAATGAATCTCCAATGAGAGTCTTTCCATGTGAAACCAATCTATGTCTTTGCTTTCCCTCCACATAAAAGCTCACTGCCCATGCTGCTGCGGTGGCGCACCCTGAATCTCGCCTGAGTTCTGCCAGACTCATGAATCATTCTTTGCTCAAATAAACTCTTATTAAATTTATTTTGCCCCAAGTGTTTCTTTAAGGTATCCCATAAGGGTGCCACCTTTGAGTGGTTCAAAGCAATAAAAGGCTCTGCAGAAAGTCAAGATTGCAGCGTAAGCAGCTCTTCCACTTGGGACTTAGGATGAGCATATCCAACAAGACATAAAATGTCTGTGGCAAATAGGAATGATGTATGGAGTCTCTGACAGACAAAGTAAGAAAAATCATAGCATAGCCTTCTAGGGTTGAAGAAAAATCACACTCTCTTCAGCAGATAACTGTCCTCACTTTGAGAAACAATCTTTTCTCTCTGTGATGCAATGATATAGACAAAAAGCTAACTATATCAAATGAGCAGGCAACCTGGAGTATCTATAAAAACTGGGTGTTATCTGATTTGCTGAGCCATAATTTAAGGATAAACAGCAGCAATCTATCTTCAAGTTCTATAACTAGATGGCCCAGATTTTTTGACACTTATTTCTATCGCATTCCTCCTTTTTTCCTCAATCCACACATATGGCCCCATGGAAGTTCCTATGACTGAGAAGGAAAAAACTCAGTACTGTTTTAGTTCTTTGTAAATTCTGGATATCAGCCCCTTGTCAGATGGGTAGACTGCAAAATTTTTTTCCCATTCTGTTGGTTGCCGATTCACTCTACTGACTGTTTCTTTTGCCGTGCAGAAGCTGTGGAGTTTGATTAGGTCCCATTTGTCTATTTTGGCTTTTGTTGCCATTGCTTTTGGCATTTTGGTCATGAAGTCCTTGCCTACGCCTGTGTCCTGAATGGTTTTGCCTAGATTTTCTTCTAGGGTTTTTATGGCATTAGGTCTGATATTTAAGTCTTTAATCCATCTGGAGTTAATTTTGGTGTAAGGTGTCAGGAAGAGGTCCTGTTTCTGCTTTCTGCACATGGCTAGCCAGTTTTCGCAACACCATTTATTAAACAGGGAATCCTTTCCCCATTGCTTGTTTTTGTCAGGTTTGTCGAAGATCAGATGGTTGTGGGTATGTTGTATTTCCTCTGAGGCCTCTGTTCTGTTCCATTGGTCTATATCTGTTTTGGTACCAGTACCATGCTGTTTTGATTACTGTAGCCTTGTAGTATAGTTTGAAGTCCGGTAGTGTGATGCCTCCTGCTTTGTTCTTTTTGCTTAGAATTAACTTGGCTACGCGGGCTCTCTTTTGGTTCCATATGAACAGATCTACAAGAAAAAAACAAGCCCATTCAAAAATGGGCAAAGGATATGAACAGATACTTTACAAAAGAAGACATACATGAGGCCAATAAACATATGAAAAAATGCTCATCATCACTGATCATTAGAGAAATGCAAATCAAAACTACATTGAGATACTATCTCATACCAGTTAGAATGGCGATCATTAAAAAATCTGGAAACAACAGATGCTGGAGAGGATGTGGAGAAATAGGAACACTTTTACGCTGTTGGTGGGAATGTAAATTAATTCAACCACTGTGGAAGACAGTGTGGCGATTCCTTAATGACCTAAAAATAGAAATCCCATTTGACCCAGCAATCCCATTACTGGGTATATATCCAAAGGATTATAAATCATTCTACTATAAGGACACATGCACACGAATGTTCATTGCACCACTGTTTACAATAGCAAAGACCTGGAACCAACCCAAATGCCCAATGATGATAGACTGGCTAGGGAAAATGTGGTATATATACACCATGGAATATTACGCAGCCATCAAAAACGATGAGTTCACGTCCTTTGTAGGGACATGGATGAACCTGGAAACCATCATTCTCAGCAAACTGACACAAGAGCAGAAAATCAAACACCACATGTTCTCACTCATAGGTGGGTGTTGAACAATGAGAGCACATGGACACAGGGAGGGGAGCACTACACACTGGGGTCCATTGGAGGGAAATGGGGGAGGGACAGGGAGTGGGGAGGTGGGAAGAGATAGCATGGGGAGAAATGACAGATACAGGTGAGGGGACGGAAGGCAGCAAACCACACTGCCATGTGTGTACCTATGCAATAATCTTGCATGTTCTTCACATGTACCCCAAAACCTAAAATGCAATTAAAAAAAAAAAAAACTCAGTTCTGGTTTATAGATGTTTCTACCCAGTATACTAGTACCTACCAGAAGTGAATGGCTGTAGCATTATAATCCCTCTTGGGATTGGTAATGAAGGGCAGTAGTAATAGAAATTTATCCCAATGGGCAGAACTTCAAGCAGTTCATTTGATTGATCACTTTGCATCAGAATGTAGACAAAAAATGTATCTATATTGATTTCTGGGGACTTGTTAACACTTGGGCCTGATGATCAGGGACTTGGAAAGAACAAGATTAAAAGATTGGTGACAGCAAGGTCTGGAAAAGAGATATGAGGGTAGACCTCTCAGAATGGGCACAGTGTGAAAATATTGGTATTTCAACTGATGGCTTATCAAAAAGTATCCAAAGCATGTAAACCACAAAGCAAAAATCTATGCACAAAACAAAAATATAAAGGATTTAAAGCATGCCACTCCAAAAACAAAATCACACTACAAAGTCAGAAAGACAGGGAAAAAAAAACTGTCTACAAAACAACCAGAAAACAATTAACAAAATGGCAGTAATAAGTCCTTACCTATCAATAACTATCTTGGATGTAAATAGATAAAATTATCCAATAAAAAGTCATATAATGACTGGATGGATAAACAACACCCAACTATATGCTGCATTCGAGAAATTCATATCAGTTTTAAGGACACACACAGACTGAAAGTAAAGAGATGAAAAACTATTTTATGCAAATATCAACCAGAAAAGGACAGAGGTAGCTATACTTATCAGACAAACTAGACTTTAAATCAAAAACCTTAAAAAGATAAAGGCAACATTCTACAAGGGGTCAATTCATCAGGAAGATATATGCAATATCAGAACACCTAAATATGTAAAGAAAATATTAAAGGATCTGAAGTGAGAGAGACATTATAGCATAATAATAGTAAGGGACTTCAATAATAGACATATCCAAACAGAAAATTAATAAAGAAACACTGGACTTGAAAAATGCTTTAGACCAAATGAACCTAGCAGTGATATACAGAACATTCCTTTCAACAACAACAGAATAAACATTCTTCTCAACTGCACATGGAACATTCTCCAGGATAGATCATATGTTAAGCCAAATGACAAGCCTTAGCAAATTTAAGAAGGTTAAAATAATGTCAAGCACCTTTTCTGGCAACAATGGTAAGAAACTAGAAATCAGTAACAGGAGGAATTTCAAGAAATTCACAGATACGTGGAAATTAAACAACATGCTCTCAAAGAACTAATGGGTCAATAAGGAAATTTAAAGAAAATTTAAAAATATCGTGAGACAAAAATAGAAACACAACATACTAAAACTTAGGGGATGAGAAAAAGCAGTGCTAAGCAAAAAATTCATAGCAATAAATACATAGAAAAAGATATCAAAAACGATGTTATGCCTCAAGGAAATAAAAAAGAACTAAGCCCAATGTCAGCAGAAAGAAACAAGTAAAGAGATTAGAACATAAATAAAAGAGAGACTGGAAGAATAATACAAAATATCAGTGAAAATAAATTTTTTTGAAAAGACAATTAAGAAAAAGTGAGAATTCAAAATTAGAACTGAAAGGCATTACAACTAATAACACAAAACAAAAAGGATCATAAGAGACTATTATAAATAGTTACATGCTAATAAATTGGATAACTCAGAAAATGAATAAATTTCTAGACACATACACTACACCAGGAATGAAACAGGAAGAAATAAAAAATATAAACAGACCAATAATGAGAGCAGATTGAATCCGTAATTAAAAGTCTTCCATCATAGAAAATCCCAGGACCTGATTGCTTTACTGCTGAATCCTACCAGACACTTAAAGAACTGATAACAACCCTTTATAAATTCTTGCAAAAAACTGAAGAGGCAGGAATATTTCCAAACTCTTCATGAAGCCAGCATTACCCTGATAACAAAGCCAGAGAAGGACACTACAAGCAAACAAACCAATACATTCAAAAAAACTAAATGCCAATATCTTTGATCCACATCCATGTAAAAATCCTCAAAAAAAAATTTTTTTATTGTACTTTAGGTTCTTGGGTACATGTGCAGATCATGCAGGATCGTTGCACAGGTACAGACATGGCAAGGTGGTTGGCTGCCTTCATCCCCCCACCACCTATATCTGGTATTTCTCCCCACATTATCCCTCCCCACCTCACATTGTTCCTCCCCTAGCCCCCCAACAACTGACCACAGTGTGTCCCTCCCTGTGTCCACATGTTCTCATTGTTCAACACCCACCTATGAGTGGGAACATTCAGTGTTTGGTTTTCTGTTGTTGCATCAGTTTGCCGAGAATGGTGGTTTCCAGATTCATCCATGTCCTACAAAGGACATGAATGCGTCACATTTTATGGCTGCATAGTATTCCATGGTGTATATGTGCCACACTTTCTTTATCCAGTCTATTGTTAATGGACATTTGGGTTGGTTCCAAGTCTTTGCTACTATAAACAGTTCCACAATGAACATACATGTGCATGTGTCTTTATAATAGAATTATTTCTAATTCTTTGGGTATATACTCAGTAATGGGATTGCTGGGTCGAACGATAATTCTATTTCTAGGTCCTTGAGAAATAGCCACACTGTCTTCCACAATGGTTGAACTAATTTACACTCTCACCAACAGTGTAAAAGTGTTCCTATTTCTCCACATTCTCTCCAGTGTCTGTTGTCTGCTGATTTTTTGATGATCGCCATTCTAATTGGCTTGACTGAGATGGTATCTCAATGTGGTTTTGATTTGCATTTCTCTAATGACCAGTGATGGTGAGCATTTTTTCATATGTTTTTTGGCCTCATATATGTCTTCTTTTGTAAAGAGTCTGTTCATATCCTTTGCCCACTTTTGAATAGGTTTATTTGTTTGTTTGTTTTTCTTGTAAATCTGTTTTAGTTCTTTGTAGATTCTGGATATTAGCCCTTTGTCAGATGGATAGATGGCAAAAATTTTTTCCCATTCTGTTGGTCGCTGGTTTGCTCTAATGATTGTTTCTTTTGTTGTACAGAAGCTCTGGAGTTTAATTTGATTCCATTTGTCTATTTTGGCTTTTGTTGCCATTGTTTGTTGTTATAGTCATGAAGTCCTTGCCTATGCCTATGTCCTGAATGGTTTTGCCTAGGTTTTCTTCTAGGGTTTTTATGGTATTTGGTCTTATATTTAGATCTTTAATCCATCTGGAGTTAATTTTAGTGTAAGGTGTCAGGAAGGGGTCCAGTTTCTGCTTTTTGCACATTGCTAGCCAGTTTTCCCAACACTATTTATTAAACAGGGTCTCCTTTCCCCATAGCTTGTTTTTGTCAGGTTTGTCAAAGATTAGATGGTTGTAGATGTGTGGCATTTTCTGGGGCCTCTGTTCTGTTTCATTGATGTCTCTGTTTTGGTACCAGTACCATGCTGCTTTGATTTCTGTAGCCTTGTAGTATAATTTGAAGTCAGGCAGTGTGATGCCTTCAGCCTTGTTCTTTTTGCTTAGGATTGTTTTGGCTATGTGGGCTCTTTTGGTTCCATGTGAAGTTTGAAGTGGTGTTCTCCAGTTCTGTTAAGAAGGTCATTAGTAGCTTGATGGGGACAGCATTGAATCTATAAATTACTTTGGACAGTGTGGCCATTTTCACAATATTGATTCTTCCTAACTATGAGCATGGAATTTTTTCCCATTTGTTGGTGTCCTCTCTTATTTCCTTGAGCAGTGGTTTGTAGTTCTCCTTAAAGAAGTACTTTACCTCCTTTTTTAGTTGTTTTTCAAGGTATTTTATTCTCTTTGTAGCAATTATGAATGGGAGTTCACTTTTGATTTGGCTCTCTGTTATTGATGTATAGGAATGCTTGTGATTTCTGTACATTGATATTGTATCCTGACACTTTGCTGAAGTTGCTTATCAGTTTCAGGAGATTTGGGGCTGAGATGATGGGATTTTTTTAAATATACAATCATGTCATCTGCAAATAGAGACAATTTGACTTCCTCTTTTCCTAATTAACTATTCTTTATTTCTTTTTCTTGCCTGATTGCTCTGGCTAGAACTTCCAATACTATACTGAATAGGAGTGATGAGAGAAGGCATCCTTGTCTTCTGCCAGATTTCAAAGGGAATGCTTCCAGTTTTTGCCTGTTCAGTATGACATTGGGTTTGTTATAAAGATCTTTTTTTATTTTGTGATATGTTTCATTTATACCTAGTATATTGAGGGTTTTTAGCATAAAGGGCTGTTGAATTTTGTTAGAGGTCTTCTCTGCATCTATCGAGATAATCATGTGGTTTTTGTCTTTGGTTCTGTTTATGTGATGGATTACATTTATAGATTTGTGTATGTTGAACCAGCCTTGCATCCCCAGGGTGAAGCCTACTTGATTGTGATGGATAAGCTTTTTGGTTTGCTGTTGTATTCGGTTTGCAAGTATTTTATTGAAGATTTTTTGCATCTATGTTCATCATGGTTATTGGCCTGAAGTTTTCTTTAGTGGAATCTCTGCCCAGTTTTGCTATCAGGATGATGCTGGTCTCATAAACTGAGTTGGGGAGGATTCTCTCTTTTTGGATTGTTTGGAATAGTTTCAGAAGGAATGGTACTAGCTCCTCTTTGTACATCTGGTAGAATTCAGCTGTAAACCCATCTGGACCTGACTTTTTTTGGTTGGTAGGCTATTAATTGCTTCCTCAACCTTAGCCCTTGTTATCGGTCTATTCAGAGTTTCAACTTCTTCCTGGTTTAGTCTTGGGAAGAGTGCAAGTGTCCAGGAATTTATCCATTTCTTCCAGAATTACTGGTTTGTGAGCATAAAGTCGTTTGTAGTCATCTCTGATGGTAGTTTGTATTTCTGTGGAATTGGTGGTGATGTCCCCTCTATCATTTTTTATTGCATCTATTTGATTCTTCTCTCTTTTATTTTTTATTAGTCTGGATAGTGGTCTATCTATTTTGTTGATCTTTTCAAAAAACCAGCTCCTTGATTCGTTGATTTTTTTGAAGGTTTTTTGTGTCTCTGTCTCCTTCAGTTCTCTGATCTTAGTTATTTCTTGTCTTCTACTAGCTTTTGAGTTGTTTTGATCTTGCTCATCTATTTCTTTCAATTTTGATGATAGGGTGATGATTTTAGAATTTTCCTTGCTCCTCATTTGGACATTTACTGCTGTGAATTTCTCTCTAGACACTGTTTTAAATGTGTCCCAGAGATTCTGGTACATTGTGTCTTCTTGTTGGTTTCAAAGAACAGTTTTATTTTTCCCTTCATTTCATTGTTTATCTAGTTGATATTCAGGAGCCATTTGTTCAGTTTCCATGAAGTGCAGTTCTGAGTTAGTTTCTGAATTCTGAGTTCTAATTTGATTGCACTGTGATCTGAGAGACTGTTTGTCATGATTTCCATTCTTCTGCATTTGCTGAGGAATGATTTACTTCCAATTATGTGGTTGATTTTAGAGTAAGTGCAATGTGGTGCTGAGAAGAATGTATATTCTGTGGATTTGGGGTTGAGAGTTCTGTAAATGTCTATTAATTTTGTTTGGTCCAGATCTGCATTCAAGTTGTGGATTTCCTTGTTGATTTTGTCTAATTGATCTAATATTGCCAGTGGAGTATTAAAGTCTCCCACTATTATTGTGCAGGAGTTTAAGCCTCTATGTAGGTCTTTAAGGACTTGCTTTATGTATCTGGGTGCTCCTGTATTGGGTACATTTATATTTAGAATAGTTAGCTCTTCTTGTTGTATTGATTCTTTTACCATTATGTAATGCCCTTGTCTCTTTTGATTTTTGTTGGTTTAAAGTCCGTTTTATCAGAGACCAGGATTGCCTCCCCTGCTTTTTTTTTTGTTGTTGTTGTTCTCCATTTGCTTGGCAGATCTTCTTCCATCCCTTAATTTTGAGTCTATGTGTATCTTTGCACATGAGATGGGTCTCCTGAATACAGCATACCGATGGTTCTTGGCTTTTTATCCAATTTACCAGTCTGTATCTTTTGATTGGGTCATTTAGTCCATTTACATTTAATGTTAATATTGTTAGGTGTGAATTTGATCCTGCCATTTTGTTACTGGTTGGTTGTTTTGTCCTTTTGTTGGTGTAATTTCTTCATTGTGTTGTTGGTCTTTACCATTTGGTTATTTTTTGCAGTGGCTGGTACTGGTTTTTCCTTTCTGTGTTTAGTATTTCCTTCATGAGTCCTGAAGGGCAAGTCTGGTAGTAATTTAAGAATAGGTAAGGGAACTGAATAGACATTTATCCAAAAAAGACCTACAAATGGCCAACAGATATATGGAAAAAATGCTGAATATTTCTAATCATTAGAGAAATGCAAATTAAAACCACGATGAGATATCCCCACACATGTTTCAGAATGGCTATGTAAAGATTAAAGATAATGAGTATTGGTAAGAATGTATAGAAAAGGGAACACTTGTACACCGTTGGTGGAGATATAAATTAGTATGGCCATTATGGAAAACTATACAGAAGTTTCTCAAAAAAATAAAAATAGAATTACCGTATAATTCAGCAATCCCACTTCTGAATATTTCCTCAAAATATTTGAAATCATTATATTGCAGAGATGTCTGCATTCCCATTTTCACTGCAGCAATATTCACAACAGCAAAGTTATAGAGTCAGCCTAAGTGTCCATCAACAGCAGATTAGATAAAGAAAATGTGGTATTACACATAATGGAGTACTATTCAGTTAAAAAAAAAATTGTCATTTGTGGCAACATGGATGGAAGTGAAGAACATTGTGCTAAATTAAATAAGCCAGACACAGATGAATATTGCATGTTCTCACTATATGCAGAATATAAAAACACTCAAATGCAAAGAAGCAATGAATAGAATGGTAGTTACAGGCAGAGGGAGGATGCGGGAGGAATTAGGAGTTGGTCAAAAAGAACAAATCTATAGATTAGATATCCGATCTTTTTCCTTTATATTGGACTGCAGAATGAGTATAGTAAAATAATGTACATTTAAAAATCACTGAGTTAATTTCACATGTTCTCACCAAAAAAATAAGTATTAAAGGGCAATGAATGTATTAGCTTGATTTAATTATTCCATATTTATAAACAATATCACTTTGAACCCCATAACTACATGCAATCATAATTTGTCAATTTACAATTAAAAGTGTATATAAGCCTGGCATGGTGGCTTATGCCTATCTCAGCGTTTTGTGGGTCTGAGACAGTAGGATTGCTTGAGCTCAGAAGTCTCAGACCAGCCCAGGCAACAGTGAGACCTCATCTGTACTATAAACAAACAAACAAAAATTAATAAAAACATCTATAGGCCAGGTGCAGTGGCTCACACCTGTAATCCCAGCATTTTGAGAGATCAAGGCAGACAGATCACGATGTCAGGAGATGGCAGCCATCCTGGCTAACACAGTGAAAACCTGTCTCTACTAAAAATACAAAAAATTAGGCATGGTGGCATGTACCTGTAGTCCCAGGACTAGGGAGGCTGAGTCAGGAGACTCGCTTGAACCAGGGAGGTGAACGTTGCAGTCAGCTGAGTTCCTGCCAGTGGGAAAAAATAGCCTGGAAATGAACCCATGGTTCATTTCAGCCTGGGCGACAGAGCCAGACTCTGTCTCAAACAAACAAACAAAAAAATGAACAAAAAACATGTACAGCAGAGAAGATTCCCAATAATCAGGTGAATAAATTAACATACATGGTTTGTGAATATCTTTCAACTCCTTTCTCCAACCACCCTAGTGGCTGATGAGCCTATGTATGAAATAGCCACAGTGGCAGGGATAGATGCTATGCATGGGCCAAATAACATGGACTTCCACTCATCAAGGCTGCCATGAATATCACTGTTGTTAAGCCTAATCTATCAACAACAGAGATCAATGCTTAGCCCTTTGATATGTCATTATTCCCCAGGGGACTAGATAGATATCTGGTAGCAAATTGATTACATCAGTCTCTTCTTTACATGGAATAGGCAGGGATTTATTCTTATTGGAATAGACATGTATTCTGGATATGAATTGGGTTTCCCTGTTTATAATACACTGCCAGTGTCACAACTTGTGAACCTATGGATTGCCTCATTCATCATTATGTTACTATACAAATATTGCTGGTAACTGGGGAACTCATTTCAGAGCAAAGGTGCATAATCGGCTTATGAGTTCATTAATTTTCCAGCACCAATCACCTAGAAGCAGTTGACCTGATAGAATGCTAGAATAACCTAGTGAAGACCCAGTTATGATCCCAGTTTGGAGACAATGTATGAGGTTCTGTTTTACAGGATGAAGTTTATAGTTTGAATTAGTGACCAATATTTGGTGCTGCCTCTCCCATAGTCAGGATAGATGGACCCAGGAATCAATACACAGAATTGCATATAATTCCCCTCACTATTAGTAAACCTCTTGCAGAATTTTTGCTTTGAGCTTTGCCAATTTAAAAAATATGGCTCCAAGGGAAAAATGTTTCTACCGGGGACACCATGAGGATACTATTGAATTATAAGTCAGGGCTACCACCTAGCCATCTAGGGTTCTTCATGCTACTGATTTAACAGGCAAAGATGGGGTTAATCAACTGGCTGGGATGATTGACTCTGATTACTAACAGAAATGGGGTTGCTGCCTATACCAGAGCAGGAGGACTATGTTTGGAACCCAGGAATTTCTCCACCCCAAAAGGGAACATCCACTAAAGATTCAGGTCCTTCAAAATGAGGATTTGAGACATCTCACCAGGTTAAAAACAACAGCAATGAGCCGGGCACGGTGGCTTACATCTGTAATCTCAGCACTTTGGGAGGCCAAGGTGGTTGGATCACAAGGTCAGGAGTTCAAGACCAGCCTGGCCAAGATGGTGAAACCCTGTCTCTACCAAAAATAAAAAAAAATTAGCCAGCCATGGTGGTAGGCGCCTGTAATCCTGGCTACTAGGGAGGCTGAGGCAAATAATTACTTGAACCTGGGAGGTGGAGGTTGCAGTGAGCCAAGATCATGCCACTGCACTCCAGCCTGGGTGACAGAGCAAGACTCTATCTCAAAAAACAAAAACAAAAAACAAAAACAAAAACAAAAAAAACCCAGCAATGACATATTTGATAAGGTGAAGTTAACGACTGAGAACAAAAGAGAAAAGGGATTGATAGTGAAAGAGGAAAGTTATAAACTATGTCCTTTGGACTAGTTAAGAAATAATGACTAAATAATATAGGTACTTTGTGTTTATTGTATAAGTGAGTGTTCATCTCTATACATGTAAATTTTCCTTCATATGCTTCTCCTTATTAATTTTCACAAATTTTGTTGGCAGTTAAGTTTATAATTTGATGTTTAGGTGACCAAATATTCAGATGGAACTGTAACGGAATTCGGGGAATAGTTATCATAGCCAAGAGATAGATAGTCTAATCATTTATGGATGTGGATGCTTTTATTGTTGTGACTTTAGGCTCCTCATTTTGAAAAAAGGATGAGAGCATCTTCATTTGTACAAAGGATAGTTGCATTTCTGGGTGGAAACACAGAGTTGTTTTTGTTGTTTGTAAAACAAATACACATAGAAGGATGCAAGTATGCTGAGTAGCTAAAGGGATGGATTTTGCCAGTCTCTGAATTGCTGTCCTGAAGCTTCAAACCCACTCTTCTAACTGAGTTTTGTGATGCTGGTCTTGGGACTTACAAACTACATTCCTGCTTTACTAGATGATTTCCTTATGCTCTGCCAATAGGGAATACTAGAGGAAAACTATTAGATTGGAGAAGGAAAAGCCTTGTTACTTCCTGTTTGCTTCTTATTCCTGTTCCTGTCAGTGTCCTCCAGCCTCTTTTCACTCTAGAAGTGGCAGACAGTTCTAATAGCAACAGTTGAAGCAAATTTGCAGTTTCCAACATTTGCAAAACTAGCTGCTTCATACTCAGTCCATCTAAGAGACACCCACTGTCCACTGCCTCTCTCCTCGGAGGTCTGAGTTTCAGCTACTTGGGGCACACTTCTAAGCTTTTAAACCTTAATAATTTGAACCTCTTCCCCTTATTCCCTCAGCTCTAGAATTGATAGCTTCTTCCTGCAATTGCCACCTCTATGACACCTTATTGTTCTCTTTTGCTTTATCAGTTCTTAATAACTAATTAAAAACTCTTCATATTAAATACTCTTAATGAAAACGACTGGTATAGTTTCTGTCTTCTGACTGGACTCAAGTTTAGCCTAAAACTGCCTTCTTATATATTTCAGGTTCAGCCTAAAGGTTTCTCCATACAGAGAAACACTGTAAACCAGATGTGTAAAAAGATTATAACCTAATCTTGTTTCAATCACGTTTTGGCCGATTGAAGGCAGCCAGAGGTTCAAACCATGTTCAAATAAAGTGAACATGAAGCTGTAATCAATCCAACTGTTTCTGTATCACTTCCATTTTCTGTACAGCACTTTCCTTTTTCTGTCCATAAATCATCTTTTACCACAGAGCTGTGCTGAAGTCTCTCTGAACCTATTTTGGTTTGGAAACTGCCTGATTTCTGGGTCATTCTTTGTTCAATTAAACTGTTTAATTTTTATATGGTTTTTTGTTTTAGCAACTCTAAGTGATTCAAGAGGTAAACTCAGGCTAGCTTGTAAAGCATCTAACAATATGCAGTGAGTTTGGACTTACCTTGAACAAGATAGTATTGAAGTGTTTTAAAGCAGGGAAGTGAATAATCAGATTTGAATTTGAGAAAAATTACCCTGTAATTTTTTTGTTCTGAAAGGAGAACAAAGCACCAGGCTACAAGAATAGCAAATTTTACATTTAAAATATATATTAATTTTAAGTGTAAGACAAGTTCACTCAATAGCTATTTGATTTTAAAATATGACTAAACAAAAAGATTATGGTAAAAACATTCGAATGAATGGGATTTGGATTAGATAGTATTTTAAACCAACTAAAGTAGAGAGAAAGGCAACACCATTACAATTCCATAAAATAATACAGTTCTGAATATCTTCAAAATACTGGAGTTGTTCTCAAAGCTTAGCTTTATGAAATGTGAGGGTACCTTTCTGTCTTCTAGATGCAAAGACACATCTCACATGGTTTAATTCTGTTGCCCTAATCTCAGTCTTTTTTTTAAAAGGAGAATTTGCATTATTTCAATTATTTTTATGTATAGAAAACTTAGCTGTGTTCATTTAACCATTTGGTGGCAATATCTTTAACCTTTGGCTTTTCCAGCTTGGCAATGCAAGCCACAGACTTGGGACCCAGGACATTGCCTCCCCAGTGACGGGGGAGCTCATCATATCTGTCATTGTAATTGGTCCTGATAGCTTCCACCAGCTTAACCAGAGCTCCTTTGTCATCCAAGTTAACCTGTGTGAAGGCTACAGTGGTGCAGGTCTTCCTGTGGACTTGATGCCCCAGTCTTGCCTTTCCCTTGATAATGCAGTTAAGGGCCCCCATTTTATAACACAGGACAGGCAAGAAGATACCAGCTCAATGGGATCCATGTCCTGTGCAGTCATCACCAGCTGAGCCTTGTTCTCTACCAAGGTAGTGACAGTGTTAATTCCAGCTTAAAAGACAGGTGATCTGTTAGTGGAGACATACCCTTTGCCAGCAGCTTTCTTCTCAGCCTGGGCCAACAGCCTCTGCTTCTCTTTTTCTCTGGTCAGTACTTGTGGGCCAGCTTGCGCAGCTGAGTAACTGTTTGGCAGTACAAGGCCTGGGTGAACTGGTTAATCTCTGAAGGCACTTTCAGCCACTTACAGAGGATGGCTCTCTGCTGCTGCAACCTGATACAACAGGGCCATTTCACAAAGTAGGTGAAGTCCCTTTTGGGCTGGATGTCCTGTCCAATGCCAAAATAATCTTTAAGTATTTCCTCAAACAGGGATTCACTACTTTTTTGGCTACCTGCTTCTTCCCATTGGCCTTTCTTTTTAGCATCTTGGGCAGTGGGAGGAGAGAACCCAATCTGAGTCTTTCTATAGAGAATCCAAGTTCCATAGGCAGAAATTTTGTTTTATTCACTGATGTTTGACAAATACTTATAAAGTGTCAGCCACACTGTAGGGACTCAATAAATATTAGTTGAATAAAGTAATACCTAAAAATAGTATGTCAGTCAGTGTTCATTCTAGAGACAAACCATCAATTTGAATATGGAAAGTTTAATATAAAAAGTATTAAGTAGGGAAGTAACTGTAAAGCTGTTATAAAGCTGTAAAGAGAACGCAAAGGAATACCCTAGGGATAAGGCAGAGTATCCACAGAAAAACAAACTTGGAAAGAGGGGCCCTTTCCAAGGTTGGGATTCAAAGTCTAGTAGGTAGCAGAGGCATTTGCTGTGTGGCCCAGGCTAGAGCTAGGGTACAGTTGCTAAGCAAGCAGGAAATTGCCCTCTAGTAGGTGTGATGGCACTGGCAGGCAGGCAGGCTTACAAAGGAATTTGGAGTTTTGGGATTCTGCTCATTGGTAAGGCTGTGTACAGACAGGTATGCAGTGTGCCTATCTGGGCATCTTAAGAAACAACCTTATGCAATGCAGGCAGGTTGATGATGTTAACAAGCACACAGAGAGTATCAGGCCTCAGGAAATGTGTGGCTTGGAATGCACCGTGTTTGTGTCTAGAATTATACAATAAGCAACTTGGATAGAGATGGGCAGAGGCTGAGAGCCCGGTAGGCACAAAGAGGGAGTCAGGGCATCTGGAGCTTATTTGTGGGCAGAGTGCACCATAGCCTGAGATTGTTCAGTGATCATGTCCTGAGTGCCAGGTGAGGTGATCAGCAGTCCAGGCCAGACTACAAGCTTGGCAAGAGACTATATATCCTGGAAATGCAGCTGGCAGAGTACAGTGGTGTCCCAACACACACATGCTGGTGGCATCTGTGCAGGAGCAAAGGAGAAGCAAAAATGGCAGCACTCTAGATAAATCCATGCTTTTACAATGATCCTCCGCACTCTCCCTGGATAAAACTAGAGATTTTCTCACTACAAATGAAAAATACTTAAATTTCCATCATCACAGAGCTGCTAATGCAGGATCATATTGGAGAAGAGAGGCAATAAACTGACATCAAGCATGTATAGTTAACACAGAATACTGAGATTTATATTGGTTCTTATATAGATTACATATAGTATAGTTATTCATCTATTAGATGGATGTTACATAAATTATTTAAGCCTCAACTTCCCTATGATTTGGTATTACTATTTTATAGATGACTCATCTGAAGCTTAGAGGAATGAAGTAACTTGCTAGGTGTCAAATGGCTGATAAGAGTGAGAAGTGGGATTTTAGCCTTTTAAGTTTTCCTAGCACCTATGCCCTTAACCACTATACAATTACACTTCCTCCCAGAGGAAAATGTAATTGAATTGGTAAAGGTGACCTGTTGGGTCAGCACCTATTGGTCATGTCCCCATCAAGTGACCCTTTAGACAGTTGCTTTCCAGTGGTCTTACCCACTCAGAGGTTCTCACGTTGCTTGCATGGTGCTAAGCATTCCTTTAGGTACCTCTGCCATCAGTTCCTCATAGATGAGCACCCCTTACTGGTCATCAAATAGTGAAGCCAACAAACAGAGTAGTCCCACTAGAGTCCCCTGTGTAGGGAGACAATGCAGGCATGGCAGTGAACACTAGATGATAGCAACTCTTCCAAAAGGAAACTGCAAGGCAAATTTTCTGAGATCCTGAGGTCGTGTAAATGGGCCCTAACTCTCGACACTGTCAATGGTACCTTTCAAATTCAGGAATGAAAAGAAACACCTGCTTAAAGTACCACACCAATCATCCTCACATTTTGTTCTTAGGATTTTGGTCTTAGATCTCTTCTTACTCCATTCCCTCCCTGGGTACTCCATCAATTTCTTTGGCTCTCTGAGCCATGTATTTAATGATATCCAGATCTCTCACCAGGCTACATCTCTTTCTCATGAGCTCCATACCTCTGAATCCAAGCATTCCTCAGATATCCACCCCTGGCTATCCTAAGACCCAAAAACCACAGTTCAAAACTCCATTCATTCGATTGCCCGAAACCTGATCACCCTGTTTGCACTTTCTGTGAACTGAATCACCCAGCTGTCATTATCAGAAACTGCCATCTTTGATAATGTTTCTCTTCCTTAGCTCTGCATGAAATACATTCCTTTTGTTCCTTCCCCAACTTTATCCAACCTATCACACCAAGTCTTGTTTATTTTATTTAATAACTCTGACATTCACTCAGTGTTTTTCTATCTACACTTTCACTTTAGTTCAACCCATTATCTCATCTGGATTTCTGCAATATCTTCCTGACTTCCTCTATAATTGACCATCCAATCTGTTCTACTAATGCATTCACACCATATTTGACTTCTTTCATCCATCAGAATACATGAAAATAATATATTCATTCGGGTTTGCTGCTATATATCATAACTTTTTTCCCATTCTACTATTAAGGGACATTAGCATTATTTCTGATTTGACAAAAACAAGCAATGGGGAAAGGGTTCCCTATTTAATAAATGGTGTTGGGAAAAACTGGATCCCTTCCTTACATCTTATACAAAAATTCACTCAAGATAGATTAAAGACTTAAACGTAAGAGCTAAAACAATAAAAACCCTAGAAGTAAACTGAAGCTGCTAAAATTCTTACATGAACATTCTTGTATAGTATCCTAATCCACACAAGCACAAAATTGTCTAGAACTGTTTTTGTGAGTTGCAAAGTAATAACAGTAACAGCAATAACAATAAAAAATGCATTGTAGTGTTTATTACATTCCAGGTACTGTTGAACATTTCACGCAGATTAATTCATTTGAATTTAATACTCTCAATGCTGTGAAAACAAAAATTGGTTTGGGGGTAGGGAGACAGACCTTACTTTTATGAATCAAATTACATGTTCAAGGCCAAAAATCTAGGAAAATGGGATTCCAATCCATGTAGTTGGCAGAAGTGTCTGTACTCAACCATCATACCACAATGTAAAACCAACCATCAGTGCAGTAACATGAAAATACAATAGTATTATGCATAATAATCTTCCAATTTACTAGAAAATGCCAAATTGTATTCCAAACACATTATACTCCCACCAGCAGGATAAGAGTTTCTATTATTTATCTTCATCAACACTTGTTATTGTCAGACTTTATCAAACCTGAAAGTTGTGTAATATAATCTCATTGTAATTTATATATGCATTTTTCCCTATTACAAAGGAGGCCAAGGATTTTTTTTATGTTAACTGACCATGTAAATTTCCTTATTTGTGAATTTCTTATTCAATTATTTGCCCATTTTCTATTGAATTTTACCCTTTTTTCATTGATTTATAGGAGTTCTTCAGATGTTCTGTTGGCCATTATATGTGGTGGAACTATCTTTTTATATTCTGAGGCTTGTGTTTGCATTCTTTACTACTTTTAACAAGAAGCTACATTTTAATCAGACTTACTCATTTTGTTCTTTAGAACTTGTGGTGTCTTAAAAGTTTGTTTCTACTTCAATATTTTGAAGATATTTTTTATATTATCTTCTTGCAGTATTGTATTATTGCCTTTCATATTTTGATCTTTAAGAAACCTATAACCAATTTGAGACACCGAAGTTTTTTTTTCCCTAGAAAAATACCACTGTTCCAGAACAGTCTATTGAAAAGCAGTCCTTTCTCCATTATAGTGCAGTACATCATTGCCATAAGTTAAGGCTCCACATAATAAGAAGCTATATTATCTTAATAACTAAAGCTATATTTTGACATCTAGTAGGGTAAGTCTTATTACATTGTTCTTAAGAATGCCTTGGTTATTCTTGGCCCTTTACAATTTCATATAAATTTTAAAATAAGCTTGTCAGTTTTAAAAATTAAAACATTTAGAAATTAGATGAAGACTGCATTGAAACTACAGACCATTTGGAAACAAGATATTTACAATATTAAATCTTCTAATCCTTGACTGTGGAGTGCCACTTTATTTAAGACTTCTTTAATGACTTTAAGTAGAAAGTTTACAATTTCCTTCAGATAATTTTTAACATCTTCTTCTAAACTGGTTTCTAAGTATTTAATATTTGTTGATAAACTACTTATAAATTCTCAGGCTACACAGGAATTCAATTGATAGCAATTTTCGCATTTCTCTTATTCATCTGAATTTGTGGAAATTTGTGGAATCTTCTAGATTCTCTACATATACAATTATATTATCTGAGACTATCAGTTTTGAATCCAGTAGAAGAAATCACAAATATCCTGTCTTTTTCCCAGTCTTAAAGACAAAGCTTTCAATGATTCATCATGTTTGCTGCTGCTGTTCAGTATAAACCCTTTCACTGATAAAGTGCCCTTTATACCTGGTTTGTTAAAAGCATTTTTATCATGAATGGATACTGAATGCTTAGCAAATGCTTTTTCCCCATCTGAGATGATCATAATTAAATCACCTTTATGTGGTTGATCATAGTAATTGGGTTTTTTTTAATGTAAAAACAACTTTGTATTCCTGGCATAAACCCAACTAGTTCCTAGTGAATTATCGTTTGCCAAATTTGTCTTGCTAATGCTTAGTTTAGAATTTTGAATCTATGTTCCTAAGTGAAATTGGCCAGTAATTTTCCTTTCTCATACTTCATTTGCTTTCAGGTATTTGCTGGGCTCATATAGTTAAGAAGTATCACTCTTTTTCTGAAAAGGCTTAAGTTTGAAATTAGTTTTTGAATACTTGTTAGTACTCACCAAGTAAGTTGTTTAGGATGGAATTTTCTTTCTGGGAATATTATAAATTATGATTCAATTATTGTGATGGCTATAGAACTATTTTGTATATTTTGGTAAGCTATATTCTTATTAAAATTCAATTTTTTCTACATGTTACAAATTTACTCGTTTTAAGTTATTCATAATAATATATTTAACATCATAACAGAAATATTTATATCCTCTTCATTCTTGATACAGGATATGTGTGCCTTTTTTTCTTAACTTTGCCAGAATTTTATCACTGTTATGAATCTTAAAAAAAAAAAAAAAAAAAAAAAAAAAAAAAAAAAAAAAACCTTAAAAAGAAATTTCTGCTCTAATCTTTATTTCCATTTGAGTCTCACTCTGTCACCTAGGCTGGAGTGCAGTGGTGCGATCTCAGCTCACTGCAATTTGCGCCTCCCGGGTTCAGCGATTCTCCTGCCTCAGCTTCCCGAGTAGCAGAGACTACAGGTGCATACCATCACGCCCGGCTAATTTTTGTATTTTTAGTAGAGATGGCGTTTCACCATATTGGTCGGGCTGGTCTTGAGCTCCTAACTTCGTGATCCACCCACCTCAACCTCCCAAAGTGTTGGGATTACAGGCGTGAGCCACCACACCTGGCTGGCTTCCATTTTCTTTCAGCTTATTTTGCGTTTTCTATAATAACTTAAGATATATGTATCTTTCCTTAATACATCTTTCTTTCTGCTAAACACATTTAAATCTATCAATTTCTTCCAAGTTCTATTTTAGCTGCAATGCATATATTTTAAGTATTTTCACCACTGTCCAGTTCCACTTCTAGTTTAGATAAGCATTTCTTTGACTCATGGGTTACCTTGAATTGTCTTAACATCCTCAAATAAGGGGTTGCTCAATCATTTACTTACCAGGTAATGCCAATTTTTTTTTTGTTATTGTACTTTGGGCTCTAGGGTACATGTGCACATCCTGCATTCTGCAGGATTGTTCCACAGGTACATACATGCCATGGTGGTTTGCTGTCTCCATCTCCATCATCCTCCCTATCCCCCGCCCCATTGCCTACATCAGGCATTCCTCCTGGTGTCATCCCTCCCCATCCTCTCTGCTGGCCCTCTCCTACTCTCCCTTCCACCCTCCCCACCTAGCCCAATGAGTGTTATTCCCTTCCCTGTGCCCACGTGTTCTCATTGTTCGTCACCTGCCTAGAAGTGAAAACATGGTGTTTGGTTTTCTATTCTTGTCAGTTTGCTGAGAATGATGGTTTCTAGATTTATCTATGTCTCTACAAGAGTCTTGCTCTGTCACCCAGGCTGGGACTACATGCTTGAGCCACTGAGCCTGGCTGGTAATGCCAATTTTGAATTATCTTCCTAGTGAAGTTAACTTTTCATTATGACTCTTTTCCCTAGCAATTTCTTTTTTCCAATACTAATATATACACATCAGCTTCCTTTTGGTTTGTATAACTTTACCCATCACCTTACTTTCCAGTTGCTTGTATTTTATGGTTTAGGTGTTGTCTTTTATAACAGTATATAATTGGTTTCATTTTTTTAATCAGTTAACAATCTGCCTTTAACTGGATAACTCAGTCTATTTACATTTAATGTAATTACTGACATATTTTAGTTATGTCTGTTAGTATTGTCTCATTTTGTTCTACTTATTCCATTTTGTTTTTCTATTTTGTAATTTTCCTATTTCATTTTTCTACTCTACTAGCTTTGAAGTTATACATTCATTTCAATGTAACAATCATTTGTAGTGGTTACACTAGAAATCACATCTATATTTACAATTGTTAATCAGTACATTGTATTCACTTCTCAAACCATCTAAACTTTGAGCTATTCCCTCAGTCATTACCCACCCCCCCACCACACACACATCATTATTCTTGTATGTTTTTAAAATATCTCATTTTTAACCCCACAAAACATCATTATTCAATATAATAAAAGCTCCTTCAGGGTCATCCATTTTTACAATCTTCTTGGTCTTTTATTTCCTCTCATTACACAAAGCACATCCTTTTTTAATTTAAAAAAAATTTAAATTTCAGAGATATATGTGCAGGTTACACAAGTAAACTTGTGTCATAGGGGTTTGTTGTACAGACTATTTTGTAAGGTATTAAGTCTAGTACCCATTAGTTGTTTTTCCTGCTCCCTCTCCCTCCTCCCACTTCCCACCCTCCAACAGGCCTCAGGGTCTGTGTCTGTTGTTCCCCTCTATGTGTCCATGTGTTGTCATCACTTAGCTCTCACTTATAAATGAGAACATGTGGCATTTGGTTTTCTGTTTGTGCATTAGTTTGCTAAGGATAATGGCCTCCAGCTCCATCAACATTTCTGCAAAGAACATGATTTCACTCTTTTATGGCTGCATAGTATTCCATGTTGTATATATACCACATTTTTAAAAATTTTCCACCAACAGCGTATAAGCATTTCTTTTTCTCCAAGACCTCACCAGCATCTGTTATTTTTGGACTTTTTAATAGTAGCCCTTCTGACTGGTGTGAGATAGTATCTCATTGTGGTGTTGATTTGCATTTCTCCAATGATCTGTGATGTTAAGCTTTTCTTATGTGCTTGTTGGCCGCAAGTATGTCTTCTTTTGAAGAGTGTCTGTTCATGTCTTTTGCCCACATTTTAATGAGGTTGTATTTTCCTTACAGATGGTGGACAATAGAACTTTGTCAAATACATAGTTTGCAAATACTTTCTCCCATTCTGTAGACTTCCTGTTTATTCAGGGTAGCTCTTTAGTTGGAATTAGATCCCATTTGTAAATTTTTGCTTTTGTTGTAATTGTTCTTGGCATCTTCATCACGAAATATTTGTCTGTGCCTATGTTGTGAATAATACTGACTAGGTTGTTTTACGGGCCTTTTATAGTTTTGGGTTTTACATTTAAGTCTTTAATCCATCTTGAATTTATTTTTGTACATGGTATAAAGAAGGAGTCCAGTTTCAATCTTCTGCATATGGCTAGCTAGTTATCTGAGCACCACTTATTAAGAGGAAGTCCTTTCTCCATTGCTTGCTTCTGTCACCTTTGTGGGAGATCAGATGGTTGTAACTGTATAGCTTAATTCCAGGCTCTCTATTCTGTTCCCCTGGTCTATGTGTCTGTTTTTGTACCAGTACCATGCTGTTTTGCTTACTGTAGCCCTGTAGTATAAGTCACGTACTGTGATTCCTCCGGCTTTGTTCTTTTTGCATAGGAGTGCCTTGGCTATTTAGGCTTTTTGGTTCTGTATTAATTTTAAAATAGTTTTCTAGTTCTGTGAAGAATGTCATGTTAGCTTAATAGGAATAGCATTGAATCTATAAACTGCTTTGGGTTGATAAAAGGTCATTTTAATAAAATTGGAACTACATTGAGATATCATCTCACACCAGTTCGAATGGCAATCATTTAAAAATCTAGAGACAACAGATGCTGGAGAGGATGTAGAGAAATAGGAACACTTTACACTGTTGGTGGGAATGTAAATTAGTTCAACCATTGTGGAAGACAGTGTGGTGATTCCTTAAGGAATGCTGTAAAGAGTTTGCAGATGTATTTGTTCAGGATGAAAGAAGGCTCCTGAATGTACAACTAGATTTTAAACTTCTTGAGGGCAGGAGCTTTATCTTATCCATTGTTGTATCCTGTTATAGACAGATTAATTATGGATTGACTATCTTTCTCATTGAAAAAGACCAACAGATCAATGGACAGATTGACTCAAAAAAAGGAAGAAAGCATGGACTTAAGGGGGCCCTTCCCGCTATATACAGAGAAAACATAAATCAGTTTCTAAAGAGATGATATAAATTGCAAGTACATCTTAAAGAATAGTCATTTCCGAATCTTGGAGTAGGCCTCCAAAACTGTCTTAATCTGTTTGGGATGCAATAACAAATTACCACAGTCTGAGTGGCTTATAAATATAAATCTGTTTCTCCTAGTTTTGGAGGCTGCAAAGTCCAAGATCAGGGCACCAGCAGATTCAGTGTCTGATGAGGGGCCACTTTCTGCTTCAACATCTTCTCACTGTATCCTCATATGGTAGAAGGGGCAAGAGATCTCTCTGGAGCTTCTTTTATAAGGGTACTAATCCCATATGACAATCACCTCCTAAAGGCTCTACCGCCTAATAGTATCACACTGGGAGTCAGCTTTCAATAACTAAAGATATAAGTCATTTAGCATATTTTTTAAATTCATCTTATTTTTTAGAGGGAGTTACCATTTTTTATATTTAATAAGTTGATTTGTAATCTCCTCAACTATTAGGTAATAAAAAAAAGTTTCAAGGTAGCTACACATTATGTCAGGGGTTATTATAAATGAACACTCTAGGAATATTATACTTTGTATAGTCTGTTATACCAATGATTGATAGTAAGTGAATTTTAAAGTTTCTCCCTAACCTTTTATTGTGAATGAACAGTGATGCAGGGAGAAGAGATGTTCAGAATGAATGTATTTAAAAAATAACCTTGCTAGAATTCTACATCTATCATTATCACAACATACTTCTTTGATGAAGCTAAAGAAAAGCCAGAAGGCTAATATTCTTGGATGAGAATAGCATTTTAAAATTTTTTCAGCAAAATTCTAGAAACTTGTCTATTTTGATCCATTCTTTCCTATTTAGTTGTAAAATCGAATTTCATACATCAAGTGCTATTATTCCAATGACGTTTTTTCAATTGTCACTAGTGATCTTGATCCATATATTACATTTATAATATCCAAAAATAAAATATTTCATTAGTAACAGGCATTTTCAAAGCTTGAATATTTCAAAAACCAGTGATAATTAAAGTAAGGGTTCTAAATTCTTGCATGTCTTGTTAAGCTTTGATGTAGACTACAATTTTGGTTCCGCAGACTCAGAATCACTAAATTACCAATTGGGTTTCGTGGCTTCTTGCATCAGCTCCTGCAACTGTCCAATTTGTTCATCACGAAAGTCATTAAGTTTTTCTTCTGGGAGGAAGATGCCAAAACATGCTTTTCCAGTTGAATTTTGCCTGTTTTCATTAGCTTGTTGCAATAACACTGTTGCATACACCTAAAAAGAGAAAGAATGAAGGTTATAGACATAAAGTTTAACTAGTATTTAACATTAGAAGACTTGAATTCTAATTCCAAGTCACCTATTTTTCCTCATCACTAAATGCAGAAGCATTTGGTTAGGAAGGTACAAATATAGTTGTGAAGATACAATTCATTGATAATTTTATGTGTATCTATTTTTTAGCACTTTAAGAATTTCAATCAATTTTTAGCAAAAATTTTAACCTGAAAATAAGTAGGGCATGGTGAGTTCATGGATGGGCTTCAGGAGCATGCATAAACCACTTCAAAACATGTGCAAAACTGTAGTTACACAAGTATGGACGTCGTTTCTAGGGCCATAGCTTCCAACAGATTCTCAAACAGGAACCATGGGTCTTTTTCCCCCCAGCTTTCATTTTAAACCTTCACATGTATCCCCTAAATACAAGGGGTACATGTGTAGGTTCGTTACATGGTTAATAATTACATGATGCTCAAGTTTTGGGTACTGATCCTGTCACCCAGGGAGTAAGCATGGTAGTTTTTCAACCCATACCTCCCTCCAGTAGTCCATCCTGTCAATTCTTCCCTATTTACATCCATGTGTGCTCAATGTTTAGCTCCCCCTTAACATTTTCTCTGTTCCTGTGTTAATTTGCTTAGAATTATGGCACCCATGCTGCTGTAAAAGGACATGACTTCATCCTTTTTATGGCTGCACAGTATTCCACAGTGACATGTAAGACATCTTCAAGTAAGTCTAAGTTTATTCCTATGTCTTCAAGTACAATTTTAGTTTAAAATACACTGGAGAAAAACTTCTTAAACCTTTAAGCTTTCAATATGTAACAACCATCTGTGTCAAGAAAAACTTTTTCATATTCTAGTTTTGCTTTTTATTCATTAAGTACATTCAGCCTAATATTTCAACTATCCCCATCTGTACAAGTGCCACTGTTTTAAAATAGACTGTCACTCACAGATGAAGTACCAATGTATTTTAGTTCATAAAGTTAAAGTGAATGAACTGGCTAACTATGGATAATGCTGCTACTCAATCTGGCTTGAGATACCTAAATTTCTTGTAATTGCTGGAATGGGAACGTTGCCAGAGCAACTTTAATTCCAAACATTCCAAACCTTAACTTATGGAGAAAATATTTTCTCCATGATTTACAGAAATCCACTTATGAAAACACTTCAGGTTTTCTTAATTCCACTTCTAAGTATATGCTTCAGAGCGGGGTTTTTCAACCTTGGTACTATTTTGTTGGCAGTGGAGAAGGTTGGTGGGAGTCTGCTCTTGCATTGTAGATGTTTAGGAGCAACAACCTCTCCTAGTCTTGATAATCAAAAATGTCTCCAAACACTGCCAAAGGTTTCCTGGTACGCAAAAATCACCCTGGTTGAGAAGTACCAAACATCTGAACAAATATCATACATAAGATGTTCATTGTTAATGCAAAAACTTGGTAACAATTGTACTTTAATAGGAAAGAAGTCAAATACACTAAAACTTACTCAAATAATAAAGAAGTAACAACAAAAAGGCTAAAAGTCTATGTATCAACATGGATGAATCTCCGTAAAAGTTACTCATTTGCAAAAATGGAAATAAATAAATAGCAAAAACAATCTTGAACAAGAACAAAACTAGAGGACTCACAACTCCCAATTTTAAAACTTGAAAGCTACCTTAAAACAGTATGGTACTGGCATTAGTATAGATACATAACACCAATAGAATAGACAGTCTAGAAGAAAATCCTTACATATATAGCCAATAGATTTTTTAGAAAGATGTCAAATCCATTGAATGGAGGAAAAAATAGTCTGATCCCCAAATGGTGCTGGGGGGCAAACTGAATTTCCACATGCAAATGAAGTTAGACCCCCATCTTCCTCCATATACAAAAATGAACTCAAATATAATAGCTAAAATCATGAAAATCCTAGAAGAAAACAAATAGGTAAATCTTTATGACTATGTCCTTTGATTTGGCAATAGGTTCTTAGATATGACACCAAAAGTCCAAGCAGCAACAACAAAAATTGATAAATTGGACAGCATCAAAATTTAAAACTTCTGTGCATCAAAGGACACTTAATAGTGCAAAGACAAGCTACGGAATAAGAAAAAATTTGCAAATCCTATCTGATAAGGGTTTACTATCCAGAATATATTAAGAACCACAACAAAAAAGACACCCAATTTAAAAATGGGTGAAGTACATGAATAGACATTTCTCCAAAGAAGATATACAGATGGCCAAGTACAGGTGCTCAAAATCACTTCTCATTTAAAAAAATGTAAATGAAAACTACAATGATATGCCACTTCACACCAAGATGTCTACTAAAATAATTTTTTAAACTCCAGAAAATAAGGGGTGTTGGCAAGGCTATGAATGATGGGAATATAAAATGGTATAGGCACTGCACAAAAGATTGGCAGTTCCTCAAAGTTAAAACAGAATTACCATATGATTAAATGCACCATAGGTATATACCAAAATAACTGAGAGCATGAACTCAAGCACATATTTGTATACCCATGTTCACAGCAGCAATATTAAAAACAGACAATATTTGGAAAATAACCTTAGATGTCCAGAAGCAAGCAGATAAACAAAATGTGGTATAGACATACAATGGAATATTTATCACCCTTAAAATGGAATAAAGTTCTGATGCATATGACATGGATAAACCTTGAAAACATTATGCTAAGTGAAGCAGCCAAACACAGAAAGACAAATATTATATTATCCCACTTAAATGAAATATGTAGAATAGAGAGTACTAAGGGCTGGGAGGAGGTAGGAAAGGCTGTTACTGCTTAATGGCCACAGAGTTTCTGTTTGGGTGAAGGAAAAATCTGGAATAATGTCTCTATAATGTATCATTTACAGTATCCAGGAAAAATATTCAAAATTATTACAAACATAGCCAAGAGAAAAGGCAATCAATGGAGACCAGTGCCTGAGATTATTCAGACATTAGAATTAGCAGAAAAAGATTTTATAGCACCTACTATAAATGTTATGTAAAAGAAAATAAAGTCCTCATAGATGGGCAGAAAAATTTCAGCAGAGAATGAAGAATCGTAAGAACCAAATAATCTCTAGAACTCAAAAATGCAGTATCTGGAATTTTTTAAATGTCACTTAGTAGACTGGAGATGAAGGGAAGATACATTAAGCTGAAAATATAGCAATAGAAATTATCCAATTTTAAAGACAAAAAAACTATTTAAAAATGAATAAAATATCACTGATCTGTGAAACAATGCCAAAAGATTTACTATACATTTAAGTGGAATCCACAGAAGTGCCTTAGCAGAAAAACAAATTCAAGAAGCTTAGCAAGTTCTAAGCAAAATACAAAATAATACTATACCTAAGCATATAAATTGTTGAAAAATAAAGCAAAATCTTTTTTTTTTAAATTCAAAAAAGAAAATATTTACAAATACGTGCAAATATACAAAACATAAAAACAAGCATGGAAGCAACCAATATCAGGATCCTGATTACCTCTGAGGAGTAAGAAGGGGGAATGGAATTTTAGCTGTACCTTTAGTTACTTTCAAAAAGAGTGATCTCAAGTAAATTCTTCAAAATATCAATATTTGTTAAATCTGAATGGTAAATACATAACTTTTCCAGTTTTGAAAAACTTTATAACTTTATGGCAATGATGCTTCTTATGGAAACTAGAAATCTATTTCATGTGTGAGGAATGATCAGTGAATAAACATCTTGGGTAGGAAGACTGTCATGAAAAGAAAAAAAAAAAAACCCTTTCCCCCTGCACCACCACCCATTACCTACTACTCTTTGACTCCATGTACTTGCAGCAGCATTCCTTTCCTGACAAGACGCAAGAATGACCAAAATAAAAATAACTTCAGGACACAATTTGGAGGTGTCCAGATACAGAAACTGCAGCAATAAAATGTGACTTTATGACTAGGTCACCCTGTCAAGCATATCTACCTGGAGGGAGGAGACTCAGAACAGAAAAATACTACACTACACATTAACTAACAGCATCCTTTGGTTTCAAACTGTTATCATGCTGGCTTCTAAGAATAAAGCTATCCTGAAAGTTAGAAGACTCTTATGATTGCTCTCTTCAACCAAAGAGAATGTGCAGTGCTTCCTCAGGATAAGTTAAGCAGCTGCTTCAAGCAGCAGCAAGCAATTGAAGAGAGACACTTTGAGTACAGTGAGAGCAGGCGCAGCAGGCTGAATGGTGTCCCCAAAAGATGTCAAGTCCTGATCTCGCACTGTTACTTATATATATTATATAAGTCCTAATCTCGCACTGTTACTTATGTACCTTATAGGTTTTGCAGGTGTGATTAAATTAAGGATTTTGAGAGGAGATTATCCTGATCAGTCAGAAAATACATTCACAAGTATTCTTAGAGGGGATAAGAGAAATTAGGCATACGGAGGAGAACGTGATATGAAGACAAAATCATTTTGGAGTGATGTGGCCCAAAGTCAAGGGAATCCTTCATACACCAGAAGCTGAAAGATGTGGATTTCTCCCCTAGAGTCTCACTCTTTAATTAGGGCTCTCTAAAATATACTATTGTTTTAAGCCAACCTGTGGTAATTTATTACAGCACACAGAGGAAATTAATACAGCAGTGAACTACAGAAACAGTTTTAAAGTCTCTTAGTAGAGAAAACTAACCTTCATGCTATACTATTTCCCACCAGAGTTTTTGAAAAGGCAGAGAAGCTGTAGTACCAGTTTATCAGTGACAGAACAATCAGAAATATTTTAAGGCTAGCTGTGCCTTCACTGTACTTTCTAATTCTCTACCATATATTAAACTTGCTTATAGTCTGAATCAAATTGATACTATCAAATTAATGGTATGTCCGAGCACAGTGGCTCACATCTGTAATCCCAGAGCTTTGGGAGGCCAAAAGGACTACAAAGTTTTTAGTAAACCAAACGCCACAAGTTCTCACTTATAAGTGGAAGCTAAATGATCAGAACACGTGAACACAAAGAGGGGAACAGATACCTACATGAGGGTAGGAGAAATAACTATTGGATACTGAGCTTAATGACTCGGTGATGAACTCATCTGTACAACAAACCCCGTGACACAAGTTTACCTATGCAACAAACCTTCACATGTGCCACTAAACCAAAAATTTTAAAACTCATTTATCTATTGTACATTTTTTAAAGAATAAAAATGAACTATATATAAGATTTCTTCTTACCAGCATTTGGGATTGAGCTAAATAAACCATTTCAAGGAATAGCATAAAAAGAGAAACAACCAGATATTATGTGCCTCCTGATAGAAGTACATATTGCCTATACCAAACAGCAACAACAAAAATCAACATGTACCTAATAAGCCTCTACATCTAATTATCAATTTACAGGAAACACAAGAGACGTAAGTGTTAAACGACACCACGGGACTGCAATCAGCATGATTCAGACTATGAAAAACTACGTTAACAACCCCAGTCTCAGAAGTAATAAAGGAAAAATAGCAACTTTACAGTGAGGAAAGCTAAAAGATACCACTCAATGAAATGATCAAGGTAAACATCACCAGTAATAAGTCACACTGCCCTCATGTACCTCCCAATAATTATGCACTGAGAGGATGTATCACCTCTGTGGTGTTCTTCCTAATAACGCACAACCTCAGCCTAATCATAAGAAAACATCAGACGAACTTCAATTAAGGGACACTCTATAAAATAACTCATCAGTACTCTTCAAAAGTTTTAAGGCCATCAATGACAAGGAAAAAGGAAGGAAAGAACTATCACATATTAGGGGAAACTAAGGAGCTCTGATGACTACATGTGATGTCAGATCTTGGATTACGCCCTGCCAACAGGAAAAAAAATAACATTCCTATGAAAGCTAGTGAAACTGAATATACTCTATACTTTAGTCAATACTGCATCAATGTTAACTTCTTAGTTTTTATAAATGTACTATGGTTATGTAGGCTGTTAATAGGGGAAGTCACTTGCAGAATGGTACAGGAAACCTGTACTATCTTTGCAACTCTCTTCTGTAAGTCTAAATTTTAATTCAAAGAGGAAAAAAAAATTAAGATTTAACAGGTATATTAACTCATTATAATACATATATTTATTTCTTATTTGAACAAAAATGCTAGCAGTGGCTCATGCCTTAAATTCTAGCACTTTGGGAGGTGGGTAGATCACCTGAGTCCAGGAGTTAAAGACTAGCCTGGCCAATATGGTGAAACCTCATCTCTACAAAAAATACAAAACTTAGCTGGGCATGGTGGCATGCACCTGTAATCCCAGCTATTCAGAAGGCTAAAGCAGGAGAATTGCTTGAAACTAGGAGTCGGAGGTTGCAGTGAGCCACAGTTGTGCCCCTGTGTTCCAGTCTGGGTGATAGAGTAAGACTGCCTTTAAACAAAATAGAGAATCCAGAAACATAAAAAACTGACTGAACCTTTGGCATTATTTCTAATTTTGGAGGTGACATAATAGTACAGTCATGACTTTAAAGAGTCTCTTTTAGGGACCTATTAAAATATCTGTACATTAAAATTTTATGTTTGTGATTTGATTTAAAAATAATATGGAAGAAATAGGTGTGGGTACAGATCAACTCATGGCCAATCGGGTTGCATAACTGTTGAAGTCGAGCAATAGATACAAAGTGGTTCATTATATTTTCTCTACATCTGTATGTGATTGAGATTTATCCCATTAATTTTTTAAAAAATGCACATACATGTGCACACACACACATTCATATATAACTTAAAATTAGAAACATTCAACCAAAACTATTATCAACAAAGCTTCCCAGGTACTGAAGAGCTACTCTTGGCCTAAGTCTAAACACAAGCCTATAACTCTGGAAAGAGAATGTTCTCATATAGTTTTATCAAACCAAAAATCACAGCTCTCAATTCTTTTTGTTTCAATGAGTGAAGGATACTGTCTTCAAAGCCCAATTTAAATTTTTGAAAATCAGCAAAGAAAAAACAAACCGTGTTTTACTCAGATTCAAATACTGGTAAACCATCACAAGATTTTTTTCTTGTGAATGTATCATGGTGCAAGAAGAAAAAAAACTAGTTAGCTTTGAAGGTATCTTTTCTCAATCTCGAGAGCTTAATATTTCAATGAAATCATAATAACATGGCTAACAAACTTTTATACTTCTTGCTGTTAATTTGTTAGATTCTCATGCTGTCAATTAACCAATTTACTGTCATTCCTTCCTCTCTACTAAGTGTTCATTAGAGCAGGAGTCCCCAACCTCTAGGCCACAGACTGGTACAGTCAATGGCCTGTTACGAACCAGGCAAGCATCACCTCCTGTCAGGTCAGCAGTGGCATTAGATTGTCATAGGAGCATGAACCCTATTGGAAATTGCTTATGCAAAGGATCTATGTTGTGTGCTCCTTATGAGAATCTAATGCCTGATGATCTGAGGTGGATCCGGTTCATCCCAAAACCATCTTCCACAACCAGTGGAAAAATTGTCTTCCACAAAACCAATCCCAAAAAGGTTGGGGAACACCTAAAGTTCTTTTATAAAGAAAGCCTTGACTTACCAGTAGTTATTCTTCTGTTTCTAGAAATATTAAACATATAATTTTTTACAATATACATTTTTAAAATCCAAGACATACCAAAATCATTTTTAAATAGGTTTCACAGTAATTTCCTCATCAAAACCATGGGATTTCAGAATTGTCACTTTAGCACATAGCTGGTGAACCTTTATTTAATTTACTTTGTGTACCATTACTATTTACATTTATAATGTGAAACACTGAATTTCCCCAGAGGCTAGCATCAAAGAGGCACAATTCCTTACATAACTGACATACAAAAATTGAGACTGACTGGGTCAATAAACAAATCTGGGTCACAATTTAAGATTTCAATAAAGAACAGCATTGGAAGAAGAGAATGGGGTTTGAATATGGAATGGTGATACAGTCACAGAAAGACAAGAACCAAGAAAACAGTGGATTTCAGAGAGTTGAGGACTCTGTGAGTAACAGGACTATGAAGGCAGAAAAGCTACTGGATCCATTTATACCTTAAAACATACATACATATAGAAAGAATTATAAGGATTGGTCAAATTAACTAGTTAATCTAGGCTACAGAAAAGTATGCAATAGTTAAAAATCAGGTCAAACATGTACTGACATGAAAAGCTTCCCAAGTAAAATAACCAGCAAAAATATGCCATTTGTATATGCTTCAAAACATGTACAAATTTATATATGTGAAGAATTATATATTTGTATACAAAAACAAAGGCTGAAAGGATACCGAGAAATTTTTGAAGAATACTTTTTCACATTTTGTTCTGAAGACCTCAGCTCTGTACTGTTTTGGTATTTTATAATAATACTATTTAAGTAATTAAATGAAAGGGAAAGAAAGTAGGGAGGAATAGCTATAGGAAAAATTTGCAGATAAATCACATATCTGGTATTTGCTCAACTGTGTTCTTTAAAACAAAATTCCACATAAATAACCCAAAACTAATAATGATATATGAAAATCTGAACTGTCAAGCTCTGTAAATAAAGAAAATTAGTTGCCTCACAAAAGGCTATTTGTATTTCGAAAAAAATGTATCATAGGCCTCCTTTAATACTAAAATGAAGTGGTTTAAAACATTTTATGAAAACAGCATTTTTAAGGTACTCATCGACTATACAGAGTTGAAGAAAATACCAAACTGTGTAACATCTGTACCATTAAAAATGACTTTTAAAATATTTTATATACAAAGAATTTCCTCAATAGCATAAAAGATTTTAGGTTAAATCATAAAAATACTGCCACAATCAGAATTAGTCTGATGCCTATCATTCTTTTGAATTACATAAATTATAAATTCCCTTTTAAAATAGGCATACATGGTGTTACCATTCTCACAACTTCCTGGATAGCTAAAATGACAATTTTTTATAGATTATTTGTATTCTTCAATGTAAACATCCAAAGAGAAAGCCAAATATTAGATCTGGGGAAGAAAAGGGTAACTTTTGCCCCGAATTATTCAATTATTCTAAGATTCTACTTAGCAACACTGAACCAATAAACCTAAGTTAGGAGGATTTGATCAAGCTTTCCCCAGAGAACTTATTAAAAATATCATGTCTCCTAGAGGAGTAAAAACAAAAACACCACTTTCCACAAGAAACCTAAAAGTTACCTGAATTACTATAACTACATTCAAAGCCACTGTGGGGATTTGAATCACATCTGCCCAAGTCATTAATACAGAATATATTACAGAAAAAAAGAACCTACATCGGCAATGACAATAAATTTGGCTTATTGGGCTCATTCTGACCAAGTTTTATGATTTCCAAGTCACAGATAGATTATACATGCTATTTCTTAGCCTGCAAACACTTGTAATATACAATACTTTGATTTACAGAATGTAAAGAATAGAAAGTAACACTAGTGTCACCAACAAGTGAATTTCTCAGGTGGCCAAGAAGCTTAACCCTCTGTGAAGTTAAATTCCCCAGGTTCCTCTGTAAAGCCAACTCAAGATTCACCTGTGACTCCCAAAGATCAGCAGAAAAGGTGTTAGTTGTGACATAGCACAGCAAAGAAAAAAAAAAGAAAAGTAAAAACAAAGTTATTGGCTAAGAAAGTAGTAAGGAAATGTTATAGAAAACCTAGTTCACAAATATTCTTTACATTTGTCTACAATAAATTCTGTATGCCTGTGATATTGGACACTTACAAATTAAATGTCATAATGTCAGAAATGAGAAGTCAGCACAAAAAATAAGCACATTCTTGTTTATGAAAATCATCCAAAAGTTCCTAGAAACAGTAATAGCATTGTACTTAAGGTAATATTACATAACTTGTTTTACTTCACCATCTAAAAATGTATTCATAAAACTTATTTTAAAAATGCATTTTCCTGATTGGGTAAATGGACTATTTGTACATTTTACACTTTTTTGTTTGTTTGTTGTTTTTTTTTTTTTTTTGTAGATAGTGGTTTATTTAGAGAGAGACAGAGAGAGAAACAGGAGGAGAGAGTAAGAAACAGCTACCTCTCACACTGAGTAACAGAAAAGATCATTTTATGTTTTATATACAAACTTAAAATTTATTTTTTAGTAATATAATTTCCCTACGTGAAAAGAGAGAGAGAGTGTAATAGCAAGGAATAGAATACAGTGAGGCACAGGAAATTTTCTGGAGTGACAGACTTTTCTGTTACTTTGACTGTGGTGATAGTTTCACGGGTGGATACATATTTCAAAACTCACCAAAGTGTATACATTAATATGTGTGGTTCACTGTGGATCCATGATGCCACAGTAAAGCTCTTATGCTTAAAAAAAAAAAAAAAAAAAAGGAACTAGCCAACTCCTTCTTACATTACTCACTTACTCACTTATACCCCAATGCCATTTTTGGAGGTTAGGATGGGTTCTAGGAAATTAGCAAGAAAGTAAGCTTAACTATACTAACGAAGGATGACAATAATCCAGTTAGATAAAAATGCCTGGACACTGATTTAAAAATGGATGGAGAACAAAAAACAGCTTATGAGGCTGATATCTAAAACTCAAAAAAAGCTTTTGAAAAAATTCTTTTCCTCCAAATACTTTACTATCAATATTAATCATCAAAAACTAGCTAAATTGTAATAGTTAAGAAAATAGAACAAAAAGTTCACTCCTAGACATTAAAACGTACAGAGTTCAAAACTCTAATTTGATTTTTCTTTTTTTTTACATTTTTATAATCAGGCTTTTTAACTCTACAGAAAAAAAAATGCATTTAACAATAGATTTTTAACTACCTGTTAATCTGCAATGCAGGTTAATTCTATATTACACACACACACACACACACACACACACACATAAACCGACTTAAGAACATGATGCATTCAAATTCTATTATGATGTAATCTGTTTAGAAAATACTCAATTCATTGAGAAAATAAAATGAGTATGTTTTATAACAAATTTAGATTGTAGCTGTCATCAAAAAAATATATAGCAATCTCCATAATTCTTACTCTCCAAAGGTATCTATTATCAAGTGAGTTACTACATCAAATCAAGTAACATTTTTAAAAATCACGTGAAACTGACAATACCTTTACAGTTCAATTTGGGGTAATACAGATCCAAAGCAGACTACTATGATATTAATACTTTGTTTCTGAAAGGCAAATTTTAACAGAACATTTAAATATACTATAATGTCTTACAAGTTATCTTCTGCATTTAAATGTTATTCTAATTAACCTAATGAAAGAGAGTAGCATTATCACAATAACATTCACCCAAAATCTACACATCTGTAATCAATCTAAAATACCAAACAAATAAGATAGTGCACTCACTAAAGGAGAATATATGAGAATAAGTATATAAGAAATTAACATGATATTTATTGATACGCTTAAAACATGGGATAAAAGAAGAGGGAACAAAAATTAGTTAACGAAGTAACATCATAACGAATGTAAAAGGCATGAGGAAAACACAGAAGCCAAGTACATGAAACCTCCCACTTTGGGGTCAACACCTATCCCAATTACACCCCCAGTTAGCAGGAAGAAGTTAGAGGAGTTGTCTCACTTTTTCCATTTCATTAGCCCATATCTTAAGATTAAGGTGTTATAAAACCCAAAGGGAGGGACTGAAACCACCACTGCAAAATTATAACTGAAACAGTGAAAGAGATCTGACCAACTCCATCTTGCTTCTAACCTCTAAGCTGTCCTTATTCATTCCTAGGCACAGACTGAATTAACTTTGGGAGAAATTAGTTTACAGTTTGAAATAAAGATAATCTTTCCCAAAACGAACCCCCTTCTTGTCTAGGGACTAGACTGCTGTTTGTAGGACTAACAAATTAGCTAAAAGATTATGATTTAAGAGTCATGCAGCTGGAGGCTACATTTTGACTCTCCCCAAATTGCTCCTGGGAATAATACCACTATTGTGAAACTTAAGATTGATGTGGGATTTTTTTTCTCTAAGTTTAGTTCAGCTAAATTCAGGTTCTTGTCTCATAACCAGGAAAAATTGGGCATCTGAACACTGAAGGGTGAGGAGGGCAAAATTTATCAAGCAAAAAGAAAGCTCTCGGCAAAAAGAGGGAGTCCTGTCAGCAGGTTCCCACCTCACAAACTGAATACCAGGGCTCCCACACATGAGCTGAAGAGACCAGGCTACTCCCCTGCATAAGGCACCAGCTCCTGGTGGCTCCACCCTATTCCCCCAGTGCATGTGGACCTCCAGTTCATTGTGGGCATGCCCAGGCAAGACCCTGTGCAGGTATTCCCTTATCTGCACAAAAACATCCAGTGTAAACACTTGTGGGGCTGGTTGGAGATTGTCCAGAGACCCTTTCTTACCTGCCTAGGCATTTGTCCACCTCCTGCCTCTATCAAGATTAGTTCTTATTTTGCAGACCCTGCACTTGGTTCAGCTGGCACTACCCACCAGACCAATAAACTGGCTCATCTGATCTTGTGGCCCCTGACCCAGGAACTGACTCAGTGCAAGAGGATAGCTTCAACTATGTATGATTTAATCTCTGATACAATCAATCAGTACTCCAGACTGTTCTCCACCCAGCAAATCATCCTTAATAACCCAGATCCCAAGTGCTCAGAGAGACTGATTTGAATAATAATAAACTTGCCTCCTAGACAGCTGACTCTGTGTGAATTACTCTTTCTCTATTGCAATTCCCCTGTCTTGATAAACTGGCTCTGTCTAGGTAGCAGGCATGGTGAACACATTGGGTAGTGCATTAGTCTATTCTCATACTTCCAAAAAAACTACGTGAGACAGGGTAATTTTTTTTTTCCTTTTTTTTTTTATTGCATTTTAGGTTTTGGGGTACATGTGATGAACATGCAAGATTGTTGCATAGGTACACACTTGGCAGTGTGGTTTGCTGCCTTCCGTCCCCTCACCTGTATCTGTCATTTCTCCCCATACTATCTCTTCCCACCTCCCCACCCCCCCCACCCCTCCCCCATTTCCCCCCAACGGACCCCAGTGTGTAGTGCTCCCCTCCCTGTGTCCATGTGTTCTCATTGTTCAACACGAGACTGGGTAATTTTTTAAGAAAAGATGTTTAACTGACTCACAGTTCCAAAGCCTGAACAGGAAACATGACTAAGAGGCCTCAGGAAATGTACAATCATAGCAGAAGATGAAGGGAAAGCAAGCACCTTTTCCACATGGCCGCAGGAGAGTGAGCGAGCCAAGGCGGAAGTGCTACACACCTTTAAATCATCAGATCTCATGAGAACTCACTATCATGAGAACAGCAAGGTGGAAATCTGACCCTATGATCCAATCACATCCCACCAGGCCCCTCCTCCAACTCAGCATGAGATCTGGGAGGGGACACAAATCGAAACCATATCAGGTGGTTACATGTAAATCCACCCTGAAAACACTCCTCTTTAACTGCCTTGGCATGAAAAGAAAAAATCATTGAAAGCTGTAAAATCTTATCAAGCATTGTCAAGAAAGAAAGTGCCTAGATCAAATTAGTATTTTGATGCCCTGAGCAAGACCCTATAGTGGATAAAGTACATAAAATCCATTACGCATTGTTGACTATGCTAAATGAATAACTTTCAGATGGCAATTATTTTTACTATTCTCTAAGATTCTTCATTTGACACCTTATTTCACCAGCATCATTACTAACTACCTATAGTTCCTGTAAACCCAAAATAAAATTCTAAGCTGCCCCCACCCCCCTTCCCCCCAACAATTAACTGAATAGTCCCTTCTCTTGGTCAAGGGCATTCTAAAGTAAACCTGAAATATTAGTTCAGGCCATGATGGGAAAGGGTGGTCTGGCATGCCTCATCATACCTTCTTCCCTTTGGAATTCTGGCACAGCTGACCAGCATTAACATTAAAACAGAAACCTTAAAACTAACAGAATAGACTGTGTAAGTCTGACAGAAACATTTACAATCTATTCTCTCTGAAGGCTGCTATCAAGAGGCCTCATCTCCATTTCCACAACCCCTTATCTTAACCCAGTAACTCCCTATTATTGATTCCAGGTCTTCAGATAAACTCTTTCAACCAATTGCCAATCAGAAAATCTTTAAATCTACCTATGACCTGGAACTCCCACTTTCCCCAATTCGAGTTGTCCCCACTTTCCAGACTGAACCAATGTACATCTTAAATGTATTTACTGATGTCTTATGTTCCCTAAAATGTATAAAGCCAACCTATAGACCAACCACCTTGGGCATATGAAGTCAGGACCTCCTGAGGCTGTGTCACGGGCATGTCCTTAATTTTGACAAAATACTCCAAACTGATTAGTCGAGACTTGTCTCAGACACTTTCTGGTTTATATTGCCAAATATTCTATATCCGTGCATCAGCAGCCATTATATTCCCTCTGTTTAGCAGGTTCTTATTTACTTCATGGAATAAGATTTCAAGACTCAGTTCAAGTGTCATTTTCTTTCCCTGCCCCAGGTTTGCCTCTATGCTCCTTGGCACTCTGCACACAGGTTTTTATAGCAGACTTCTTACTGCTGATGTTGACAATAAAGTCCTCAAAACATACAATCCTGCCAAGACACCCACATGCCTTCAATGTCTAGCAATACCAGGCACTGACATACATTTATTAAAGAAAAAAGGCGGCATTGCTGGCAAAATGGCCGAATAGGAAGAACTCCTGTGTGCAGCTCCCAGCAATATAGACACAGAAGGTGGGTGATTTCTGCATTTCCAACTGAGGTACCTGGTTCATCTCATTGGGACCTGATTCATCTCAGTTGGACAGTGGGTGCAGCCCAAGGAGAATGAGCCAAAGCAGGGTAGGGCTTGCCTCAGCCATGAAGCTCAAGGGGTTGGGGAACTCCCTCTCCTAGCCAAGGGAAGCCATTAGGGTCTGTCCCCTGCACTCTGGCCCAGATACTGCCCTCTTCCCACAGTCTTCACAACCCACAGACCAAGAGATTCCCTCTGGTACCTGTACCACCACCTGGGTTTCCAGCACAAAACTGGGCAGCCATCTGGGCATACATAGAGCTAGCAGCAGAAAATTTTTTCATACCCCAGTGGCACCTGGAACCCTGGAACACCAGCAAGACAGAAACATTCACCCCTGGAAAGGGGGCTGAAGCCAGGGAGCCAAACGGTCCAGCTCGGTGGGTCTGTGCCCCCAGGAGACCAGCAAACTAAGATCCACTGGCTTGAAATTCTTGCAGCCAGCAGAGCAGTCTGAGATTGACCTCAGACACACAAGGTTGGTGGAGGAAGGGGTGTCTGCCATTGCTGAGGTTCGAGTAGGCAGTTTTAACCTTACAGTGTAAACAAAGCTGGCAGGAAGCTCAAACTGGGCAGAGCCCACCACTATTCAGCAAGGCCATTGCAGGCAAACTGTCACACTAGATTCCCTCCTTTCTGGGCAGGACATCTCTGAAAAAAGTCAGCAGCCCATCAGGGTCTTATAAATAAAGCCCCCACTTTCCTTGAACAGAGCACGTGGGAAAAGGGGCAGTTGTGGGTACAGCTTCAGTAGACTTAAACGTACCTGCCTGGCAGCCGTGAAGAGAGCAGGGAATCCCCCAGCACAGCCTTCAGGCTCTGATAAGGGACAGACAGCCTCAAGTGGATACCTGACCCTCTTGTATCCTGACTGGGAGATACCTACTAGTAGGGGTTGACAGATACCACACACAGGAGAGCTCTGGCTGGCATCTGACGGGTACCCCGCTGAAACAAAGCTACCAGAAGAAGGAACAGGCAGCAATATTTGCTGTTCTGCAGCCTCTACTGGTGATACCCAGGCAAGCAGGATCTGGAGTGGACCTCCAGCAAACTCCAGCCAACCTGCAGCACAGGGGCCTGACTGTTGAAAGGAAAACTAACAAAAGAAATCGTTTCAAAATCAAAAAGTACATCTACTCAGAGACCCCATACAAAGGTCACTGACTTCAGAGACCAAAGGTAGATAAATCCATGAAGATTGGGAGAAACCAGCGCAAAAAGGCTGAAAACTCCAAAAACAAGAACACCTCTTCTCCTCCAAAGGATGACAACCCCTCGCCAGCAAGGGAGCAAACCAGATGGAGAATGAGTTTGACATACTGACAAAAGCAGGCTTCAGAAGGTGGGTAATAACAAATTCCTCCAAGCTAAAGGAGCATATTCTAACCCAATGCAAGGAAACCTTGAAAAAAGGTTAGATGAATTGCAAATTAGAAAAAAAGCAGTTTAGAGAAGAACATAAACAACATGATGGAGCTGAAAAACACAGCAAGAGAACTTCATGAAGCATACACAAGTTTCAATAGCTGAATTAATCAAGTGGAAGAAAGGATATCAGAGGAAAAAGAACAATTCAATGAAATAAAGCAAGAAGACAAGGTCAGAGAAAAAAGAGTGAAAAGAAATGAATGAAGCCTCCAAGAAATATGGGATTGCCTGAAAAGACCAAATTTATGTTTGATCAGTGTACCTGAAGGTGACGGGGAGAATGAAACCAAGTTGTGAAACACTCTTCAGGGTATTATCCAGGAGAACTTCTTCAAGCTAGCAAGGCAGGCTAACAATCCAATTCAGGAAACGCAAAAAACACTAGAAAGATACTCCTTGAGAAGAGCAACCTGTAGACACATAATCCTCAGATTCATCAAGGTTGAAATGAAAAAAAAAAATGCTAAGGGCAGCCAGAGAGAAAGGTCAGGTTACCCACAGAGGGAAGCCCATCAGAGTCACAGTGGATCTCTCTACAGAAACCCTACAAGCCAGAAGATGGTGGAGGCCAATATTCAACATTCTTAAAGAAAAGAACTTTCAACCCAGAATTTCATATCAAGCCAAACTAAGCTTCATAAGCAAAGGAGAAATAAAATCCTTCACAGACAATCAAATGCTGAGAGATTTTGTCACCACCAGGACTACCTTACAAAAACTCCTGAAGGAAGCACTAAACATGGAAAAGAACAGCCAATACCAGCCACTGCAAAAACATACCAAATTGTAAAGACCATCAATATTATGAAGAAACTGCATCAACTAATAAGCAAAATAACCAACTAGCATCAAAATAGCAGGATCAAATTCACACATAACAATGTTAATCTTAAATGTAAATGGACGAAATGCCCCAATTAAAAGACACAGACTAGCAAGTTGGATAAAGAGTCGAGACCCATAGTGTGCTGTATTCAGAAGACCCATCTCACGTGCAAAGACACACATAAGGCTCAAAATAAAGGGATGGAGGAATATTTACCAAGCAAATGGAAAGCAAAAAAAAAAAAAAAAAAAGCAGGGGATGCAATCTTAGTCTCTGATAAAACAGACTTTAAACTATCAAAGATCAAAGCGACAAAGAAGGGCATTATATAACAGTAAAGGGATCAATGCAACAAGAAGGGCTAACTATCCTAAATATATATATGCACCCCTTACAGGTTCACCCAGATTAATAAAGCAAGTTCTTAATAACCTACAAAGAGACTTAGACTCCCACACAATAATAGTGGAAAACTTTAACACCCCATTGTCAATAGCAGACAGAACAGCAAGACAGAAAATTAATAAGGATATCCAAGACTTGAACGCAGTACTGCACCAAATAGACCTAATAGATATCTACAGAATTCTCTACCCCAAATCAACAGAATATACATTCTTCTCATCACCACATCAAACTTATCTAAAATTGACCACATAATTGGAAGTAAAACACTCCTCAGCAAATGCAAAAGAATAGAAATCTTAAAAAACAGTCTCTCAGACCACAGTGCAATCAAATTAGAACTCAGGGCTAAGAAACTCAAAATTGCACAGCTACATGGAAACTGAACTACCAGATTCTGAATGACTACTGGATAAATAACAAAATGAAGGCAGAAATAAAGATGTTCTTTGAAACCAATGAGAATGAAGACACAATGTACCAGAATCTCTGGGACACATTTAAAGCAGTGTGTAGAGGGAAATTTATAGCACTAAATGCCCACAAGAGAAAACAGGAAACATCTAAAATCAACACCATAACCTCACAATTAAAAGAACTAGAGAAGCACACGCTATTCAAAAGTTAGCAGAAGACAAAAAATAACTAAACTCAGAGCAGAACTGAAAGAAATAGATATAAGAAAAACTCTTTGAAAAATCAATGAATCCAGGGGCTGGTATTTTGAAAAGATCAACTAAATAGATAGGCCACTAGCCAGACTAATAAAGAAGAAAAGAGAGAAGATTCAAATAGATGCAATAAAAAATGATAATGGGGATATCACCATGGATCCCACAGAAATACAAACTACCATCACAGAATACTAAAAATACCTCTATGCAAATAAACCAGAATATCTAGAAGAAACTGATAAATTCCTGGACACTTATACCCTCCCAAGACTAAACCAGGAAAAAAGTCAAATCACTTACAAGGTCTGAAATTGAGGCAGCAATTAATAGCCAACCAATCAAAAAAATGTCCAGGATCAAATCATTTCACAGCCAAATTCTACCAGGGGCACAAAGAGGAGCTGGTACCATTCCTTCTGAAACTATTCCAAACAACAGAGAAAGAGAGAATCCTCCCTAACTCATTATATGAGGCTAAAATCATCCTGATAACAAAACCTGGCACAGACACAATTAAAAAAGCAAATTTCAGGCCAATATCCCAGATGAACATTGATGCAAAAATCTTCAATAAAATACTGGCAAACTGAATCCTGCAGCACATCAAAAAGCTGCACATCAAGTCAGCTTCATCCCTGGGATGTAAGGCTGGTTCAACATACACAAATCAATAAACATAATCCATCATATAAATGAAACCAAGACAAAAACTATATGACTATCTCAATAGATACAGAGAAGGCCTTTGACAAAATTCAACAGCCCTTCATGCTAAAAATTCTCAATAAACTAGGTACTGATGGAATGTACCTCAAAATAGTAAGAGCTATTATGACAAACCCACAGCCAATATCATACTGAATGGGCGAAAACTGGAAGCATTCCTTTTGAAAACTAGCACAAGACAACCGATGCCCTCTCTCACCACTCCTATTCAACATAGTATTGGAAGTTCTGACCAGGGCAATCAGGCAAGAGAAAGAAAGGAAACATATTCAAATAGGAAGAGAGGAAGTCAAATTGTCTCTATTTGCAGCTGACATGATTGTATATTTAGAAGACCCCATCATCTCACCCTAAAATCTCAAGCTGATAAGCAACTACAGCAAAGTCTCAGAATACAAAATCAATGTGCAAAAATCACAAGCATTCCTATACACCAATAATAGACACAGAGCCAAATCATCAGGGAACTCCCATTCACAATTGCTACAAAGAGAATAAAATGCCTAGGAATACAACTTACAAGGGGAACAAATAACTTCAAGGAGAACTACAAACCACTGCTCAAGAAAATAAGAGAGGACATAAACAAATGATAAAACATTCCATGCTCATGGATAGGAATAATTAATATTGTGAAAATGCTCATACTGCCCAAAGCAATTTATAGATTCAAAGCTATCCAACCAAGCTACCATTGACTTTCTTCAAAGAACTAGAAAAAAACTACTTTAAATTTCATACGGAACAAACAAAAAAAAAAGAGCCCATATAGCCAAGACAATCCTAACCAAAAAGAACAAAGCTGGAGGCATCACACTTCCTGATTTCAAACTATACTACAAGGCTACAGCAACCAAAACAGCATGGTACTAGTACCAAAACAGATATACAGACCAATGGAAAAGAACAGAGGCCTCAGAAATAATGCCACATCTGCAACCAATTGATCTTTGACAAAGCTGACAAAAACAAGCAATGGGGAGATGATTCCCTATTTAATAAATAGTGTAGCGAAAACTGGCTAGCCATATGCAGAAAACTGAAACTGGACCCCTTCCTTACATCTTAGACAAAAATTAACTTATAATGAATTAGACTTAAACATAAGACCTAAAACCACAAAAAAAACCCTAGAAGAATATAATGTGATCTCCTGGGTGGAATCCTGGAACAGAAAAAAGCCATTAGGCTCATGACCTAAGCTAATGTGAATAAAGGCCAAGCTAAATGAGAATAAGAATGGATTTTAGTAATAATGTATCAGTATTAGTTCATTAGTTGTAACAAATGTACCATATTTTCTTTTTTAATGGCAAAAAGTTTAATGCTGTTAGCTTTATATCAGTGATATTAGATGCTTCAAATGGAAAACCAGTTAAATTAAATCTAGGTGCAGGCTGAATTCTTTATCAAATTCATGGAGTCAAAGTAAAACTACTGGTGACGGTTTAATTTTTTTTTTAAAGAGACAGGGTCTTGATCTGTCACCCAGGCTGGAGTACACAGTAGGGCAATCACAGCTGGCTGCAGCCTCAAACTCCTGGACTCATGCAATCCTCCAGCCTTGGCACCCTGGGCAGCTGGGCCTACAGGAATGAGCTGTCATACCTGGATAATTTTAAAAATATTTTTGTAGAGACAAAGTCTCACTTTATTGTCCAGACTGGTCTCCATCTCCTGGCTTCAAGTGGTCCTCCTGCTTTAGCCTCCCAAAGTGCTGGGATTATAGGCACAAGCCACTGTGCCTGGCTCGAAATTCATTCTTAAAGGTGAAACATCTGATGTTATTTCAGTTCAGTGCTATTGTAAACTCAGTTTTTAAAAAGTTCACCACTGGCTAAGAGCAGTGGCTCACACCTAAAATCCCAGCACTTTGGGAGGCTGAGGTGGATGGATCACTTGGGGTCCAGATTTCGAGACCAACTTGGTGACACAGTGAAACACTGTCTCTACAAAAAATTATCTGGGCATGGTGGCATGCGCCTGTAATCCCAGCTACGTGGGAGGCTGAGGCAAGAGAATTGCTTGAACTTGGGAGGGAGAGGTTGTGACCTGAGATCACACGACTGCACCCCAGCCTGGGAGACACCACAAGATTCTGTCTAAAAACACATAAAAATAAAAATAAATAAAAAGTTCAGCACTGAAGATAAAATTATTTTTTACAGTGATAACACAAATACACATTTTGGTGGAGCAGAGTGCCCAGGTAAGAAACAATGTTCTTATTAGAGTCTTTGAGAGGAATGTACATGCAATTAGTGGTGTGTACACAATTTATAACCATGCCCAAACTGTGACATTCTAATAATCAAAACAGAATCTGCTGTCAAATTGACACTTAGCTAAAAATCTATTTATACAGTAAGAGTAATATATAAAATTTTTGTAACAAGACTGTTATTGAACACAAGCACTTCCCCAGGGCAGCATGAACTGCCCTTTTGGGCTGCCTATCATCTATAGATTTTAGAAATACTGGAGCTGTTTCAGAACTAATTTGCAAATCAATAGCATCCTACAATAATGATGAAATTTCTTATAAACTAATTCCCTAAATTTTGGTTGCATTTTGTTCAAATCAGCAGGAATTATTTAATCAAAGTACTGGACAAAGAAACAAAAAGCTTAAGCTTTTAACAAATGATGTTTCTGAAAACAAAGCTTATAACTAGAAGACAAATTTACTTAAAGAAGAAACAATGTATTATGAGAGCATAAATAATATATAAGATCTAATTCTGAAATTTAATAATTGCATATCTCAACTTCTGAAAACAATCTTTAGAAGGAACTCCTAGTTATAACTGGGTATGCTTATATTAATACCCAAATAGAAGAAAATTGAAAAGGCCTATGATTTTTGAAGCAAGTGAATTTGGCAAACCATTTAATATAATCCTAAATTCAGGTAATTTATCTGACAACTTTTATCTTACAGAAATATCTGTCTAAGAAAACTAATCTAAATGGAGACAAAAAAGAGTACCTATTAAAATCTTTGGGCTTAAATATTTATAATTTAAATGCAAAAATTATATTGATTTGAGAATATCCTTTACTGGGCAGAACTTGCCCTGAGTTTCTTTGGTATCCCAACATCTATAGCAGAATAGTTTTCTCTATTAATCATGAAATGTAACTTCAAAAAAGGTATCGGTCAATTTAAAAAGTGTTTTTCTGTCTTGAAGTATACAAATGTTTTATATTTTGAAAATTTTTGAGAAGTTATAAAAAACTGCTTTATAGTTCTAACATAATAAACCCAATTTATATGTCAATAAATACACATTTCAAAAACGTGTGTATGATTTGATTTTAGTGCTTCTTTTACTCCCAGAAGTGTCCAGTTTGACAAATTATACAATCAAACTAACAGGACAAAACATCAGCACATTTAAAAAGGAAAGAATATTACCAGCCCAAAATAAAAAATGCTGTATGTTATCTTTGCTTTTTTTTTTTTTTTTTTTTTTTTGAGACGGAGTCTTGCTCTGTTGCCCAGGCTGGAGTGCAGTGGCACGATCTCAGCTCACTGCAACGTCTGCCTCCCAGGTTCAGGCGATTCTCCTGTCTCAGCCTCCTAAGTACCTAGGATTACAGGTGGGTGCCACCACAGCTGGCTAATTTTTCTATTTTTAGTAGAGACAGGGTTTCATCATTTTGGTTAGGCTGGTCTCGAACTCGTGACCTCAGGATCCGCCCACCGCAGCCTCCCAAAGTGCTGGGATTATATGCGTGAGCCACCACACCTGGCCCAAATCTCTTCACTTTTTAAACTACGTTATCTACCACCTAGTGTTCAAAAGCAGGGAAAAAAAGGCCTATTTTTCAGAAAATTTCTGAATCTCTGTTTTTATCTTTTTCAGGTCATCATTGATATAATTCATAATTTCACAATTAACTTGCTAACTATGTATAAAGCTGCATTTTCCTTAAAATTTTTATTAGAAATATATTGTTTTAATAAGAACCACAGAAATTTACTCAAAAGCAATTATGTGTTTGATGGCTATCTGCCTTCCAAGATTGGGAAATCCTAAAAACAAAGATTTTATCTGTTGGGATTTTGAACTATTATAAATCATCAGGGTATAGAGCATGCTCCGAAACATGGAAGACACTTAATAAATGTTTACTGAATGAAAGAATTTCTTCAACTAAGACAAAGAAAATTTAAGAGAACACTTGACAGCAACAGGGAAAGGAAGCAAGAATCAAAATGGTAATGAGACCATGAAGTGGTCATTCAAAAATTCTAGGTAAGTTAACACAGAAGAATGTATGTTGAACCAATTCCTTATTTTCTAAAATGAAGCCAAATAAAATTTCACATGTTAAGTTTCATATATTCATCTATAACTGGTAAATATAACCCCCTCAATATCCTCTAAACTTACTAAGAACAATGACTTTTACCAAACCAATTTTTTAAACACTATTCAGTGAATACCCATAAAGCCTTCAAAAACAGATTAACATTGTATACAGTAGAAAAACATTTACTCTCTTTTAAAATTAGTTAAAATATATAAAAGATATTTAAGGTGGCAACAGATCTATATTAAACAATTCAAACATAAAAAACACTAGTTTAGAATGTCAAAAGACAAACACTACTTAAGATAAAATTGAAATATCAAGTTTTCATTTGGTTAAGTCTTCCCAGACATAAGTATCTTCTGCCATCATGTGGAAATTTCTGAAATTACATGTATACACACAAAAAAAATTAATGTTACCAAGCTCCTAGAACTGATCAAAGAATTCAGCAAAGTTTCTGAATACTAGATTAACGTACACAAATCAGTAGTTCTTCAATACAACAACGACCAAGCAGAGAAATCAAGAACTCAACAACCCCTTTTACAATAGCTGCAAAAAAAAATTAAAAAAAAAAAAAAAAAACAAAAAAAAAACCCCTTAGGAATATACCTAACCAAGGAGTTGAAAGACTTTTACAAGGAAAACTATAAAACATTGCTGAAAGAAGTCACAGATGACATAAACAAATGAAAACATATCCCATGCACATGGACGGGTAGAATCAATATGCCAAAAGTAATCTACAAATTCAATGTAATCCACATCAAAATATCACCATCATTCTTAACAGAATTGAAAGAACAATTTTAAAATGTATATGGAATCAAAGAAGAGCCCACATAGCCAAAGCAAGACTAAGCAAAAAGAACAAATCTGAAGGCATCACACTACCTTATTTCAAACTGTAAGACTATAGTCACCAAAATAGCATGGTACTGGTATAAAAATAGGCACATAGACCACTGGAACAGAATAGGGAACCCAGAAATAAACCCAAATACTCACAGCCAACTGATCTTCGACAAAACAAACAAAAATCAAGTAGGGAAAGGATACCCTTTTCAACAAATGGTGCTGGAATAATTGGCTAACCACATGCAGGAGAATGAAACTGGATCCTGATCTCTCACCTTATACAAAAATCAACTGAAGATGGATCAAGGACTTAAACCTAAGACCTGAAACTATAAAAATTCTAGAAGATAATATTGGAAAAACCTTTCTAGACATTGGCTTTGGCAAGGATTTCATGACCAAAATCCCAAAAGCAAATGAATAAAAACAAGATAAATAGCTGGGACCTAATTAAACTGAAGAGCTTTTGCATAGCAAAAGAATGAACAGTGGCAGAGTAAACAGACAATCCAGAGTGGGAGAAAATCTTCCCAATCTATACATCTGACAAAGGACTAATAACCAGAATCTACAATGAACTCACATCAGTAAGAAAAAAAACAAACGATCCCAACAAAAAGTGGGCTAAGGACATAAATAGACAATTCTCAAAAGAAGATATACAAAAGGCCAACAAACATATGAAAAAATGCTCAACATCATTAATGATCAGAGAAATGCTAATCAAAACCACAATGTGATACCAACTTACTCCTGTAGGAATGACCATAATCAAAAATCAAAAAACAGTAGATGTTGCCGTGGATGCAGTGATCAGAGAACACTTCTACACTGCTGGTGAAAATGTAAACCAGTACAGCCACTATGGCAAACAGTATGGAGATTCTCTAAGGAACTAAAAGTAGAACTACCATTTGATCCAGCAATCCCACTGCTGGGTATCTACCCAGAGGAAAAGATAATCTTTTACATTATTTGAAAAAGATACTTACACACGCATGTTTATAGCCACACAATTCACAATTGCAAAATCATGGAACCAACCCAAATGCCCATCAATCAATGAGTAGATAAAGAAACTGTGGTATTTATACACAGTGGAACACTATTCAGCCATAAAAATGAATGAATTAAAGCATTTGCAGTGACCTGGATGAGACTAGAGACTGTTATTCCAAGTGACATAACTCACAAATGGAAAACCAAACATTGCATGTTCTCACTGATATGTGGGAGCTAAGTTATGAGAATGCAAAGGCATAAGAATGATACAATGGACTTCGGGTACTTGGGGGAAAGAGTAGGAGGGAAGTGAGGGATAAAAGACTACAAATATAGTGCAGTGTAAACTGCCTGGGTGATTGGTAGAACAAAATCTAACAAATCACCACTAAAGAACTTATTCATGTAACCAAATGCCATTGTACATCAATAACTTACGGAGGGGGGGGAAAATAACACTGTATCAGAGTAGGGTATTAGTTTACCCTAATAGGCTCTACTATTTTAAAAGATTAATCCAGTTTTTAAACAAAGTGAATATTCTAAGAAGAATTTAAGAAGGGGCCAGGTGCAGTGGCTCACACTTGTAATTCCAACACTTTGGGAGGCCAAGGTGGGTGAATCACTTGAGGCCAGGAGTTCAAGACCAGCCTGGCCAACATGGTGAAACCTCCTGTCTACTAAAAATACAAAAATTAGCCAGGCGTGATGGTGTGTACTTGTACTCCCAGCTACTCAGGAGGTTGAAAGGAGAGAACTGCTTGAACCCGGGAGGCGGAGGTTGCAGTTAGCCAAGATCACACCAATGCACTCCAGCCTAGGTGATAGAGTGAGACCCTGTCTCAAAAAAAAAAAAAAGAATTTAAGAAGAAAATGATCCTGAAAAGCTGCTCATTCCTGAGAGAAGATGGTGGTGTTCACTGGTACCTTAAGGAAATTGCATGCAGACAATTTCATTTTCTTTCCAAGATTCAGCAATTATGGCTCTTCTAAGTCTTTTCCACTTCAAAATCTTAAATTCCTTAAAAACCCTCTCCTTTTCTCTCCCCCACTTTTGGCACTTAAAACACTATGTGAAGTGCCAAAATAAATGGGAAAAGTAACAGGAGTATTAAACTACTTTAACTTATACGGAATAATTAGTAACCAGAGATGCTTGATACTAGTTTTATAAAGACAAAAACCTTATTAATAGCCACTTAGCAAAAAAACAAAAATAATTAAAAACTGAACCAGCTATGCATACTATCATATGCCTAATAAGTTGATAGTATTATCTAAAGACATAAATTTAAAGTGCTTAGAATAAGCCTAATGTCCTAAATTCTCATATATTTATAAAATACAATTTAAGAATTTAAAACTTTCTTTAAATTATTAATATTTATAAAAACTACAATTCGCACATTTGATTACTCAACATTTTACCCAGCTGTAGTAATTAGCATGTTTGATCTTTGTCAAAAAATAACCACTCATTTTTATTTTTGGGGGAAAAAAGATTTACTGAACATCTATATAAACATACTACTGTCCCAGTAATTTTACAAAAATAAGAACATTGACTTTGTCCTCAATGAACTTACCATCTACTAGTAGCAAAAAGGTGTACATAAGTAACTGTAATACAGTGTAGAAAACATGAAGTACCAAAAGAGAAAAAACACAATTTCAGGGAAATTAAAGACATAGAGATTTCTTCCCACTTGAAGAATTAATCAATTAAGAACCAACAGCACAGCATGAAGGCTGTTTTGAAAGACATTTTAGGGTTTGGCCATGCAGCAAAAGACAGAAAAACAAGACAGAAAAACATTTAAGCCCTATGAATAGTGGGAGTCAAAACAACATGAAGCCACTTTCAGACAGTAATGCTCAGTTAAATGACTAGAACATAGAATTCATGACAGAGAACATTGAGATAAAGGTAGGAAAAATATATTCAGGCCAGATTTTGCACAGTTTTGAGCAACAAGTTAAAGAGAGGTCAATGGGAAAACAGTGATGGATTTTGACAATGGTAATAAAATGATCAAATTGTACTTGATAAGGTGACAGTTAAAAGAGACTAAAGGTAAGATTATTTATGAAATAACCATAAACATCCAGAGGTATTGACAACTGGAATGGAGACAATAGGTCAGAGTTTTGATACTGTAAAAGGAAACAGAATCAACAGGGTTTGGCAACTAATAGCATACTGAATATGAGAAAGAAGAAACACTTAAGAATCATAAAATTACAAAATTTGTTTTCAGAGCATTCCTATCTGGAATTCTTGCCTCCTTCCTATCAACCTACTTCCTACCTCACATTAATAGCTGCAGGAAGCAGACAAATGCCTAGGCAGATAGGGACAGGTCCACAGTCAAACCCTGTAGGGTCCAGACCTACAGGGTCTTTTGAGCCCCTCTCTGCTGGTATGGAGACAAGAAACCGTAGAAATAAAAGACACAAGACACAGAGATAGAGAAAAGAGAGTTTGGGCCCAGGAGTCCACTGCCAACCAAAGCGCAGCATCCAGCAATGGCCCCGAGTGCCTGGACACTCTGACTTTTATTGAGTACAAAGCTGGGGGCGGGGTAGGTAGGGCGTGGCACTGGTGGTCAGTGGTAAGGTCAAGTACATCACGTGTCATATAGGTAGAGGCTCAAGACTTTCTAGTAGCCAAGGTGAGGTAAGGAACATAACAGTTCAGCACTTTTCCATACTTGTCAAGAAAAGAATAAAGACATTAAGATTTATATTACTTTTCCCGACCATCTCTTCTAAAAAAAAAAAAAGGAACCAGGTGCAGAAGTGGAACAAGAGAGTGGACGTGGAACATATCCACTGAAGCAGAGCGTCACATAGAGACAATTAAGCCCCCAAATGTCTGTGGGCTTACCTGACAGCTGTCAGGCCTACTGCAAGAGCTTGGAGGAGCAGAATTTTTTTTCTAATTCCCCAGAGGAAGGAGACGTCTTGACCATCTTGGATGTCTCCTTCCCTAGCTGGCTAAACAGTATGTGCTTTCCCAGTGCTGGCACTGCCACACAGCCAAAGAGCCCTCCAGCAGCCCTTACATGGGCATGACAGAAGGCTTAAAGCATCTTGCCTTAGGGTAATTCCTTTCACAATGCCACCCCAGGTTCACACTTTGCAACCTGAAAGGCATTAGTAAAAGAACTATGATCACCTATGAATAACTAAGATTACCTATGATTAACTACTATGGTTATATCTCTAGTTTTTTTCTTCTTCATTATTTATATGGAAATAGGCTGAGGCTTCTGACTCCTGCCTCAGTACTTACGGGGTCTGCCCCTGACAAAATCCCACCTTCAAACCAAAGACAGTTTAAAGCCTGAAAGCCAAGGTACATGTCTCAGATGAATCTACAAACCAGACTGAGAACCTCTTTTCCCCTTTGGCGCTCTTTCCTCTGACTGATACCCATCCTTCACCTATTTTACATATACCTACCCTTCCCTAATTGGGTTTTTACACCATCATGTCTACCTTTGAGTGGTGCCTTTGTTTTAGCCTTTCTGAATACTCACAAACCAATCAGCATGCACTCCCCAATTCTGAGCCCATAAAAGCCCCAGACTCAGCCATATTTTGGAACTGCCAGTCTCTGGGTGTGGGGGACTATCCACCTTCAGGTGGGGGAACACCCACTTTGAGTCCCCTTTCCACTGAGAACTGTTCTGTCACTCAGTAAAACTCTTCTCTGCCCTTCTCGCCCTTCAGTTGTCAGTGCAACCTCATTCTTCTTGGGCACAGGACAAGAACTCAGGAACCACCAAACACTGATAGGAAAAAGGCTGTAACACCGTGGCCCTCTGCCCTCTGCCAGCACCAGGCAGCCACCTCAGGCAATGGGATGCAGCAGCAGAGCTGGTCAGCCCTGGACGCACTGGCTGGAGCAGGGCAGCAGGACTGAACAAGCTATAGCACAGGCAGGCTGGAGAATACCTGGCCCAGCCACAGGTTGAGTGTGGATCCTGTGGCAAGCACAGGATCTGGGCCAGAGTGCAGGCCAGGTGTGCCCAATGGACCTACTGTGTAGGTGCCTCCTGCAGTAAGCCTGGGCACAAGCAAAGCCCTGGTGGGGATGTCACTGGCCACATAGGTCTCCAGCTGGCAAAGCAGCAGCAAAAAAATACTGTATCAATATTAAAGCTAAAACATCTCACAGTTATTGAGCACTTACTACGTGCAAGGCACTGGGTAACCATTATCTACATATCATCTTATTTAATCCTTAACCTTAGAGGTTAAGTACTGTTGCTATGCCCATTTTACTGATGAGGAAATCAAGGCGTAGAATGATTAACCAAATTACCCAAGTTCACATAGTAAGTGCTTAGATGTTAACCAATGTCAGATAATCATTAAAAGTGTTAGTCATAATACATTTAAAATGTAATCTCTCACATGGGTACACACATTTTTAAAATAAACTCAAAGATACAATGATCTTCAAAAGGTGGGCAGCAGTGGCTCAAGCCTGTAATCCTAGCACTTTGGGAGGCCAAGGTAGGTGGATCACTTGAGGTCAGGAGTTCAAAACCAGCCTGGCCAATGTGGTAAAACCCCGTCTCTACTAAAAACACACAAAAAATTAGCCGGGCATGGTGGCAGACACCTGTAATCTTGGAGACAAGAAACTGTAGAAATAAAAGACACAAAACACAGAGATAGAGAAAAGAGAGTTTGGGCCCAGGAGTCCACTGCCAATCAAAGCACAGCATCCAGCAATGGCCCCGAGTGCCTGGACACTCTGACTTTTATTGAGTACAAAGCTGGGGGCGGGGTAGGTAGGGTGTGGCACTGGTGGTCAGTGGTAAGGTCAAGTACATCACGTGTCATATAGGTAGGGACTCAAGCTACTTGAGAAGCTGAGGCAGGAGAACTGCTTAAACCTAGAAGGCAGAGGCTGGAGTGAGCCAAGATTGTGTTACTGTACTCCACCCTGGAAAACAAAGAAAGACTCCATTTAAAAAAAAAAAGCCAATGGGGCTTGGTGCAGTGGCTGACACCTGTAATCCAGCATTTTGCAAAGCCAAGATGGGTGAATCACTTGAGGTCAGGAGTTCAAGGCTAGTCTGGCCAATGCTGTGAAACCTACTAAAAATAAAAACTTATCTGGGTGTGGTACCATGCACCTGTAATCCCAGCTACTCAGGAGGCTGAGGTAAGAGAATTGCTGGAAACCAGGAGGTGGAGGTTGTAGTGAGCCAAGATGGCAAAACTGCACTCTAGTCTGGGTGACAGAGAGAGGCTCCATAAAAAAAAAAAAAAAAAAAAAAAAAAAACAAGAAACTGGAATGAGGGCGTATGAAGGAATGGCAAGTGACATGAAGTGGTCATGAACTGGTAGATGTATTGGATAGATAACTACCTAATCATAAATTCGATAGCTAAAAGAGACGATTTCCCTCTTGTACTGATACTCCAAATCACTATCACACTGCCATAAGATCAGCATTCACAACTATTATTCTTTAAGACACAATGGGTCTCACCCTATCATATACTGATTTGAGGCAGGCTCGCAAAGTCCTTAAAGATCGTATGTATTAATATCTGTAACCCCTAAAAAATAGTAAACATTGAATAACTGAGTAAACAACTGACCTCAGTTGGGCTGCTTCTTCTAGTCCTCTCCAACACAGTATCAACACCCTCACCCTCCAAGGCCTACATTTTGAACAATTTCTCCATGTCCCTGACTTGAACTTGATCCCAAAACCTCTGCTCCTGATCTGTTGTCTCCTTTCTAGTTTTGAACTTAATAATGTCCTGTGCATTATCCTTGACTCTCAACTTGTTAAGGTAACGGACAAATATAGCTGGCCTGATTTATATTAGAAGTGTTTCTCCTAGAGACTAGGAAATTTCCAAGAGTTCCCTAACCCACAGACTCCTTCCTCAGTTATCAAAGAAATGATTTACTTTCCATGGGATCTAACAGAACACGTATTAAATCATGATTCTCCTTTGACAACCTAGTAGGCTATGCAGAGGATGTGAGAGATGTGGACAAGTTCCCAATGCTCTCAGCTTTAGTTTGTATATACTTTCCCAAAGAAAAATGTGATAAACAGTGAGGCTCCCGGACAGCCCTGAAAAACAACCAACCAAAAAAAAAAAAAAAAAAACTTTGTATTTAACAAAAATGATGCAGTTAAATATTACATAATAGCAATCACATTTTATTTTATATATTCATTATAAATCTACCCTTTTATATTACATTAAGGACTAGATCACTGTTTATGGCTAATTCAAGCATTCAAACTAAGAATTATTACTATCTTCCAAGTATTAAGCAGCGCAATAAACTAATCAAACTATAGTAAGAGAACAAACATTATATTTAAATGCACCATATACATCTACTTCTACAACTAAAGACCAAGCTGCAGCAAAAAATTTCAGATTCCAGTTATGCTTTTAAAAAAGCAGAAAACTTCTGAATAACGTTTTAAACTTTGCCTAACTTCACACTACCCATTACTATTTAGGTAAACACAGTTTAAAAATGTACTATAGTTCAACCTTACACAAACTCTTGCCACCCCCTTAATTTAGGCTATAAAGGATATTTTGATAGCATTGATAGCGTGTTGTTAAAAAGAGTGGAACTGAAATAATCTGGCATGTCTTACTTTATCGAAAGTACTGAAGCTGAATTCTTCACATGAAACAGAAATTTTCTTTTCAGACACATGTATCAAGATTTGTAGACATACCCTATTTAAAACAAATTTGATTTATGCAAATACAGGCTTATACAAAGAAACAAATTATAGTTTGATAATTCACTTTTCTAAAGGATTCACAAAAGAACTATTTTAATAACTAAGTTTGCCAATACACTAAAAGTTATATTTCAAAAAAATCCATTTATAAACAACTCTTCAGAAATACACTGAAGGGTATTAAATTAGTTAGTTATAATAGTATCAAGCTTCAGAAACTCCTATTATTAGTCTTTGTCCCAATAGCTTGACAAATATAGCAGGTGAAACCAAATACATTAACAGAAAATGGCATAGAAATGCATATTTAAGATCGTCTCTGATAATTATATTTGTATCTATCCTAATAATCATGAACCTACGAAATTCTTTTTTAAAAATCTATGCAGGGACCAGCAAATTATAGAATATGACTAAAGGTGACCCCAAGAAACCAATGGGCTAAAAGCTACTATACCTTCTTTGTATAGGCCAGAAGTACAAAAAGAAAAATCCAGAGATCCCCATTAGTACGGCAGTTTCTTAAGAAGTGCTCTCACCAGTCGAAGACAATGTCTAAGAAAGGAAATCTAAATTCAATGACCTGGAAATGAAGCATTTTGGAGCCGCTAAGAGAAGCAGGAAGAAGGATCCTAATGTACACAAACTGTCACTGCCAGCTAGCTTCTTGTTCTGTTTAGAGTTGCAACCTAAGAACAAATCCACAAACACTGGCATCTTAACTGAAGACCAAAATGTCAGTTGTGATGTAGAGTAACCTTAGTGATAGCAAAAAGCAGGCTTACAACAATAAGGGGGTAAAGCTGAATGAGAAATATGACAAGGATGTAGCCACTTGAGGAAAATCTGACAGTCCAAAGGAGAAAGCTAAGGTTCCTGAAAAAACAAAGGGGACTAGTATGAAGAGGATGACAGATACGAAAAAGAGAAGATTAAGGAAGGGGGTATGAAGAAGAAATAAAACTGAGTATCTCTTTCCATGTAAATTCCAGAGTAGGGAAAACACCATAATACACCTCTCTGAGAATGTGTCTCTGCCCTTAGATTTAATTACAAAATTAGAATATGATCGCATTGCAGTTTCTAAGTGTTCTGAAAATTTTAAGTATGTGCATTCAATAGTCAAAGGTGTTATGAGCACCCAGAAACTGTATCAAAGTTGCAAACATTTCCAAACATTTTAAGTAAGTTCTCAGCTGGGTAACATGGCTCACACCTATAATCCCAGCACTTTCACAGGCAAAGGCAGGCGGGTCACCTGAGGTCAGGAGTTCAAGTCCAGCATGGTCCACACAGTGAAACCCCGTCTCTACTAAAAATACAAAAATTAATCAGGCATGGTGGCAGGAGCTTGTAATACCAGCTACTTGGAAGGCTGAGGCAGGAGAATCCCGTGAACCTGGCAGGCAGAGGCTGCAGTGGGCCAAGATCATAACACTACACTCCAGCTTGGGCAACAGAGCAAGACTCCTCAAAAAAAAAAAAGTTCTTTCACTCTATGCATCTTTCTCTTAGCCTTATAAAGGCATTTAATGATATTCATAGCATTTTTATTTTAAAGTGGTGTTCAGTCTGGTTATTCACCAGAAATCCAGTGTTATCAATTATATGTATCTATAGCTTACAAAATAAATAAATCACATAGACAAATTCTTGAGGCCCATGCTTGGAAGTGTGAGGCAATAAACATGTTACTTTTTAGAAGGGCCACATTTAAGGTATGTGCTGTGAAGCCAGACTGACTGAGGCTACAGCTGGCAGCCATCTCACCCAGGTGGTTGCTGTAGCTGTTTTTGTAGGTATGTGTTTGCTATACATCATCTGCTGCCATTCTGAGCTTTGGAAAGGCAGGGAGGGAGTCACTGCATGAAAAGTGTATGAATTTAGTTTTAAGTGGGATAGTTTTTAAACAAACTATAGACCTCTTCATCAGGAAAGAATCATTGCATCAAAGTACAGAAACTGTTCCTACTTAACTTATGATATGAACAATAATATTCTACTTTGGCTTTGGGGTTTTTGTTTTTTGGTATAACAATGAAGTGGCTTTTAAAGGAAAATAAACCATATTATAATTTTAAAATCTATCGAATAAAGCATAAATATTTTAGTGTTTTAGAGTCAGAAAGCAAAATGCAATTTACTTTAGAAATGCTTTGAGTTATACTAATTTAGGAGTAAAGAAGAGCAAAAACTTGTAAATGAGGCAAGTATGATTCTCCTTCCTCTGGAGTTAAGCTAATTAACTTTTCACACAAAGAGAAGAATCTGAAAATTTTCAGGCCTAGGAAAAACTAAGTAAGAAGTAGTTTAATCTGAGGAGAACCAAGATAGCCAATTAGGAGCAGCTCAGGATTGTAGCTCCCAGTGAAAGCACAGAGGGTGAGTGGACGTCGCATTTCCAGATGGATTTTTCTTGCCCACAGACCAGGAGATTCCCAGGTGGAGGAGCCCCACAGGTCGCCACTGTGGCTGGTTTGCTGGCACCCCGGGTGGCGGTTCTCCATACAAAATACACAGGCCTGAGCATCATTTTAGCTGGCGATTGGAGCTCCAGGAAGGCAGAGTCGCCCATTCATCTGATTAAAAAGGGGACTGAAACAGGGAGCCAGGCCAGGAGATTTTCAGGCAAAAAAAAAAAAAGCTGTGAATCTCAGCACTGCTGTTTCAGCTGGTACAGTGGGTCACTGCACGGGAAATCACACAGACCTCGATGCCTTTTCAACTGGCGACTGGGACACCTGGGAGAGACTCAACCGTTCAACAAAAAAAAAAAAGGCTCTGATTCAGGGAGCCAGGTGATCAGGCTCGGCTGATCCCACCCCCACAAAAAAACAGCAATTGGAAACGCTCTCGGTTGGAGATTCACAGCAAGCACAGTTGAACCCCGGAAGGTCCACCTCTGTGGAGGAGAGGCATCCACCATTACCGAGGCACTCCATCACTACAGAGGTAGTCCACCATTGCTGAGGCAGCCCGCCATTGCTGAGGCAGCCCGCCATTGCTGAGTCAACCCACCACTACAGAGAGAGTCCACCATTACAGAGGTGGGCCAGCTTTGCTGAGGCAGTTCTAACTACACCCCGTATAAACAGGACTGCAGGGAAGTTCACATGGCAGCTGGGTGGAGCCCACAGCAGCTCAGCAAAGCCTCTACAGGCAGATAGTGACAAGGCTGCCTCCTCGCTGGGCAGGGCAGCCCTGATAAAAAGGCAGCAGCAAAATGGAAAGTCATAAATAAAGCCCTAACTACCTGGGACAGAGCAGCCGGGGGAAAAAAAAGGGGGATTTATGAGTTCTTCTACAGCAGACTTAAACGTACCTGTCCAGCAGCTCTAAATGAACAATGGAGATCACAGCTCTGCACTTGAGCTCCTATAAAGAACAGACTGTCTCCTCAAGCAGCTCCCTGACCCCCATATATCCAAAGAGTTGCCTCATAAAGGAGAGCTCAGACTGACATTTGGTGGGTATCCCTATGGGACAAACATGGCAGAAGAAGAAACTGGCAGCAACCCTTACTGTTCTGCAGCCGCCGCAGGTTATCCCCAGGCAAGCAGGGCCTGGAGTGGACTTCAGCAGTCCTACAGCAGAGGGGCCAGACTGTGAGAAGGAAAACTAAGAAACAGAAGGAAATAACTTCATCATCAACAAACTGGACATCTACTCAGAGACCCAATCTGAAAGTCAACAACTTCAAAGATGACAGGTGGATAAATCCACAAAGTTGGGAAGAAACCAGCACAAAAAGGATGAAAGCACCTAAAACCAGAACACCTCTCCTCCTACGAGGGATCACAACTCTTCACCAGCAAGGGAACAAGGCTGGATGCAGAACAAGTGTGATGAAATAACAGAATCAGGCTTCAGAAGGTGGGTAGCAAACTTCTGTGAGCTAAAAGAACACATTCTAACCCAATGCAAAGAAACTAAGAACCTTGAAAAAAGATTTGACGAAATGCTAACAAGAATGGACAACATAGAGAGGAATATGAGTGAATTGATGGAGTTGAAAAAAAAAAAAAAAAAAAAAAAAAACGAGAACTTTGCAAAGCATGCACAAGTTACAACAGCCGAATTGACCAAGGAGAAGAAAGGATATCAGAGGTCGAAGATCAACTCAATGAAATAAAATGAGAAGGCAAGATTAGAGGAAAAAAGGGTAAAAAGGAATGAACAAAGTCTCCAAAAAATATGGGACTATGTGAAAAGACCTAATCTATGTTTGATTAGTGTACCTGAATGTGATGGAGAGAATAAATCCAAGCTGAAAAACAGTCTTAAGGATATCATGCAGGAAAACTTCCTCAACCTAGGCAGGACAATATTCAAGTCCAGAAAAAAGAGAGAACACCACAAAGATATTCTTCTAGAAGAGCAACCCCAAGGCACACAATCATCAGATTCACCAGGGTTGAAATGAAGGAGAAAATGCTAAGGGCAGCCAGAGAGAAAGGTCAGGTTACCCACAAAGGGAAGGCCCATCAGATTCACAGCAGATCTCTCAGCAGAAACCCTACAAGCCAGAAGAGAGTGGGGGCCAATATTCAACATCCTTAAAGAAAAGAACTTTCAACCCAGAATTTCATATCCAGCCAAACTAAGCTTCGTAAGTGAAGGAGAAATAAAATCCTTTGCAAACAAGCAAGTACTCAGAGATTTCATCAACATCAGGCCTGCTTTACAAGAGCTCCTGAAAGAGGCACTAGACATAGAAAGGAACAGCCAGTACCAGCCACTCCAAAAACATACCAAATCGTAAAGAGCATCAACACAATGGAGAAACTGCATCAACTAATGAGCAAAACAGCCAGCTAGTATCAAAATGGCAGGATCAAATTCACACATAACAATGTTAATCTTAAATGTAAATGGGCTAAATGCCCCAATCAAAAGACACAGACTGGCAAATTGGATAAAAAGCCAAAACCCATCAGTGTGCTGTACCCAGGAAACCCATCTCACATGCAAGGGCACACAAAGGCTCAAACTAAATGGATGGAGGAAGATTTACCAAGCAAATGGAGAGCAAAAAAAAAAAGCAGGAGTTGCAATCCTAGTCTGATAAAATAGACTTTAAACCAACAAAGATCAAAAGAGACAAAGAAGGACATTACATAATGGTAAAAGGATCAATGCAACAAGAAGAGCTAACAATCCTAAATATATATGCACCCAATACAGGAGCACCCAGACACATAAGGCAAGTTCTTTTTTTTTTTTTTTTTTTTTGAGATGGAGTTTCGCTCTTGTTACCCAGGATGGAGTGCAATGGCGTGATCTCGGCTCACCGCAATCTCCGCCTCCGGGTTCAGGCAATTCTCCTGCCTCAGCCTCCTGAGTAGCTGGGATTACAGGCACGCACCACCATGCCCAGCTAATTTTTTGTATTTTTAGTAGAGACGGGGTTTCACCATGTTGACCAGGATGGTCTCGATCTGTTGACCTTGTGATCCACCCACCTCGGCCCCGACTTACAAAGAGACTTAGACTCCCACACAATAATAGCAGGAGACTTTAACACCCCATTGTCAATATTAGACAGATCAACAAGACAGAAAATTAACAAGGATATCCAGGCCTTGAACTCAGACCTGGACCAAGCAAACCTAATAGACATTTACAGAACTCTCCACCCCAAATCCACTATACATTCTTCTCAGCACCACACCACACTTACTCTAAAACTGACCACATAATTGGAAGTAAGTCACTCCTCAGCAAATGCAGAAGAATCGAAATTATAACAGTTTCTCAACCACAGTGCAATCAAGTTAGAACTCAGAATTCAGAAACTAACTCAGAACCGCAGAGTTTCATAGAAACTGAACAAACTGGCTCTTGAATGTTGACTGCATAAACAATGAAATGAAGGCAGAAATAAAGATGTTCTTCAAAACCAACAAGAACAAAGACACAGCATACCAGAATCTCTGGGACACATTTAAAGCAGTCTCTAGAGGAAAATATATAGCAATAAATGCCCACATGAGAAGCAAGGAGAGATCTAAAATTGACACCCTATCATCAAAATTGAAAAAGCTAGAGAAGCAAGATCAAAAAAACTCAAAACCTAGCAGAAGACAAGAAATAACTAAGATCAGAGCAGAAGTGAAGGAGACAGAGACACAAAAAACCCTTCAAAAAAATCAATATATCCAGGAGCTGATTTTTCAAAACAATCAACAAAATAGACAGACCACTACCCAGATTAACAAAAAAGAGAGAATAACCAAATAGATACAATAAAAAATGATAAAGGGCCTATCGCCACAGATTCCACAGAAATACAAACCATCATCAGAGATTACTACAAACAACTCTTTGCACATAAACTAGTAAACCTGGAAGAAATTGATAAATTACTGGACATGTGCATCCTCTCAAGCCTAAACCAGGAAGAAGTTGAAACCCTGAATAGACCATTAACAAGGGCAGAAGTTGTGGCAGCAATTAAGAGCCCACCACCCAAAAAAAGCCCAGGTCCCGACAGGTTCACAGCCGAATTCTACCAGACATACAAAGAGGAGCTGGTACCACTCCTTCTGAAACTATTCCTAACAATCCAAAATGAGAGAATCCTTCCCAAATCATTTTATGAGACCAATATCATCCTGATACCAAAACCCGGCAGAGACTCTACAAAAAAAAAAAACAAAACTTCAGGCCAATATCCATGATGAATATAGATGCAAAAATCTTTTAATGAAATACTGGCAAACTGGTTGCAACAGGACATCAAAAAGCTTATCCACCATTATCAAGTAGGCTTCATCCCAGGGATGCAAGGCTGGTTCAACATATGCAACTCTATAAACATAATTCATGACATAAAAAGAACCAAAGACAAAAACCACATGATTGTCTCAATTGATGCAGAGAAGGACTTGGACAAAATTCAACAATACTTTATGTTAAAAACTCTCAATAAACTAGGTATTGATGGAATGTATCCCAAAATAATAAAAGCTATTTATGACAAACCAACAGCCAATATTATACTGAATGGGCAAAAACTGGAAGCATTCCCTTTGAAATCTGGCACTAGACAAGGATGCCCTCTCTCACCACTCCTATTCAATATAGTACTGGAAGTTCTAGCCAGAGCAATCAGGCAAGAAAAAGAAATAAAGGGTATTCAAATAGGAAAGGAGGAAGTCAAATTGTCTCTATTTGCAGAGGACATGATTGTATATCTAGAAGACCCAATTGTCTCAGCCCAAAATCTCCTGAAACTGATTAGCAACTTCAGCAACGTCTCAGCATATAAAATCAATGTGCAGAAATCACAAGCATTCCTACACACCAATAACAGACTTAAAGAGAGCCACATCAAGAATGAACTGCCATTCACAATTGCTACAAAGAGAAAAAAAATACCTAGGAATACAACTAACAAAGGATGTAAAGGACCTCTTCAAGGAGAACTACAAACCACTGCTCAACGAAGTAAGAGAGGACTCAAACAGATGGAGAAAGATTCCATGCTCATGGTTAGGGAGAATCAATATCGTGAAAATGGCCACACTGCCCAAAGTAATTTATAAATTCAATGCTATCCCCATCAAGCTACCAATGACCTTCTTCACAGAACTGGAAAAAAACACCTTAAACCTCATATGGAACCAACAGAGAGACCACATAGCCAAGTCAATTCTAAGCAAAAAGAACAAAGCTGGAGGCATCACACTACCGGACTTCAAACTATACTACAAGGCTACAGTAATCAAAACAGCAGGTACCAAAACAGAGACATAGACCAATGGAACAGAATAGAGGCCTTGGAGGCAACACCACACATCTACAACCATCTGATCTTTGACAAACCTCATGAAAACAAGCAATGTGGAAAGGATTCCCTGTTTAATAAATGGTGTTGGGAAAACTGGCTAGCCATGTGCAGAAAGCAGAAACTGGACCCCTTTCTGACACCTTACACTAAAATTAACTCCAGATGGATTAAAGACTTAAACATAAGACCTAACACTGTAAAAACCCTAGAAGAAAATCTAGGCCAAACTATTCAGGACATAGGTATAGGCAAAGACTTCATGACCAAAACACCAAAGGCATTAGCAACAAAAGCCAAAATAGACAAATGGGACTTAATCAAACTTCACAGCTTCTGCACAGCAAAAGAAACGGTCATTAGAGTGCATCCGCAAGCAACAGAATGGGAAAAAATTTTTGCAATCTACCCATCTGGCAAAGGGCTGATATCCAGAATCTACAAAGAACTAAAACAGATTTACAAGAAAAAAACAAGCCCATTCAAAAGTGGAGAAAGGATATGAACAGACACTTTACAAAAGAAGATATACATGCGGCCAAAAAACATATGAAAAAATACTCATCATCACTGGTAATTGGAGAAATGCAAATCAAAACTACATTGAGATACCATCTCACACCAGTTAGAATGGCAACCACTAAAAAATCTGGAGACAACAGATGCTGGAGAGGATGTGGAGAAATAGGATCACTTTTACACTGTTGGTGGGAGTGTAAATTAGTTCAACCATTGTGGAAGACAGTGTGGCGATTCCTCAAGGACCTAGAAATAGAAATTCCATTTGACCCAGCAATCCCATTACTGAGTATATATCCAAAGGATTATAAATCATTCTACTATAAGGACACATGCACACAAATGTTCATTGCACCACTGTTTACAATAGCAAAGACCTGGAACCAACCCAAATGCCCATCGATGGTAGACTGGATGGAAAATATGGCACATACACACCACAGAATACTATGCAGTCATAAAAAATAATGAGTTTGTGTCCTTCGTAGGGACACAAATTAACCTGGAAACCATCATTCTAAGCAAACTGACACAAGAACAGAAAATCAAACACTGCATGTTCTCACTCATAGGTGGGTGTTGAACGATGAGAGCACATGGACACAGGAAGGGGAGCATCACAGACTGGGGTCTGTCGGGGGGGAAATAGGGGAGGGACAGTGGAGGGTGGGGAGTTGGGGAGAGATAGCATGGGGAGAAATGCCAGATATAGGTGATGGGGAGGAAGACAGCAAATCACATTGCCATGTGTGTACCTATGCAACAATCTTGCATATTCCTCACATGTACCTCCAAACCTAAAATGCAATAAAAATAATTAAAAATAAAAGAAACATATACCAGTCTTCCAGTAACATACCATAAAGTCAGTAATACATGTAATATTTACTGAATTATGGTTTTAAATACTTTTAGTTACTTTATCATGAGCATTGTTATAACACATCTTATAACACTAATAACAATTAAATATTCCTAAGGAGTAGTATCTTAAAAGCTTCACTAAGTGTTTCCGACATTAAAAACTAAAAAACATTTTATGTTGCAAGGATAAACTATTTTATATCTTCTCTTGCATTCCTTTTTAAGCCATTAGTTAAGTATCACAATATGCCTAAAATTTTTTAGAAGTTAAAACTTGATGTAGAAAACATATATGTGTGACACATCACCATTCAATAAACCATCACAAAAACACCAACAAGGAGTAAAATGCAGAATTAGCAATTTGACTGAGACCTAACTGACCCACTCATATTTGGGAGATGTATCCCTGACACATACAATCCATTCACTAAACAGAGAAGCAATTCATTCCTTTTCTCCTTCAAGCTAAAATAAAACTATAAATCAAGATGTTAAAAAGCAACAAAATGAGGTCCTCAAATTAGGTAAGAGAAGCATACATTTATAAAACTAGCAAAACACCCATCCAATCCTAATTATACTAAGTCAAGAAAACTCTAAATATAGGTGGCATGCCACTTAATCATACATATCTGATAAGCCACTTCAAAATCATATATAAAAAAAAAAAATCCCATGATAGTTACAAAGAGATGGCTACCTGAAATCTGAAACGTATCCTCCTCTCGAAATGCAACAAAATAAAGTGAGAGAAAATGTTATGATATCTAGATTATCATACAAGTATAAAGAATTGAACATATTCAACAAGTAGGAGCAGTTTCAAATGGTCAGTCCATGATAGTGAGACTGTTGCCTTTATTTGAAGGGATGAAAAAGAAAATGGATTATCTTGGATGTGGCAAGATGGCCAAACAGGAACAGCTCCAGTCTGCAGCTCCCAGCAAGACCAACGCAGAAGGCAGGTGATTTCTCCATTTCCACTTGAGGTACGCTGTTCATCTCACTGGGACTCGTCAGGCAGTGGGTGCAGCCCACAGAGGGCAAGCAGAAGCAGGCTGGGGCATTGCCTCACCAGAGATGTGCAAGGAGTCAAGGGCCTCCCTTTCCCGGCCAAGGGAAGCCATGAGGAACTGTGCTATCTGGCCCAGATACTACTCTTTTCCCACAGATTTTGCAATCTGAAGACCAGGAGATTCCCTATGTGCCTATATCACCAGGGCCCTGGGTATCAAGCACAAAACTGGGCAGCTCTTCAGGCAGACATCAAGCTAGCTGCAGTTGTTTTCGTTTTCTTTTTCTTTTTCTTTTTCTTTCGTACCCCAGTGGTGCCTGAAACCCCTGTGAAACAGAACAAATGGTTCACTCCCCTGGAAAGCGGGCTGAAGCCAGGGAACCAAGTGGTATCGCTCAGCAGGTCCCTCTCCCATGAAGGCCAGCAAGCTAAGAACCACTGGCTTGAAATTCTCACTGTCAGCACTGCAGTTTGAAGTTGACCTGGAACCATCCAGCCTGGGTGGAGAGGGGTGTCTGCCATTACTGAGGCTTGAATAGGCGGTTTTCCCCTGACTGTCAGGGGGAAAGTTCCTCTAAGGACTTGGAGGAATTCAACAAAACACAGCAAAGCAACTGTGGCCAGACTGCCTCCATAGATTCCTCCTCACTGGGCAGGGCATCTCTGAAAGAAAGGCAGCAGCCCCACTCAGGGGCTTATAGATAAAACTCCCATCTCCCTGGGATAGAGCGCCTGGGGGAAGGAGCAGCTGATGGCACAGCTTCAGCAGACTTAATCGTTCCTGCTGGCCCTCTCCAAAGAGAGCAGTGGATCCTGACAAGGCGGGTTCTCCCAGCACAGTGCTTGAGCTCTCTAAGGGACAGACTGCCTCCTCAAGTGGGTCCCTGACCCCTATGCCTCCTCACTGGAAGAGACCTCGAACAGGGTTGACAGACACCTCATACTGTTGCAGAATATTCAGGAGACCAGAGAGACCAGTGGGTGAAACAGGAGGATTTTTTTTAAGTTGGCTCAGTGGATTAGCATACCAAGGATGAGCAAAGGAGAAAGAAAATGGGGTACTTTTTATACATCCAGGATAATATAGCAGCTAACAGGTTTACAGAAGCCAGGACAAAGAACACTAAATTAATTTGTAACATATCTTATGATGTACATTACCTTTGAAAAATAGCATTTTGAGAAACACATTGTACATCCTTTGGGTGTTACCTTGCCCTGTGACCTTGCAGCTGATCAGCAAGAAAAACAGGAGTCTTGAGATGCCTGGGAACTTTGCTGAGAATGTGTGGAGAATAAATAAGGTAGGTCTTATGGGGAGTTAGTTAATTTTAAGCAGAGCTGAGGGTTAGGTTTTATATTGAACACAATACAGTAAACTTTATTATGCAGCAATTACAGACTGCCAATATTATAATTTAATTTTCCTCTTCAATACAGGAGAGCTCCGGCTGACATCAGGCTGGTGCCCCTCTGGGATGAAGCTTCCAGAGGAAGGAGCAGGCAGCAATCTTTGCTGTTCTGCAGCCTCCACTGTTGACACCCAGGCAAACAGGGTCTGGAGTAGACCTCCAGCAAACCACAGCAGACCTGCAGAAGAGGGGCCTGACTGTTAGGAGAAAAACTAACAAACAGAAAGCAGTAACATCGACATCAACAAGACCCCACACAAAACCCCATCCAAAGTAAATCCACAAAGATGAGCAAAAACCAGCACAAAAAGGCTGAAAATTCCAAAAACCAGAATGCCTCTTCTCCTCCACAATTCCTCTCCAGCAAGGACACAAAACTGGATGGAGAATGAGTTTGATGAATTAACAGAAGTAGGCTTCAGAAGCTGGGTAATAACAAACTCCTCCACACTAAAAGAGTATGTTCTAACCCAATGCAAGGAACTTAAGAACCTTGAAAAAAGGTTAGACAAATTGCTAACCAGAATAACCAGTTTAGAGAAGAACATAAATGACCTGATGGAGCTGAAAAATACAGCATGAGACTTTGTGAAGCATATACAAGTATCAATAGCCAAGTCAATCAAGCGAAAGAAAGGATATCAGAGACTGAAGATCAACTTAATGAAATAAAGCATGAAAACAGATTAAAGAAAGAAGATTAAAAAGGAACAAAGTTTCCAAGAAATATGGGACTATGTGAAAACCAAAGCTACAATTGATTGGGGTCCCTGAAAGTGGTTTCTTGAAACCAAAGAGAACAAAGAAACAACCAAAGACAGCAAAGAGAATCTCTGGGACACAGCTAAAGCAGTGTTTAAAGGGAAATTTATAGCATTAAATGCCCACATAAGAAAATGGGAAAAATCTAAAATTGACATCCTAACATCACAATTTAAAAACTAGAGAATAATAACAAACAAACAAAAACTAGAGAAGAAAGAGCAAATTCAAAAGCTAGCAGAAGACAAGAAATACCTAAGATCAAAGCAGAACTGAAGGAGACAGAGACATGAAAAACCCTTAAAAGAAAAAAAAAGAAAAGAAAAATCAATGAATCCAGGAGCTGTTTTTTGAAAAGATTAACAAAGTAGACAGACTGGTAACCAGATTAGTAAAGAAGAAAAGAGAAGACTCAAATAGACACAATAAAAATGATAAAGCATTACCTTTGAAAACCGGCTCAAGACAACAATACCCTCTCTCACCACTCCTATTCAACATAGTATTGGAAGTTCTGGCCAGAGCAATCAGGCAAGAGAAAGAAATAGAGAATATTCAAATAGGAAGAGAGGAAGTCAAATTGTTTGCAGATGACATGATTGTATACTTCTTCTTAAGCTGATGAACAACTTCAGCAAAGTCTCAGGATACAAAATCAATGCGCAAAAATCACAAGCATTCCTATACACCAATAATAGACAAGCACAGCGTCAAATGAGGGAACTCCTAGTCACAATTGCTACAAAGAGAATACCTAGGAATACAACTTACAAGGGACACAAAGGACCTCTTCAAGGAGAACTACAAACCACTGCTCAAGGAAATGAGAGGACACAAACAAATGAAAAAACCTTCCATGCTTATGGATAGGAAGAATCAATATTGTGAAAATGACCATACTGCCCAAAGTAATTTATAGATTGAATGCTATCCCCACCAAGCTACCACTGACTTTCTTCAAAGAACTAGAAAAAACTACTTTAAATTTCATATGGAATTAAAAAAGAGCCTGTATAGCAAAGACAATCCTAACCAAAAACAACAAAGCTGAAAGCATCAGGCTACCTGACTTCATGCTATACTACAAGGTGACAGCAACCAAAACAGCATGGTACTGGTTCCAAAACAAACATACAGACCAATGGAACAGTATAGAGATCTCAGAAGTAATACCACACATCTATAGCCATCTAATCTGCAACAAACCTGACAAAAACAAGCAATGGGGAAAGGATTCCCTATTCAATAAATGGTGTAGGGAAAACTGGCTAGCCATATGCAGAAAACTGAAACTGGACCCCTTCCTTAAACCTTATACAAAAATTAACTCAAGATGGATTAAAACTTAAACATAAAACCTTAAACCATAAAAACTCTAGAAGAAAACCTAGGCAATACCATTCAGGACATAAACATGGGCAAAGACTTCATGACTAAAACACCAAAAGCAATGGCAACAAAAGCCAAAATTGACAAATAGGATCTAATTAAACTAAAGAGCTTCTTCACAGCAAAAGAAATTATCATCAGAGTGAGCAAGCAACCTCCAGAATCAGAGAAAATTTTTGCAATCTATCCATCTGACAAAGGGCTGAAAACCAGAATCCACAAGGAACTTAAAACAGATTTACAAGAAAAAACTACCTCATCAAATAGTGGGCAAAGGATATGAACAGACACTTCTCAAAAGAAGACATTTATGTGGCCAACAAACATCTGTCAAAAGGCTCATCATCACTGGTCATCAGAGAAACGCAAATCAAAACCACAATGAGATACCACCTCACTCAGAATGGTGATCATTAAAAAGTCAGGAAACAACAGATGCTGAAGAGGATGCAGAGAAATAGGGCTGCTTTTACACTGTTGGTGGGAGGGTAAATTAGTTCAACCATAGTGGAAGACAGTGAGGCAATTCCTCAAGGATCTGGAACCAGAAATATCACTTGACCCAGCAATCCCACTACTGGGTACGTAACCAAAGGATAATAAATCATTCTATTATAAAGACACATGCGCACACATTTACTATAGCACTATTTACAATGGCAAAAACATGGAACTAACCCAAATGCCCATCAATGATAGACAGGATAAAGAAAATGTGGCACATATATACCATGGAATACTATGCAGCCATAAAAAAGGATGAATCCATGTCCTTTGCAGGGACATGGATGAAGCTGGAAACTGTCATCCTCAACACATTAATACAGGAACAGAAAACCAAACACTGAATGTTCTCACTCTTAAGTGCGAGTTGAACAATGAGAACATATGGACACAGGGAGGGGAACATCACACACTGAGGCCTGTCAGGGGCATGAGAGGAAGAAAGATAGAGAGCATCAGGACAAATACTAAACGCACACCGGGCTTAAAATCTAGAGGACAGGTTGATAGTACAGCAAACCACCATGGCACATATATACCTATGTAACAAACTTGCAGGTTCAGCACATGTATCCCAAAACTTAAAATTTTTAAAAAGTTAAAAAGTACATTCCTTTGCAGCAGTAGCTAAGAACAACTAAATACAAATGGAAAAAAAATAAAACAATTCCAGCACTATACTACTACTTTCAATCTCATAACTCCTAAATGTTAATCTTCTTTGACCAAGTTTCCCTATACTATACCCAAAAGGGGCACTTCCACCCACACCTTTGGTCCACCAACTACAGGTAATAAATTCCAAATCTCTATCTCCAGCCACAATCTGTCTCCTGAGCATCAGCCCAACACTTATCTCTCTGAACATCTTCACTTAACTGTTCCATCAGAATTTTTAGCGCAAAGCACACCAAACTGAACTCATTCCCAATCTGTTCCTCCTACATAACTATTCTGGTTTTTGGTATCATGCTCCAAATCCAGAAGTTATCCATTCTGTTTTCTTCTCTTCACTAATACTGTATTGGTCAACAAGTCAAGTTCCATTCTACTTTAAAAGAAAAAAAAAAAACCTCATAAATCCATATTCTCCATTTTCAAGGCCTCTGTCTTGATTTAGGCATATACCTACTTGGCTTGGTATTACTATATCAATCTACTAACAGTTCTTCCTACTTTCAGTCTGGCTCTTCAATTATTCCTCTATACTGCTGCTAACATGATCTTTTCAGGTTATTTAAATCATTTCTACCATTTAAAAAGTTTTCAATGATTCAAAATAAAAACTTAAAATCCTTAGCAAAATATCCTGTCTCCTCCCACCTCTTTAGCTTTATTTCTTCCTCATCTTCTGTATAAAACGCTAAATTCCAAACACAACACTGCAGTTCCTGGAAAAAAGTCATACTGTTTCTTACCTCGATGCCTCTGCATATGTTATTCCCTCTTTCTAGAAAGTTCTCTTTTTGACATAGTAAATTTGACCTACTCAAGACTTAACCATCTTGTGTAGCTTTTAACTTCCTCCATTCCTCCTTGATCCCACAGCATTTAGTAGACACTCTTTCATACTATATTACAATTGTCCTTTTCTACTAAACTTTGAAAACCGTGAAAATAAAATATAATTATTGTTCATTTTTGCATCCTAAATGCCTAGCACATTGTCTGACAATAGTAAGTGATCAAAACTATCTGCAAAACGTTTATGCCTTTGTTTTCTAGAAACAAAACTAACACTTAAAAAACATTCCCAACAGACACAGAACAAAGCAGCTCTTTAAGAAAAACAACAGAAACTAGGCAAGGGGCAACTGAGAAAAATAAATGGGACAGAGAAAGAAAAATTAAACACATGAAGTCTATTCAGGTAGCTCCTGACAGCACACTCTTCTGTGCTCCTTGTCTCATTCTCTCACCAACATGTTTTATCTATTTAATCCTCAATGCTTATTCTGATTTCCTACAAAATAAGTGGTAGGCAAAGAGAGAAAAATAGCCTTACTTAAATCAACTATTCCCCAAAAATGAGCACAGTCAGAATATTTAAAATGCCATAGTAAGACCCCTAATCTATGGAGTCTCAATTTCACTTCTAAAAGTTACCTCCTAAGAGTTAAGAGATTACAATGCACAGTTTACAAACCAGTTATCGTACATTCTCCCTTAATAGATTCCCAAAAACTCTTCCCGAACTTATAAATTCACTATTTATATTTAGTCTGTAAACCTGTTTTTTACATTTCTATACTTTAAATGAAATACTTTCCTTCTATCCTGCCCCAAGTGGCCCTTGAACAAAAACTTTCCCCAACTGAATTCTATTATGATATTGCCACTTTTTCAGGATCACAAATAAGGGAATTAGAGAACTCTCTTCCAAATACAGGGGCCTCTAGCATTCTTGATCCCATTCTATCAAGTGGTAACTATACCCAACATTGCCCACTGATGTAAAACAAATTCAGAATCCATTCAAGTCCATAATTAAATTTAGATGTGTGTGAGGGATTGGGATTGTGTAGTCCAGACTCTACATAATATATTAAGTTAGAAGTCCACAACAGTTACTTAGTTTGATGTAAATGTAACTATTAAATAAGATTCAAACAACAGGTGCCAAGTTTGTAATCAGCACTAACTGAAAAACAACAAAGACATAAAAATCCATATCATATCTCACAATATCTAGTAAAACAATCATAAATTACATGTTTTGAAGAACATGTTGGGGGGAAAGACTTGGAAGTCTTAAGTATATTACTCTCTGGTGATAAAACTTCTCTAGCCAGGTTTTCCTCCCCTCCAAATCATTAGCATCTTCTCTAGCCCTACTCTTCCAAAGTGACCAGTTCTTCAAGTTATCTTTCTTAGTAGGACCCAATCTACCAATTCTTACTCCCAGGCTTAGATTAAGCTGCCTTGCAACTATGAGAATTATGTTATCCAAAGGGATAACTAGGTTAAAATTTATCTTTACCCAGCTGCCAATTTATTAAATTCACTAGGTCAACAATGGGAAAGATAAGAAAACTGTTCTCTACAGACATATGTCAACTAATAAATTCAGAAAGAATAAGGGAAACCAAAAAACACCATTGGAACACAATGCCAAAATCCTTCAACGAATGCTAAGATTAGCATTCATCTGCAAATCCTGAGAGTACCTACCTCCAACTAGGTATTAATTTCAAAGGGGAAAATAGTAAGTTTACAGTGGAGACACCAGGCGGATTATCACTTTAACCAAGTGATCACTGTTATCATTACCAGTAAGAAGTCATTTAATATCATTTACCCTCTGACATTAAGTGTTGAGAACAGTTCGCCCCGTGCTATTCTCAGTAATGTATAACATCAATTTAACCAGGAGAAAACATCAGACAAACTCAAAGTGAGAAACATTTCACAAAGTAACAAACCCGTACTTTTCAAAAAAGTATCAAAGTCATGAAAGATAAGAAGACTGAGGAACAGTCACAGAAAGGAGATTAAGGAAAAAGAATGACTAAACGCATTGTAGAATCCCCGTGGGATCCTGGAACAGAATAAGGACATTAGTGAAAGTACTGGCAAAATGTAAATAAAACCTGTAGTTAATAGTATTGTAGCAATGTTAATTTCTTGCTTTTGATCACTGTACCCTGACTATGTAAAATGCTAACATAAGGGAAAACAGGATGTAGAGGAACTCCGCAGTCTTGCTACTCTTCTCTATGAGTTTTAAAACGCTCCACACCTGTTACCAAGCCTACTAGGTCAACTAACACATTTTTTATTTACGCAGTTCTTTTATATACCCTCTCTCTCTCCTACTATCATCTCTCTCCTATTATCAATTTTTTTCTGAGTTGCTATTCTTTCCTACTTTTTCCCTAAAAGGCTTCCAAGTTCTTACACTTTAAGACTTCTCGAAATAACCTTATTTCCTCCCAACAGAGGGCTACTCTCCTTTGTGTACAGTCACAAAATGATGTACCTTAAAAGATGTAAAATACTTTAATACAGTATCTTATAGCTTCATAACAATTAACAAAATACAAGTGCTTGTAAATACATTTACATACATAAATTTTGAGATGCATATATAAACACTATTTTACAGATGAGAAAATAAGACTAGGAAAATTATCTCACACTTAATAAATATCAGAGACTCAATCTGACTCCAGTTCTTCAGGCTCCAAGACCAAATTACCTTATTAAAAGTGCTCTGTATCTGAAAAGCTTCAACTTCCCTGGCTTCAGGCAAGCGAATTACACCAAATACACCATGATTTTCAAGAAAGTTCTAAATTTCTCCATTGTTCTAAATGTCACTCTTAAAAGCTTCAATAATTCTACAAATAAGAATTCTGGAAGTGCAAATTTTGTGTTCACCCTAACCATTCTTCTACAATTTTTTTTTTTTTTTAAGCTGACTTCAGTCATCTCCTCTTCAACTGTTCAGGCTGAGGAATTGCTTACCTCTATTTTCATACCGGCTCCAACTCATGCTTTAAAATATCTGAGCTGTCATTCTAATCTCTAATTCCATTCATTTCTTAATATTTGCAAGTGAAAACTAGGGGCAAACCTGCAGGGCCCCAAGTCCCACGAAATATTCTGAATACGTTTTTTTCTTCACTCAAAAAAAAAAAAAAAATAGTCAAATGACTTACTGCTAGTGCATGTGTCTCTTTAATATTTAGAGCAACGGTGCGTGGCGATGTAACACTGACTTGAGACCCCGGAAAAACAACTTTCACCTGACTTAACTGCCACCAGCATTTTTCTCCTTCACCGTTTGTAATCTCCAGTCTATTGTAATCTATAGTCTTTTTCATGTTATTTGATTTCTGTAACGGTCAAGTGAGAAAATTTAAATCCACCAAGAGAGCTGAGATTAAAGAAATAATAACAGGGAAATAAGCCTTTAAATTTGAAAACTAATAATAGAGCCATTAATTTATTAATGGGCGCTTTCTACGTGCAAAGGCACTTACAGGGACAAAAAGTTCCTTTGGTCTTTCTAGGTGCAAAGGCACTTAAAGGGACAAAAAGCTCCTGAGCAGGCACTTAACGAGGACCTGCTCATTTCAGTGACCCATCCTCACCCTCCCAGCACCTGTTATCTGCAGGAGCTCAAACGTTAAACTGAATTGGAGACGCTGAAGTAACAGGATCTGCTCCACTGAGAAACCCGTGAGAGAAACTTTGGAAAGTGTCGTCTGAACAGCATTACGCTGTTTAGTTCACACAAAACAGGTTGCTGCACTGTTTAATCCTGCATGGGGCCATGGAACAAGAAACCGGGACACCGAGGGACCCCATAGGTGTTGGGCAAAGAAAGGGCGCCACTTACCTCCCATTCCTGCAAGAAACGCTGGGCCTCGTCAGAACCAACAGCCTTATGTCTCCTAAATTCGTCCTTCACATACCGGTCGCCCAGGGCTTTGAGGTCCGGGGGCAGAACACGATGCAGCTGCAAGACGCGCTTATACAAGGCCCGGACTCGAGAAACGTGCCGCCCCGCCATTGCGCCGCGCGCCGACCACGCCTGCGCAGAGGGACAACGTGTTCACGTCCCTCTGAGAAATCGCGTTATTAGTGAACCGGAAGGCCGACAGAAGAGGTTGCGCGACCTCTATCCGGTTTGGTCCCTCCCAGAATTAGGTCCTTCCGGAAACCCAAGCTCTCCTCCGGGCGGGAAACGGGTTGGTCCGTCTCAGCAAAGAGCGTAGCCTTTGTGGAGTCGCGCCTGCGCCTGGTTGTGGCCTCTCCTGGGCTGCGATCTGGTGACAAAGACCTTGAAAGAGAGGTCTGTCGTGGGCCGTTGTCACTTCTCAGTCCCACTCCACTGTCTTCTTCATTCAACTTCGTTTCTATCCTCTTACCAAAGGCCTGAGAAACGCTTCCTTAAAATCAGGCTCCTCCAGGAATCCTTCCATGGTTCCCAAATCACTTGAGGCATCTTAGAATACTACTGCATCCACCGCCAGGGATCAGAGATTAATCCGGTAGCTCACCAACCTGCACACTGCACAGCGCTGTACACCCAGTTTATACTCTGGGCATGGGCTCTTCCATGTAAACAACGCAAGTGAGCCCTGAGCCGGCTGACACCTAGTCCAAGTCACATTGGCTGCAGAAGAATCCTTAGGAAGCGTTTTAAATGTATTGTTTCCAGGACCATGATCCTGGAGATTCTGGTTAAATAGTCTGGGATAAGAATGATGAATCTAGAAATTCACAAGGCTCTATCTTTTGCAAAGGTAATAATGAGAGTTGAACTGGTTTCCAAAGCTGACAGCTCCTTGTGTTGTCCTTTCCTGTCTCCCATTTGGTTCTTCAGCAAATCATGATGGTGTCACCAACAAAAATGCAGGAATCAAGCGTTTCGCCCAGTGTACTCTACCACAATCTCTCGCTATTGGATATTGTGTTAGCTTCCATATCTGTGTTCAGCTTCTGGCCGTGACCAACTGTGGTCATGCTCCAACTTAATTTAAATTAAATTTGGCCTAAAGCTTCCTCCCTACTCTGAGTTGCTATGTAGGGAACTGCAACCTAACTTAGTATGTAAATGAACTGCAACTGAGAGTATATTATTTTTAGAGGCAGCTGAGCTTCAGCCAATCACAGACTGCCAACTCATCAGACTATGTCCATATTAGGCAAATACTTCATAATGTCCTACCCAAACAAGCCCAACTATAACCAATCAAGCTGTTTCTGTGGAACACTCTCTTTTTTTTGTCTGCAAATACTGCCTGCCCACAGTGCTGGGTAGAGCTCTCTGAACCTCTCCCTGTTCTAAGTGCTGCTGCCTGATGAATGCCTCATAAATCGTTTGTGTGTGTGTGTCTGTGTAGATTTAACTTGTCTAAAGTTTTTCTTTTAACAGCCTAAACTGTAAATCAAACCATGTCACTCCTCTGCTCAACAAAAGCCTCCAGAGATTTTCATCAGAGTAAAGCCCAGAATCTCTAGCCTTTAAAACTTTAAATTTTCTCCTATTGCTTTCTCCCTAGTTAGCCAGTTCCAGCCACACTGGCCTCCTACCTCTTAGTTCAACTTTTAAAAAGCCAGTTATGCTCCCAACTGAAGACTTGGCGCTTGCTGTCCTCTCTACTTGGAATGCTTTGCCAAATGTATCATTTTAGCTAACACATTATTTCACTCAGCTCATTATTTCAGGTCCCCTTCTAATGAGACCCTCCCTGGCAACCCTATTTGAAACCCTGCTTAAAACTGCAACATAACCAAACCAAGAATTTCTTATGCTCCTCGCCTGCTTTGTTTCTCTTAATATTACTTATGTAATTTACTCATGTGCTTATTCTCTGTTACCCCCCAACTAGAATACAAATTCTATGGGGGCAGGGATTTTGTGATTTGTTATTGACCTGCACTAGACCTGCAATAAGCTCTCAATAAATATCCGTTGAATTAATGTGTGAAACTTACTAACAGTATCAGGTGCCTCATATTCTGTCTGCTGAATAAGAGGCAGGAATGTTGGAATTTTTGTGATTCTCTCACAGTCTCCAGAGTTCTTTCTGTGCAAAAGCTTTTTGAAAAACAAACAAGACACACACTCAACTACTGAAGGAGGTACCTACTCATTTTAATATCTTTTTCAGTGCCCACAATACCTTACAAATAGTAAACATTAGAATATTTATTGCCTTGAATGGAGTTTCTCCTTTTGCTTAAATTTAAGGAAAAATATGTGTTTTAAAAAACACAGAGCTTTTTGAAAATGAATTTAATTTGGTATTATGACAAATCACATTATTAATGGCAAGGATGGAATGGCAGCGTGGTTATTTTGCTTCAGTAAATTTTTTTCTAATTATACTTCATCTGTTAATATTCTTGTAAATTGAAAATTAATTTCTTGTTCCAGTTTGTTTTTGTTTTTTTCTAGTTTCCTTTGGAGTTAAAGTACATATGTAATAAATACTTCTTCAAGAGCCAACGTTCATATAAAAAATGTGAGAAAACATTCAATGAATTAATTAAAAAATAAAGGAACTAATTGAGCCTATAGCGAGTAGAAAAGTCCACAAAGCATTGGAGAATTAATGCTTAAAAATGGCAGATGATGGTGAAAGAGAAGCCAAAACACAGTGGTGTGGTTAGGCCTTGAGAAGTGGGATCAAGTAATAACAGTGAGGATAATGACAGTTAACCTTTATTTCGTCTTTTTTTTTTTTAACAAGCTGGACAGTGAGCTATGTTTTGAGCACAGAACTTTCTCTGTTTTCCTGACCAATTTAGGCTGATCAGTTTTCCTCTTGTGGTAAAAATAGCCATGAACTGAAAATAAGATCACAGTTATATTTCTGGCCACCAATCTAGATCACTACACTTCATGCAGACCTTTCCTTTATCTTTACTTTATGTGTTTCTTTTTCTTATATGTTACTCTGCAAGTGACTTAACCACTCTGTGCCAGGATTTTTTCACATGTAAATGAGCTGGTTTAGGTCATTTACAGTACTTTCCAACTTTGCTAATCTCTAACCATGACTTCTCCCAAATTCCCTCCAAAACTTTTTGTAAAGTGAAAGAGAACATATGTCCACTCTGAAATAATTGCTTTAAAAAGATTTTAGTTTTTTTTAAAAGTGGGGTAAATGCCTTAAAATTGTATATGGAACAGATCACCTAAGACTTTCAGGGCACACAAAATATGACCACCTGTAGCCATAGGAATGATCAACACAGCAACTGCACTATTCAGTGTGCTGCTTATGTGGACTACCTCACACACAAATAGAAATGGAAGAGGCAGCTAGGGACAATTTTTGTCAAGCAGATAGAGAATTTTGAGGTCAAAAGAGTTGAAGAGAATTGGTAAATAAGGAAAAATAAACTGAAAGAAGGAGAAGAAACACCTGCATGGAGTGTACTGAATTGTTACTTTATATTATACTCTAATCTTTACTTAAATGTTGAAAATAAGACTTGCTTGCAAATAATTCTAAAGCACTTGTCTCTCATATGGAAGTGAAAAAGGATTGGAGACGGGGAGAAGCTGATGACAAAAGATCTGGAAACTGCTTTGCATCATTAGATAAGAAAATAACGTTTTTACAGTCTTGAATTCAGTTGCACAAGTAGCTCAGTTTTCAAATTACAGTTACTCAAATTTCAAGCTCTGAATTATCGAGAACAATGAAAAGACTGAGACAAGATACAACTTTAATCCAAACAATTTTCACATGCTTAGAGGCCTAGAGAGATGTACAAACCTTATTTAGCCATAGTAACTACCCACAGTCCCCATCAACAGCACCAGGAATTGTCTTTCATTGCCCACCTTATTTCGGAGTCTGAAAGTTAGGTACATCACTGTGTGAAAATGAAAACTGTAAAAGGGAAGGAATTATTTAAATTTTTATATGGTATCTGATATGCCTAATTATTCAAACTCAATGGTAAGAAAGCAGAGTCTTAACACCAAAATTTCAAGCTTAAACATACTGTTCAAGGAATTAGAAAAGCAAATACATTCATGGAAAGTCTATTATCTGAAAGTCGATTTAGAAAGCATAATAGTCTTTAGTATTTTTTGAATTTCTGAAACATGTTAAATAAAAAAATATCAAAGAGAAACTCAATTTGTTTGTATATGGAGAGAAAAATCAAACCATAAGGAATGTTTTAAAGTGTTGAGAATTGTTGATTATTGAGAACAGAAAATCAACCAAAAGTCCAAATAAAATGTCATATTTTATAATTTAAATACTGATGATATACTGTAAAATCTAAAGTGGAAAAAAATAACCATTGCCTCGGAAGCTGAAAAACATTTGACAAATTCAACACCCATGCCTGATTTTAAAATGATAATACAATAGAAATCAATTAATTTTACGACACAAAAGCCAGCATCTTAGTTGATAGTAAAACATCTGACAAAGTAGATTCCTTTTGTGTAAAAAAGGAATGGAAAAAATGCATATGCAGTTGACCCTTAAACAATGCAGGGGTTAGAGATGCCAGCTGAAAATTCACATATAACTTCTGACTCCCCGAAAACATAACTATTAATGGCCCACTGTTGATCAGAAGCCTTACTGATTACAAAAACAGTTCATTAACACATACTGTATGTTATGTGTATTATATACTGTGTTCTTACAATAAAGTAAGATACAGAAAAGAAAATGTTAAGAAAATTGCAAGGAAGAGAAAATATATTTATAGTACTGTACTATGTTTATTAATGCCATACGTTTACATCATCTGTTTCCAAGATGAATTGTATGTCAGAAATTGCTGGCAACCAGGGTGCAAACCTCCATCTATGGTATATATCAAGCAATTCAGCTTTTTCTTCTAATGTCATGACTTTTTTCTGCTTCTTGGGGGGCACTTCTAGCATTGCTAGTGGCACTTTACATGGATCCCATGGTGTTATTTAAGGTTTTCTGTATTGCACTGGATGCAATTAAAAAAATATGCAAGAACTGTGACAGATCTCTTTTCATTGTAATATGCAATTTACTGGAGACATGAACTGTTCACACAGAGATGATTAGCATCACACAGTGTTTTAAGCAGATACTTGCAAACCAGAGCTCACCAAAATTGCAAAAGGAGGTGGCTATGAAATTATTACAGCAGAACGCTATGCACTACAATTAATTGTATGCAGTTATGATTTAATACTACACCTTTATGTTTGTTTACATTTCTCTCTACTGTAAATGGCCCCATATACAGTCTGTATGTGGAAGTTTTAATAAATTTTAACTTTTTATAATAGATTTGTGTACATTTTATGGTAATAAGTTATAAAAATAAACAAGTATCTGCATTGTATTTTATGAATTTATGGCATACCTCACATTTTCTTAATTTTTTTATATTTCTATGCTATGCAGTTCTTGAGTTTTGTCAAATTGTCACAAATTTCCAAAAAAATTTTCAGCGTATTTTTAGAAAAAATCCACATATAAGTGGACCCATGCAGTTCAAACTCATGTTATTCAAGGGTCAACTGTATTTCCTTAGTTGTGCAAAAAGGATAAACTAAAAATGCATTAACTCCTTCAGTTGATTATATTATTCAAATTTTTTAGACTTATTTATTATTTTTGCCTCCTTGAGCTTACCATTTCAGTAAGTAGAGCTTCGGATTCACCCAGTATCATTGTGGATTTGTCCGTTTCTCAACGTAGTCATATTTGTTTTTGGTTTGTGTTTTGGGGAACTATGTCGTTAGACATATTAAGACTTACGATTGTTGGCCGGGCGCGGTGGCTCAAGCCTGTAATCCCAGCACTTTGGGAGGCCGAGGCGGGTGGATCACAAGGTCAAGAGATCGAGACCATCTTGGTCAACATGGTGAAACCCCGTCTCTACTAAAAATACAAAAAAAATAGCTGGGCATGGTGGTGCGTGCCTGTAATCCCAGCTACTTAGGAGGCTGAGGCAGGAGAATTGCCTGAACCCAGGAGGCGGAGGTTGCGGTGAGCCGAGATCGCGCCATTGCACTCCAGCCTGGATAACAAGAGCGAAACTCCGTCTCAAAAAAAAAAAAAAAAAAAAGACTTACGATTGTTATACTTTCTTATACCTTTCAGTAACATGAAATTGTTCAAGTTTCTTTCAATTTTTTTTATCATAAAATGTATTTTATTTGGCCAGGTGTGGTGGCTCATGCCTGTAATCCCAGCACTTTGGGAGGGCAAGATGGGCATATCACTTGAGGTCAGGAGTTTGAGACCAGCCTGGCCAACATGGTGAAAGGGAAACCCCATATCTACTAAAATTGCAAAAAATTAGCCAGGCATGGTGGCACATGCCTGTAGTTCTAACTACTCAAGAGGTTGAGACAGAAGAATTGCTTGAACCCAGGAGGTGAAGGCTGCATTGAGCCAAAATCACACCACTGCACTCCAGCCTGGATGACAGAGTGAAACTCAATCTCAAAATATATATCTAATATAAAATATATATTATATATAATATATAATTATCTGTTATTAATATAGTTAAAATTGCTTTTTTTTTGTCAGCATTTGCTTCAAGTGTCTTTTTATGTTCAACCATCACATGTCATTTTGTTTTTCTCCTCTTCACTAAGGACTGTATATCTATCAATTTTCAGTAAGAGTAAGGGAATAGAGACAATGTGCCACTAGGATATCTTGCCAGTTCGAGTATCTTAGTGAGTATCTTAGTCTTACACTTGTGGAAATTCCTATCCTCTGTGTGCCCTTGTAAGCAACTTAAGGGCACGTTCTCATCTCTCTGACCCAGTCTCCCATACCCATTCCTTTCACCTGGAGGCAGCCCCCGGCCACTCCTACTGTGGCACCCTAACTAATCACCCTGTTTGTTGCCAAGACCCTCCCTGCTCATAGTGTTTATCTCTTCCAGGTGTGGTACATTCTGGGAATCACTCTCACCTGCTTCTAGCAGTGCTCACGTACTCACCTTTTGGGCTGAGTTTTCTTTTTCAATAAGATCTACTCTCCATCACTCAAGGATTCTTCACAGTTTCTGAAGTTTCAATACTTACAGTACTGTTTTTTCTAGTAAGATTATGAATGCAGTTCCCAATTTTGAACAATATATTATCTCTTTTACATATAAAAAGATATTTTACATTACTTATTTAAAAACTGTTGAAAACAGAGAATTCATATTACTACTAATTTGTTAATATTAAATTCCTGTTTTCCAATCTAGTTACAGCTTTTTAAAATATACATTATTTCATTTCTAAAGATTAGTAAGAATAGGAGGTTGGTGTTATTTCCACTCTATTATTTTAACATTTGAAGAATGATATATTATTTATAGTTGTAAAACAAAGAATCAAATTTAAACATCCAACACCAAGGAATTAATTATGATATAGCCATATAATAAAATAGTAAATATGCTTTTAAAAATTATGTTAATTATGATATTTTAATGAAAAACATCAAATTATTGTTAATAACCAAGAGCAGGATACAAATATATATAATATATATATGGATTTTAAGTCATTTTTTTAAAATAGAAAATCTAGAAGCAAATATATTAAAATACTTACTGGTAATATTATAAATGTAGTTCCCAGTTTTGAACAATAAGCTTTATCTCTTTTACATGTAAAAAGATATTTTACAATACTGGCTTAAAAACTGTTAAAAATAGATAATTCATATTACTTTCAAGTTTCCATAAATATCTTTACAAAAGCTGATCAAAAATTAGATCATATCATAAGGAAAAATTGAAATGAATTTTTTAAAAATCAGGAATTTTACAGATCTTATTCTCTGACCACAATGCACCCAATTAGAAAAGCATAATAGATACTACGTAGTCACAAAATTTAAACTTAACACAAAAGTACAACCATTCAGAAATTCTAAAGCATTCTTCTACATAAATGTTAGTACAGGCTGGGCACCGTGGCTTAAGCCTGTAATTCCAGCACTTTGGGAGGCCAAGGGTGGCTAGATCACAAGGTCAGTAAATCGATACCATCCTGGCCAACATGGTGAAATCCTGTCTCTACTAATATACAAAAAATTAGCCGGGTGTGGTGGCACATATCTGTAGTTCCAGCTACTCAGGAGGCTGAGGCAGGGGAATTGCTTGAACCTGGAAGATGGAGGTTGCAGTGAGCTGAGATTGCGCCGTTACACTCCAACCTGGTGACAAAGCAAGCTCCATCTCAAAAAAAAAAAAAAAAAAAAAAGTTAGAACAAAGAAAAGGAACATAAGCCAGGCGAGGTGGCTCAAGCCTGTAATCCCAGAACTTTGGGAGGCCGAGGCGGGTGGATCACGAGGTCGAGAGATCGAGACCATCCTGGTCAACTTGGTGAAACCCCGTCTCTACTAAAAATACAAAAAATTAGCTGGGCATGGTGGCGCGTGCCTGTAATCCCAGCTACTCAGGAGGCTGAGGCAGGAGAATTGCCTGAACCCAGGAGGCGGAAGTTGCGGTGAGCCAAGATCCAGCCATTGCACTCCAGCCTGGGTAACAATAGCGAAACTCTGTCTCAAAAAAAAAAAAAGAAAGAAAGAAAAGGAACATTAAAAACACAGTATTTTAAAAATATTTTTAAAAAGATACTTAAGGGCTGGGAACAACACAAAACAAAATGGATTTTATTTCAAATGGTGTAATCATGTACTCAGGCACTCATCTAGGAAGATATTATAGATGGGTGGAATCTAAGCTGTGCCTTGAATGATGATCTATAGGCAGGTTAAGAAAAGACCAAAGGGTTTTTCAAAAGAGAAAAACAACACAAAAAGCAACACTGAACTTGTGTTGTTAAAACAGTGAAGAAACCAAACTGATTAGAATAATGAATAGACTATTGCAGGCAGAGTAGAAAATAGTCCTTTAAAAAATAGGAATGTTTGCCGGGCGCGGTGGCTCAAGCCTGTAATCCCAGCACTTTGGGAGGCCGAGGCGGGTGGATCACGAGGTCAGGGAATCGAGACCATCCTGGTCAACATGGTGAAACCCCGTCTCTACTAAAAATACAAAAAAATTAGCTGGGCACGGTGGCGCGTGCCTGTAATCCCAGCTACTCAGGAGGCTGAGGCAGGAGAATTGTCTGAACCCAGGAGGCGGAGGTTGTGGTGAGCCGAGATCACGCCATTGCACTCCAGCCTGGGTAACAAGAGCGAAACTCCGTCCCAAAAAAAAAAAAAAAAAAAAAAAATAGGAATGTTTGTTTAGCTCTACAAAGAATTATACATATATAATATATAGGATTATGTAATTATATAACTTTATATATTTATTAATGTATAATTTTACAGTTGGTAAAATGGGCCAGAGAAGTTAAGCGACATCCTAAGCTGAGTGGGTATAAATTATGAAACTGGCCCAATTGTCCCATAAAACTGATGTTTATGGTTTCTTTTGAATAAACATAAAAATTAATCCTCCCAAGACTTTTTTGGTTATTCCCTGTATTGTTTGGGGAATAATGGCAAGAAAAAAATGTCTGGGAGGGTCTTAAAACTTAAGAAAGTTACATTTTTCTTATCTGAGTTACTTTCTCAGGAAACCAAACATCAGGCCTTCCACATAATATCAAGGAACTGGAACTTACTCAAATCACTGCATCTGGACAATGCGATGCCTGATCCCTTTCCCATTATTAATACCTAACTGCCACCTGCTTCCTGTTGACCAATTCCTCTTTCTTACCTCTCCCTGATTCCTGTTTTCCCACACGTGGTTACTTTTGTTTCCTGTATAAAACCTCCAATTATAGTTGGTCAGGGAGATGGATTTGAGATTGATCTCTGATCCCCTCAGCTATAGCACCTAAATAAATCCCTCTTCCCTGGCAATGCTCTGTCTCAGTGATTGGCTTTCTGTGTGGCAAGCAGCAGGACCTAGACTGAATCCCTACAGTTTCAGTGCCAAGTATACAAAGCCTTAAAATACACACAAAGCAGGTCGCCATTTACAGAGTAGGAAATGAGGAGTTACTGGGAGATGTGAGCCAAGAGAATTGGTGAAAGCAGCCTTTTAAAAACAACCTGGCAGTCATGTGCAAACTAGACTGTTGAATGAATAAATACCTTTATTTAAACAGAGGGCCTTGCATGAATCCACGACAACAACATGCTGAAGAACATTATTAACTCAACTGTCTGCACTTGAGCCAAAGAAGACAGCAAGAGATTGCCAGGAGTTCATAACCTGGAGGCAGGCAGAGCTCTGGGAGCATGCGCATGAGACTATGAAGGACATTGGATTTAAGGACTAACCAGATATGAGGAAATGGAAAAAAGGCTGAATCTAATAGGTCTTCATGTTTTCCTTTGTGGAGGTTCAATTGAAGACAGAAAGTCCAGAGAGAAAACTGCTTGTGGAAATGCATTTTATATTAATCACACTGAGTTTGAATGGGGCAGCCTACCCTAAATGATGCACTGAAAATGTGCCTAATAGTGTCAGTGCAAGTCCTTAATTGTCTAAGTCAGTGGCTCTCAACCTCTGCTGTGTATTACATTCACCTGTGAAACTGGAAAAAAAAAATATCTGTTCTTAGGCCTCATTCCCAACCGCTTGAATAAGGCTTCAATTCAAATCTCCAAGGGTGGGCTGAGACATTGATATTGCTTAGAAGCTCCCCACAAGGCGATTCTAATGTGCAGCCAAGATTCAGAACCAGTGATCTAAATTCCAATCTTGGAGACAACTGAGTTCTGGGAAAGTACACAAGATATTAAGACACTGTGTTAAAAACTAATTACTACACGTTCAGCCTATTCAGTACTAAAGAGTCCTTGCAACAATGGGAAAAAATATTGTTATATAGTTAACAATATTTTAAACCATAGAAGTAAAACTTCTCTCTGAGGAAGAGAATGTTCAAGTGAAAACAGCAAAAACATAGCTTTGAGTCATATCCGTATTTATAAAGTGGGGGGGGGGTAATTATGTCTCGGTCTGAAGAGCTCACCCCAGAATCTTTCCACATGCCACATCCACAATACCACGTTTCTCTGGGAAAACGATTTAACCTTTCCAGATAACTAATGAACATTTGGAATACAGCTTACTTATACAATCAATTATTGATATACATGGGGAATTGGTTCTAGTGCTTCTCTCTGCTCCCCAGGTACCAAAATTCTGCAGATGCTCAAATCCATGATATAAAATGGCATAGTTATTTGCATATAACCTATACACATCCTCCTGTATACCTTAAGTAATCTCTAGATTACTTATAATACCTAACACAATATAAATGCTATGTAAATGGTTGTTATACTGTATTGTTTAGGGAACAATGACCAAAAAAAAGTCTTTATATGTCACTAGAGATGCAATTGTTTTTCTCAATATTTTCGATCCTCATTTGGTTAAATCCATGATGCAGAATGCACGAACATGAGGTGCTGACTGTACAATGTTGCCACTCGTAATAAAGATCCATAAAATCTCTATTATCTGTGTCTTCTTCCTACTCTTCTTCAACCCAAACCTTCCACCAGAACTCTTGATTATATCCCAACTCTTCTGAGAAGTGTCTTCATAATTATCCCCTTGTTCTTTCTCTCACAGGTATTTTCAATTATTTTCTTCATGATATTATTTCACTGAGCTTACAAACATTGATGAAAATACTTAAGGTTAAAAGAAAATCACTCCACCTATTCTGCCTCCCCTATAAACAACCAGCCTGTTACTCTGCTTTTTTATTGATCAACTTGAAAATATACATTTCTAGTCCCACTTTCTCCATCTCCATACCTGTTCCCCATTTAACACCCCCCCACGCACACACACATTTTTTTGAAATGGAGTCTGGCTCTGCTGCCCAGGCTGGAGTGCAGTTGTTCGATCTCAGCTCACTGCAACCTCCACCACCCCAGGTTCAAGCGATTTTCCTGCCTCAGCCTCCCAAGCAGCTGGGATTACAGGCTAATTTTTGTATTTTTGGTAGAGACGGTGTTTCACCATATTGGCCAGGCTGGTCTCGAACTCCTGACCGCAAGTGATCCACCCACCTAGGCCTCTCAAAGTGTTGGAATTACAAGCGCGAGCCACCGCGCGGGGCCCATTTGACCTTTTTAACCTGGTGTTGGCCTCACTATTCCTCTGAACTCGCTTTTTTCAGACACTAGTCACTCGCTTCTGTTCACACTCCTACCCCTTCCTGACTTCCTAGAAGCCTTTGCATCTTAGCTTCCACACATTTGTGCTGCCCAGGTGTTCCCACCCTCAGGACCTCACTCCCTCTGTCTCCTTAACTGTCTGTAGTTCTTCCATCTCACAAACGTGAACACATCCAGAAGCTCAATCCAAACCTAACTCCCTGTCTCTTGTCCTGCGCAGCTGTCCCCTGCAATTACTGATGCTCTGCTGCCCCCTCCTGGCCAAGCCTATTCTATCCACTCGAGAGACCTCACTGGACCGTTTCTGAAAAAAAATGCCAACAAAGCTTCTCAAAAGCCTTTCCAAACCTCACACACACACCTCTGACTTGCTCTCCATATAACCATGGGGTGAGTCCACATTGCGTGTCCTATCATCCTTTAAGAGTCTCTGTCCCAAGATAAACTCATCAGTTTTCTCCAAAGACTTTTCCCTCTCCACATATCTGTGACATCTGTCTTTCTCTTGATATATATGTCATCATCCAGGAATCCCTGTTTTGACACTTCTTTTGTAAATCAGTTGCTTTTTCTCCTTGCCATTGCGCCACCTGCCTAGACTCTTTATCTCTCAGTTAAAGGATTGCAACAGTCTTCTAAGTGGATTTCCTTTCTTTAGTTTTTTTTTTTCTACCTCCAATTAATAGGACATAATATATTCAAATTAATCTTTTTAAAAAATGGCTTCGCTCAGGTGTCTCCCACAGCCCAGCATCTTCCAGAGCTCTCCCATTGTCCTTAGAGTACAACCTGTGCCCCCAGGATATAAAGTCACATTGTAATCAAAGGCAACACTGGCAGACACACCATTACTAACTCACTTTTTCATAGTACTTCATAGTACTGCACTTTCATAGTACATAGTACTCTTAAAATTGAAGGAAAAAATTCTAAGTAATAGAATTTTTAAATTAAAAATTAAAACAAAGATGTCAACTTCATAATGCCGTTGTCTTTTAGCCTATGGAAAGCAAAAGTCAGTAAATATATAAACAAATGCAAAAAAAAATTGTCTGACAAGGGACGTTATCTCCCTACTCTTCATCCTCCTCAAATTAGAATAAATTTACAGTATCTATTCTGTTTTGCTGTTTATTTCAATAGTTTTGGGGGAACAAATGGTATTTGGTTGCATGGAAAAGTCCTTCAGTGGTGATTTCTGAGATTTCGGTGCACCCATCACCCAAGCAGTGTATGCAGTATGCAATGTGTAGTCTTTTATCCCTCACCCTCCTCCCACCCCTCCGCAGGGGTCCCCAAAGTCCATTAAATCATGCTTTAGGCCTTTGCATTCTCATAGCTTAGCTCTCACTTATAAGTAAGAACATACGGTGTTTGGTTTTCCATTTCTGAGTTACTTCACTTAGATCATTTTTTAGGATAATGATCACCAGCTCCAGCCAGGTTGCTGCAAATGCCATTATTTTGTTTATTTTTGTGGCTGAGTAGTATTCCATGGAATACTACACAGCCACAAAAATAAACAAAATAAAATATATATACACATGCACACATAGTATATATATAAAATATTATATATATTATATATAATACTATCTATATAATATATATATAAAGTATATATATATATATATATATATATATATATATATATATATTTCAACAAATGGTGTTGGGGTAATTGGCAAGCCACATGTAGAAGGAAGCTGGATCCTCATCTCTCACCTTATACAAAAATCAGCTCAAAATAGATCAAAGACTTAAATCTAAGACCTGAAACGATAAAAATTCTAGAAGATAACATCAGAAAAACTTTTCTAGATGTTGACTTAAGCAAAGTCTTCATGACCAAGAACCCAAAAGCAAATGCAATAAAAACAAATAAATGGGACCTAGTTAAACTGAAAGGCTTCTGCAGAGCAAAGGAAATAATCAGCAAACAGACAACTCACAGAGTGGGAGAGTATCTTTGCTAGCTACGTATCTGACAAAAGACTCATATCCAGAATCTGCAAGGAATTCAAATAAATCAGCAAGAAAACAAACACCATGGTATTTTATATATATAAATATATATATGTGTGTGTGTGTGTGTGTGTGTGTGTGTGTGTGTATATAATACCATATATATAAAATACTTTGAGGCTGAGGTGGGTGGATCACTTGTGGTCAGGAGTTCAAGACCAGCCTAGCCAATATGGCTGGAACCTGGGAAGCAGAGGTTGCAGTGAGCAGAGATTGTGCCACTGCACTTCAGCCTGGAAGACAAAGTGAGACTCAATCAAAAAATAAAATAATTAAACATAGGAGCAAAAATAAAGCTTCAGTATATTTTTGTTGTTGTTTGTTTGTTTGTCTGTTTTGAGACAGCCTCGCTCTATCGCCCAGGCTGGAGTGTAATGGTGCCATCTCAGCTCACTGCAACCCCTGCCTCCTAAAAGCAACTCTCATGCCTCAGCCTCCTGAGTAGCTGGAATTACAAGCATGCGCCAACACACAGGCTAATTTTTTTATTTTTTGTAGAGACAAGCTTTCACCACGTTGGCTAGGCTGGTCTCGAACTCGTAGCCTTAAGTGATCTGCCCACCTCAGCCTCCCAAAGTGCTAGGATTATACACATGAGCCACCGCACCCGGGCTCCAGTATATTCTTTGAGTTAAATGGCTAAGACAAGAGAAGGATACTACAAAGGTGAAAGCCAATCAGTCTCACCTTGGAAGCATTGTCTTCAGGTTTGGGGGCCTGCCCAGCCAGGGTAGATAGCTTTTCTATAGGGAATGACAGAACAACTGAATCCTAAGTACTTAAGGCTAAAAGTGTTCATAAACATCTACAGTTGCCTAATCAAATTGCTTTTATGCCATTGGATCATCATTACATTACCCCACAGGGAATTTAAACACAACATAAACATGTATTTAAGTATTTAAATGAATTTGGAAGAAAGCTTGTTGTCCCCTCTCCAGTTTTAATTAGATATGTCTTATATAAAAAACATATAAATGCAGACTCTGTGGTTTCCCTGGCAAGGCTAAGGCACTAAGTAAATCCACTTTAATATTATTTTGTTTGCTTTTTTTCCCCCTTAATTAAGTTTTTAAAGTTTCCTTAGCTCTCTGTGTGGCTGCTTCATCTTTGGCAGCTGGGTTTGTGGTGAAGGGTTGGGAGAGTGCACACCAGCCTCCCCTCACCTCTCCTAATCATACCCCCTGTATAGCTAGATAGGAAAGTAGAAGAAATTGGAGGGGAGAACATTCCAGCCAAACAATCGATGACCTTCATATAAATCCCCTGTCATGCTTAAGAAAAGCCTGCTATTTATCTAGCACCTTGATGATGGGGGGAGGGTCTTTACTCAAAAGATTTCACTTCTCCAAGTATGCAGATGGCCTTCCAAGGCTTATGGAAAACAAGGATAGTGTCCCATTATACAACGCCAGTGTATTAAAATATGCTGCTGGCCCAAGTACTATCTTCAGCATAGATCTCTAGACTGGAGGCTCCTAGATTGGGGGCTGCAATCATGTGCTAGCAAAATAACCAACATGGGGAAACACAGAGGTCTCCAGTTTCTCTCTTCCTTTTGTTAAAGCCTCAGTGAAGAAAGCCAGATTGACAAATGGCACACACTGCTGAATGCTATTTAAATTAGAAAGTTGAATGGTTTCAAAACTATGTGCATTTTTCATCTGCCTTATTAAATCTTGTTTTAGTTTAATATTAATTAGATCATAATTGAATGCTGCTAAAACTAAGAACAAAAAGTAGCATATGCATAATATGACCTGTGTATGTTGATACAGCTGGCTCCAAACATGTGTAATTAAGCTGATGATGACTCATATAAGATATATGTATATATTTGTATATCCCTTTTATGTTCTAAGACTGTATCAAGGAAAAAATTTTTGTAAATCCATATAGTATGTTTTAATTTATGCTTCTCTTTTCCAGGTTAGGTACTTTAGTACATTAAAATTTATATACGAACAAAGATATACATAGAAAAAACACTGGAAGAAATATGCCTAAATGTTAACAGTGAATATTTCTAAATAGTAAAACTACAGGCAATTTTTAATTTAAAAAAGTTGTTTTTCTTCTCCCACCGCCTTCTAAAATTTCTGAGTGCTTTAAAACAAAACAAACCCAGCCGGGCGCGGTGGCTCAAGCCTGTAATCCCAGAACTTTGGGAGGCCGAGGCGGGTGGATCACAAGGTCAAGAGATCGAGACCATCCTGGTCAACATGGTGAAACCCCGTCTCTACTAAAAATACAAAAAATTAGCTGGGCATGGTGGCACGTGCCTATAATCCCAGCTACTCAGGAGGCTGAGGCAGGAGAATTGCCTGAACTCAGGAGGCGGAGGTTGCGGTGAGCCGAGATCGAGCCATTGCACTCCAGCCTGGGTAACAAGAGCGAAACTCCATCTCAAAAAAAAAAAAAAAAAAAAACCTGAAGAGCCCAGCAAGATTACTGAATAGGAGCAGCTCTGGTCTGCAGCTCCCAGCAAGATCAATGCAGAAGGGGGGTGATTTCTGCATTTCCAGCTAAGGTACATGGCTCTTCTCATTGGAACTGGTTAGACAATGGATGCAGCCCACAGAGGGCAAGCTGAAGCAGGATGGGGCATTGTCTTATCTGGGAAGTGCAAGGGGTTGAGGAACTCCCTCCTCTAGCCAAGTGAAGCTGTGAGGGACTGTGCCATGAGGAACAGTACACTCTGGCCCAGATACTATTCTTTTCCCACAGTCTCTACAACCCAAAGACCAGGAGACTCCTTCAGGTGCCTACATCATCAGGGCCCCAGGTTTCAAGCACAAAACTGGATGAATGTTTGGGCAGACACCGAACTAGCTGCAGGAGTTTCTTTTTCACACCCCAGTGACTTCTGGAACGCCAGTGAGACAGAACCATACACTTCCCTGAAAAAGAGGCTAAAGCCAGGGAGTCAAGTGATCTAGCTCAGTGGACCCCAACCCCATAAAGCCCAACAATTTAAGATCCACTGGCTTGAAATTCTCGCTCCCAGTACAGCTGACTGAAGTCCATCTGGGATGCTCAAATTTGGTGGGGGAAGGGGTGTCCACCATTACTGAGGCTTGAGTAGGCAGTTTTCCCCTCACAGTGTAAACAAAGCCTCTAGGAAGTTCAAACAGGGTGTGGAATCTATCCCAGCACTGCAAAGCTGCTGTAGCCAGACTACCTCTCTAGATTCCTCCTCTCTGGGCTGGGCATCTTTGAAAGAAATACAGCATCCCCAGTAATGGGGTTATGGATAAAACTCCCATCTCCTTGAGACAAAGTACCTGGGGGAAGGGGCAGCTATGGGTGCAGCTTCAGCAGACATAAACATTCCTGCCTGCTTGCTCTGAAGAGAGCAATGGATCTTCCAACACAGTGCTCAAACTCTGCTAAGGGTTACACTATCTTCTCAAGCAGGTCCTTGACCCCTGTGCCTCCTGACTGTGAGACACCACCCAGCAGGCGTCGACAGATACTTCATACAGGAGAGCTCTGGCTGGCATCTGATGGGTGCACCTCTGGAACAAGGCTTCCAGAGGAAGGAATAGACAGCAATCTTGGCTATTCTACAGCCTCTGCTGGTGATTCCCAGGCAAACAGGGTCAGGAGTGGACCTCCAACAAACTCCAGCAGACCTGCAGCAGAGGGGCCTGACTGTTAGAAGGAAAACTAACAAACATAAAGCAATAGCATCAACATCAACAAAAAGGACATCCATGCAAAAACCCCATTAGAAGGTCACCAACATCAAAGACAAATGGTAGATAAATCCACAAAGATGAGAGAAAGACAGCACAAAAAGTCTGAATATTCCAAAAGCCAGAATCCCTCTTGTCCTTCAAAGGATCAAAACTCCTCACCAGCAAGGGAACAAAACTGGATGGAGAATGAGTTTGATGAATTGATAGAAGTAAGATTCAGGAGCTGGGTAATAACAAACTCCTCCAAGCTATGTTCTAACCCAATGCAAGGAAGCTAAGAACCTTGAAAAAACAGTTAGAGGAATTGCTAACTAGAATAACCAGTTTAGGAAAGAACATAAATGATGAGATGGAACTAAAAAATGCAGCACAAAAACTTCATGAAACATACACAAGTATCAATAGCAAAATCAGTCAAGCACAATAAAAGATATCAGAGCTGGGCGCGATGGCTCAAGCCTGTAATCCCAGCACTTTGGGAGGCCGAGGCGGGTGGATCACGAGGTCGAGAGATCGAGACCATCCTGGTCAACATGGTGAAACCCCGTCTCTACTAAAAATACAAAAAATTAGCTGGGCATGGTGGCGCGTGCCTGTAATCCCAGCTACTTAGGAGGCTGAGGCAGGAGAATTGCCTGAACCCAGGAGGCGGAGGTTGCGGTGAGCCGAGATCGCGCCATTGCACTCCAGTCTGGGTAACAAGAGCGAAACTCCGTCTCAAAAAAAAAAAAAAGATATCAGAGATTGAAGATCAGTTTAATGAAATAAAGTATGAGGACAAGATTATAGAAAAAAAAGAATGAAAAAGAACAAAGAAAGTATCCAAGAATTATGGGCTATATGAAAAGACCAAACCTTCATTTGATGGTGTACCTGAAAGTGACAGGAAGAATGAAACCAAGTTGGAAAACACTCTTCAGGATATTATCCAGGGGAGCTTCCCCAGCTTAGCCAGACAGGCCAACATTCAAATTCAGGAAATACAGAGAACACCACAAACATAATCCTTGAGAAGAACAACCCAAGATACATAATCATCACATTTACCAAGGTTGAAATGAAAGAAAAAAATGTTAAGGGCAGCCAGAGAGAAATATCGGGTTACCTACAAAGGGAAGCCCATCAGACTCACAGAGACTCTCTGCAGAAACCCTCCAAGTCAGAAGAGAGTAGGGGCCAATATTCACATTCTTAAAGAAGAGAATTTTCAACCCAAAATTTCATTTTCAGCCAAACTAAGCTTCATAAGCAAAAGAGAAATAAAATCCTTTACTGACAAGCAAGTGCTGAGAGATTTTTGTCACCACCAGGCCTTCCTTACAAGAGCTCCTGAAGGAAGCACTAAATATGAAAAGGAAAAACCAGTACCAGCCATTGTAAAAACATAGCAAATTGTAAAGACTACTAATACTATGAAAAAACTGCATCAACTAATGGGCAAAATAACCAGCTAGCACCATAATGACAGGATCAAATTCACACATAACAATATTAACCTTAAATGTAAATGGACTAAATGCTCCAATTAAAAGACACAGACTGGCAAACTGGATAAAGAGTCAAGACCTGTCAGTGTGCTGTATTCAGGAGACCATCTCACATACGAAGACATGCATAGGCTCGACATAAAGGGATGGAGTAATATTTACTAAGCAAATGAAAAGAAAAAAAAAAGCACGGGTTGCAATCCTAGTCTCTGATAAAACAGACTTTAAACCAACAAAGATCAAAAAAGACAAAGAAGGGCATTACATAATGGTAAAGGGATCAATGCAACAAGAAGGGCTAACTATACTAAATATATGTGCACCCAATACAGGAGCACCCAGATTCATAAAGCATGTGCTTAGAGACCTACAAAGAGACTCAGGTCACCATATGATAATAGTGGGAGACTTTAACAACCCACTGTCAATATTAGACAGATAAACAAGACAGAAAATTAACAAGGATATTCAGGACTTGAACTCAGCTCTGGACGAAGCAGACCTAATATACATCCACAGAACTCTCCACCCCAAATCAACAGAATATATATTATTCTCAGCACCACATTGCACTTATTCTAAAAATGGCCACATAATTGGAAGTAAAACACTCCTCAGCAAATACAAAAGAATGGAAGTCATAACAAATAATCTCTCAGATGACAGTGCAACTCAAATTAGAACTCAATATTGAGAAACTCACTCAAAATCACACAACTACATGGAAACTGAACAACCTTCTCCTGAGTGACTACTGGGTAAATAACAAAATGAAGGCAGAAATAAATGACTTCTTTGAAACCAATGAGAACAAAGATGCAATGTACCAAAATCTCTGGGACACAGCTAAAGTAGTGTTTAGAGGGAAATTTATAGCACTAAATGCCCACAGGAGAAAGCAGAAAAGAGATAAAATCAACACCCTAACATCACAATTAAAAGAACTAGAGAATCAAGAGCAAACAAATTCAAAAGGTAGCAGAAGACAAGAAATAACTAAGATGAGAGCAAAAATGAAGGAGATAGAGACACGAAAAATCCTTCAAAAAATCAATGAATCCAGAAGCTGGTTTTTTAAAAATGTTAAGAAAATAAACCATTAGTCATAATAATAAAGAAGAAAAGAGAGAAGAATCAAATAGACACAATAAAAAATGTTAAAGGAGATATCACCACTGATCCCACAGAAATGCAAACTACCATTGGAGAATGCTATAAACACCTCTATGCAAATAAACCAGAAAATCTAGAAGAAGTGGATAAATTCCTGGACACATACACCCTCCGAAGACTAAACCAGGAAGAAGTTGAATCCCTGAATAGACCAAAAACAAATTTCTGAAATTGAGGCAGTAATTAATAGTCTGCCAACCAAAAAAAAAGCTCAGGACCAGACAGATTCACAGCTGAATTATACCAAGGGTAGAAAGAGGAACAGGTACTATTCCTTCTGAAACTACTCCAAACAATAGAAAAAAGAGGGACTCCTCCCTAACTCATTTTATGAGGCCAGCACCATCCTGATACCAAAACCTGGCAAAGATACAACAGAAAAAGAAAATTTTAGGCCAATATCCCTGATGAACATTGATGCAAAATTTCTCAATAAAATATTGGCAAACCAAATCCAGGAGCACATCAAAACTTATCTACCATGATCAAGTCAGCTTCATCACTGGGATGCAAGGCTGGTTCAACATATGCAAATCAATAAATGTAATCCATCACATAAACAGAACCAATGACAAAATTACATGATTGTCTCAATAGATGCAGAAAAGGCCTTTGATAAAATTCAACACACCCCATGATAAAAATTCTCAATAAACTAGGTATCAGTGGAATGCATCCCAAAATAATAAGAGCTATTTATGACAAACCTAGTCAATATCATACTGAATGGGCAAAAGCTGGAAGCATTCCCTTCAAAAACTGCCACAAGACAAGGATCCCCTCTCTCACCACTCCTATTCAACATACTATTGGAAGTTGTGGCCAGGATAATCAGGCAAGAGAAAGAAAGAAAGGGTATTCAGATAGGAAGAGAGGAAGTCAAATTGTCTCTGTTTACAGATGACATGACCCTATGTTTAGAAAACTTCATTGTCTCAGCCCAAAATCTCCTTAAGCTATAAGCAACTTCAGCAGTCTCAGGATACAAAATTAATGTGCAAAAATCACAAGCATTCCTATACAGCAATAATAGACAAGCAGAGAGCCAAATCATGAGCAAACTCCCATTCACAATTGCTACAAAGAGAATAAAATATCTAGGAATACAACTTACAAGGGATGTGAAGGACCTCTTCAAGAAGAACTACAAACCAACTGCTCAAGTAAATAAGAAAGAACACAAACAAATGGAAAAACATTCCATGCTGATGGATAGGAAGAATCAATATTATGAAAATGGCCATACTTCCCAAAGTAATTAATAGATTCAGTTCTATCCCCATCAAGCTACCACTGACTTTCTTCACAGAATTAGAAAAAACTACCTTAAATTTCATATGTAACCAAAAAAGGAGCCCATATAGCCAAGGCAATCCTAAGCAAAAAGAACAAAGCTTAAGGCATCATGCTACCTCACTTCAAACTATACTATAATGCTATGGTAACCAAAACACCATGGTACTGGTACCAAAACAGATATATAGACCAACAGAACAGAATAGGACCCTCAGAAATAATGCCACACATCTACAACCATCTGATCTTTAACAAACCTCACAAAAACGAGCAATGGGGAAACGATTTCCTATGCAATAAATGGTGTAGGGAAAACTGGCTAGCCATATGCAGAAAACTTAAACTGAACTCCTTCCTTACACCTTATACAAAAATTAACTCAAAATGAATTAAAGACTTAAACATAAAACCTAAAACAAAAAAAAACCCTAGAAGAAAACATAGGCAATACCATTCAGGACATAAGCATGGGCAAAAACTTCATTACTAAAACTCCAAAAGCAATGGCAACAAAAGCCAAAATAGACAAATGGGATCTAATTAAAATAAAGAGCTTCTGCAAAGCAAAAGAAACTATCATTGGAGTGAACCGGCAACCTACAGAATCAGGGAAAAAAACTGCAAACTATCCATCTGACAAAGGGCTCATATCCAGAATCTACAAGGAACTTAAACAAATTTACAAGAAAAAAAAGCAAGCAACCTCATCCAAAAATGAGTGAAAGATAAACAAACAATTCTCAAAAGAAGACATGTATGTGGCCAAGAAACATATGAAAAAAAGCCCATCATCACTGATCATTAGAGAAATACAAATCAAAACCATGAGATACCATCTCACACCAGTTAGAATGGCAATCACTAAAATGTCAGGAAACAACAGATACTGTGATGTTTGCTGAGAGGATGTGGAGAAACAGGAAAACTTTTCCACTGTTGGTGGGAGTGTAAGTTAGTTCAACCATTATGGAAGACAGTGTGGTGATTCCTCAAGGTTCTAGAACCAGAAATACCATTTGACCGAACAATCCCATTACTGGGTATATACCCAAAGGATTATAAATCATTCTACTACAAAGACACATTCACATGTGTATTTATTGGGGCACTATTCACAATAGCAAAGACTTGGAACCAACCCAAATGCCTATCAATGATAGACTGAAGAAAGAAAATATATTCAGCCATAAAAAGGATGAATCCATGTTCTTTGTAGGGACGTGGATGAAGCTTGAAACATCATCCTTGGCAAACTAACACAGAAAAAGAAAACCAAGCACCACATGTTCTCACTCATAAATGGGGGTTGAACAATGAGAACACATGGACACTGGGAGGGGAGCATCACACGCTGTGGGTATCAGGGGGTGGGATTTATGGGAGGGATAGCATTAGGAGAAACACCTAATGTAGATGACAATCGATGGGTGCAGCAAACCACCACAGCATATGTATACCTATGCAACAAATCTGCATGTTCTACACATGTATCCCAGAACTTAAAGTGTAATGAAAAAAGATAGGAAAACAAAAACAAACAAAAAAGACTGTATTACAAGCAAAAGTATGTTAATGATTTTTCTTGATATGTGTTCTGCAACATATTTTACATAGATTACTTAATCCAGTGATCCAACAGAATTTATTAAGAGTCTCCTATGTACCAGGTACTGTGCTCAGGCATTGGGAATACATAAATATACATATATTACATGTTTTTATCAAACAAATATCTTACCAAATACTCTCCATTGGCTTACAGAAGGATGCTAGAAATGTGGCCTCCAAAGTACACTGGTCTTCTTTAAAATTGCCCCTTACTCTCTACCTTTCCTTAATGGAACTGAGAGTAGAATTATTCTGACTAAGCAAGCTTTTTTATCACTTTTTTTTTTATCTCTAGTGAAAAAAAAAGTCACCTAATGGTAACTGCCTTGAGCCATGAAAACACAAAAAAGTCTTGCGTCCATGTTTTCAGAGTTTTGTGCTAAGAACCAGTAATGGTAAAGCAGCCTCCACACTCCTCTGAGACAGGGACAGGCCTGGGGAGGTGGCAGTGAACCACTTCTCTCTCCCTTTTGAAGACACTTGTGCTGTATTTAGGAAGCCCCAGAGAAAGCTGTATGGGACTAGGCTCACCAAACAGTATATACAAAAATCGATCAAACACTCAAAGAACAAAGTCTGTAAAAGATGCTTAGTTAGTTAAATACAGAGCTTCGTAATGGAATGCTTATATATGTCCCAGGTTCCAGAAGAAACCACTGTGATTAGCAACTTCCATCCATCTAACATTTAAATTCTAATGTAACTAAGTGGTGCTTCTTCAATGTCTAAGTGTAGTGTGTTATTAAAACATCTCCAGCCAAGCCCACCCTGTCACTTTCCACAATAGGTGGCACATTCAAAAGGTTCCTTGACTGCATATTCAAGATTTTTGATAAAACTGATCCTGGCCTTTGTTCCTCCCATTTCATTCCCCCATAGCCTTTCACTTCAGTTAACTGACATAACCAGCCAGTCCTACAAAGTTCCTCACTTTCCCGTTTTTGCCTCTGAATCCCAAAACCATCCTTTCATTTCTAAATTTTATGTATTCTCCAATATTAGACAACACTCACTTCTTCATGAAACTTCCTGAGAGGACTTCAATCCCTAGCATGTCTCCATGCTTGGACTCAACTGTGCTTCTCTCTGTAGACCTCACTGGGCCATGAATAGGTATATGGAGGTAGATGGTTTGGACTGAATGGGGTGCTATACCCAGTAGCTTCTTACCATTCAGTACTGGCACCTTGACTTTGCTATCTTTGCCATAAGACAGACAATCTAATAGAGAGCTTAGATAGGTCTTCAATGAGCCATAAACCCCTCTTGTATTGCAAAGCACATAATAGGTAATTAAATATTAAATCATTGTTTAATGACCTAACTTTAACTTTTCAAGATTAAGTCTATCCAAATAGACTTTGTGCTTTCTGGAGTCAAGGACTACATCATTCTTCTTTCATCTCTTAGAGTTCCCAGGGCAATGCTTTGCACAGGTTAGGTGCTTAATAAATACATGTTTGTTGATGTATTTAATATTCAACACTACCAGTAACAAAGTGTTCCCATAGAAATATCTGAAAGCAAAAAATATGTCTTATAAACCTGGAGCTGGTCAGCTCTCTAGCTCCACCCTCTTTACACTCTTAGTCAAACTCCTTTTATAGTTTGGGCGATATTAATTAACACACGTGTCAGAATAGCCGAAATCTAGAATACTGATAACAAACGCTGGCAAGATGTGGAGCAACAGAAACTCTCCTAACTCGTTTATTGCTGCTGGGAATGCAAAATGGTGCAACCACTTTGGAAGACAGTTTGGAACTGTTTTATGAAGTTAAGCATACTCTTACCACATGATCCTGCAACTGCACTCCCTCCCAAATATGTTAAAAATTATGCACACACAAAAATCCTCACTGGTAAGTTTATATCAGCTTTATTCATAACTTCCAAAACTTGGAAGCAACCAAGATATCCTTCAGTAGGTAAATTAATAAATGAACTGATATATTCAGACAATGAAATATTATTTAGCACCAGAAAAAAATGAGCTATCAAGCCATAAAAAGACATGGAGGAAACTAAAATGTGTATTACTAAGTGAAATAAGCCAATCCGAAAAGGTTACATACTGTGTGATTCCAACTATATGATACTCTGGAAAAGCCAAAACTTTGGAGACAGTAAAAAGATTAGTGATTGTCAGGGGTTACAGGAAGGGAGGGATGAATAGGTGGAGCATGGAGGATTTTTATGGCAGTGAAACTACTTTGTATGATTCTTTAGTGGTGGATACATGTCATTATACATTTGTCAAAACCTATTAAATGTGTAATGCTGAATCCTAATATAAACTATGGATTTTGGATGATAATGATATATCATTGTAGGCTTATTGATTGTAACAAATGTGCCATTCTGGTGCCAAATTTTGATAGTGGGGAATGCTAAACATGTTGCAGGGGTGGGAGGGGGCAGAAAGAGTACATGGGAAATCTCTGTTCTTTCTGCGAAGTTTTGTTGTGAACCTAAAACTGCTCTAAAAGCAGTCTATTTAAAAGGTGGGCTGGGGGTGGATTCCTAAGTGGGTTCTACGAAGGAGCATTCCAATTAGAGAAGCCACAGCTACATCTCTGTAAGTCCCAGCCTCAGATACAGCTTCCCCCTGCTTGCTGAAACACTTTTGTGGGAGGCCTAGGATGCCAATGTAAAAAGCCATCTTACCCTGAGGCTGCCAGGCTGTGAAGAAGCCCAAACAAAGCCCCTCAGAGTCCACATAGAAAGGTCTTGGGCTATATAGAGATGCCTAGCCAGCTCCCAAGCCATCCTTGCTTCCTTTCTGTTCCACCTCAAACCACTGTCTGATTGTAATCAGATGAGAAATGCAGAGCTAAAACCACAAAGCTGAGCCCTTCCTGAATTGCAGTCCCATAAAAATAATGAAAGATGATAAAATACCTGTTATTGTTTTAAGTCCCTGAGTTTTGAAGTAGTTTGTTACACATCCTATGGAACAGTCACCAGAAGTACAGAGGCTACTACCCAATTTTGCCTGGACCTGTGAGGGAAAAAGGGCATTCCTGCTCAGAGACCTTGCTGCCTGAGAATTTTCACCTACAGACCACACTCTTGGAGTCAAGAGTCTCAGTCTTTATTCTTTTCTCCAACTTGATTATGAAGGATGACTTCATGCAATTCACTTGATATTTTCAGATTCCACATCTGCAAAGTAAAGAGAACCTGTCCTTGTTTTCTACATGGCCCTTAAGAAGGCTGTGAGGGTCAATAGGATGTCATAGGAACAATCATCCCAAGGCAGGTGTTCCATAAATGTAACCTGTGACTTGATTTCCTCATGCTTGCCCATCTTCATGATGAAGTTCTTGTAAGAAGCTGAAGTAATGTGGATACTATATATATGAAGTATAGTGGATACTATAATAGTTCACTAACTGGATTTACCTCCAACACAACTCCAGCAGACTCAGTAGTGACTGCAATAAGTCTGTTACCTCTGACTTGTTAAATTACAGGGGAAAAGCACTAGCCTCTCCATATTTATACAGAAGAATCCTACTTCCCATGCTGAATCTCTCTTCTGTAACTCCACAAGGACAGTCCCCATTACTTTTCAATAGGAGAAACTGGAGAAAAATTCTCTTCAAATGGCCTCTTTTTATGAGCTTTGCTCTCTGTGAGATCTCAGGGAACATATGTGGTTAGGATCGTTTCTTCCAGCACCACAGCCTTTTTCAAAATCCCTCTTTTGGCAGCAAGCAAGTCTCTTATAATCCCTCTGGAAATAGCTTCTTCCTGAGAATAATCACCCTGGCAATGAAGCAGGGAAGAACACATAACTATGTCCCAGGAAAGCCATGTTGGAGGCCATCATTTAATGCCAATTCTATACAGTACGGCGACTCTTGAAGGAAAATATCGCCTTGATAGAGAAATCGGGCCCTGTGGCTGCTCAGCCTGGGTGGTCTGACAACCAGGTAGAAAGCAACTGCAGGGACAGTTCTTAACCTAGGTCACTTCTAATGTTCAGTGGTAAGAGGGAGATATTAAAAATTAATTATTTTACTGTCTATTCAGATTTTATCCTGCCTCTAATTAGACAGAAGCAGAATCTAGAATAGTTTCTACCCTAAAACCTAAAATTGAAAAAATTTAAAAATATATATGTATGTACTTTCACTTATATACAATATGAATTGTTCAATTGTAAATTTTCTTGAAAACCTTGACCAGGCTATTTATTAATATTATGGCCAAGAAAGCTCAATATTTTTTTTAAAAAAGAAAATGGGCACAGATCATTGATACTGCACTAATCAGGATTCTGGAAATTTAATTAAGTACTTATGTTGAATTTAGTGAAATTGGTTTTGACTGCATCAAGATAACTGATAACGTCGCATAGAAGGAGGTAAATTTAGAATAACGTGTTATATTTCATAGGATATATTTTGGGATATGTTTTCTTCTTCACTTTCTACCCTTTCCACAACCCCATTTCTGCTAGAGTAGGAACACAAAGACATTTTGTTTCTGGCTTGTGTAGGCCCCCTTCAATTTTTAAAAACTGAATGTGAAGCAAGCTCAACTCTAAAGGCTACCCTTACTCTTAATATTTAAAGTATCAAAAATATTTTTTGCCAAATGAAAAGATACATATTTTTGAGGAAATTAATTCATTCAAATTACTAGCAATTTGACTTTTTCTGCTATTTTTTTTCTGCTATTATAAATTTTAAGTCTTTCAGGTCTTTTCATGGAAGTTTCAGGGCTCTATCCCGAGTCACTTAACTTCTATTAACAGATCTGTCCTGGCTTCTTATTGGCATTATTCCTGTGCCACCCACGTAGAACTCCAAATGTGGATCCAAGGACTGCTGAGCTGTGAACACTCTATTTGTGTAATTCTGCCAGTGACCACCCTTAAACCTCAAAAGAATCAAAGGAAAGCAAAGATATGCTGAAATTTAAAAAAGTTTTTTAAAAAGCCTTGAGGACACTTACAAGAATGTGAGTTTTTCTATACTGCATCCTGTCAAATATGAGTCCAAAGGGTCAGGACCACCTATGTACAGTTTTCAGCAGCTAGGGGCTCTGGACAGATCTGTGGTAAAGTTGAAAGTACATGTATACCAGCCTGCCCAATGTGCCACGAAAAAATCAAGACTAACCACAACTTGAAAGAGGAAACTCCCATCTGGTGCAAAAAGTGGATGAATTGTGAGCCTTGGATTCAAATATCTTCTTTTACCTTTCTCAATCCATAAATATGTGTGTGTATGTGCATTGTATGCACATGCAAACTTTGTACCTTAAACCGTAACATAAAGGCATGAGACAGTAGGGCTTCCCCATCCAGTAACTATGGATTAGGCAAAAGTTAAACAAAAAGAAAATATAGTAGTCATTTGAATCTTAACTACTAACTTTCTAGCCAACATCACCAACAATGAAAGCTTTGTTTTGTCTTGATTACAATTTGTAATTTCAATTTTATTCAGTGTTCTGAATTAAAGTGAAGAGAACATCAGTTAATTATAAGTTAATTTTGCCATAATCTGGACTAAATTAGATGATTGTTTAGTTTACACAAATATATTCCAATCATAAATTGGAATTTCAGACTTTGAAGGGAGCTTTGAAGTTACTTCCCATCCAAACCTCTCATTTTAGAGATGAAAAAATAGGGGAGCCAATATGATTAAATGACCTGCCCAAGGTCATACAGCTAATTAAAAGCTAAGCAAGAACTAGATATCATGTCCCCTGCTTTCCCATTAGGGGGTTTGTTTTGTTTTTATTACACCTCAGCTTTTTGGTTAGTCATAATAAGAGGTGGCAGTGGCCCAGATTAAAGAAAATAGCAAATAGACTTTCTGTCCCGTTCTTTGTTCTTTGGCTCTTTGCAAATGGGACTATTTTGTTATTAGTTTAATTATTTTTATGTGCTCTGCATCATCTAACACAGTGTACATTTTTTTCAGCAAAAATGTGTTAATTGTACTGAATAAATAGGGACATTAACTGATATATCTTTTGAGAAAAAGCAGATTCATGTTAGTATTAGCATTACAGATGGTGAAAGAAAGCTGTTAGGCAGGTGGAGAATGATAGAGGAGGAAGCTGGTTTGGAATTTATGTTTTCCATTTCCATACCTCAAAGAACAAACCACATGGAAGCAATAGAGACTTAACAGGAAAATACAAACAGCAGTATTATTTGCATCGTGTGAATAAGTCATTCCTTTTTCTCATTATCATGTTGCTAATGAATCATGTCTAACTCTCTTTCTCAAATTTTGTTCCTTCTTTCTCAGATATAACTTAAATCATCTCCCTATTGTATGTGGTACAACTAGCCCTAAGCTTATAAGGTTTCAAAATAGATTGCTAATTACAATTTTTGCAGAAACAGTATTGTGTCTTATAAAGAGCATTTGAAAATTAGATGACATAGTTTCTAGACCTGGACCTGTCAATAAGAAATTGTGTGATTTTTGGACCAGTTGTGCAAAGCCACTGGTGATCTCCCATCTCTCTTCCAACTTTAAGATTATGTGGCTCAATATCCTTTCTTAATGAAGTCACAAATAATTGTTGAACACTACTTAGGCATTTATTGTTCTTAAAAAGGTACCTATCTCATTTGGAGAAGGCAAATTTAACATGAAGAAAAGACGCAAGTGACTTGTTATCACTAACATGAAGAAAAGACGCAAGTGACTTGTTAAGCACCAACAGGATTGGAAGGGATAAAAAGAGCTATATAAGTCCAGACACAGTAGCTAACATGTGTAATATCAGCACTTTGGGAAGCCAAGGCAGGAGAATCACTTGAGCCCAGGAGTTTGAGACCCACCTGGGCAACATGGAGAGACCCCATCTCTACAAATAATACAAAAATAATTTAGCCAGGTGTGGTGGCACACACATGTAGTCTCAGCTACTTAGGAGGCTAAGATGGAAGAATCTTTTGCATCTGGGATGCAGAAGTTGCAGTGAGCTGTGATCGTGCCACCGCATTTCAGCCTAAGTGAAAGAATCAGATCTTGTCTCAAAAAAAGCAAAGAGAGAGAGAGAGAGAGAGAGAGAGAGAGAGAGAGAGAGGAATGTAAAATAGGGTCTCTGCCCTCAAAGCCTTTAACAAACCAGCTGGGGAAAGAAAACCCATAGATAAGAGAATAAGTAAAGTTCACATTATTATTGTTCATGTAAAGGGTCTAATTGGTGTCCAGTTGGTTTTATCTGGGTAATGTTTTTTAAACAAGTACTAAGCTAGGCTGCATAATCTTTGAACTCTGTAAACATACAGAGAGAGGAAAAATGTGACCTAGACTATAAATATATATCCTAAAACCAAGACTACAGCAAAAGCAGCCAAAGTATCTCTTTTATACTGATAGACAGTGAAATCAGTGCAGTCACACAGGGCCCCATAGTTGGGGTTTGATGCTCTGTGGTTGCTGCCTGGAAATTCTTAATAACATTATCTTTGAATATGGATTTTGTGAGTGAAGTCCAATGGGACAATGGAGCATGCACCAGGACCTTTGAGCTTCAGCTCCACGTGGTCCTGCCTCCCTCTAACTGCCCTGGACAGGTTCTGCCTCAACTCCCTGTCATCCTCCACCCCAGTTATTTCTTCCTCTTCTCCCCACAATGACTGTCATCCTCTGATCCTGGCAGAAGCATGAGGATAACATAAAGAGAATAGAGTTAGGTGTCTGCATTCTGGCATCTCAGGATGGAACATGGTGGCAGCCCCTGAGCCCTGAGCTGACAGCACCACTGCCCACACATCTGTTGATCAGCCCAGCAGAGGCTGCATCTAGGTGTTGGGGACAGCCTCTCCCCTATCCCACCTAGATCCTGAGCACATTTCAGCCCTGAATTTAAAGATGCTTGAGGATTACCCATCTCCTGTGGATTAGGGCAGCACACTCAATTTCCATAGACCCTAGCCCCACTGAGTGGTATGGGCTTATAGCTGACAGGAGCAGAACCTGGGAAGTGACACACATGTCCTTGTTCAGCTATGAGGATTCACATTCTGTTGAATGAAGCAGAGTACCCTCTGCTCCATGCCTGGGAGGAATCTTCTCTTCCTTCTTCCACCTTTCTGAGTATGGTTCCTATTTGTCTCTTCTGGCCCATTAGAGGCAGAAAATGTTCTGTTCATTTTTATATTGTGCTCTGACACTTGTATTTAAAACTGGCATTACACAATATAAAAATAAATGGAAAATTTGCACTACACATTTAACATTTAAATTTTTCTTGACTGCCAGGCGCGGTGGCTCAAGCCTGTAATCCCAGCACTTTGGGAAGCTGAGGCGGGTGGATCACGAGGTCAAGAGATCGAGACCATCCTGGTCAACATGGTGAAACCCCGTCTCTACTAAAAATACAAAAAATTAGCTGGGCATGGTGGTGCATGCCTGTAATCCCAGCTACTCGGGAGGCTGAGGCAGGAGAATTGCCTGAACCCAGGAGGCGGAGGTTGCGGTGAGCCGAGATCGCGCCATTGCACTCCCGCCTGGGTAACAAGAGTGAAACTGTGTCTCAAAAAAATAAATAAATAAATAAGTAAATAAATAAATTTTTCTTGACTTAGAATGACATCAAATAGCAAATAAAAACATCAAGACAAGGTTGAGAGAGAGAAACAGCATGGAAGGAAGAAAAAAGCCTCATACATACTGATATGGTTTGGCTCTGTGTCCCCACCCAAATCTCATCTTGAATTGTAATTTCCATGTCTTGAGGGAGGGACTGGTGGGATTGGTTGGATTATGGGGGTGGTTTCCCCCATGCCGTTCTCATGATAGTAACCAAGTTTTCATGAGATCAGACACTTTAAAACTATTTGTCAGTTCTCCCCCCACCCCACCCCGCCCCTTTCTCTCCTACTTTACTGTGGTAAGATGTGGCCCAGCTTCCCCTTCACCTTCCTCCATGATTGTAAGTTTCCTGAGGTCTCCCCAGCTGTGTGTGACTGTGAGTCAATTAAACCTTTTATCATTATAAACTACTCAGTCTCTGGTATGTCTTTATAGCAGTGTGAAAACAGACAAATACACCTACCTTTAATGGTGCTTTTCCCCCTGATTTTTGACAAGGACTCCACATTTTTATTTTGCACTAGGCTTTACAAATTATATAGTTAGCTCCACAAACAAAAAGAGGAATTCTGTCTTTAAAAAGTTTACTGACTTGCAATTATGTCTATATAATTGCAAAAACTTTAAAGATTTCCGGTAATTCCTAATCTCTTACATTTTTAAACTTTGCCACCTCATCGTTTCCCTGAAGACTCCTCAATCTTCTAGAAAATCTGAGTTTTAATATCTGATTCTTGGAAACAGTTGTTTCACTATCACTTGTACCATTTTTGTCAGTCATTTTGAATCAAAGCTATTCACTAAATACAAACTAAATGGGAGAAAGACAGCACCTAAAAGAATAAACAGTATCTACTACACAATACTCTCAATTATGGATAGCAGAGCCCAAATTTGCATAAAAATATATTCCACTAGGTGTCATAGGCTAAGAGAGTACATTAATACTCAGAGCATGGGGAAAATATATTAAACATGCACAATTATGATTTTGCTTAATATATTTGCAAAGAAAAATACTGTACAAATTATGAAACAAAACACTTGAAAGCTATGTATCATTAAGGAACCATGTGCTTACAATTTTGTATCTTGCATTCTTCACTTAATCCTTAAATATTTCTCCCAATGTATCTACTATAATTTGCATATTATTTTCTTATTTTTGGATATTAGTTGTTTCTGGTTTTGTGCTTCAAACTCCCATATTTCAAATTACTTCCTTAGGATATATTCCACTTGGGACAAATAATATGATACGGATAAAAGATATCTGTATTTTCAAATTGCTTTTTAAAAAATGTTACAGAAATTTCTAGTCCAACAAACTTGAGGAATTCAGTATCTTAGTCCCTTTTCTGGAGCTATGACAGAATATCAAGGATTGAGTAATTTATGAAGTTTACCAGGCTCATGGTTCTTGAGACTGGGAAGTCCAAGAGCATGGCACCTGGCATCTGATGAGAGTCATCACAGATGGAAGAGCAGAAGACAGAGGGCAAGAAAGTAAGTGTGGGAGACAACTAGCCTTTGTAATAATTCCACTCCCACAATAACTGAATCATTCCCACAATAACAACAGTAATCCATTCTTTAGGGAGTATCCTTCATGACTCAATTGCCTTCCAAAGTCCCTTCTCTCAACACTGCCACAATGGCAACCAAGTTTTCAATGCATAAACTTTTGGGGGACACATTCAAACCATAGCATACAGTATTCATTTCAACACTTAAATTTGTTGCCCAATTATCAATTAATCATTTTCCAATTCAAAAAGTAAATCCTATCTTATTGTTTTAATTTGCATTTCTTTGATTACTAGTAAGATTTAACATTTACTAATCATTTTTAATATCTCTTCATATATGTCACATATATGTGTGTGTATATATATGTATACATATATACATATATATACATATATACATATATATATATATACCTTTACAAAAATTAATAGGATATTACAGCATTAGTTCTGGGTTTACATCCTACCAGTATAGCAATGCTAGTGAAAATAAATTATCTTTCCCAAAGTGACTATCACTGGCTTGGATAGAACAACACACACACACATTTTTGACCAGTTATCACGGGTAAAGATAGAGTAGTACCTTCATTTTCAATGTCTTGGTCCTATGCCCAATCCATTATGCTGGTGGATGGAGTCAGCCCTAATTGAGCTGGGAGCAACAAACGTGACTGCTCATTGCAAATTCCTGAAACAGATTCAGGAAAACTACACAGTCTTCTAACTTTAGACATCATAGCATATGGTGTTCAGTTTATTTCTACACCTTCAATTGGGTATAAATGCTCCTGAGATAAAGGAAATTGTGGAACATCTTATCACAAAGTGACCATTTGTAAAAGACAGAATGTACTTGCAGGTGATCAATTATCAAGTACTTAACTTTCCACATACAAAAACTAATGCTTCCTTTTAGAACTAGGCATCTGTTAAAAACAAGCATTGGATGAGGTCTATTGCATACAGTATTTTATGAAAATATCAAGTTATATCTTTAATGCATGTCCAAACAAAACTTACCTTGACACATCAACCATTATTATCCTTTCCTCTGAGTAAAATTTGTCTGGATTGAAGAAGAACAGTAAAAACCTTTATTTAAAAAATGGAAAAGTATCTCTAAAGAGAGATCCTTTCAGATTATAGTGTTCACAGAATTGTAAACCATTTTGAAATCTTAAAGTTTAACAATGCAGAGAAGTATACAATAAAAAACTTCTCTAAAAGTGTAAACAAAAGGAGTGATTACATAAGATTACCTCTTGGTTATTTGGTCTTTTTAGTATACTCTTTCTGCTTATATTTTGATCACAAAGAAACCAAGTATCATGAAGCATCAATTGTTACTTATGTTGGCCCTGAATTGTAAGTTAGTATTATGTTCTTCCCTTCTATTTTTCACTGCCCTTTTCATTGCTGTAGGGAGTGGGGAGGTGCGAAGTTGTGGGGGGGTATGAGGATGCACAAAGAAGCTAAGTACTTGTCTAAAGTCACACAGACAATCGCTAACAGAGCCAGAAACCAAAATCCTGTTTTCTCTAGTCTAATCCATGAAATCCCTCCACAGGCGTCATAACCTCAGCAATTAGATTTTTCTGGGTGTTCATTCTAGTGGCTAGAAATCAAGCAAACTATAAATGCCACCAGCAAGTGCTAAATAGGAACCAGTGAGCACCCAGAGCTGAACCCAAATCCCAACTCTAAATCCTCTGTAGTCGATCCATTTTTCACATTTTTTTTTTTTAGTTCTCCTGGATATTATTTTAGCTCTGGAAAGAGAGTTGGTTGAAAAACTTGGCATCAACTGTGCAAACAAAATGAAATGAATACATTTTGTTTAAAAGTTTTTTTCTTCAAAACATTGGGTTAGAGGCTGTGGAAACAGCCGTAGTTAATTAAACAAATGCTAACAAAACTCGTGCTCTCAGTGGAGCAGGCATGGTTTCTGCCATCTGTCTTTTGCAATTGTAGAGTCTCCATATAGTAAAAGTGGTAAAATAAATCATAATTGGTTTCTTCCCTAACAAACATTTTTCATGAAAATTATCACTGTTCTTTACTAGCAGAATGAATAAAATATGACAAAGTAGATATAAAAGGAATAGAATTTCCAAGAAGTCTTTTGAAAAGTTCCTGATTTTGGCGATATTTTGTCCATTTCCTATCCAAAACACATATGCAGTTGTCACCTATTCCAAAACAGACATCATTTTTAAAAAAGGGGAGATTTTAAACAGATAGATGAACACATGTTTCTGGATTTTGAAGATAGCAGAGTACCTACAAATGCCTTGAAAACCTGTAGTTAAGGAAAATGCAGAAAAATGAGATGCCACATGTGCTATACAATATAAAACAGGTTGAGAATCAGGAAAGGAATAGGATTTGGTTTTCCACCTTAGATAAATCACAAATACGTGAAGTGTTTTTTTTTTTTTTAATTTGCAGAGTTGGAATAAAAACATTACTCTTATTCAGAAGGACATTTTATAGTTACCAAATAAGAGGATTTTAAAAGCAAACACTTAGTAGTATTATCACAATCATGTCAGATTCTTACCTCTAAAATTATTTATAATGCAGAATCATACAAATCCCACTTACAAAATATTTCTTCACTATTTATCTTCATTTTCATTGTCACTAATTTATTGTCTTAATTTAAAATGGCACGATTGCATAATCAGACTGCTGCAACCATCCCCCAACTCATATCTCTACCTTCTTTTTTGCTGACGGTTGACTTTAAAGACTTGAAGTCATGAAAGGCTTATAGCCCCCTCTCCTTCCTAATCCTCTACGTAATTTGAATAAAACTATGCTGTATATTTTTTAAAGTTTTTAACATGTGATTCTGGAAAACAGTTTGCCTTTTTCTGGTTTTCAAGGTAAGCGTGTGACTCTTTCCATTTACGTAACACTATTGTTTGGTACAGAATTGCCTCTTTGGCTGCTCTGCATTTCCACATTAATTAGAATCTAGAACTAAGTTCTATAGCTTAAAAAAAAACAAAAGCCATAAAAGTCATAGCTTCATATTCATGAATCTTAATTAAAATTTCAAGCTCAAAAATCACTCTGCACAGTACAACAGAATTGTCACTTACGTGGCACTTTATGTTTTTGCAAGAGAAAATGCTTTGGAGAAGCACATATCTGTTGTTTTTGCCTACTGTGTTTTTGCCTACTAACATTCAGTAACTGTTCTTTCCAGAGTCATCCTTCACTCACTGGTTATACTCTTGAGAGGATGTAAATTTAAAAAAATGAGCATGTGGTCCAGGCTAGTCCAATCAGAAGGCCTCTTCCTGGAATCTGAATCTGGAACAAGTAACAAAGACTAAAAAAATTCAAGTTTATTCATCCTGATGGTTATGACCTTAAGAATTGTCCACTGGTTCCCACTACCTATATTTCTGGAAATATTCATCTTTAAAAATTAAAGTCAAATAAACTTCTATTTTTAGTGTGGTTACATTTAGAATCAATTTGTCACCACATTAAAAGCAACAAACAAATAAAGGCTCCCTATGCCAAGCTAGCTGTGTTTCGATCTTTGTCAAATAAGACCTGAAGGCCCAGTTGTCTTAGTGGCTGTGTTAAAGAAAAAGATGATTCAATTATACTTATTAAAATACGGTATAGCATACTTTACTCAGGATCATCAAGATAGGTATAGGGCCCACTGCAATGGGACTTTGCAGTAGGGCAGAGAAATTGGGCTTAACACGAAATATAGTAAGGACAAATGGGAATTTATAACCAAGGACCAAAATGGAGCCAGTGGATAGAAAACTGCTAGAAGAAACATCAGAGGTAAGGGGAATTCTGGCTAAATCAAAATAACAAGATTCTTTTTTCTTTTTTCTTTTCTTTTTTTTTTTTTTTTTTGAGACAGGGTCTCACTCTGTCACCCAGCCTGGAGTGCAGTGGTGCAATCTCATCTCACTGTAGCCTCCGCCTCCCACATTTGAGCAATTCACCTGCCTCACCCTCCGGAGTAGCTGGGATCACAGGTGCCTGCCACCATGCCCAGTTAACTTTTGTAGTTTTAGTAGAGACAGTGTTTTGCTGCCATGTTGACCAGACTGGTCTCCTAACTCCTGACCTCAAGCAGTCCACACACTTCAGGCTCCTAAAGTGCTGGGATTACAGGCGTGAGCCACCACACCCATCCAACAGGATTCTTGCTGAAGACAAACCAAGGTGATCAGATCTTGCTAGGGGGATGATGGAAAAGAGGAACCCAATCAGATCCTAAGGGTAATCAGATAGTGAGAGTGGGAGGATCTTGCTAAACTGACTTGGCAAAGTTCTTGCTAAAACTAATCTTATAAGGAAGTGCACGAAAGCACCTAGCAGATGGTTCAGGAACTTGAGTAAAGTTTGGTCAAGCAAAGAATCTGTTATTTCCCAAGCTTTTATTTTTTTTTATTGCATTTTAGGTTTGGGGATACATGTGAAGAACATGAAAGATTGTTGCACAGCCATACACGTGGCAGTGTGATTTCCTGCCTTCCTCCCCCTCACCTATATCTGGCATTTCTCCCCATGCCACCCCCCCCCCAACTTCCCACCCCTCGCTGTCCCTCCCCTACTTCCCCCCAACAGACCCCAGTGTGAATATGACTCTATTCTAAAATCAGAACACTTATTGTGTAATGAAGAATCTGACTGGCTTTTGTACCTGCTTCTTCGGAGACAGTAAATCCTTGGGATTTCACAAGTCATAGGAGTATCTTTGTTACTTTTGAGCCTCTTGGATCACACCAAGAGGCTCTTTCATTTTATGTTAAAGGATGCAATGACTCAAGATGGAGGCTGGGCACCAGAATTACCAACCATATAATTAGAAGGTGGGGGCTTTGTGTCGGGAGGAAGACAAGCTTCTAGTCCATGGGGAAGAGCACAGAGTTTGTGGAAGCCTCCCTCCCAAACCTTGCCCCACGTGTTCCTTCACCTGACTGGTCTTGATTTGTATCCCTTATGATAAAACTGCAGTCGAAAGTACAGCACTTTGCTAAGTTCTGTGAGCCTTTTGAGCAGATTATCTAAGGGCCTCAGAGGAACTCTCTGAATCTTGAGCCAGTCTATCAAAAATGCAGGTGCCGGCCGGGTGCGGTGGCTCAAGCCTGTAATCCCAGCACTTTGGGAGGCCGAGGCAGGTGGATCACGAGGTCAAGAGATCGAGATCATCCTCGTCAACATGGTGAAACACCGTCTCTACTAAAAATACAAAAAAAGTAGCTGGGCATGGTGGCACATGCCTGTAATCCGAGCTACTCAGGAGGCTAAGGCAGGAGAATTGCCTGAACCCAGGAGGCAGAGGTTGCAGTGAGCCGAGATCGTGCCATTGCACTCCAGCCTGGGTAACAAGAGTGAAACTCCGTCTCAAAAAAAAAAAAAAAAAAAAAAAAAAAAATGCAGGTGCCCTGAGAACTCTACTTGTAGATGGTCTCTGAAGTTGGAGCAGGCTCACTGGGCGCCATGCCCTTTAACCTGTGGGCACCAACTCCAGATGATTAATGTCAGAATTTATATTGCAGTGTACCAGGAAGTGTAATGATAGCAACTTTTCTCTGCTTACATTTAAAATCCAGTCAGATTTTCCAGAGCAGTGCAAAGTGCAGGTGTCTGATTCTCCCCTTGGTGCTGAGTTGGTATGTGTACAGCGATCACACTCATTCCTCAGCATGTCCCTTGTCCCTCCTCATGGCATGGTCAGATTCCTCCCCATTAATGCAAGTCAAGGGTCCTGAGGATGAAAGCGTCTTTGATGAAAAAACAGGGTATGAGAAAGATTCATTTACTCATCCAACAAATATTTACTGGGCACCAACTCTGTGCCAGGCATAGTTCTAGGCTCCGAGTATGAGCCATGAAGAAAGGCAAAAATCCTGCCGCTGAGCCTTCCATTATTTAAAAGATCATCTTTCAGGCTGTGCACCCAAAAGGGGCTCCACATGTGTTCCTGTGTTGAGTAAATGAACACTTCTTACCCCTTAAAGAAAAGTTATTTTCTGCAGTAGAGTTTGGTAGCAACACACACTATTTCTCTGTACATTCACAATATAGAACAATTCTGTGACAACATGGATGGGGAATTTTCCCCATATGCCAAGCAGTTCTCCAATAGATACCAAGTGTCCTCTAACTGAATTCAATTCTGACACTATCTACTTGGGATACTGTCAGATCCCAAAGATTAAGGCCTCAGTCCCACAAGATTGTCCCCTACTTCAGACACCAATTGCCAATCCCAGGTTGTCACATATGCTGCTTATCTACTAATCACATATCAGGGTTTCCATCCCAATAATCTGCCAGGACTGCTCACAGAACTCAGGGAAACACTCCACTTACCAGTAGGTTTATTACAAAAGATATTATAAACAATAGAGATGAAAAGCCAGATGAAGTGATACACATGGCAAGGTCCAAAAGGGTCCCAAGCACTGGAACCTCTGTTCCTGTAGAGCTGGGGTAGACTGCCCCACCTCTACTCAGGCACACGGATGTGATCACCAACCTAGAAACTCTCCTGGAACTATGCTAAGTTCTCCATTCTTTTGGAGAATCTTTGGGTTCTGGCAACAATATCCTTCTACCAATGTTCTTTTTTGTGTAAGCTAGCCAAAGTTGATTTCTGTTTGCTGCTTGCAACCAAAGAACTGTACTTCATACAGTTTTTATGCCTTTTTGATTTAAATACTATTTATAATAGGCTGGACACAGTGGCTCATGCCTGTAATCCCAACACTTTGGAAGGCTGAGGCAGGTGTATCACTTGAGGTCAGGAGTTCGAGACAAGCCTGGCCAACATGGTGAAGTCGTATCTCTACTAAAAATACAAAAATTAGCTGGGCATGGTGGTGCATGCTTGTAGTCCCAGCTACTAGGCAGGCTGACAAGAGAATCACTTGAACCTGGGAGGCAGAGGTTGCAGTGAGCCAAGATCACACCACTGCCCTCCAGCCTGGGTAAGAGAGTGAGACTCTGTCTAAAAAAAATTAAATAAATAAATACTATTTATAATACTTAATAGTATTTAATTTCACAGCAAGGAAAGTTATGAAGTGATGTAATTAAAAAGAGAAAATCTTTTAGCTGTGTGAAATGGCCTATGCCTGTAGTACCAGCTATTTGGGAAGCTACGATAGAAGGATTACTTGAGCCTAGGAATTTGAGGCTGCAGTGAGCTATGACTGCACCACTGCACCACAGACTGGCAGCCTGGGTGACAGAAATAAACCTGTCTCTAAAAATTAAAATTTTAATTTTTAAAAAAGAAGAAAACCTATAATCCATATAATTCAGGTTACTTCTTCCTTAGTGTCATTTAAAATAGAAGCTGGTGCTAAGAATATTCTATTTCTTTCTTCCAGGGCCCGCCACACCCCACCCCCCCCCACCACCACCACCATTTAAGCAGCCATTAAACTTGTTATTAGTCCAAAGGGAGGCTGCTCAAACATACATTTCTCACTGATGTTAAGAATGTCTACAACTTTAGATCATCATGGCAGATGGGAGGCAGGACATCATGGCAGCTGTAATTTAGATTACAGTTCCAGACAGAGCAGCATACGGAGACTCACATTGCGAATTTTAGCTCCAGACCAACTGCAAGAACAAATCAGCAATCCTGAGAGGACCCACAGACCCTCTGAAGGAAGTGGACTGCTCCTGCAAGACCCAAGAGACACCCCAAATACTTTGAATGCTCCAACTGTGGAAGTGGGAAAGAGAGACCCTCCTCTCCCAAACATACACCCCAACTGGAGAAAATGAAGGTCTGTTTGTATGAGAAGTTTCTGACTTTACCTGGAGCTGAGTCAATTTAGAGAATCGAATGAAATACAGGGGTAGAGGAAGCAGGACAAAGGCCCTGGGGTCTCACTGGGTCTCCAAGCAGGCCATTCCTGCCTGGCCCCACAGGGATCCATTGGGAGGGTGGTCAGAGGAGCAAGGGGTAAAACTCCACAGGGAAAAGAAAAGCCCTAGCTGAACTTTATAACAATTTGAATGGGCTTAGAAGCCTTCTGGCCAGAACTCAGGGAAGGGCACAAATCTGGTATGCAGACTCCACAGGTGGAGTAGGAACCATACCATTTTCTTTTGCAGCTAGGAAGTGGGTATCCTGGGGCAAGTTTTCAAGCCCATCTCACCCACTGCCTGGAAACAGACTAGGGGTTGTTGGACAAGGCATGGTGGGAGTGAGACCAGCCCTTCAGCTTGTGTGGGATCTGGGTGAGGCCTGTGACTGCCACCTTACTTTCACTTCCCTGACAACTTGCAAGACTCAGCAGAGGCAGCCATAATCCTCCTAGCTACACAATTCCAGTGACCTGAGAATCTCACTCCCATCTTCCACCGTAACCTCAGCAAGACATGCCCGAGGAGAGTCAGCTCATACATGCCTAGTCCTGCCCCCAGCTAATGGTCCTTCCCTGCCCACCCTGATAGTGGAAGACAAAGGCATATAATCTTGAGAGTTCTAGGGCCCTACCCACTGCTGGTCCCTCTCCATACTATTATAGCTGATGCTCTCTGGAAAGCACCACCTCCTGCCAGGAGGCCAACCAGCACAAAAATAGAGCATTAAACCACCAAAGCTAAGAACCCTCACAGAGTCCATTGCACCCCTCTGCCACCTCCACCAAAATAGGTGACTTGTATCCACAGCTGAGAGATCCATAGATGTTTCACATCACAGGACTCTGTGCAATCAACCCTCAGTACCAGCCAGGCGCTAGGTAGACTCACTGGGTGGCTGGATCCAGAAGAGAGAAAACAATCACTGCAGTTTGGCTCACAGGAAGCCACATCCACAGAAAAAGGGTGAGAGTACTACAACAAGGGAACATTCTGTGTGACAAAAGAATCTGAACAACAGCCTTCAGCCCTAGACCTTCCCTCTGACAGAGCCTACCCTGATGAAAAGGAACCAGAAAGCCAACTCTGGTAATATGTCAAAACAAGGCTCCCAGAAAATCACACTAGTTCACCAGCAATGAATCCAAACCAAGAAAAAATTCCTTATTTACCTGAAAAAGAATTCAGGAGGTTAGTTATTAGGATAATCAGGGAGGCACCAGAGAAAGGCAAAGCCCAATGCAAGGAAATCCAAAAAAAAAAAAAAAAAAAACCAAAACAGGAAGTGAAGGGAGAAATATTCAAGAAAATAGATAGCTTAAAGAAAAAACAATCAAAAATTCAGGAAACTTTGGGCACAATTTTAGAAATGCAAAATGCTCTGGAAAATCTCAGCAATAGAATTGAACAAGTAGAAGAAAGATTCAGAGCTTGAAGACAAGGTCTTTGAATTAACCCAATCCATCAAAGACAAAGAACAAAGAATAAGAAAATATAAACAAAGCCTCCAAGAAGTCTGGGATTATGTTAAATGACCAAACCCAAGAATAATTGGTGTTCCTGAGGAAAAAGAAAATTCAAAAACCTTGGAAAACATATTTGAGGGAATAATTAAGGAAAACTTCCCTGGCCTTGCTAGAGACCTAGACGTTGAATACAAGAAGCACAAAGAACACATGAGAAATTCATTGCAAAAAGGTAGGCAGATTGTCATCAAGCTATCCAAAGTTAAGATAAAGGAAAGAATCATTATAGTTTTAAGACAGAGGCACAAGGAAACCTGTAAAGGAAAACCTGTCAGATTCAGATTTCTCAGCAGAAACCCTATAAGCTAGAAGGGATTGGGGCTCTATTTCAGCCTCCTCAAACAAAACAATTATCAGCCAAGAATTTTTGTAACAAGAGAAATTAAGCATCATATATGAAGGAAAGATACAGTCTTTTAGACAAAGAGATGCTGGGAGAATTTGCCATTACCAAGCCACCACTCCAAGAACTGCTAAAAGGAGCTCTAAATCTTGAAGCAAATCCTAGAAACACATCAAAACAGAACCCCTTTAGAGCATTAATCACACAGTACCTATAAAACAAAATACAAGTTAAAAAGCAAGCACAAAACACACAGAAAAAAAAAAATACACAGGCAACAAAGAGCATGATGAATGCAATGGTACCTCACATTTCAATACTAACACTGAATGTAAATGGCCTAAATGCTCCACTTAAAAGATACAAAATCACAGAATGGATAAAAACTCACCAACCATCTGCTGCCTTCAGGAGACTCACAGAACATATAAGGACTCACCTAAACTTAAAGTGAAGGGGTGGAAAAAGGCATTTTATGAAAATAGACACCAAAAGTGAGCAGGGATAGCAATTCTTATATCAGATAAAACAAACTTTAAAGCAACAGCAGTTAAAAGAGACAAAGAGGGACATTATATAATGGTAAAAGCCTTGCCAACAGGAAAATATCACAATCCTAAACATATGCACCTAACACTGGAGCTCCCAAATTTATAAAATAATTACTAATAGACCTAAGAAATTAGACAGCAAAATAATAATAGTGGGGGACTTCAATACTCCACTGACAGCACTAGACAGGTCATTAAGACAAAAAGTCAACAAAGACACAATGGATCTAAACTATACCTTGGAACAAATGGACTTAACAAGCATATGCAGAACATTTTGTCCAACAACCACAGAATACACATTCTATTCAACAGCACATAGAATTTCCTCTAAGATAGACCACATGATAGGCCATTAATCAAGTCTCAATAAATCTAAGAAAATTGAAATTATATCAAGCACTCTCTCAGATCACAGTGGAATAAAACTGAAAATCAACTCCAAAAGGAATCTTCAAAACAATGCAAATACATGGAAATTAAATAAACTTCTCCTAAATTGGGTCAAAAATGAAAGCAAGATGGAAATTTAAAAATCCTTTGAACTGAACAGCAATAATGATACAACCTACCAAAACCTCTGGTATATACAAAAGACAGTGCTAAGAGGAAAGTTCATAGCCCCAAATGCCTACAGAAAAAAAGACAGAAAGAGCACAAACTGACATTCTAGGGTCACACCTCAAGGAACTAACAAAACAAAAACAAACTAAGTCCAAACCCAGCAGAAGAAAGGAAATAAACAAGATCAGAGCAGAACTAAATAAAATTGAAACAAAAAAATACAAAAAATAAATGGAACAAAAAGGAGGTTCTTTGAAATGATAAATAAAATTCATAGACCACTAGCAAGATTAGCCAAGATAAGAAGAGAGAAAATGCAAATAACCTCACTAAGAAATGAAATAGGAGATATTATAACTGATGTCACTGAAATACAGAAGATCATTCAAGGTTACTGTGAACACTTTTATGCACATAAACTAGAAAACTTAGATGAGATGGATAAATTCCTGGAAAAATATAACCCTTCTAGCTTAAATCAGGAAGAATTAGATATCCTGAACAGACTAATAACAAGCAGCAAGATTGAAATGGTAATTTAAAAACTACCAACAACAAAAAAAATCCAGGACCAGGCAGATTTACAGCAGAGTTCTACCAGACATTCAAAGAAGAATTGGTATTAATCTTTTTGATACTATTCTACAAGATAGAGAAAGAAGGAATCCTCCATAATTCATTCTATAAAGCCAGCATTGCCTTAATACCAAAACCAGAAAAAGACATAACCAACAAAGAAAACTACAGACCAATATTCTTGATGAACATAGATGTTAAAATCCTTAACAAAATACTAGCTAACAGAATCCAACAACATATCAAAAAAACAATCCACCATGATCAAGTGAGTTTCATACTAGAGCTGCAGGAATGGTTTAACATACACAACTCAATAAATGTGATACACCACATAAACAGAATTAAAAACAAAAATCACATGATCATCTCAATAAATGCAGAAAAAGCATTCAACAATCCAGCATCACTTTATGGTTAAAACTTTCAACAAAATTGGCATACAAGAAACTTATCTTAAGGTAATAAAAGCCATCTATGACAAACCCCCAGTCAACATAATACTGAATGGGGAAAGTTGAAAGCATTCCCTCTGATAACTGGAACAAGACAAAGATGCCCACTCTTACCATTCCTCTTCAACATAGTACTGGAAGTCCTTGCCAGACTTCCAGACAATCAGACAAAAGAAAGAAAGAAAGGACATCCAAATCGATAAAGAGGAAGTCAAATTATTACTGCTTGCTGATGATATGATTGTTTACCTCAAAAACCCTAAAGATTGCTTTAAAAAGCTCCTAGAACTGATAAAATAATTCAGCAACGTTTTCTGGATACAAGATTAATGTACACAAATCAGTAGCTCTTCCGTACACCAACAGCAACCAAGTAGAGAATCAAATCAAGAACTCAACTCCTTTTACAATAGCTGCCAAAAAAAAAAAATACTTAAGAATATACCTAGCCAAGGAGTTGAAAGACCACTACAAGGAAAACTAGGAAACACTGCTGAAAGAAATCATAAACAACACAATGAAAACACATCACACGCTCATGGATGGGTAGAATCAGCATTGTGAAAATGACCATACTGCTAAAAGCAATCTACAAATTCAATGTAATGCCCCTCAAAACATCATCGTCATTCTTCACAGAATTACAAAATACAATTTTAAAATGCATATTGTACCCAAAAAGAGCCCGCATAGCCAAAGCAAGACTAGGCAAAACAAACAAGTCTAGAGACATCATACTACCTGATTTCAAACTGTACTATAAGGCCATAGTCACCAAAACAAGAAGATACTGGTATAAAAATAGGCACATAGACCAATGGAACAGAATAGAGAGCCCAGAAATAAACCCAAATACTTATAACCAACTGATCTTCAACAAAGCATACAAAAACATAAAGTGGGGAAAGGACACACTTTTCAACAAATGGTGCTGGGATAATTGGCTAGCCACATGTAGGAGAATGAAACTGGATCCTCATCTCTCACCTTATACAAAAATCAACACAAGATGGATTCAGGACTTAAACCTAAGACCTGAAACTATAAAAATTCTAGAAGATAATATTGGAAAAGCCCTTCTGGACCCTGGCTTAGGCAAGAATTTCATAACCAAGAACCCAAAAGCAAATGCAATAAAAACAAAGATAAATAGCAGGGACGTAATTAAACTAAAGAGCTTTTGCATGGCAAAAGGAACAGTCAGTAAACAGACAACCCACAGAGTGGGAGAAAATCTTCAGAATCTACACATCTGACAGAGGATTAATAGCCAAAATCTACAAGTAACTCAAATCAATAAGAAAAAATCAATCCCATCAAAAAGTGGGCTAAGGACATGAATAGGCAATTCTCAAAAGAATATACACAAAAGGCCAACAAACATATGAAAAATGCTCAACATCACTTATGATTAGGGAAATGTAAATCAAAACCATAATGTGATATCACCTTACTCCTGCAGGAATGGCCATAATGAAGAATAAAAATGGAAAAATAGTAGATGTTGGCATGGATGAGGTGAACAGGGAACACTTCCACACTGCTGATGGGAGTGTAAACTAGTACAACCACTACAACCACTATGGAAAACTGTGGAGATTCCTCAAAGAACTGAAAGCAAAACTGCCATTTGATCTAGCAATCCCACTACTGGGTATCTACCCAGAGGAAAAGAAGTCATTATATGAAAAAGATACTTGCACACGCATGTTTATAGCAGCACAATACACAACTGCAAAATCATGGAACCAACCCAAATGTCCATCAATCAACAAGTGGATAAAGAAACTGTGGTATATATATGATGGAATACTACTCAGCCATAAAAAGGAATGAATTAACAGCATTTGCAGTGACATGGATGAGAATGAAGACTATTACTCTAAGTGAAGTAACTCAGGAATGGAAAACCGAACATTGTATGTTCTCACTGATATGCAGGAACTAAGCTATGAGGACACAAAGGCATACAAATGACACAGCAGACTTTGGGGACTTGTGGAGAAAAGTTGGAGGAGGGCAAGGGATAAAAGACTACAAATATGGTGCAGTGCATTCTGCTCAGGTGATGGGTGCACCAAAACCTCACAAATCACCACTAAAGAACTGATTCATGTAATCAAATACCACCTGCACCCTAATAACTTATTAAAACATAAACAAAAATAGTAAATATGTAAATAAAAATATTATCCTGATTAATTAAAAAAGAATGTCTACAACTGAGGAGCCACTCCTAGGGGGTCCCATTGTGCTGAGATTTCTTCTTATTCCTGCAACTGAGAGCTGAATCCATCCTACCAGTTTACCATAGAACCCTCTGATGGAGAGGAGCAAGGAAGACTTGGAGTTGATAAAGCAGTGGCTATATCCATTTCAGCTGTTACCCAGTCAACTCTCCTTTCATGATCTTCTGTGAAACAAAATTCCTCTAGTTTCACTAAAGACTTTCAAGTAAATGTTTTATTTTCCACATTATTTGTAATATCAACATTTAACTAAGTAGACCTTGAAAAGCAATAGCAAAATGAGTAAATCCAAAAAAGTATTATTTAAGCTATACATCTCAAGATACTATAAATTTATGCAAATGGTGCAAAAAATATTATGTAATACTGCTTTCGGAATTAGCTAGTCTTTTTTTTTTTTTTTTGACTCTCAAAAGACCTAGTGCCAGATGACTATTTTTGTGTCTGAAAATCAAATTTATCCCCAAAGAATAAAAATATGATCATTTTCCAAAGAATGAAGTTTCAGAACAATGTATATGGTAAGATCCCATTTTGTAAAACCCAATGCAAATATATTAAAGACACATTATTTTCCCATTTTAATGTAGAGGTGTTTTTCAATCCCAAAAAGCTATGGTTAAAATGGCAGTTCATCATATAATCGCTGACATCCTAAAAATGAAAACTATTGGCTAGGCGCAGTGGCTCATGCCTGTAATCCCAGCACTTTGGGAAGCCGAGGTGGGTGGATCACCCAGGTCAGGAGTTCAAGACCAGCCTGGCCAACATGGTAAAACCTGTCTCTACTAATAATACAAAAATTAGCTGGTTGTGGTGGCACATGCCTGTAATCCCAAGTCGTCCAGAGGCTGAGGCAGGAGAATCACGTGAACCTGGGAGGTGGAGGTTGCAGGGAGCTGAGATCGTGCCATTGCACTCCAGCCTGGGCAACAAGAGTGAAACTCCATCTCAAAAAAAAAAAAAAAAAGAAATAAAACAAAAAAACAAATATATATATAATAGATAATCTCAATGTTCCCAAGTACAGATGCAGTTACTGTGCTTCCCAATCCCACTTTATAAAAAAGGCTGGTTAAGGTAGTTTCATAAAATACATAAATTCATAAATACCATTGCCATCTCTCTTCTTTCTGAAATTTTGCACATACTATTTCTATATACCTGGAATACTTGCCTATTCCTCTACCCACACCCTGCTATTTACCTGCTAACTTTCATTTGTAAGGCAGTGTTCCCTAGACTAACTTATGTTCTCCTGCAGTGTGCTCCCCTAGCACGCTTTACGTCCCCTCCTCAACACTCCTCATACATTATATGTATTTGTTTATGTCAAAATGTACACGGCATGAGGGCAAAAACAAAATATGTCTTGTCCTCAGCTTTAGCCAGAGTATTTATCAAGATGCCCAGGATATGGAAGACATTCAATAAATATTCATTGGCTAAATGATTGAATGATTGATTGAATAAAGCTAGGTGAAAACACTGGCTTAGTTCCTGGTCAAACAGCAGGTTGTCAATATATATGCATTGAGAGAAGAAAGCAATGGAGAAATAGAGACTGACAGAGTTGTGCGGAGGTAGAAAGGAAGGAAGATAATGGACTCAACTGGATAACCGCCACCTTCTCAAAGAAGTAGGACCTTAAGAAAGTACCGAGGTAAATGACAAGCAATAAAAACAAATCACATGCAAACAAATGCTGATTTTTTTCAGATGTATTATATTTTCTTCCACTCCATTATTATTTTATGCATGCTTGATTTATTTGTATTTAAAACTATCAGTTCCACCACTTTTTAATATGATTGACTATATTAAATCAAGGAACAAAGGGCACTAATGTTATATTATTTTAAGATAAAAACCCATTTTATGCATTAATCCTGTGAAAGATGAGCCAAGAGAGTATAGGAATAGGTAATTGTCCTTCTTCATTTGTGATTTGTGTGTCTGTGCATCTTTGTGTGTATGCGTGTCTGTATGTATTAGCATGGCTTTTGGTGAAAGTAACTACTTCTCTGGGTTTGAGTAGAGAATGTTATGCACATTTTAAACATAACATCAAAATTCCATCTTTTTTTCCCCTTAGAATTCTTGAGTTGGCAAGGTTTTCTCTGACAATTTTCTGATATTTCCCCCACCGTCACAGAGAGACAATTTCTTTATCCCTAAATCAGAAAACGCATTAGGCCTCGCCTTGAAAGGAAGGTTTTCACAATATTTAATCTTTTTTTTTCTTCCTTTTGCTGCAAGTGAAGTCCCATTACTCCTAGTCCTGTCCTTTTTCACTAATGAGGATAATTGGTCCCTTTCCTCCTGGAAACATTCTTTTATGTATTTTGGAGAGTTATTATGGCCCTTTTCAGTTCTGTCTTCTCTAGGCAGAACAAGTCTGATTCTCTTAACCTTTCCTCACAAGGCTGATTTTCCAAACCTTTGATCATTTTTGTTCTTCCCCTCTGAACTCTCTCCAATTTGTCTCTCTCTTTCTAAACGTGGTGCCCAGGATAGTATTCAATCCTTCAGTTGAATTTTAACCAATATGGTATTAATCTGGCCAATGCTTAGTGGATGTGTAATAGAATCTTAAACATTATTTATCCAAATTCTGATATGTAAGTTCCCTTTATTTAAAACATAATAGAAACAAAGAATTTTAATTTGGCATTCAGTGTTCCTTAGATAATCCATGATAATGTACCATGGGATTTGAAAAGCATGGAGTCATCAAACAATAGTCAACAGAACTTGAGTTAGAGATACAGAATAACATTTTTGGAGTAGATGATCTTCCTAAAGGAAGGGAAATAGAGCTTTTCAAATACAAAGGAGGATTTCCACACTATTCTGTCATTTTGCTCTATTGTATAATATCTAATGTTTGTAAAATAATTTATTCTATTTTGATGTTCCCTGAAAATCTTCTGGGAATACATTTTTACAACTCAAGTGGGTCTAAGGCTTACTTATTATTTCGCATCTCAGCTTAACATTATACTAGCAGTTACTAAAAACTAGAGTCCACCAACTAGTCGGACAAGAAGAGATAAGAGTTTTTCCACTGAAACTTGAGGAGGGCTTAAGAAATAGTTTAGGTGAGGATTGTTTTACATATGTTATATGTTTTAAAAACTATGGGCCAGGCACAGTGACTCACACCTGTAATCCTAGCACTTCGGGAGGCAGAGGCAGGTGGATCACCTGAGGTCACGAGTTTGAGACCAGCCTGGCCAACATGGTGAAACCCCCTCTCTACTAATAATGTAAAAATTAGCCACGCATGGTGGCAGATGCCTGTAATCCCAGCTACTTGAGAGGCTGAGGCAGGAGAATTGCTTGGAGGGTGGAGGTGGTTCCAGCAAGCTGAGATCCCACCACTTCACTCCAGTCTGGGTGAAATAGCGAAACTCCGTCTCAAAGAAACAAACAAAAAGCCACTATGGAAACTATAAAAAAAAAAAAAAAAAAAAAAAAAAAACACATAAAATATCAACCTTGCTTTGGCAGAGTTTTAAAACTTGTGGATAAGATCAAGAAGCATGAAACACCAGTGAAGACATTTGATGCTTCACTGTATAGTACTAAGTGTAAGTGAAATGAAAATTCAGAGAAATGAGAGGTCAGCATAGGCTTCAGGAATAATGAAGATACGGCTTTGTAGAAGGGATGAACTTAAAATGAGCTTTGAAAAATAGACATCAGAGAAGAAAGAATGAGAGAAAACGGGGAAAAATGGCAAGAAAGGAGAAAGGAATATGATGGATCCAGAGAACAGAAAAGAAACTAACTTGGCTGGAGAGAAATGAGGAATTGTGAGAAATAAGTACAGTGGGTGATTCTTATGAGTGATTTGAAAGCCAGGCAGGTATGTATGAATTCAATGAGGTGGGCAGCTGGGGACAACTGAAGAATTGATGACAGTTACTATTTGTGGAGATTACTCTGGTGGCAGCCTTCTGTGTGATGGAGTATAGGGGCAGGACATAGCAACTCTGAGTGTTCTACCCATGACCAAGATCTTTGGGCTGTCAGATTTGTGTTTTTGTTGTTGTTGTTGTTGTTGTTTAATATTTGGGCTCAATTATTCTCCTTTTGCTATATTGCAAGGTGACTTTCATACTCTCAGTTAAACATTTTACTCCTGCTCTGCTAACACTTGTATTTGAAACAACTTAGAGACCGTTAAGTTAGAGGTCCTTAGAAGGACCATTTAAGGGTAGATATTAGCAGAGAGATTCAACTTTAAATGCTTAACTCTGGTATCACTCTTTTTTGGGAAGGATTTGGGGAGAAGAGAGATGAGGAGATGCAATTAGTGTGACCACCAGACGTCACTTTTGCTGGGTTGCCTCAAGGTTACATGCACAGTATTCCATGGCTTAAAATGAAACTTTTTCCAATCAGGAGAAAAATTTAAAGTTTCTAATACTTGCAGCCAAAATACTTCCCAACTCAGCAATCCTCCACATCCAATCTCTGCCCAGGATGCAAATTCAAGTTACTCACCTGGGGATATGATATAATTTCTAAAATAAGCAGGCTGCTATTTTTGCATTTTTGCTTCTTAATACAGTTTCCTTCATTAGCACTGGGTTTTCTGAGGTACCGTATGCAGGGCTGGGCTATTGCTTCTTAAAGAGTAAACAGCCGTAATGATGTAATGGATTTGTTTTTTTTCAAGTGATTTTGGAAATGTTTTAATCATTTAATATCTGACCTGGAGTGTTTGATTTAGTCACATGTATCACAGGTTTACCGTGACAGCAGAACTCCAGAGTTCTCTGTTCACTGTTTTAGAATATAGGTTTCAAAGTAGGGGATTATTTAGAAGCCCAAAGCACACTTTCTTATGTGTTTACACAGTCCTAAATACCACACCATTAAAGATATTTTGGATATTTTAATTATTATAGATGTTTAGGCTATAGCTTATGATCTGAACATAGCATCCTATAACAACATGTTTTGTGTACATAATAAAGGCTCTTAAGTAGCACTGTATGTACCCTTTGTAAATACATGCTACATAAAATACCTTATAAAATATTTAATGACCATCTTCTATAGTAACTGAGCTGTATTTAACCAAAATTCCTGGGGTTATTTTCTACTCCACAAAGATACTATTTAAATTAAGGTGGTCAGAAGCTAACTACACACTAAAATGGAAGGAAGGATTTTATAAGCCTGCATTCTTAAGCATCTGTATTTTTATTTTCATCTTCTGCTTTCTTGGGGTTGCAGAAGCATTCTAGTTCTTATTTCTATTACTGATTGTAACTTCATAAAAGAGTTAAAGATGAGGCTATCACAAACTACTATTTTGTTGAATTAAGGTGATTAAAGAAAAAGATGCATTATTGTTCTTCAAACTTGTGTTAAGTGGGTATAGATACTTTATTTGAAATATTTTTTGTGATGCTTCCAAGCCTGATTTTTTTCCCCTAAACTTTGGGAGACATACATGAGCAGGTTTCCACGTCATACTTTTCTCCTAGACCTCTGCATCCCTACAGAACTACTTAGTGACTTCCTCAACCAGAATCTTAAAAGCACAAAATCAGTGAGACTCATCTCACACCATGATTTCAGAACATCAGGCATTATAGATTCAGGGCATTGTAAGCAAATAAAAGATTCTATGGGCAAAGACCTTCAAAATCCCAGACAGGATATGCTGGTCCAGCAGTGACAGCCAAACAGCCAGCTTTGTGAGGACACTGTGGATATACAAAAGGAGAATGCTCTTATTTCTCCTCTCATAACCTCTAAAGAAAGCTTTCTTTTCTATCTTTCTAAGTCATCACAACAGAGATCTAAGCTGACAGATTCCCTGAGCAGCATCCATGCAACTTGAAGTTAAATGACCACAAAACATTCTCTCTATATACATACCAAGAAGATATGAAAAAGTACATCAATCATTAATTAATTTTTATTTTACTTTAGGTTCTGGTATACATGTGCAGATCATGCAGGTTTGTTTCATAGGTATACATAGGTATACATATGCCATGGTGGTTTGCTACACCTATTGACCTGTCACTAAATTCTCTCCCCTCAACCCCTACCCCTCAACAAGCCATGGTGTGTGTTGTTTCCCTACCTGTGTCCATGTGTTCTCATTGTTCAACTCCCACTTATGAGTGAGAACATATGGTGTCTGGTTTTCTGTTCCTGTTAGTTTGCTGAGGATGATGGTTTCCAGCTTCATTCATGTCCTTGCAAAAGACGTGATCTCATTCCTTATTATGGCTGCAAAGTATTCCATGGGGTATCTGTACCACAGTGTCTTTCTCCAGTCTATCATTGATGGCCATTTGGGTTGGTTCCATGTCTTTCCTATCATAAATAGTGCTGAAATAAACATACGTGTGCATGTGTCTTTATCGTAGAATGATTTATAATTCTTTGGATATATACCAAGTAATGGGATTGCTGAGTCAAATCGTGTTTCTGGTTCTAGATCCTTGAGGAATCACTACACTGTCTTCCATAATGGGTGAACCAATTTACATTCCCACCAACAGTGTAAAAGCAATCTTATTTCTCCACAGCCTTGACAGCATCTATTGTTTCTTTTTAATAATCATATATATTTTTTCATGTTTGTTGGCCACATAAATGTCTTCTTTTGTGAAGTGTCTGTTCATATCCTTTGCACACTTTTTGATGGGGTTGTTTACTTTTTTCTTGTAAATCTGTTTAAGCTCCTTGTAGATCCTGGATATTACACCTTTGTAAGATGGGTAGATTGCAAAATTTGTCTCCCATTCTGTAGTTTGCCTGTTCACTCTGATGATAGTTTCTTTCGCTGTGCAGAAGATCTTTAGTTTAATTAGATTCCATTTGTCGATTTTGGCTTTTATTGCAATTGCTTTTGGAACTTTTGTCATAAAGTCTTTGCTCATGCCTATATCCTGAATGGTATTTCCTAGGTTTTTTTCTAAGGTTTTTATGGTTTTGGGTTTTACATTTGTCTTTAATCCATCTTGAGTTAACTTTTGTATAATGTGTTAGGAAGAGGTCTAGTTTCAGTTTTCTGCATATGGCTAGCCAGTTTTCCCAGCACCATTAATTGAATAGGAAATCCTTCCCCATTGCTTATTTTTGTCAGGTTTGTTGAAGATCAGATGGCTGTAGATGTATGGTGTTATTTCTGAACTCTCTATTCTATTCCATTAGTCTATATGTCTGTACCACTACTGTGCTCTTTTGGTTACTGTAGCCTTAGTAGTATTGTTTGAAGTCAGGTAGCGTGATGCTTCCAGCTATGCTCATTTTGATTAGGATTGTCTTGGCTATACAGGCTCTTCTTTGGTTCCATATGAAATTTAAAATAATTTGTTCTAATTCTGTGAAGACTGTCAATGGTAGTTTGATGGGAATCACATTGAATCAATAAATTACTTTGGGCAGTATGGCCATTTTCACAATATTGATTCTTCCTATCCATCAGCATGGAATGTTTCTCCATTTTTTGTGTCATTGCCTATTTCCTTGAGCAGTGGTTTGTAGTTCTCTTTAAATAGATCCTTCACATCCCTTGTTAGCTGTATTCCTAAGTATTTTATTATCTTTGTAGCAATTGTAAATGGGAGTTCATTCATGATTTGACTCTCTGCTTATCTATTCTTGATGTATAGGAATGCTTGTGATTTTTGAACATTGATTTTGTATCCTGAGACTTTGCTTAAGTTGCATATCAGCTTAAGGAGATTTTGGGCTGAGACGATGGAGTTTTCTAAATATAGGGTCATATCATCTCAAACAGAGATGATTTTACTCCTTCTCTTCCTATTTGAATACCCTTTATTTCTTTCTCTTGCCTGATTGGCCTGACCAGAACTTCCAATACTATGTTGAATTGGAGTGATGAGAGAAAGCATCCTTGTCTTGTGCCAGTTTTCAAAGGGAATGCTTCCAGCTTTTGCCCATTCAGTATGATACTAGCTGTGAGGTTGTCATAAATAGATTTTATTGAAATATGCTTCATCAATATCTAGTTTATTTAGTGCTTTTAGCATGCAGGGGTGTTGAATTTTATTGAAGGTCTTTTCCACATCTATTGAGATAATCATGCAGTTTTTGTCATTGATTCTGTTTATGTGATGGATTATGTTTATTGATTTGTGTATGTTGAACCAGCCTTGCATCCCAGTAATGAAGCTGACTTGATTGTGGTGGAAAATCTTGTTAATGTGCTACTGGATTTGGTTTGCCAGTATTTTATTTAGGATTTTTGCATTGATGTTCTAAGGGATATTGACCTGAAATTTTCTTATTGTTGTATCTCTGCCAGGTTTTGATATCAGAATGATACTAGCCCTATAAAATGAGTTAAGGAGGAGTCCCTCTTTTTCTGTTGTTTGCAATATTTTCAGAAGGAATGGAACCATCTCCTTCTTGTACCTCAGGTAGAATTCAGCTCTGAATTCTTCGGGTCCTGGGATTTTTTTTAATTGGTAGGCTATTCACTACTGCCTCAATTCCAGAACTTGTTATTGGCCTATTCAGAGATTCAACTGCTTCCTGGTTTAGTCTTGGGAGTGTGTATGTGTCCAGGAATTTATCCATTTCTTCTAGATTTTCTAGTTTATTTGCATAGAGGTATTTATAGTATTCTCTGATAGTAGTCTGTATTTCTGTGAGATCAGTGGTCATAGCCCCTTTATCATTTTTTATTATGTGTATTTGATTCTTCTCTCTTTTTTACTAGTCTGGCTAAGGGTCTATTCATTTTGTTAACCTTTTCAAAAAACCATCTCCTGGATTCATTGATTTTTTGAAAGTTTTTTATGTGCATGTCTTTATCTCTTTCAGTTCTGCTCTGATCTTAGTTATTTCTTGTCTTCTGCTAGATTTTTAATTTGTTTGCTCTTGCTTCTCTAGTTATTTTCATTGTGATGTTAGGGTATCAATTTTAGATCTTTCCCACTTTCTCATCTGGGCATTTACTGTTATAAATTTCCCTCTTAACACTGCTTTAGCTGTGTCCCAGAGATTCTGACACATTGTGTCTTTGTTCTCATTGATTTCAAAGAACTTATTTCTTTCTGCCTTAATTTTATTATTTACCCAGTAATCATACAGGAGTAAGCGTGTTTTACTTCCAGTTATGTGGTCAATTTTAGAATAAGTGCAACGTGGTGCTGAGAAGAATGTATATTCTGTTGATTTGGGCTGGGGAATTCTACAGATGTCTATTAGATATGCTTGCTCGAGAGCTGAGTTCAAGTCCTACATATTCTTGTTAATTATCTGTCTTATTGATATGTCTAATATTGGCAGTGGGGTGTTAAAGTCTCCCACTATGATTGTGTGGGAGTCTATGTCTCTTTGTAGGTCTCTAAGAATTTGCTTTATGAATCTGGGTGTCCCTGTATTGGATGCATATATATTAAAGATAGTTAGCTCTTCTCGTTGCATTGGTCTCTTAACCATTATATAATGCCCTTCTTTGTCTTTTTTGATGTTTGTTTATTTAAAGTCTTTTTACCAGAGACTAGGATTGCAACCCTTGCTTTTCTTTTGCTTTCCATTTGCTTGATAAATATTCCTCTATTCCTTTATTTTGAGCCTATGTGTGTCTTTGCATGTGAAATGGATCTCCTGAATATAGCACATCTGTGGATCTTGACTCTTTATCCAGTTTGCCAGTCTGTGTCTTTTAATTGGGGCATTTAGTCCATTTACATTTAAGGTTAATATTGTTATGTGTGAATTTGATCCTGTCATTATGATGCTAGCTGGTAATTTTGCCCATTAGTTAACACAGTTTCTTCAGAGCAATGAAGGTTTTTGCATTTTGGTATGTTTTTGCAGTGGCTGGTAATGGTTTTTCCATTGCATATTTAGTGCTTCCTTCAGGAGGTCTTTAAGGCAGGCCTGGTGGTGACAAAATCTCTCAGCATTTGCTTGTCTGTAAAGGAGTTTATTTATCCTTCACTTATGAAGCTTAGTTTGGCTGAATATAAAATTCTGGGTTGAAAATTCTTTTCTTTAAGAATGTTGAATATTGGTCCCCACTCTCTTCTGGCTAGTAGGGTTTCTGCAGCGAGATCCACTGTGAGTCTGATGGGTTTTCCTTTGTGGGTGCCCCAACCTTTCTCTCTGGCTGCTCTTAACATTTTTTCTTTCATTTCAAAACCTTGGTGAATGTGACAATTATGTGTCTTGGGGTTGCTCTTCTCAACAAGTATCTTCGTGGTGTTCTCTGTATGTCCTGAATTTGAATGTTGGCCTGTCTTGCTAGGTTGGGGAAGTTCTCCTGGATAATATCCTGAAGAGTGTTTTCCAGCTTGCTTCCATTCTCCCTGTCACTTTCAGGTACACTAATTATGTGGGTTTGGTCTTTTCACATAGTCCCATATTTCTTGGAGGGTTTATTAGTTCCTTTTCATTCTTTTTTCTATAATTTTGTCTTCACACTTTATTTCATTAAGTTGATCTTCAATCTCTGATATCCTTTCTTCCACTTGATCAGTTCAGCTCTTGAGACTTATGTATGCTTCACAAAGTTCTCGTGCTGTGTTTTTCAGCTCCATCAGGTCACTTACGTTCTTCTCTAAACTGGTTATTCTAGTTAGCAGTTCCTGCAACCTTTTATCAAGGTCTTCACTTCCTTGCATTGGATTAGAATGGTTAAAACATGCTGCTTTAGCTCGGAGAAGTTTACTATTACCCACTTTCTGAAGCCTACTTCTGTCAATTCATCAAACTCATTCTCTGTCCAGTTTTGTTCCCTTGCTGGTGAGGAGTCATGATCCCTTGGAAAAGAAGAGGAATTCTGGCTTTTGGAATTTTCAGCCTTTTGGCACTGGTTTTTTTTTTTTGTTGTTTGTTTGTTTGTTTTTCTATCTTCGTGGATTTATCTACCTTGGGTCTTTGATGCTGGTGACCTTCTGACAGGGTTTTTGTGTGGGCATCCTTTTTGTTTATCTTGATGCTATTCCTTTCTGTTCATTAGTTTTCCTTCTAACAGTCAGGTCCCTCTTCTGCAGGTCTGCTGGAGTTTGCTAGAGGTCCACTCCAGACCCTGTTTGCCTGAGTAGTACCAGCAGAGGCTGCAGAACAGCAAAGATTGCTGCCTTTTCCTTCCTCTGGAAGCTTTGTTCCAGAGGGGTAGCTGCCAGATGCCAGTTGGAGCTCTCTTGTATGAGATGTCTGTCAACCCTTGCTGGGAGATGTCTCCCAGTCAGGAAGGGGTCAGGGACCCACTTGAGGAGGCAGTCTGTCCCTTAGCAGGGTTCAAGCCCACCCTCCCTCTGCTCACCCTCCGTGGGCTACACCCACTGTCTAACCAGTCCCAATGAGATGAACTGCATACCTCAGTTGGAAATGTAGAAATCACCTGCCTTCTGCATTTGTCTCACTGGGAGCTACAGACCAGAGCTGTTCCTATTCAACCATCTTGTCTTTCTTCAATATGGATAACTTTTTAAGAACTTTAGATACTAATCAGAAAAGAATTGTCCTGTTTTTCATGAAATATAAACCAGATTTATAAATCTCAAATTAAACTCAGAATCAGTTATCTTCATCAATTCGTCTGTACCAACAAGTCTTAACAAAGCTTAAACAATCTGAAAAAACTGATACATATTTAAGTTAAGATATTTACCCCCTAATATTGTGAAGCCTATATTTTTAAGTTACAATGTTTATCCACAGAGACATTACATATTTTTCATTAGGAATCATGTTAGTAATACTTTTGGGAGTTTAAGTCATTTATAGGATACTTCAGAGCAATCAAAAACAAACTGCTAGTATTACTTTACTCTATCAGAAGCTATACAAATTTTTCTTAGTTTATGTGATGCAATAATATTTGTAATGTACATAGTTATTTCTACTTGAATTCGAAATACAGCAACAATAGAAAATCAGATATGTGGTGGAAATCCCAACTTAAAGCTTTATAAAACAGAAGAACTTTGTGATCACTGGCAACTGAAAAAAGAAAAACAACTTTGTGTTTAGTTTTATGAAAATGTATTTTCAAATTAACAAGTAGTTAAGTTTGATGGAATGTTTTAATATGATCTAAAATTTAAACATTCAGATGGGAAGCCCAGATTAAAGGGGAAAAAAAGACAGTGAAAATTCCAGGAAAAGTGTCCCAAGAGATATGTGTTCTACATGATGACTTGTCTGGAGTTCACTTTGGAAACGCTCTCTCTCCGGATGCTCCCACACTCCAACATGGGACCTATGCCAGCTGCACACTACATTCACCCAAAGAGGAGGATCTTGTCTTTCCCAAATCCAAACCCTGCATCAGAAGGGAAAAGGAGCTTACAGCTACATAGGGGACATCTCATAAACTGTTTCACAGTATTTAAAATATGTTTTAAATATATGGATTCCCATATTTGTACGTTTGTGTAGTCAGGTGTTACTGCTTGAAGTAACACCTCAAGCAGGTGTTACTTCCCTCCATAAGGTTACCCAGACAAGGGAGCTCAAGTGCAGACCAACGTGCACACTGCTAGGGCTGTGGGACCTGAAGCAAGGGGCACCTTGTTCTACTTCAAATAAGGCACCATATGCCCTAGTAGCAGTCTCCCATCCTATATACTCTGCTCTATCCTTTTCAATTCCTGCCATGCACCCAAAGAGAAGAGGCAACATTGCACATTTCCTGTGTCAATTACAGATGCTTATTTCCCCTGCACTCCCTCCTGCCAAAAATAAACAAATGAGTTAATAACCCAACAACTATGAGATTTAGAGAAATTGGTACATTTTTATCCTTAAAAATGGTTAAAATAATTTTTCTATTTTTATTGAACATAAATTTTATGTTCAGTATATTTTACCACAATTTTTTTAAAAAAGCTTAAAGACCCCACAGGTGGGAAATATCTCCTAAGCCACACACACATGCACAAATATAACTATAAAGAATTAACATTTTATCAAAATAAGCTGACATTTGTAAAGCACTTTGTGCCTTACCTGGCATGGAGCAAGCACCATCTAAGTATTAAATAAAAATTAATAACACCCAGAGAGACTGAAACAACAAACTACGTGATATCAGAAGATATTCTGAATACTAACAATCAAAAGACTGTATCTGAAATATACAAAAGAAAAGTCACTAAGAAAAGGCCAGCAAACCTGAACAGGCGCTTCATAACAGAAAACTCCAGTGGCCGACCAACAGATGAACTCAGCCTCAAGCAACCCCCACCCCCAGCCTCCCAAAGTGCTGAGCCACCATGACTGGCCATCCAATACGCAAATGAAAAGCTACTCAACCTCCTCAGTATTCAGGGAAATGCAAATTAAAATCAGCGCTCATCTACCTGACACAGTCAACCCCACACTGCTGGTGGGAAAGAGTTATTTAGTGAAATTAAAGGCATCTCTTGGCTTAGCAATTCAACTCAATGTTCTGCAGAGGAACGTGTGCACATGTACACAACACTACTCCAAGTATTACGTGGAATGACCAAAATCAGAAACGGTAAAGATGACTATCAACAAGACTGTATCACTTGAGGTATATTAATACAACGGAACACCATATAGCATTAAAAATGAATGAACTCCGGGACCCAACAAGGATAGCTCACACAATGCTGAGTGACAAAAATGACACAAAAGCACATATACAGGACGATTCCATTTACCTAACACTCAAAGGCAAACACCCATGTTGAATAAAAATGCATACAAATACGGCAAAATTCAAACGAAAACCGGGAAGAGACTGAAAAGGAAGATGACCTGGAACGTGCTCCTATCTCAGCTGCACATCAAATTTCCCTGGGTGAGGTGGGCGGAGCTTGGACTCTACCACTATCTAGGCCACACCCCCAGGCTTTCACTGTCAGGATGCTGACCTTTGGCAGCAGAGTTTTCAATGCTCTCCAGTTGTTTCTAAAGCAGACAAATTTAGGACCGTGCTTGAAGGTGAAAGGGAAGACTGTGATGGAAAGGGGCAAATACAGGGCCCTTGGGGTGCTGGCAATAGTTTTCCTTGACCCAGATGGGAGTTTCACAGGCGTTTTACATATACTTACGCACATCAGCTCTTCCCTTTCTCCACAGCATACACGTAGGTGTTCCAGGGCCCACAGGTGATGGCCTTTACTTGGAGTTGCTTATCTACGAAGTATTCTACTCGGCGGGACGGATCCCAGCTGCTGGTGTCTTTGTGGCCCAGCTGTCCATATTTACCCCAGCCCCAGGTGTACAGGTCCTGTGTCACCACAGCCGTGTGCCTGGATCCACAGCTGGCCTTGATTGCTTCTGGGCCCAGGGGGAGATCCAGTAGAGCTGGGAAGGGCTGGACAGCTATGAAGGGCGCAGGGGCTCCATCCTCAGCCCCCGCCATTCTCTTCACCTGGGAGCCATCTGCATTCAGTCCTGTGGCTTCCCTTGCAACTGTCTCCCCATCCTCTGCCAGGCTCCTGGTGGGCAGGGCGAGCTGCCCTGATTCATTCCAGCCCCAGATATAGATATCCCCAGTCTCACGCACACAGACAGAATGCCAGCCCCACGCGGCCACCTGAGCCATGGCTAGGCCCTGCAACGCCTCCAAGGGCCTTGGCTCCAGCTCTGCCTCCAGGGTCCCATGGCCCAGCTGTCCATGCCTGCCCGCCACAGGAGAACACCTGGCCCCCCGCGTCCAGCAGCAATGCGTGCTCCGCGCCCAGCTCCAGCTGGCGCACCCGCAGCTCCGGAGCCAGAGGCCGGCAGAAGGGCGGCTGCAGGCTCACATAGGCACCGGCGCGGGGCAGCAGGGGCAGCCTCCCAGCCTGGGCCTCACTGCCGGGATCGTCTTCCCTTTCGGCCTCCAGCACCACATTCTGGGCCCACAAGGGATCCCCGCGCAGGGCCGAGCCGGCGCCCAGGCCTGGAGTAACGCCCCCGATCCGGGCCCGGCGCGCAGCACCACGAGGAGCCCCTCCGGGGCCCACGCGTCCCTGCAGCCTCCCGCTGCGCCGCTCGCTGAGCCCTACAGCTCGAGGCGGCCTCCACTGGTCACGAAGGCGGTGAAGCTCCAGCTCGCGCTCACATGGCGGATGTCGACGCCTGCCTGCAGTGGCTCGAGACTGTGCACCTGGCGCCCGCCTCCGGAGCCCGGCGCCTGCCTAAAGCCTCAGAAACCCAAGCCGAACCAGGCTCCCGGCGGCTCCTTTGCCATGTCCCGGCAGCGCCTTCTGCCGGCCGCACCTGGTTGCAGCGGGCCACCTAGTGGCACGCTGGCTAGTCTCTGGCCTTCCAGGGACTGGAGCTGCCTTATCTTATCTGGTTACTTATTCGTCAAGCAAGCATTTACTGAGCGATCCTCCTCCCGGTCAGTGAGGACAGTTGTCTGCTCCCAAGGAGCTAACCCTTAAATGGGGAAAGAAACGCAATCTGGTGGTTCCAACAGCAACGCAACTTCAAGCAGGTTCAGCTGGAACAGGCTTTTTCCTACCATTATTATTTATATAATAGAGACTGGGGTCTCGGTATTTGTCCAGGTTGGTCTCGAACTCCTGGGCTCGAGTGATCCACCCGCCTCGGCTTCCCAAAGTGTTGAGATTACAGGCGTGAGACGCATCGCCCGGGCTGAAGCGCCATTGCACAGGCCTTTTCAGGCCTCTGAAGTCAGATCTTGGGTCTCTCCTGAGACCCCAGCTCCTGGGCTCCTAAACCCCCCTTCCCCAACCCAAGGGGGCTTCTGACCTTGATCTTGACTCTATGCCCTCTACCCTCTCCGGCAGGTCCTTCCAGTGGGCAGCCTTGGAGGAAACGCCGAGGCGCAGAGCGGCCGCCTAGGAACAGCCGCCCGCCCAGCCGGCGGAGAAAAGGTTGGAAGAGCCACGCGGAGAAAATGTTGGAAGAGCGCGCGGGGCGAGGCGGCCAATCGGCGGCAAGGGCAGTGACGTCGCAGACCGGGGTGCGGCGGCCGCAGCCCTGTTCACCTTCCCACCGGGACCTCTCCGGGCCCAAGGTCCCTAGGTCTAGGCCGGGGCGCCGCCACCAGGTCTGTGAAATGGGCTGAAACCTCCGGCGGGCGTTGCCAAGGCAGAAGTTGGACCAGATGGTCCGGCCCCTGCAGGCACCCGCGGGGCATGGAGCTCAGATTAGAACCACGAGAGGACGCGCATTAAGACCCTAGCTAAAGGGCTGGCGAGGAGTGACCCCCAAGGCAGACGGACCCCGCCACCAACCTCCTAAATTGGTACATTTAGAAAGGATATTTTCAGTCTCTGTCCTCACCTGTGAATGCAGAAAACTACCACCAAAACCGATAATCACAGAGGCAAGAAAGAGAAAGAAGAAAGGAAAGAAAAAGAAAAGGAAGGAAGGAAGGGAGAGACAGAGAGAGAGAAAGAGAGAGAGAGAGAGAGAGAGAAAGGAAGGGAAGGAGGGAGGGTTTTTAGGTACTCAGTGAGTTGAACCAGGAACGCCTCTATGGTGCTGTGTTTTGAGGAGCCTGAAATGCCGGGAAACCCACCCAAACATCTTCCCCACTGCCTTGCTAAAGATCATTAAGAGTTAAGACATGCATTCTCAATGAAGGTGATAGTCCCTTAAGGTGTGGGGGGTGGGGGGGATTGGTTCTTGGGGGGGGAAATCTTGCTCTTTTTGTGTGTGCCTGTATAGAAACTCTGTAGAAAAAATTAGCTGGGCATGGTGGTGCGTGCCTATAATCCCAGCTACTCAGGAGGCTGAGGCAGGAGAATTGCCTGAACCCAGGAGGCGGAGGTTGCAGTGAGCCGAGATCGCGCCATTGCACTCCAGCCTGGGCAACAAGAGCGAAACTCCGTCTCAAAAAAGAAAAAAAAATTAAAAAAAAAAAAAAAAAAAAAAAAAAAAAAGAAACTCTGTAGAGACAGACTGCGTATCTGTGGCAGTAAAATTTCATAAGGAAGATGATTAGCAAAAAAAAATGTCTGCGAAAGTTCCTGTATCAGAGGAATACAATGATGAAAAAAACAGGTTGAGAAACACTTGATTAGGCATGTTCTTGAGAAAAGGTCTGTCAAGGTTATGTTGGCCAGAACGACATAGAATCAAACGATGAATCAACAATTACTCAGCAAAACAATATGTGCAGAGTTCTATATTATCTAGTATAAGAGAACACAAGAGATATAAAATTTGGTCTCTTTTTTTTTTAAGGTATGTATAGATTAGTTGGATTGAGAGAAACTAGAACAGAATAAATAGATGTTGATATGGGCATCAATATGTGAATATACAAGGAACTATTTAATGAATAAGACCTACTATTTAATAGCACATCGGGGTGACTATAGTCAATGATAACTTTTTTTTTTTTTTTTTTTTTGAGACAGTCTCGCTCTGTCACCCAAGCTGGAGTGCAGTGGTGCAATCTTGGCTCACTGCAACTCTGTCTCCCAGGTTCAAATGATTCTCCCGTCTCAGCCTCCTGAGTAGCTGGGACTACAGGTGTGTACCACTACAATTGGCTGTTTTTCGTATTTTTAGTAGAGACGGGGTTTCACCATATTGGCCAAGCTGGTCTCAAACTCCTGACCTCAAGTGATTTGACTGCCTTGACCTCAGAAAGTGCTGGGATTACAGGCATGAGCCATCATGCTGGTCAATAATACCTTAGTTGTATATTTTTTAATAACTTAAGGAATGTCACTGGATTATTTGTAACTCAAGGGATAAATGCCTGAAGGGATGGATGCCCCATTCTCTGTGATGTTCTTATTTCACATTGCATGCCTGTATCAAAACACTTCATGTACCCCGTGAATATATATACTACTATGTAGCCACAAAAAGTTTAAAAAATAAAAACATTTAAAAATATAAAAAACTAACACATTTTAATAATATTAAACTATATGAAAATGGGTAAATAATGGTACAAACAATAAGGTCAAGGGTAGCTCAAAAGACAGAAAGATTAGGGTGGTAATCAAAGAGGGTTTCATATAGCAAATGGGATTTGAACTAGACCTTAAAAGATGGGAGGACTTAAGAGATGGGAAAGCCCCAGAGAAGACTGAGGACTCACATCAAAACAGAGTAAGGCTCTCACACACAGAAGGAAAGTAAAATCTCAAGGATTCTAGGAGTGAGGTTAGAGACCTGTGCCAAGTTTTGGCTAGTTTGAAGGCTGAACTGAAAACCTCTGTCCCAGCTCCTTTAAATTTTTTTATTATAACAATTCTAGTGCATATAAAGTGGAGCCCCATTGTGGTTCTTTTTATTTTACATTTTTATTTAGTAGAATATATGTAACATAAAATTTACCGTTTTAACTACTAAGTGTAAAGTTCAGTGGCTTTAAGTACATTCACATTTTTGTGCAACCATCACTACTATGCATCTATAGAACTTTTCCGTCATCCCATACTGAATTTTATATACTTTTAAAAAGTATATGAAATTCCCCCAACACCTATAAATCACTGTTCTACTTTCTGTCTTGATGGACTTGACTATTCCAGGTATCCATCTTAGTCCATTTTCTGTTGCTTATAACAGAATACCTGAAACTGGGTAATTTATAAAGAAAAGGAATTCATTTCTACAGTCATGGAGACTGAAAACTCCAAGGTTGAGAGGCCACATCTGTTAAGGGCCGTCTTGCTGGTGGGACTCTCTGCTATGTCCTGAGGCAGCGTAGGACATTACATGGTAAATGGACTGAGTGTGCTAGCTCAGGTCTCTCTTCCTCTTCATATAAAGCCACCAGTCTCACTCCCATGATAACTCATTGATTCGTTAATCGATGAATGGACTAATCTCTTTATGAGGACAGAGCCCTCATGATCCAGTCACCACTTCTTAAAGACAGCACCTCTCAATACCACAACATTAGAGATTAAATTTCAAAATGAGCTTTGGAGGGGACAAACATTCAAACTATAGCAGTTCTTCATGTAAGTGAAATCATACAATATGTGGTCTTTTGTGTCTGGCTTATTTCACTTAGCATAATGTTTTCAAGGTTTACCCATGTTGCAACATGTATAGAAATTTTATTCCTGTTAAGGTTAAATATAATCCACTGTATCCAGTCCTTTCTTCTTGTTCTTATTTTCTTGATCATTGGAGCTAAGAGATGAAAAATACAAGCATCCTTTTGAAGGCCTTCGAGCACTAAAACCATGAGAAGGTCAGATGACCCAAGGTTGAGACATAGCCACTGAAAAGACCCTCCAAATAAGGGTAGATGTAAACACTGTCAGAAAAAATTCCCTCCAGGATAGGATAGGTAGAGAGTGGTACAGAGAGCATGCCAGACCAGCAATCTGCTTCCTGGGCCTCAGTTGGAAAGGTGTTCCCAGGAGAGCTTCAGGGTGGCAACTACTGCAGTGTCTGAGGAAGACCAAATACTGAGGGCTATAGCAAAAGGAAGGAACTGTATTCTAGTAAATAAAACCAGTGAGTGACTTGGGGTCAAGTACTATTGTTATTTTGACTGTCAGGGCTTGAGGGAAAAGAAAGAAGCATGCAGAAGGCTTGGTCTAGCTCAGGATTGCAAGATCTGCCTCCTTCAGATTCTTTCTCTCCTCCACTGCTCCTCTCCATGGTGGCCTCTCATTGTCAGAGAGATTCATGTGACATCATCATGGCAAGGATGGAGTTGGAGCTATGAATAGTCATCCAAGTCCTAGCTGCTCTCTGCTGAGGTGTGGCCTAATGGGTCCCTGATCCTTTTGCACTCAGGTCTGCTGAGGAATGCCTGAGGAACTTGCAGGTTATTCTCTTTATTGATTCACATGCAGTGGTCTTATTTTGCCGACTCTGTTACATTATGACTATAGCCATTGCTGTAATCCTCTGTTGAGTAAGTGTCTGTCAAAACCCTCCCTACAACAGTCCCCACAACAAGACCACCAGCTCCCCGGTCAGCTGTCTTTCACATTGTCCCATGAAGCATGCAGAAATTTCTGGATGCCTGCCCATCACATGGGAACTGAGGAAGATTAACAATAGCCCTCTCCTTAACCATTCATATCATCATCTCTACCTTTGTGGACCCTCCAGGTTCAAATGAGGCTACTTTGCATGGTGGCCTCTGCATTCCAACCAGAATGACAGCAAAAGCCCCTTTCTTCTCAACCCAGCCCATATCCCTATGGCTGCAAATTTCAGCCCAGGTTGGAAAATATGACCGATGCCTCTCCTACTTGCTTCTTCCTCTATATCTCTGTCCTTCTTTTCTCTATTCTTCCCATGTGGAAGGTGGGGGTCAGAAAGGCCAGGCTTTCTCTCACTTTTAAGAGGCAGAAGTTTTCCCTACATCATGTCTGGCTCCTTTATGGTCTCCTACTGATCAAAATTTCACCGTAAGTTCTACCCCACCCACTAAAGGGTGAGAAAGGTTAAATTTGTCTGATGACGTTATTTCATTCTCTTTAGCTTTAAGTAGTTCCTCTTTCAAGTAATTCAGTCTGTTTCAGGTTTATGGCTCAAACTTTGAGATTTCTCCCCTTCATTCTGCTACACCCCAGGATAACATCTGGGAATATGGGGCAAGGCTGGGGAGGATATATGTGACCTAAGGACAATAAAGGACATAGGGTCTCAGATTCACATACTGATCTAAGCTACAGAGGTGGCTGGGCAAGTCCTGTGCCCTTTGTTAACTGAAAGATGTCTGCTAGGTCTACAACTTTGTCATCTGTCATAAAACACAGATTTTGTTTTCACATTACAGATATCAAGGCTATCTCTATACATTATCAGCATGTTGGAAGCATGGTAGTTATTATACCTGCCACTGGATCTTATAATTTAATGCAGTAATAAAGAAGCACATATATTACCATATCACAGATTTGCTTTTTAAGATACTTTGTTAACTGTATTTCAAAATAATCTATTTTCTTTGTAATCTTTTGGCTTTTATTTCATGCATTTTAAAACACTGTTCTAAAAAAAGAGTTCACTGGCTCCACCAGACTGCTCCAAGGATTCATAATGATTCAAAAAGGTGAAGAGCCCTTGCTGGCTGACCTGAGAGTTTTCCACTGGATTTGAAAGATTCAGGAGGATCACACAGAGGGTTTTAATGACCCAAATGAAAGTACTGAGGCCATCAGTTTTGTCACATTCTATTGGCTAGAAGTTAGTCATGTGGCTGCCAAGTGACTGCAAGGGGATTTAAGAAGTGTAGTCTTTGTGTCTTTCAGGAAAACGCAAATTTGGTGAGCTTCTGACTTGGGAAAAACACTGTGATTTTCCCCTCATTTCTAATTTCTACACAACGTTAGTGCAAAGGGGAATCTGACCACTTGCTTTCCTGCTACTGATTTGCTCCTTCTCTTTCTCATATTCCCAGAAGGAATTGCATCTTCCTTTGACCTTTGTCTCAACTTGAACTCTGCCATGTCTGATTTCTCTTCTACTCTAGGGCAAATTTCCACAGCCTCTCCATCAGAGGCAGAAGGCAAATCTTTCTTAGACTCTGGAGAAAACTTTGTGATAGAAATTGACCTAACTTGGCTCTGGATATGAGAGCTATGGGACAACTAGTAATTAGAGATCACCAAAGATAAAATACATAAGTTTAATATCCCACTCCCCCAAATAAAATCCTTGTTACAAAAATAAGACAGAAGGGAAAGTTAAGATTGATTGAAAAGTTTTCTACCTTTGTGACTACAAGAATTTTTGAGCTCCTTAAAGAAAGAAGAAAGTCTGAAACATAATGATAAGTTCCATCTTAACTGAGTCAGAGGTGATTACCTAGTAAATTGAAATGTCCACCTAAAGATCTATAACTGGAATTCAGGAGGGAGGTCTGAAAAAGAGAAGTAGAGTCTGAGATAAGGGCATGAATAGGTTCATATGCAGGCAAGCTAAGCATTAAGTGAGTTATTCAGGGTAGGACTCTGACAGGCTCCAAGGGACAGGTTCCAAATTCTTCCCTGGGGTCAAACAGAGATATGACACAAAAAAGACGCAATCAGAAGAGTAAGAGAAGAGCTGCCAGGCAGTAACTTGAGTAATAAAGATGACAAAGGGGTCATATTGTTGTCATCCTTGTATTCATCACGTTTATGTAAGTACTTGTCATTATAGTAGATGCTCACTAGTGTGTTAAGGATGAAAGGAAAGAAAGGAGGAAGGCAAGAAATAAAGAGGAAAATTGGATCAGGATGGGATCATGCCACGGAAGGCCAGGTGTGGCAGGCAGAATACAGCCTCCCAAAGGTGTCAATGTCCTTTGGGATGCCAATGTTCTCTGTAAATAAGTCACCAAATATGGTAAACGGGACTGTGCAGAGGTGATTAAGGAAGGTTACAACCTGGAGGTGAGATGATTATCCTGAATAATTTGAGTGGGACTAATCTCATCATATGAGCCTTAAACGCAGAAGTACTCAGTAGGTCAGAGAACTGTGATGGGAGGAGGTCTCCATTTACCATTGCAGTCTTGAAAGGTGGAGGAAGGGAACCATGACCTAGGGAACACAGTGACCTGTAGAACCTAGGATCAGAATTCAGCTGAGAGCCGGCACGAAAACCAGGACCTCAGCTCTACAACTACAAGTAGCTGAATTTTATCAACAACCCCACAAACAGGAAATAATTCTCCCTTAGAGCCTCCAGAAGGAACACAGCCTGCCAGCACCTTGATTTTGGTCTGGTGAGACCCATACCAGACTCATGATGTGCACAACTGTAAGATAATAAATTGTGTTATTTTATGCCACTAAGTTTGTGGCAATTTGTTATCAGGAAAAGTCAGTAAGATATAGATTACTGGTGAGGCAAAGGTACACAAAACTCTCATCACTTAATCAGCTTTATGTTAATAGCTCAAAAAGGTGATGAGTCCCCTAATGAATGGAAGATATGTAAATGAAAAAGCTGTAGTGTATAGTAGAATTCTCCAGGGAGAAAGAGCCTGTGGGAAAAGTCTTAGGAACATACAGAAAGGAAAAAGGAGTTACTTAAAGACAGAAGTCAATTTAGATAAATTTCACCTATTTTGCAATTTTTCTCAAGGTTGAACATGGGAATAAACAGTACGCTACAACGTATACTCTTATGCTAGGTAAATTTTTGTTTTGTTTTATTGCCATTTGTGATTATTTCCTGGTAGAAAAGAAAATAATGAAAAGAAGAAAAACTCAGTTGCTAAATTTATATTTTATATACTGTGATGAATTATCAATAATAAAGAAGCATAAAAGATGAGAGAAGTAGATTCATTTATAATTCCATCTTGAAGTGTAATATGCTGTTATCCAATTACAAAACATATCTGGATAAACTCAGAAAGTTACTTAATTTCTCTGGCTCTCAGTTTATTCATTTTTAAATTTAGATACCAAAGCTTTCCTGCTTACAGACAAAGAGTTGTATCAAGTTATTTCTCGAAGCCATTTCCAGATCTAAAAATCTATGATTCAGGACTACTTACTTCCCCGAAGCCCCTCCCCTCAAACACACACACATCCACCAGCATCCTTATTTTAGACCATCATCCTTTGAGGTTAGGGAAAAATCAAGTCAGAATTGCAATCTAATATATTTAATCAAAACCTGTCTAGATGCCTGAAGAATAGACTTCAGGGCTTACAAGTAGGGTTTATCTGAAGCATTATCTCCCTCAGTTGATTAAAGTTGACTTGAGTACTATGGTAAGAAAGATCCGGCCGGGTGCGGTGGCTCAAGCCTGTAATCCCAGCACTTTGGGAGGCCGAGGCAGGTGGATCACGAGGTCGAGAGATCGAGACCATCCTGGTCAACATGGTGAAACCCCGTCTCTACTAAAAAATACAAAAAATTAGCTGGGCATGGTGGTGTGTGCCTGTAATCCCAGCTACTCAGGAGGCTGAGGCAGGAGAATTGCTTGAACCCAGGAGGCGGAGGTTGCGGTGAGCCGAGATCGCGCCATTGCACTCCAGCCTGGGTAACAAGAGCGAAACTCAGTCTCAAAAAAAAAAAAAAAAAAAAAAAAAAGAAAGAAAGAAAGATCCTGAGGCCAATTTCAGGCTTAGTAAACCTTGTGCTTTGATCTTGCAACTCAATTGGGATGACCATTAGAGGTGTAGGAAGGCAGGGTATGGCTAAGTGAACTGCATATTGACTATCTCTGCAATGTGGTTTAAGGATGATTAGGATGCATGAAGATCTACCATTGACATTGCTTGCTGTTTCCTGGAGGATAAGATATTTGAAATGATCCTTGAAATGGATATACAAAATTTTGGTAGCAGAGAAGAAGGAGTCTTTCTCAAAGTTCATCCACCTCACCTCTAGTTGCCTTCATGTACACCAAGACTTCTTTGCAACTAGGATTTTGCAATGCAGAGTAAATGGCCTTGTATCCAATGTAGAAAACAGAAGTGAGAAGCCGTTTTCATACATCTTTTTGCTTTCACTGATAGTGACAGAGTATAGAAATATACATTTTTGTATTTTCTCCCCAGTTGCATTCTAGAGTTTTTTGTTTTTGTTTTTCTCCAGCTTCTTTGGTGGAGAGGCAATTGCAGCAGCAGTGATGTGGCAGTGGGTTCTAATCCTGGAGTTCTTGCTATAGCGGTGGGTTCTGAAATCAGTCTTTCTGGTAGTACTGTCCCTGGTGCTCTAGGAGTAGTCCCTAGAGGCCCAGCTTAGATCCTTCCTTCAGCCCCTCTGACACTTTGTAAGCACCCAGTCCCCAGCATTCAATTCCTTGCTGTCTAAAACATTTAGAATGACTTCTGCTTTCAACACTGAACTCAGAGATAGGTAAGACAATTAATAGTCAACAAGGTAGAGCTGGAAAAGTGTTTGGTATGGTCAGGCAGTAAGGAGAAAATCAATTTGGCTGAATCAGAGGACACGGATATATACTAGATTGTTAGGGTTGGAGCAAATTCCGAAAACCTTTTGTGCCACGATGTGAAGTTCAGACTTGACTCATAGGGAATAGCTATCATTTTGATAGGTGGCAGGAGTGGAGCTTAGAGAGCTCAGAGGTGGAAAGACCAGCTGGAGGTTATTACAATAGGGGGCATGAGATGAGCTGAGTATATGGTAGTCAGGCAGGGAGTGAAAATAGTGAATTCCAAGGTCTAAGAAAAGACTAAAAATTGCGCCTAAAATATAAATGATGCATTATTCCTAATCTCAAAATCCCATTTCATAAATATGCTAGTTTGCATAAAAGATATATGCCTGTAAATAGGCCAATCTAGATAGACGTATGAGTAATTCCAGGTGTTACGATCTGATTCAATTACAGTGAAAATTTGTATTCCTCTAATTTGGTTTCTTCCTTTAGCAGGTGAGTGAGGGAAATTTGATAAAATAATATTAGTTAAATTCAGATGAACTGGTTCTGATCCATCTACCAGCTCCATCCACTGACACTGCACGTTTACCGCTAAGTCATGGCAGAAAACATCGAAGGAAAATCCCGATCCCTGTGACTTCTCCAGGCAGTGTAAACATAGCAGAAGAAGGGCCAAGAGTGAAGAAATGTCCCCTAAGAACTCCTGCTTTCAAGCCACCAAAGTTTCTGCTCTAGTTCCCAGATCAGTCAAGGTCTCTTGAATTATAGGAACTGCTCCACTTTATTGAGTGTCTACTGTGTCCAACCATTGAGCCAAGAGTTTTATATCTGTCATTTCACTTTGCCCTCTTGATAATCTTTCTGATACACATTTACTTCATAATTGTACAAATGAGAAAACAAACTGAAGCTCAAAAAGTTTGCAAAATTTTGATTCATTCATACAACGAATTTATTTCATCACCTTAAAATTGGAAACAGGGTAAATTATATTATTTAAAAAAAGGCAGTCAGTTCATCCTTTCCTCCCCAGACAATACTGAGTCTCCCAAGTCTAGGATGTCATTGGTAAGGCACTATATTTCTGAGATATTTTAGAAAAAAAAATATATGAAGAAAGTATAGAGGCTTTTCAATTACCAAGATTTCTGTAGTTCTAAAGTTGTTTCTGTGTCATCCTTTGATCACATCATTTCCTGATTAATGATTAAAAGTTAAGTGATTTTTCTCAGACCAAATCAATTCCATTTAAGATGGAGACTAAATAATTCCAGATTACTGTACTTGTCTCCCAAAACTTGCACAAAACCTAGAAGAATTGACTCAATAATTGCCATGATAATCATGAAATGGAAACTAGAAAAAGTGGGATTCCCAAATTAAGTGGAATTTTCTCACATGTCTGCCCTTTCAAGACAGTGATTAGTTACTATAAATCTTTAAACCCAAGTTTCTTAGGCTTAAAAAAGTCAAGAAAGTTAAGAAAAGTTCAGCCACTGCCTAGTCCTGTAATATTGTCTAAGTCACTCATTTTCATTATCCTGCTTGTATAAATCTTTAAACCCAAGTTTCTTAGGCTTAAAAAAGTCAAGGAAGTTAAGCAAAGTTCAGCCACTGCCTGGTCCTATAATATTGTCTAAGTCACTCATTTTGATTGTCCTACTTCAAGAAAAAAAGTAAGTTTCACTGGATCCCAGGAGTGTTGGGCAGACTAATTAATAGCTATAAAATGCTTTCAAATGCAGAATGCTGTATCTGTATGTGCTAACATTTTTTCAGTAATCATGTTAATATCCTATTCATTTCACTGGTAATTGTGTAGCACCATCATAATGTAATGATGTACGCCATGCAAAAGTCAGGTGAAATGATCTAATGATGTCAAGTTGAAATGCTGTCAGTGTAAATCTAAAAAGATAGTATAACACTGTCAAAAATGAAAGGAAATTATGGTATTGTAAGTTCTACTACTATTAAAAGATGTAAGAAGGAAAGGGTTCCACAATCTGGGGCAATGTCTGTTATGACAGATCTGCTCAAGCAACTTAAAAGACAAACTGGCATTCCTCATCTAATTTTCTTTATCCAAAGAGTTTTTATTAAAATTTTTTGTTAATTTCCTACATGAATGTCTTCAAGCCCAGAATAGGACTGTGATTCTCAAAAGCAATTTGTGTTTGAAATATTCATTGTTCTTTGGGTCTATGGTCCAACATTAATTGCACCAGATAGTCATTTCTCTTGCAAGAGCAGGAATACATTTTAAAAGTTTTGTGAAAAAGAAATAGTCCTCAAAGTTTCACTCTTTGAGGAAACCTAGGCAGTAAGGGAGAGCTTTGTTATACATGGCACACCTCACGTAAGAAAAGAAATATGGTGCATTAATGCATAGTCAATTTAAGCATAAGTATTTATCTCTTTGTATACCAGATTTTGAAAAGCCTTAGGAAGTTATAGATAAAAAGGAAACAAGTCAGGTACAGTGGCTCACACCTGTAATCCCAACACTTTGGGAGGCCGAGGCAGGCGGATCCTTTGAGCCCAGGAATTCCAAACCAGCCTGGGCAAGATGGCAGAACTCTGGCTCAAAAATAAATAAATAAATAAAACATTTAAAAATAATAATAAATAAAAAGAAAAAAAGAGAAGACCTTTTGGTATACTTATACTTCTGTGCATTTGGAAGCCTCCAGTTCCAATTCTCTGAAGTTTTCTATTATAAGGGAGATTCAGATTAAGTGTTTTAAAAAATATGGAGGCACAATTTCTGCCAAAACTATTAAAAAGATAATAATCAAAATGAAGTAAAGGATATAGAGTGAACACTTAGGAAAATGTTAGATAAGGAAGTGAACTTTGCTGTACTCAGGGAGTCTACTGTTCCAATTCTACTATTCTATTGTATGAGTTGGAAATAGTTGCAACTTTCCCTCACCTAAGCATTTGGCTGGGTAAGCATGATGTGGGCTGGATTTCAGCTCCCACTCCCCTTTACCGTGGCACGCTTATGCAGCGCACAACCTGCATATACACAGGTCGTGATCTTGACCATCCCTAACCTACCAAGGATACACTATGTAAGTCAACCCCAAGGCAACTAAAAAAATCTAAGCTTTGCTAATCAGGCAAGTTTCCCTGATGCCAGGCTTCTGGACAGGACTTTCCAAGATGGCCTCCAAAAGGACTTTGGAGAGTGTGAAGAAATATGCCACAAAATCCAGGTTTGGCCAGGACTACTCCAATTTACTCCTATTGTTCTAGTAAAGTGATTATCAACCCCTTTTCACTTTCAAAAGTGTCCCAGTTTAGATGATAACTTATATTGTCATTCTATACATAACTTTGCTAAAGAAACAGGGTGAACATTTTGCCAGAATAGTCTGTAGATAGATAGGTGAGACACATCGGTGAAAAACAAGGGAAAAGAAAGAATGGGAGCAAATGGTGGGACAAGATCTGCTGCTTAGTTTTATTTATTTCTATTTATTTTTTATTTTTGATTTTTATTTTTTTGAGACGGAGTTTCGCTCTTGTTACCCAGGCTGGAGTGCAATGGCACGATCTCGGCTCACCGCAACCTCCGCCTCCTGGGTTCAGGCAATTCTCCTGCCTCAGCCTCCTGAGTAGCTGGGATTACAGGCACGCGCCACCATGCCCAGCTAATTTTTGTATTTTTAGTAGAGACGGGGTTTCACCATGTTGACCAGGATCGTCTCGATCTCTTGACCTCGTGATCCACCCGTCTCGGCCTCCCAAAGTGCTGGGATTATAGGCGTGAGCCACCGCGCCCGGCCTGCTGCTTAGTTTTATATGTGTTTGTCCTCAGTTCCAGGGACCAAATGCCCATTGACATTTAACATCAGTTATAAAAATTAAGCTTTTTATTAAGAGAAACTTTCCCCTGAATTTTCCTTGTTCCAACACTAAAAACCACCCTACCTCAGATTTATAGTATATTTCCATTCAGTTTCCTAAGCTGTGGATGCTAATATCCAACAATTGAATTCTAAAGAAAAGTGAAACTGATTAAAGGGAAAGGAAACTGTTGATACAAACAAACGATTTAAACTAAAACAGCCACAATTTATTGTATGTGTCTTTAGGTGTAAGAACACAAAGAATGCCGGGCGCGGTGGCTCAAGCCTGTAATCCCAGCACTTTGGGAGGCCGAGGCGGGTGGATCACAAGGTCAAGAGATCAAGACCATCCTGGTCAACAAGGTGAAACCCCGTCTCTACTAAAAATACAAAAAATTAACTGGACACGGTTGTGCGTGCCTGTAATCCCAGCTACTCAGGAGGCTGAGGCAGGAGAATTGCCTGAACCCAGGAGGCGGAGGCTGCGGTGAGCCGAGATCGCGCCATTGCACTCCAGCCTGGGTAACAAGAGCGAAACTCCATCTCAAAACACACACACACACACACACACACACACACACACGCACAAAGAAAAGAAAAGTAGCAACAGAAACATTATTCCGGTATTTAAAGGCTTAGTTTTACACTTTTTGCACTTTTATTTTCCACAGGGTATAGGATTTCTGGTTTTAGAGACCTCCCATGCAATAAACTTATTAGCCACAGGATAATAATTAATAATTAAATTTCTTTCTTAACCTGTCTGCCTCACATTCATCAATAGAAAATGAATAATAATGGCATCTCCTTACAGGCTGCTGTAGAGATTAAATGAAATAATACACCCAAAGCATTTAGCATACAGTAAATACCTAATTTGTTGGTTTGGAGATGATTATTATTATTCTTATTTGAGATGAGGACTCACTTTATTATTTGAGATGAGGTTACCTAGGTTTGAGTGCAGTGGCATGATCATGGCTCACTGCAGCCTCAACCTCCTGGACTCAAGTGAACCTCTGACCTCAACCTCCCGAGTAGCTGGGACCACAGGTGCATGTCACCATGTTTGGGTAATTTTTGTTTGTTTGTTTTGTTTTGTTTTGTTTTGTTTTGTAGTGGTGTCACTATGTTGCCTAGGCTGGTCTCCAACTCTTGCGCTCAAATGATCTTCCTGCTTTGGCCTTCCAAAGTGCTGGGATTACAGGCACACCCCACCTCACCTCTGGCCTGAATTGTTGTTGTTGTTGCTGCTGTTTTATATTAAAAGAGCAGCATGTTTACTTCAGTCTATGACCAACTCTTTTTGTGTTTTGTATGTGCGTACAGATAGCATTTTGACCAGGGGAGATTTTAACTACTCTTAGGTAACAACACAATTTACATAGCGTGTGCCAAATAGAAAGTTGGGAAATCAGGTTTCTTCCTGCCTTACTTACCTCACAAGACTATTGTGAGAGTAAAGGATCAATTACAAAAGAACTTTCTGGGATTAAAAAAAGTTTAAAACTCTAAGCAAATGTAAGGAATTATTATTATAAAAGTGAATTATTTGGGCCTTAGTATATTAATCTGTCAAGTAGGTATTCAAGGAGTACCTATCATTCAAATAAAACGTATTTGAAAGTGGATATCCATTATCAAAGTGCTAACAAACAGTAAAATTCCTAACCGCAATTTTTATCAGTGTTATTTCCTCTGACCCAACCCCCTGGAGAACAGATGAGGTGGCCATTTGTCTTTCATGGACATGGAGAGATGAGTCAGGCATCTCTTATTTTCAGGAGCATGCTGATCTACAGAGACTGGCGTAGAAGGCTAGGTAGGCCCAGTGGTTAGCATCCATGCTCATGGAGGAAGTGACAATTGCAAGGATGGTGATGGGAGGGAGTAGGCAAGACAGGGGGAGATGGCAGCCCAGGACTGAGCCAGAAATTCTATGCCTAGATATTCCTAGGCATAGTGTGGGACAGAGGGAATACCAATTTGGCACTGTTCAAAGGCCAGGCAGGCACTTCACTCCCAAGAGCAGTAGCTGGCAGGCAGTGCCACCACACCACCATTCAAACTCACCAATAAAGGGTGAGGTAGGAATGCCAATATGGAATATGAGCAAGTTCAAGTTAAATGAAAGGCAAATATATAAAAGTTGAGGACCACCCAAAACAGGCAGGCATAGCAGCTTCTCAAGGCACTGTGAAAGTATAAGTGAATTATATGTGAAATCCCTTTGGGAAAAACCATTTAAAGGTCTATAAAATTTGCAAGACATGCCAAATACTCGCCATAAGACTCTGAAGAGGAATGGAGCCCAATAACGCACTCGAAACATTTACAGAACATTTTTCCTAAACTGTGATATTTAAGGCCACATTGAATTTTAATGACCCTAGTAAAAGAGAGTCACAAAAAAAGTGACTTTCATTCCAACTTCTCAGAGAAGTGTTCCCCAAAAGACAATCCTTGGGTGGACAAGTGCTTTTTCCTGAATGTCCCCCAGTGATTATTTTAATTCAGAGAGAATAAGGAAGATCTATTTCTATCTTTTTGCTTTCCATTCTTTGGTCTATTTCTCTTCTAATATCTTCCATCATTATTATAAGTTAGGAAAAATTACCAGACAATTTTAATTATTAGATACTTCCTATTTTTGTGCCTAATTAAGATGCTTCAAGAATAATTCTATTAAAAGTATTATCACTTTAGCAAATATGATATCATCTTTGGTTCATCTATTTATTGTGATGCTAAAACATTCTTCCTATCCTCTCTAAGTTTGCTATGCAGGTTAACTGCTAGCCACCTAGCACAGTTACAATATAACATAACCCTAAGTGTGTCTGAATCTCTTGAATGGCACTTGTAAAAAAGCTGTAACAGTGTACTCATGAAGCAGCTAGAGACTCAAATAACAGAGAAGACAACAGAGAACTGTGAGGAAAATTGTACATTCTGAATTTTTTCATGTATGAATACAGTTGTTCTTGCCTATATCTTTTATTTTTTGATTTCCAACTTTGCCTTTTTTATTCTAAGAAATTATTTAATGCAATGCCAGTATATTCTCTGTGGCTAGCTAATGTCCCAAGTATCATTAAGAAGCATCTTTTGCCTCTCTAACTCCAAAGATTCCTGGAACTTGCAAGAAAAATTCCAGACATCCCCTAAACCTCATTTTAGACTAATAGTGGTGCATGCAGACACATAGTAGGTTACCTGCAAAGTGAGGTCTGTCGAAAAGTTGTAGCAGCAACCACAGTGTTCCTTGATTTGCTAAGTAACCTACTGAAATGCATGCATCAATTGACTGGGTGAAATGCATATAGACCGCTGGGCACATGCGGTTACATGCCCACAATTACAAATCAGGATGAAGCAATAAATTATACTAAGGCATATGTTTATTATATGTTGCTGCATGTACCATCCTACAGCCTGCTATGTTGAAACAGTAAAATAAAATAGAACTGAAGACTTAAGGTTGAAAAAGTAAAATTTGCTTAACTGCCCATGGGCTATATGAGTATTACTAAGCTTCTGGCTGCAAATAATGTATCTTTTCTGCCCACAATTTTTAAAAGTGCCTCCATTGCTGTGTCAGCTACACTTCACTTGGAAAGCTATTGACTTTTCCTTTCTGTTGCCTTAATTTTCTTCTGCAGGAGCACAGAGGGATTCAAGTCCAGGTGGGCACTGCGGCTTCAACTGATTGTGCTGTGTAACACAGCAGGGAAACCTCTTATCTCAGGCTGGAGTTGCCTGTTTAAGATTTTTTTCCTTTATAAAAGGTAAAGATAGTAAACACAGCTGTAGAAAATGGTTTTGTCTTTTTTTTACTGTTTGTTTTAATCTGTTAAAATGATATAATTAAGGCAGAGGGTAAAAAATGTCTATAAAATTATACTATCTGCCCTTGTGCATATATGTTGTGGGCCAAGTTTTACGCAGTTCACAGTGTTTAAATGATCTGAATGGCTTTGGCTTTATAATTGGTTTTCTGCATTTCTCATACAGTGTCATCACATCATAAAATACAGTGGCTTAGGATCAATGAACTCTAAAATTCTAAATTGATCTTGGAATTAGGATGTTATTAAAGGTGACTGAAGCGTCTCTCTTGCTATTTCCTTCCCAGAGCTGAATCATTGCTTTGAATTCCTGTCTGCCAATTACTTTTCTTTTAACTCCACAAGGAGCATTTTTAGAATTTGGAATATTTATATATCTTTAAGAAGAATAAAGTTTTTGTAAATAGTAACACAGCCAAACCTTCCTTTCAAGAAGATGAAATCCGAATTTGGGATGAAGAATATGCCTCAATTTCAGTTTGCAAAGACATATAATAATATAATCCCATTTACTTCCTATTTAGATGAACTTGAAGTGTTTTCAGCTGTGGTATGTTAAATTCGTCTCATAGAGAATAGATTTGAGTGGATACTTAAAGCCTTTTCCTAGCTAGTTATGTTTAAGTTAAATGAATAAACATATTTTAATGTCTTAATTATAAAAACAAAACATGTAGAAGTCTATGATCTGCCCTATCATTTGGAAATAAACCAAAAATCTTATTAGGTTGGAATTAAGTGGAAAATAGTTTTCCCCTCTGGAGATTTTTAATTTATTCAGAATATTTATATAATTGCCTCCTATCAAATCCTTTGAAATTGACTTTGTTGGGGATGCTCTTTAACTCCAAACACATTTTTCTTGAGGGCAAGGGGATATTATAATTAATTTCAGCATGAGGAAAACCTTTTTCCTACTTATCCTATTCCCTCTTCACACCCCCTTTTCCTCTTCTCCCTCCCTAGATAAGCTCACTATTGATTTATGTGGGTTCCTAAACATTTTAGCTTGGGCCTAGTTAGTTCAGCCTCATAAAGTCATGGGAAGAACTTTGAACCTACATGTGGAATTAGACAGTTTTCCTAACTCAGAAGATGATCCACCTCTGAATGCTACATCCAAGTCAGCGTCCATAGCCCTCTATTGGGAGGCAAAGACCATTCAGTTGCATTGCCAAAACCAATGACTAACAACTTGTGATGTTTTTGAAAGCCATTGCTACTTTTGCAATCATAATTCCTATCTTTTTATCTCACCCTAATTCAAAGAAATGTGCCTTTTGTATACAAATTATCAAGTTGACTATTTCAGAGCTCTCACTTTAAGCTATTAAATGGTCTTAGTATCGCAACTCAAAGATAACTGCAGCTCCATTGTAATAAAACAATTACTCAGATTTACCTCCACAAAATGTATGACTGAACCAGTTTTGTTGTGTTTGAGATTTCTAGGATGAAAAGTACTCTAAATGGATCATGATAAGAGTGAACTGCTCTGAGAGCATTTTTCACTGGACAATGGATAAAACCATGTAAATAAAAGGAAAAATAAACCTCACCTCCAAAACAGGACTTTCAAAAAAATGAGTGTTCTACTGATAAAGCAAAAACGTGATTTTTATATCAAGTGTGCCTATACAATGCTAGCATCATATTAAAGGGTCCTTTATTTACTTGAATTATGCATATCCAATTGATGTGTACAATGTTTTATATAAATGAAGGTTTCCATATTTAAAATATCTTAAGTTCATAAATTAAATATTTTCAACTCCACTGAGTTTTCTGAGTTTCAAGCCCAAAAGAAAAGGTGTTCCACTATTGGCACTTCTATGAGTAAATAGATTTCCAGATAGTCTACATGGAGAAAATTGAGTAACTGTTACTAAAATTTTCTGTTCCTCCACCCCCTTCCATGGCTTTCTCCCTGCAAACTTAGTGGCACTCTTTGCAATCCACAGTAGTGAATGACCAAAAGCCTCCCAAGCACCTTATCTAACTAGAGGAGGGCCTTCTTCAGAAATGCCTAGGAAAGGTCCCCCGGGAGCAGTGGCTCATGCCTATAATCCTAGTCCTCTGAGAGGGCGAGGCATATGGATCACTTGACGTCAGGAGTTCGAGACCAGTGTGGTCAACATGGCGAAACCCTACCTCTACTAAAAGTACAAAAATTAGCCAAGCGTGGTGGTGGGTACCTGTAATCCCAGCTAGTCAGGAGGCTGAGGCACAAGAATCGCTTGAACCGGGGAGAAGGAGGTTGCAGTGAGCCAAGATCGTGCCGCTGCACTCCAGCCTGAGCAACAAAGCAAGACTCTGCGGGGGGCGGGGGAAAAAAAAGGACTAGGAAAGAAGAGTCACCCTTGATATCTTCCAGTCACCCCAGGTGGGGACATTGAACAAGCACCTTACACCCAACAGTTGTGGGAGGCGGAAGAGGGCAGGGGATAGGGGGCAGGGGGCAAGGGGCAGGGGCCACCACGCCAAGACCCAGAAAAAGGTCAGCCGGTGAGAAGAGGGCGGAAAAGTATGAATGTGCAAGAAGTAAAGGAAAGGAAGGAAAAAGCGTGGGAATTGAAAGATCTATTGGAAGTACAGGATCTATTGGAAGTACAGAGAAAGAAAGCCACCTGGTAGCGAGGTCTGAAACGAAGGACACTGGTGTTGTCCAGCCCGTAACTGAGCTTGGGATTTGCCGTTTGTGCAATGTTGCTCGAGAACACTGGGTGGCGCTCGTGGTAAAGACTTGCACCTAACCTTAGGGTCCCCCCCACCACCACCACCCCCGCAACACTTCCCCTTCCTTTCCTTTGCAGATTTCGGCTACTAAAAGATGAAATTACTCACATTCTTCCTACGTGTCTCAGCGGGGAGCGCACTGCTGGAAGAGTCTGATGCCGTGGAGCTGTTTCTCCATCTCCACGGCTGGATTTGTCGGCGGGTTTTGAAAGGCAACAGCGTCCAGCCCGCTGGCCTTAGGACAAAGCTGGAGGCCCTGATGTGAGAACTACCTAACAGCACCAACAAAAAGTTGCTGCTCCGAGAGCAGGGATACGGGTCGGTGTATGCCCTGAGCGTGGGTACCAAGCCGCAGCCAAGGCCCGCAGCTGAGCCGGCAGTGCACAGAACTACTATGCCTACATAGTGAAATTAAATAAAACTGTATTGTGAACAGAACCCCCGCTTTTTTTAGCGCTTCCTCTCCCTGCCCGCTGCCTTTAAAGAAAGGGAGGAGAGGGGAGTGGGGTTAACCTAGAAAAGAGGAACAAAATCAAGAAAGTTGAGGCTCTGGACCTGTAGAAACACATCCAGATTTGGTCTCACCCAGAAGCAGAACGGCTCAAGTCTGCTTGAGCGCCAAAGTTCTAACGCTTTAGGAACTGAAACAAAGAAGTTAAATTTATCCCTCCCTCCCACTTTTTGTCTTTTATGAAATGTAGGAAAGAATGTCCATTTTGACAGCGGGATGGAGGAGAAAGGTGAAATGTAGCAAGGTCTAGAACTAATTTAACATTGTAACATTATTTTCAATAGGATCCCGAACTTCTAAATTTTGCCCCAAGTCCAATCCCAATCCCATCCTGGTTAGGATCTGCCATCTCAGCAAGGTGTATTGCTAGGAACACCCTGTTTAACATAACCGCGTGGTAATTCATATCCCTATGTAACCCAAACTGTCGAAGATCGGGCAGCAGAGGAAGGGATCCCGGCTCCCTGCCCACTTATCTTTGCTGGGAGGTGCTCTGAACTGTACCTGGCATTGATCTGGGTAAACGATTCTTGTAATTCACTGGCAAGGTGCGTGTCCGACAACTTCTCCAGAGCAGAGCCCGGGACCACAGACCTCTGTTTCCCTGCCGTCCTGTCAGCTCCTCACAGCCCACATCTAGACGGTTAACAGCCTGTCGGAAATCGACAGCGCCGAGTCAGAGCTGGCTGGCGGCTGCGGCTCTGTTTACCCCAAAGTCTATCTCAGAGAAACCCAGGGCAGCGCAGGCCCAAAGTGCGTGACTCGGGCCAAGGGAAAGGGGAGGATACCACTGGGGGTCAGCCTCCCCGCGCTGAAGTTTCCCCTCAAAGAAAGTGCGGTCCAGACCGCCAAGGCAGGGAGTTGGTGCACGCACGTCAGCTCTGCTTTGGAGTTCCCGAGCGGGGCTGCATCTTGCTCTGAGCTCCAGACACCCTACCTCTACCTGTCGGCCTGTTTGGGGCCGAGCGGCTCCACAGCCCAAGTAAGGCTAAACTAACAATAGACACGACTAATACAGACGCCTTCTTCTTCGGTAGGAGGGAAAAGGGAGGGGAGGCCAGATAACCTTAGATATCCGGTGGAACTGCCAGGTTGCGGGACCCCGTAAAGGAAATTGCAGGAAGGCCCCAAATCATGATCCAGCCCCCGGAGTTGCCTATTTGAGGGGAGTATCAATGGGGATTGACAGAGACTTTTATATTAAATTTCTAAACTCTCAGCTGGATCACGACTAGAACAAGGATAGCACCTCCGGAAGGGCAAACTTCAGACTTCGTGTACCAATTTAATGATTCTTGAATCCTTTCTTCCCTCGCATAGAACTAAGTAGGATGTCTTTGCAGCAGGAAATAAAGGGAAGAAGGTACAGAAATCTGGGCTGGGGAATGGAGAGACTGGGCCTCGAGTGCCACATTCATGGATCCAGGAGGAGGAAATCAATGGGCATCATCTGACTTCACCATATCGGAGACATTTCCATTCTTTCCTGGAGGCATGACAGGTCATACATGGATCCATTCACCTTTGCAGAAGTCTTTAGCCACGGAACATAGTTACAGACCCTTTATTCCAATGCCTTGAAAATAGAGGAAAACATTAAACAGAAGTGGAGCTGTTTGGCTCTACTTGCAAGCCAGCAAAGAGGATTTGGGCATCCTTAAGTTATATTTGTTTAAGACAGTAATTTTTAAAAGCCATTGTAAGAACTTCGGGTTGCAGGAACTCTCCCTGCCATTTACCGGCTTAATGGACATTGTGCATTATTGGGCATTCCTATCCAGCCCGCGTCTCTGAGATACTCATCTCCTGCAAAGGAAGTTGCCTCTTTCCCCAAAGAGCAAATTTTCAAAACATGTCTAAGTTTCAACTTGCTTCCCAACACTCCACTTAAAAAAACGCTGTTATCCACTCCTTCTCTCCTCCATCCTCCATCCCCCCGCTCCCCGCACCTTGATTCCCTATTTCAGTATCAGTGTTTAATTCTACACTCGCCTATGATGCAGCCCACGGGGGCGGGGTAGTGGGGAGCAAGGAAAGATGGTTGCCCACCTCATTCCCAAAACATGTGCACTTTTGAGGCTTCTGATTGGAACACATTGTTCCCAGACATCACAGAGCTTGTGCTGGGGCATCTCCGACGTCTTTGGAATTTACTAAAAACAGATTTACTGAGACCTCTCCCCACCCCCCCCACCCCCAAAAAGGAAAAACACACACACGGGCGCGCGCGCGCACACACACAAACATACACACCCCCTCCGTACCCCCACCCTTTTTAAGCAATGCTTTGTTGTGCTAAAACTAGTTGGACGAGTTAGGGTGTTACGGCTGCTCCCGAGGCCCTGGCCAATGGAACCAGATCCACCCCGCTGTGCGTAAGCGCGCAATTAAGGATTTAACCAAGGCTGTGCTGCGCCTCAGCCAGCAGTCAGCCGGCCGGAGACAGAGACTCCAAGACTCCCAGCCTCCTCCTCGCCGCGGCGGTCGCCTCCTCCTTCTTTCCTCCTCCTCTTCCTCCTCCTCCCTCGCTCCCACAGCCATGTCTGCTTAGACCAGAGCAGCCCCACAGCCAACTCCGGCAGCCGCCACCGCCACAACAGCAAGGACAGCCACTGCCGCCGCCAGTGAGCTATGACAGGAGTGTTTGACAGAAGGGTCCCCAGCATCCGATCCGGCGACTTTCAAGCTCCGTTCCAGACGTCCGCAGCTATGCACCATCCGTCTCAGGAATCGCCAACTTTGCCCGAGTCATCAGCTACGGATTCTGACTACTACAGTCCTACGGGGGGAGCCCCGCACGGCTACTGCTCTCCTACCTCGGCTTCCTATGGCAAAGCGCTCAACCCCTACCAATATCAGTATCACGGCGTGAACGGCTCCGCCGCGAGCTACCCAGCCAAAGCTTACGCCGACTATAGCTACGCCAGCTCCTACCACCAATACGGCGGCGCCTACAACCGCGTCCCAAGCGCCACTAACCAGCCAGGTACGTGGACCGGGGGTAGGTTGGGCAGATTCCAGGGGACTAGAACGCTGGGGGCGCGAAGTAGGGTGGTAGATTGGGGGCCACAGCGGTTCACTGCAGTGGGGTGCACGAGGCAGAAGGGAGGAGGACCCAGACCCTCTGACAAAGAGTTTTTCTCCGGCTCGCATTTTAGGGATTCTTAGTAGGAGAGCCCTGCGGGGGTTCGAACTAGCACCCTCCCCTCGGGCACCTTCCGAAGCCCTCAGTTGCTGGATTCCCAGCTTCCCCGGCCAGGAAGCCGACTGGGCTGGAAAGGGGATAGGGGTGGAGAGAAGAAAGAATCAAGCAGCCCCTGGCGTTTGCGTAATAAAGGGGAGGTTAGTTGTTGGGAATTTTGGTAAGCGTGCTGGGTTGGTGTGAGTGGGAGTAGAAGTCTGCCTCAGAGACTCAGTCAGGATTAGTCTGGGAGTCGCCACAGGCTAGCACGGTGCGGGTGCCCTGAGCACGCTGGATGGGGGTGGGGGGATAGGGAGTTATAGCTAGCCAGAGAAGAGCGCGCCGAGAGCTTTGCGGTTTATCCAGGCATTTCCAAAAACAAAAAGCCATTTGAAGGTGGAGGAGGGTTGCTGAGGGGTCACGTTGTAGGAGGGCTTTCTTTCTTTCTCTCTCTCTCTCTCTCTCTCTCTCTCTCTCTCTCTCTCTCTCTCCATAGGTGCCCAAAATTTGTCTTTCCCTCCTCCTTTTTCGTCCCCCTTGAAACTTACTTAGAGTTTAAGAGAGTTAGTGAGCTTGAGCGGTAAGAGAGGGGCACGAGGTCTCGGTGGAGAGGTTTTACTGGTCAGGTTTGATCTCTTCCCACCAGCACATTAATAATCCTGCTAATATTAGCATCCCCTACTCTGGCAGAATTGAGACCACAGCCCTCAACCTCCACCCTTCTCCCTGGAACCTACACACACACACACACACACACACACACACACACACACGCACACCCCGGAGTGGTTCTCTGCCAGTTCCAGAGGGGTGGTACTTTTGAGGAAGGGGACCTCTAGCCCCAGGGCACGTTTGTACAACACGCTTTTGGGAATCCGCCCCCCACCCTGCATTCCCCCCAACCCCATACTCAGAACAGTGAGAATTTCGTGCTGACCTGCCTCCCCTTTCCTACGAAACCACCCCACCACCGGTTCCTTCATGTGTGACTCGTGCTGAAATTTAAAAGGGAGCCCCTGGTTGAGGTGTCTTCGTTTCTTTCACTCCCTCTGTATTTCGTGCATAAGTGGAAGATTTTTTTTTTTAAGCCAAGAACATATTAAGTATATTTGTAAAAGAAACCAGACACATCTGTGCCCTCGCAGATCTGCAGCGAGATTACGGGGCTGCATAATCGGCCCTCTGTCTGCCGCGGCCCCGACCGCTCACTGCTGAAGTAAAGGAGCATAGTTTGTTTGTGGGTCTTTGAACTTTGGAGACCTCGGTTAGCGTCTTCCCTGCCCAAGCGTCTGGCTTCTGCGGGCGCCCGAACAGACGCCGACAGTAGCCGGGTCACGGCCGGGAGGCTTCTGCTTGAAGCCCCGAGAGGGGTTGGTGTTCTTGTCTCGGAAACGCGGGGGAGAACCCGGTGGGCGTAAAGACCAGTCCGGGAGAAGGAGGCACCACCGCAAGAGCTGAGTCCCAGATGCCAAGGGGAAAGCTGTGTTGTAGGAAGCGCTTTGCACAAACCTATCCGAATGAACAGAGTAGGAATTAATCAGACTACGCCGCTTTTCCATATTTGGGGGAGGAGCATTTTTATCGGGGTCTTGAAAAGCCAAGATGTTGGTGATATGGGAAAAGAGTGAAGACTGCGTGGTAAGAAACGCAAGGACTCTATTTGAGGCCCTTCCGCAAAAGGGACATTGTCTGGTGACAAGCTTTAACTGAGTCTGTTTTGATTATTTAGAGAAAGAAGTGGCCGAGCCCGAGGTGAGAATGGTGAATGGCAAACCAAAGAAAGTTCGTAAACCCAGGACTATTTATTCCAGCTTTCAGCTGGCCGCATTACAGAGAAGGTTTCAGAAGACTCAGTACCTCGCCTTGCCGGAACGCGCCGAGCTGGCCGCCTCGCTGGGATTGACGCAAACACAGGTAAAGCCGCTGCTATGCACTAGACCTGCTTGAGCTGCAGGTCTGGTTGGGTCGCGTGGTTCAGTCTCGGGGACTGGAATCGTTTGGACAGTACCCGTGAGAAACTAACAGGCAGACACAAAAACACCAGCCCCTATGCTTTTCCCTCTGTGAATCAGGCCTCGAGATAGTGGGGGTACGATTCATCATGGGCCTGGAGATAACTCCCCCTAACCGCGCCCCCCGGACCCCTAGCATCGGGCCTCGGGAGCTCAGGGACCAATTTCTCGGGTTGAAAGCAAACCGAGAGTTATTTCTAGGACGGCCTTGCAGCCCTGAGAAACTATCTGGTTTTCTTAACAATGTATATCTTCCTCGGGGTGAGCAGGGCCTGGGACAATCGCGGTGGTCTCAGGCTAAGAAAAGGCTGAGAACGTCGCCTGGAGCGGAAAAACTGAAGGGTCGTGCCCTGAGCTTATGGGAGCTTCAGGCCAAGGCCGGCTGAAGGTCGCAAGGCTGCGGTGGCGGGGAGGGGGACAGTCTTTCCTGGATTGTCCCATCCGCTTTACTCCAACCCAGCTGGGGCCTACGGAAGCTTAAAGAATGTTTGAGTCGCGGATAAGAACTGCAGTCAGATTCTGGCTTTTCTGAGCTGCAGAGGGAGTGAAGGGAGTAGGACGACAGGTTGGGAGCTCGCTCCTTTTCCTCATCACAGGCGTGTGTAGCCAGCCCCACGCCCCTTTCCCTCTGCTATCCCGCAATTGTTTTGGAGAGCTTCGCCGCGTTCCGCGCCTCCTGCGCAGGCTTACGCTAGCGCGCCGCCGCCGCGGACACTCGGGCGTGCACTCGCCGCGCTCGCGTCCCCCACCCCCAGCCCAAACAAAAGACAAGCCTTAGGGTCGTGGCCTCCCTGGGCCGGGGCGCACCGATCCGGCCAGGGCGCCCTCTGGGGCCAACGCTCCACGGTTTGCCTCAGGCGTAGGCCGCAAACTGCGGGGAGACGACGGGCAAGGCTGGGCGGCCCAAGGGCCCGAAGATGCCTCCAGTCGCTGCCCCGGGGAAGGCGCGGGCAACCTCTGAGTGTCCCGGTAACGTGTGCCTTTGTTCCCCAACTCAGGTGAAAATCTGGTTTCAGAACAAAAGATCCAAGATCAAGAAGATCATGAAAAACGGGGAGATGCCCCCGGAGCACAGTCCCAGCTCCAGCGACCCAATGGCGTGTAACTCGCCGCAGTCTCCAGCAGTGTGGGAGCCCCAGGGCTCTTCCCGCTCACTCAGCCACCACCCTCATGCCCACCCTCCGACCTCCAACCAGTCCCCTGCGTCCACCTACCTGGAGAACTCTGCATCCTGGTACACAAGCGCAGCCAGCTCAATCAATTCCCACCTGCCGCCGCCCGGCTCTTTACAGCACCCGCTGACGCTGGCTTCCGGGACTCTCTATTAGATGGGCTGCTCTCTTTTACTCTTTTTTGGGACTACTGTGTTTTGCTGTTTTAGAAAACCATAAAGAAAGGAATTCAAATGAGAAGTTCGGAAAACTGAAAAAAGATTCATGTGTAAAGCTTTTTTTGCATGTAAGTTATTGCATTTCAAAGGACCCTCACCCCCTTTTTTTACAGAGGACCTTTTTTTGCGCAACTGTGGACACTTTCAATGGTGCCTTGAAATCTATGACCTCAACTTTTCAAAAGACTTTTTTCAATGTTATTTTAGCTATGTAAATAAGTGTAGATAGAGGAATTAAACTGTATATTCTGGATAAATAAAATTATTTCGGCCACGAAAGCGGAATGTTTCTGAAAAATACTTCATTTTGCCCCTCTGATAACCGGCTAGCGAAGTTTTATTGAAGGCAACTAAAGAAGGACAAGCTCTGCAGAGATCCAACAAGGCAAAACAGAAAAACAGAAGTCGGGGCTGCATGCATGCAGACTGTATATGTGTTTATCTTCGATGCTGTATTTGTGTGTGTGTGTGCGTGCATATATATATATATATATATATATATATATATATATATATGGCAGGTTTATAGTACTGCCATATCATATATTTAGGTGTTTTGTTCTGTTTTGTTGCCTAGCCACAAAAACCTTTAGATAAAAAATTTAACTCTAAATTGTTTCAGGTAGAAAGTTATGCTGAAATAAAAATACATCCCTCTCACCCTGTATGTGAATTAGAAGGCAACAGACATCCTTCAATAACTCCTCTGAATTCTAAGCTCAAAGCAATTATCTTGGAGAAGCGCCCCCACCCATCAGCCTCTGTGTAGTGCTAGAGCAATTAGACAAATTACCCTTCAAAGGGAGTTTCCAGAGATGAGAAAACGAAAAGAAAAAGAAATCTCCCCTCACACCTATTACATTTCTAAAATATCTAAAATGTTTAGAGCGTGGCAAATCATAGAGCCTTGGACTTTTTGGAGTAAGATTATAAATGTGTCAGCATTTTTAGAGGGATTAAAACATTGCAGAGATTGTGAAGAGGGAACTTCAGGGTTGGGGAAAGGAAGAGATTAAAGCATTGTGGCGCTGTATTGATTTCATTTTGTGTGAGATAATATTCTTAATATTTCCCTTCCCTCCATTCTCTTTACCACTCTATGGTTTTTTTTTTTCAGAAAGGAGCTTCCTCTGCTTTGCTTTTACATAAAACAGTGGCCAAACAGGTTCTAAATTATGAAAAATGGAATCTGTTTGGGAAGATTTCTCCTTTGGAAAGACTTCTTTGGGACAGAGAGGAAGGACTTGCTGCAGTGTGCCGTGTCCCTTCCTTCTTTGTGCACTCCTGCGTGTAGATATCAACAGTATGACCAGAGCTAGGCACTGCGCCTAACGCTGTAGCCCCAGGCCTGAACTGTAGGTGTCTTTCTGGCTGGCTGTCCTTCAATGGGCCTGACTCTATTTCCTTAGGATACCAAGGAAAATGTTGCTTTGGAAATTACAAGATGCATGTGAAATATTTTACAGCTAGGAAGTCAGCAGCAATAAATGACAAAAGAGCCTTAAAGTAGGGGTAGATTAGAGCATTAGAAATTATATCCTGTCAGTGAGGATTTCTGAGAAGGCTTTTCCAGGGTTAGGAGACTAGACCTGAAAAGGCACGCTATGTGCCCTGAGGGGAATTCTCTCTCTCTCTCTCTCTCTCTCTCTCTCTCTCTCTCTCTCTCTCTCTCCCCCCTCCCACCTCCCTCTCTTCCTCTCTTTCTGCCTCTCCTCCTCTTCTCTCCCTACCTCCTTTCCATCTCTTGGATTTTTTTCGTTCTCTTCTCCTTTACTTTTTTTCTAGAATAGTTACCAGGCCCGCCAGTGTGGAACAGCTTGCCTCTTGGAGGAATCAATATTTTGACCGTTCTTTAGACCTACCCTTCTGCCTGGCTCCAAGGCAGCACAAAGCCGGGCGGCCTGGCCTGTAAACCCCTCCTCCTCCCGAACCCTCAACTACAGAGCGGCCGCGACTCAATATTTCCCTCTCCCCATTTCTCTCCAGCCGTACGTTCTCGGAAGGACCCCTGGGTGCCAGAAAGCGCAGTAGGAAGGCTTTCGGGGGAGGGGGGAGCCAAATGGTGACCCATTTTGTTTTCTGCACTCACAGAGAATAGGAGGATTGGGGAAGAGATGAAGATACCCACTTCCTGCTTTTCTTTCTTTGCTTGTAAGGATTTCGGGAGTTTCTATTGCGCTTTATTTCTGGCGACTCCGACTGGGAGAAACCCGCGCCCACGGTGTGCCAGCTCCTGGCTTTCCTCTGTGCGGACGCCTTTCCCTGACAAGGGGTGCGTGTTCGGGAAGTTTGGGGGTTGGGGTACACCCACTGCACACCTTCAATATTTCTCACCTACTGGCTGCCTGAGAGTGGCAAGAAAGTGGTTGCAACATAATATTTCCTTTCTGCACACAAAGAGGGCAGATATTTTTCCATCTGTCCCTATTATCTCCTCAGCCCCATTGCTGGTGGAAAAGAAGGGGTATCACTTCAACATCCCCAACACCAGGCGCAGCCGGGCTGAGGGAAGGGAGGGTTCGGATTCTTCTAGAGAATGAGGGACGCTCTTTATAAATGACCACTCCCCAACCCTAGCTTTGAGGCTGGCGGCTTGCTGTTAAGATCACTAAAGCCTCATTGCGAGGTGGCCCAGCCCAACCCCGCGCGGACAGACTTGGTTTCAAGATTCCTTCTCTTGTGCTAACCTCACTTTTTCCACTCGCAAAGCCCTCTTCTCTCGTGTGGTTTTTATTTTTTAGCTTGGTCTGGGAGCCGTGGACAAAAATATTCTGGTAAACCAGTCTGCAGCGGGCTTTCCCTGGCACCCTGGGGATTCTCTCAGGGGAATTTAACTCCCTGCAGTTCTGCGCCCAAGAATGTAAAAATAACAGATCCTCAGCAAAGTCTAAAAATATCTATGTGATGTTTCTCTCTTTTGCCCTCCCTTCCACCTTCTCTTCCTCTTCATTGTTCATTCCTACGTCGAATGTAAATGTGCTCCACTCCCCAGCATATTCCCGGACCGGCCGGCCCCACTCTCGACATCGCACTGGGCGACCCCTTCCTGCCTTCCCCTTCCGGTTCCCACTAGCCTAGCTCTCCGTCTAGTGCTCCCAAAACGAATCAAGCCTTTTCCAAGATTAATGCTCTTTTCAGTGGCGTCTTCACACTTCTCACCCCTCAATTCCAACACCTCACCCCCATCTTCAGAGCTCCTCACAAAGCCCAGGAAGGCTGGGCAGGCAGGCAGGGCCAGCGCGATTCCCCGGTGCCCAGTCCGCCTCTTGGGCCCCCCCTGTAAGAGATCAGATAAATTGGCCTTTGTTTGAAGTTCGTGTTGGGCTAGGCGGATTTCTGCCCTTTTTCCCCCCTTTTTCCTGGCGGCCACCTCCTTGTGGGACAAGGGGCGGCCTGGGGATCCGAGAGAAGCCGCATTCCTGTGGGTGCCAGGCGGCTCCAGTGCTGAGCCACAGGGCCTGAGACACACACACACAGAGGAACCCACAGACCTCGCTGCCCTTGACTTCGCTCGCTCTCTCGCTCTCTCTCCCTCCCGTCGAGGCACCCACCCGGGATCCTGTCCACTCACACTCGGATCCACCCAGGGATCGGCCTCAGGCCGGAGCGCGTTGACCCGCACAAAGACACAAACGCACACAACCCCCTCCCGTGACACAGGCCAGGCCAGGATCTCCCCGCCCAAGTCACTCTTCTCTCTCCCGCCCCTTATCCCACAATCCCAGACGCGCCGGCGGGCCTCCTCTGGTTCCTTTGATCCCACCCGACGCCCCACGGCTCGCGGCGTCCTGGCCGCGCAGTCCTGGGAGTTACCCACAGCGCGCCAAAGCCAGGCTGCGCTCGCCTCCTCCCAGCGCGCCCTATAGCTCACTCCAGCCTGGACAACGCTGTCTCCTGGGCTCTCCCGCCAGAAGCGCCTGGGACGCCTTCTGGAACACCGCCCCCACATCCTCCTTCTTAGCGCTTCCCTGTATTCCGGGAGAGAGACATTTCGGGCTACCCAACCACCCCTCCTCTCCGCCCCATCCCTACAACCCCTTGGATCGCGCGCCTCCCACTGGCCACTGGGATCTTGCCAACCTAGAGCTCTCTAGCCCTCCCCGGAGGCACACCCAGAGGGCAGACGCCCTCGGGCACCTCTGGGAAGCGCGCCACGCCGGCGGATCCGCCTGCGGTCACCCCGCTCCTCCACCCTTAAGCACCCCTTGCCCCAACAGTAACTGGTGGAGGCTCCCGCCGCTCCGGAGCTTGGGGAGGGGGCGCTGCGGCTTGCTCTCGGCTTCGGCTCGCGCTCTCAAGTTGCCCGCGGTCTTTGCACACAGTGCTTGGTGTTTTTCAACCTCATCCCAGTCGCAGCGAACTCTGGGCCTTAAAAATAGCCCAAATAGCGGTGGCACATGTGGGATTGGTTAAATATTTTTTACGCAGCCCTGTCTCTTTCCCCCCACCCCCGTTGTTTTCTGTTGCATTTGACAGGTTTTAGATTCCTCAGTGGTGCTGGGCAGAAAGTATACATTGTATGTACTGCGTGTGTGTGTATGTGTGCGTGTATGAGTGTGTGTTGCGGATGGGGAGCCTTTCCTTTCAATCATCCAAGACTGCCGGCTGTAATGTAATAACCTGTTTTATAGGTCAGACTCTAACCGTGAAGATAGGAACTAAGGGAATTTACATGAATCTCTCTTTAAAGGAGATGAGAGTCCTGTTTTGCATCAATTAAATGTTTCTGCTCTTTTGTTCACTTGGACTTCTTATTTACTTCTGATTTATGGGGATCCGAAGGAGTCTCTGCCAAAAGCACATGTATTATTGAGTCTGTTCCACATCCTAAACCAAGATTTATATAAAACCGTGAAATACCACACATTACGACCTTTCACCACAGGAAGGAAAAAAAATGGCTTCATAACATCACTCTACACACATACCCTCCCTCCTAGTTTCGGTAGGGATTCTCTGTGGAATCTTCACCATATGCAGTCTAGTGTATTTTTTTTTTTTTTTAAAGAAGTGGGTGGGGGTGAAGGGTGGTAAACAGTTCCTAAGCTAAGATTTATTTAAAAGGCTTCTTTTTTTTTTTCTCGATAAGCGAGAAGACAGAAACCTGCCAATGGAAGCTTATTGTCATCCAGGACTATTTCTACCACTTGCCATTTGCAAGGTCCGGGGAGAGGGGCGGAGGAAGAGCAGGATATAGACTCAACTTTCATCTATAAACAGGGGTCACTAAACAGGGGACATTTCATTATTGCCCTTAAATTCACAAGAGCTAGGAAGCCTGCTAGCCACCCTGCAGGGTGGCCCTGGTTGGGCAGCTCCCGGGTCTGTGAAGTGGTGGGAGGAGGGAGAGTCGACACACACTGACCTGGAGGCTAGAAAAGCTGCCTAGGAAATTCTGTGCTGCTAGTGGGAAAATTGAGCTCCTGGGAATATGTGGGGCTTTAGGTATCTTTGACTAGGAGGTCCCCACCAAGAACCAGAACTAGACTCCAGAACCCTCTACCAGGGCAGGGTTCATCCTTCTGGAAGCAAAAACTTGAACCCCTAGTGCGCTTTGACTCTTGGCCCAGCATAGTCCCCCAGCCTCTCTCCAGCCTCTCTTGCTTTATCTCTCCCTCTCTTGCTCTATCTCTCTCCTTCTTTGGTCTTCCTATATTTTAATAAGACTGACCTTGCTCATTTTAACACGTTGATGACATGTAGCAAAGAAAGCAGCTGGACTGTTTTATATGGAGGGGGTTTATTAATTAATTAAAGTTAATGATAGGATTAAAACCAATAGCCAACCCAACTGGAGAAGACAGCTTCCCAGCCGGCTATATTTAATCAGCAGCAATTAATACATTTTCTGCTAATATCCTCTAGGATTCTAGATGACTTAGTGGTGAAAGAGAATGAAGACAGAGGACAGGAACACTTGTAAGTGTCCAAGGGCATTTTGCTCGGATAACAAGAGAGAGTGCAAATTTATTTAAGAAAATGTTCATAAACAAGTGACAGGCACACTTTGAAGCGATTTTGTAGAAACAATGGCAAAATTGACAAATGTTCTTTGCTTTGGGGGAGGGGCACCTTTTTAAAGCAGGAAAGCGCTTCTGGAGAGAGAGGGGAGGGGGAAGACAGGGGGTTGGGAAAAAAAGCAAAAGAAAAATTATTTTAGACTCCAGGCAGCAGCAGATGCAGCAGCTCTTGCAAACACATCAGCCCTGCACTATTGAAGATTTGGACATGAAATGCTTCAGACCACTCATTTGCTATTTTCTTAATTCTCACTCTTCTTTTTCCATATGAATCAAACAGTCTTTTGTCCTTCAGGGTTTGATTTGATCGCTACTGTTCACATTTCACTTTTGTATTTTCCTCTTCCTATACCATTACTCATTGAGTGCCCTGTGAAATTACAATCGTACATTTTCAACTCAGCAACCCATTTGCAGTGCAAAAATAGGGTCTAAATAATGGCTGAATTAGCCCTACTGGACAGTTTCAGATGTAACACTCTGTAATAATTATATTGCAGGCTGGATTAGGATGCTATTATCATAATCTGGACGTTTACAATTATCTGTAATTTGCAAAGATGCGCCAGGTCTTGATTACAGCAGTTTTTTTTTTTTTTTTTTTTTTTTTTGTACCACGCTAACCATCACTAAACAGTGACAGTAATAACAGCTAATTTTGCTGGCAATATAAGAGGTGCTGGGGTGTGCAAACAATTTCACACCTGGATGTGCTCACTCAACCAAGAATATAGAGAAAGAGCTTCTGCCCTGAGACTCAGAAAAATATTCTCCTGTGCTTCGGTTCAGTATAGATTTCTAGACCCTGATCATTCCTTAAGAGATACTCACTAAGGGTAAGTTTTTATTTCTTGCATACTTCAAGGAACAGTTCTTATTTCTCTTCTCACACTTTCCAAGACATACGTGTTGCCGTTATAATTTATTATGGGCTACAACTTTGCTTTATATGTTGTTCAATGCTGACCTTTTATCCCCTTTAACAGTAAAAAGTGGTGTTGTTCTGGTGAGTGAAAGGATTCGAGTGAGAATGGAATCCTGAAGTATTCGTTTGTCTTTCTTGTTTTCTACGTCGTTGATGTATTTGGTGCAGCTTGTGACTGAAGCCTGGGAAAAGGACATTTTTCTATAAGGTGTGGAGAGACTCGGCTGGAGATTCCAAGCTAAAATCTATTTGAAAATTATTATTCACAGCTAATTCTAGGTGAATCCAGAGAGGTCTTTACATGTGGCCATGATTTTAGATTTTGAGGTGACAAGATATCAAACGGAGCTTGCGATTGTGCTCCTTTAGAACCACAGGCATGCGGACATTTGCAAAGGCAGGTGTAGTCTGATGAAACTCTGGACGGTGTAGCCCCTTCGACATATTTGGGAGGTTTCCGAAATAGCCGGCCTCAAGCTCGGGTGTGGAGGCGGTGGAGGTTGGAGGGGCTATGAGGCTCTTGGAGTTACTGCCCGCGGAGCACAAACGCTGTGACCTTGGGGTTGGAGGGGCGTGATTGGCTGAGACGCAGAACCCAGCTGGGGAGCTAGAAAACCCAGATTTAGGAACGCACCAAGGAAGACTCCAGCAAGAAGCCATGCTGTTCTATCTATAGATGACGCTGTTTCCTGACCCTGTAAATGCTGTAAGCAGCTAGAGATGTTAAGTGCTGGAGAAATTTTTGGCTTCCCATCCCAGTGCAAAAAGGCCTTTCTCCGGGGGCAGAAACCTTTTGACTAAGTTGTGTCAAAAGATAATGAGATGTTTATTGGTGCCGAAGAGAAGAGAAATCATTCCCTTCACCCCCTTCTTCCTCTACCCCACCCCCAGCTATTGTTCTCTCTCTCCTCCTCTTTATCTCTTTTTAAATAGGAAATATGGTCAGAACGAGGCTCCAGAACTCGAACTCTGCAACCTCTGGAGGAGTTCGAACGTGGGGAGGCGTAGTAGGCACCACCACTGGGCGATGCCTTTCGCCCACGCCCCTCCTACCAATCCCTCCCTCGGGAATTTGCTTACCATAGGGTCAAAACATTCTAAGGAGTGAAAATATTAACCCTTGAGGTTCAGAGAATCCAGAGAAAGCCCAGTTCCAAGGGCAGTCTGGAGCGACCACTTGGCAGAGTTTCTTGTTTAATTAAACTCCTGATATGAGATGAAGAGATCGATACAAATGCATTGTGACAACACCTCCAATATGTCAACATGCATTTGCAGGGTTTCAGAATTTTATGCACTCACAGTGGTTTGGCTTGTATCTGGTGAATTTTTTTTAAAGAAAAATTAGTGTTGGTTTCGATGTATGGTAGCTTTCTCCATAACGTAATTTGAATAATTCAGCAAAGCCCCACTACCAGCTGTACTTCTGCAGCCTCTTCCATTCTTTTCAGCATTATAATTTTGGTTAATTTTCAATTTTAGGTCCTACGTCTCTGCAATTTGTGTATGAATAACAGAATAATTTCCCTCTTTTGTTTCGCCTTTCCTGTTCCTGAATCTAAATAAAGATGGCTTTTTAGTATTAAAAGTGGAAGAAAATTACAGGTAATTATCTTTGACGGTAAAAACGCTGTAATCAGCGGGCTACATGAAAAATTACTCTAATTATGGCTGCATTTAAGAGAATGGAAAAAAACCTTCTTGTGGATAAAAACCTTAAATTGTCCCCAATGTCTGCTTCAAATTGGATGGTACTGCAGCTGGAGGCTTTGTTCAGAATTGATCCTGGGGAGCTACGAACCCAAAGTTTCACAGTAGGAAGGGGGAAAAAAGAAAAGAAAACATTTTTCCTAATGTAACAATACGAATGCTAGAAAATGACAAGACTGATCGGTTTTAAACCATTCTGAAGACTGACTGAGCGTGGAAGTTGCTCAACAAAAAAAGGAACGGGTATATTGGTAAGTAGTCTTTGCTTTGTGTCTAATTATAGTGACTGTCCTTTTGCACGACTGTATGTCGCTGTCATTATATGGAGCACTCTGAGTATCTCTATTGACTTCTGATAAATGGCTCAGTGGTTTCAAGGTTCATAATTTGAAGGATGCCCAGGTCTGTAGCCATTAATTCTCGCAGTATGGGGCTTCCTGCTTGTATGACGAAAAGAATTTTCATTTTCATTATTTCTGTGCTTTCCCCAAGATCGGAAGGATGTATTTCATTTAGGTTAGTGGATTTTCCTACCTAGCTAGCTGGCAATGGGTTTTAAACATTAAGTAGGCATAATGGTATACTCTACTTTCTATTTTTTTCTTTCCTGTATTTTTTAAAACTGCATCCAAACAAAGACAAATATGGCTGTGTTATTTTGGCTGGGAAAAGGGAAAGGAGAATACTCAGTTTCAGCACCAGAAACTACTGTGATGACTAGAGGTTAACTTGAGGATAGGTCATTCTAATGTTTAAAAAGTAGATACATGTGTAGAAACTACAATAAAAACATAATATGTCAAGAAAGCTGAGAGACATCTGTGGTTACTGTTAAAGTACTTAAGACAAAGGCTAGCAGTGCAAACTGACATCTTTGCAGACACTTGATGTTTATATATATGTGTGTTTGTGTGTATACACACACACACACACACACACACACACACACACACACATACATTTGACTTCCCATATTTGGAAATAGAATTTCTTAAGGGTGATAGAAAATATAAGGGGGGAGGGGAAGTAAGGGAGGAGGGAGGAAAGAGAGGGACAGAGACACACACTGAGAGAAATATACAAGACACTCTTAGCATTTTGTGGCTTTTACTCCATATATGAAAGAAGACAAAAACATACAAAGTATATGTACAACTAAAATTCAACAATATATACAGAAATGTTTCTTGATATAAACGTCCCTATTAGCTTAGTGAATGCCACCAATTCACTTAGTAAAGGTGTCAAAGCAATAGAATGGTGATTCTGATTATTTCCTCCGTCTTTCCTGATTCCAGTTCAGGGCTTGGGGGCGGGTGGGGAAAGAGTGGTTTTTGTTTTGTTTGTTTTTTTAATCAACCATCATTCCTGGTCATTGCATTTTGATAAAACATGCAGCATTCCCTTTGTAGCAACGTTCTAATCTTATAGCCACTTTTTCCTTTCTCTTTAGAGAAGGGCTGTTATGTGAGAGTTTTTCTTTTTCTTGTCAGTCTAGGAATGGTAAATAAAAATGCAGGAGTCCGAAATGCTTCTCTTTCATCATGTAATGTCTTAAACTCATTAAACAAGTAAAAACGCTGCCATGTTTGTACAGATTCTTCTGGTGGGGGGAAAATCTGTTTTTTAAAAAAGTCATTTTGATGGATTCTCCCAAGAAGTAGAAGCTCAGAGCCTGGATCCCAAGGGGTAAGGGCTAATATCCTTACAGTAAGGGGTTTCAGGAGTGCTGGCATAGAAACCAGTTTCTCTCTCACACGTACTCTTTTTCTCTCTCTGAGATGCAAGATCAATTACTGACATTGCTCAAGAGAGAAGGTAAATGAGAAAAAAAGTGGAAAGGAAAAAAGAAAAGAAAGGTAGAAAGGAAAAGGAAAGGAAAGAAGGAATGGAAGAAAGAAAGAAGTGAAAAGAAAGGAGAAGGAGAGGGAAAGAGAGAGAGAAAGAGAGAGAGAGAGAATATGAGCCTAATTGGCTTCTCGCCACACTTGTGAGTTCTAAGCCTGCTCCTTCGGCTCTTTTTCGCAGATACAAGCAGGTCCCGATTCTCCTTTCCTTGTTCAGAGGTTTCCCTAGGGTGTTCCCTTGGACAACTCACATCATCTGTGGTCTCTGCATCGTGTCCTGGTGTGGAGAGGAGTACCAGTGAGAATAGCCAGGCATGTAGCTGTTGGGGGGCATACTGACACCCTTGGCCGAGGCAGAAACGTCCCAGACTGGAGGCAGCGCTGGCGACCGCGGCGACAGGGCCGCTGATCCCTGAAGGGGGTCACTCTCATGAGGATTACTGCCCTGCTTCAGCAGTTTCTTAAACTTAGAGCGTTTGTTCTGAAACCATATCTTCACCTGTAATAAATGCAGCAATCATTAGGCCCATAAACATCAAACCAGTGCTTCTAGCGTCACTTTGAGATTTGGAAGCAATATTTAAAAGCAAAAAGCAAACAAACAAACAACCACTGCAAAGGCCAACAAGCCAAGTCCCGCCTCCTTCCACCTCTTCCTAGCCTCTTACACTCCCACTTCCTCCAACCTACTAGGTATCTTGCCTGGATACCTAAAGTCATTGTAATTCTAGAACTGCATGCTAGCCTGGGTATAAAACAACAGTATAAATAAGAAAAAACTGAATGAGATGACCAGGTCGAAAGCCTAAAGGAGGATTTTTAAAAGGAGCCCTTTCAAATCAAAGCCATGGTAGTCTGTGTTTTTACATATCGCCTATGTAAAAAGACTATTTTACATAGTCATTTGCTCCCTGTACATGCGTAGAAATACCCAAAAGCTGGTCTCTGTATACATGTACAGGGAGCAAATGGCTATGAAGAGCCTTGAATATATCTATGCATATATTGCACATGCCATAGGTTATACACGAAGCATCTTTCTTCAGACATAAATATATCCCCATAATTTTGCCGGTATTAAGGGCTGCAGCTCCTTCATTCCCTATTTTGTATGTTGCCTAGTCAAATTGTGGTCAACAATCATCACATGATTGTGAATATAGTAACTAAAAGTCAAAGGACTTCTGAAAATGTGAATCGGGAATCTGGGTTGGGAGCATATTTAGGCCAATATTTCAGATGTACTTTATTTGAAGAAGGAAATTCTATGGTACAGCTTCCTTTACCTTTAAAATTCCCTAGCCATAGGAATCTACTTTTTCAAGAAGCATACAAGCCATTAAATAGCCGGAATGCTTTCATATCAAACCCCAAGTATTTATGAATGGAAATATGGAAAAAGAAAACAGGCTAAATTGAAAAGAAGAGCTTAAGGAACAACTGTCTTAAGTCAACACAAAATCAGTCTCCAGCAGTAGTCTCATAAAACCGGAGGTCTCCTGGCTGAAGATTACCTACATCAGATGAGGCCTACATACTCCATGCAGGTAAATTAATCAACAAAAACTGTGGGTGATCACAGCCTGGCTTTTTGACCAGCATCCTAGTATACTCACCTAAGCTCCTTCTTGTGAAATCTGAAATGCCTTCTATGTCTTTCAAATTAGTAGGATGGGAGAACTTCAGTAACTGTACTGAACCGTGGCTTCACCTGTTACAATTTGGGTAACATTTCTCTTTGATCTCCAACTCTGCCACTACACCCAAGTCCTGTGCTCCAAGGAGGCAGCTCAGACCACATCAGCCTGTCACCCAGATGACTTAACCACTGTGCTTAGGGAAATCTTCAGAAAACCCACCTTGCCACTCCTAGGATGAATAGATTGTACTTTGATGCCTTTACTAAACCTCACTGGAACCTATGCCTACTTTGTTTTTTCTTAGTTCATTTCACAAGTTTTCTTTCTGTGTCAATGAGTGAAATCCTTATTAGCTCCCAGGGCCTACAAAAGGATCCTTAAGAAAGGTGAACCTTATTCTGCCTCCTGACCTGTACACCTTTTTCTCCTAAATGTTTGTTCTCTTTCATGTTGTTCTACTCTGGAATAAGACTTAATTGAATTATGAGTTTGGTCACAAAAGGATTCTGGGCTGGGGTGGGGTCGCCGAGGGTTGGGAGGATGTGCAAATCCAATCCAGTATTCAATACCAGGTCATTCATTCCAAACTGTGTTGTCCCAGGAAAGTGCATAACTGGAGCAAAAGGCATTTGTCATTAAGCTCTTTCCATCCTTGGTTGACTAGGCCAACAATTCCTCCTGATGTGCTCCCTGCCCG